>NC_056695.1:43169401-43791623 GCF_018350215.1 Panthera leo
TTAAGTTTATAGATAAAAATTTAGGGAGAACTGACATATTTAATATGCATAATTTTCTTATTTTTGAACATGTTTCATCTTCTCATTTGTTAAATTCTTGTGTGTCCTTCAGTAACACTTAAGAGTTTTCTTCATATATAACTATACATATTTCTTGTTATACATTTTTTAGCTATTTTATAACCTTTGGTTGCTATTTTTTTAATGTTTATTTATTTTTGAGAGAGAGAGAAAAAGAGAGGGCATGCACCTGAGCATGGGAGGGGCAGAGAGAGTGGCGGGGGTGGGGGGGAACAGAGAATCCAAAGCAGAGCCCCATGCTGACAGAAGAGAGCTTGACGTGGGTATCGAACTCACAAACCATGAGATCATTACTGAACCGAAGTCAGATGTTCAACTGACTGAGCCATCCAGGTGCCCCTTGTGTGCCATTTTAAATGTAATCTACTAATCCTTTATATCCACTAGGAGTGTTGTTTGTATTCATATACAGTAGCAATGTCACTGTGTTTATATTCATCTACTTTAATGTATTCTCTTATCGATTATAGTTTCTCAGCGGATTCTCTTGTGTTGTCCAGGTAAATAATCATATTGTCTGAAAATAATGATAATTTTATCATATCCTTTTAAATTTTACCCCTGTTTTTATTGTCTAATATTACCAGAGAATTCATGGTGGTCATAGTGGACATCCTTCAACTTGACTTTAATAGGAATACTAATAGTGTTTTTATTAAGTAAAATATGATGGTTTTTGAGATACAAGAAGGATGTTTTATGCTAAGAGAGAATGCATTTATTCTTAGTATAGTATATGGTAAAAAAATTTTGTCAAAAAGATGTCGAATGTTATCAAAAGTTTTATTTCATAATCTGTGGAGATGGTCATTTAATTTTCTTGGTTGCATGTTTCTGTGTGCTGTCTATCTATATTGGGGTTTATATCTTCATAAAGGTTATTTTGAGGCTTTCTTTTTTGCTATGCTCTAAAACACTGGCAGTGGGGTTATCTGTTTTTGAAGGATTTGGCAAGATTTCCCTTGTGAAACCAACTGAGTGCTGAACTATCTTGGTGGGAATAAATGTTTGACAATTTGTCCTACTTTTTCTGTGGACATTGATCTGTTAAATTTTCGATTTCATCGGGGGTGAGATTTCTTAGAAAATAATCCATTTCATCATAGTTCTCAAATTTACTAACAATGAATGTGCAAAAGGGTGTTTTAGGATTCTTCTAATTTCTTCTTTTTCTGTGATTTTCTCCCCCTTTATTTCTTTCCTTCTAAAGAAATTAAGCAAGGGGCGCCTGGATGGCTCAGTCGGTTGAGCGTCCGACTTCAGCTCAGGTCACCATCTCGGGGTCCGTGAGTTCGAGCCCCGCGTCGGGCTCTGGGCTGATGGCTCAGAGTCTTGAGCCTACTTCCGATTCTGTGTCTCCCTCTCTCTCTGCCCCTCCCCCGTTCATGCTCTGTCTCTCTCTGTCTCAAAAATGAATAAATGTTTAAAAAAAAAAAGAAATTAGGCAAGCTTAAGGTTTTCTTTTCTATTTCTCTTCTCTTTCCATCTAAGAAATAGCCCTTTGATTTACTTCTTAGTTCTTGTATGTTCTGTTTTTCTAACTCATTAATTTCAAATCTATTAATTTCTATTTTATTTTTTAATTTAATATTTTTATTCAAGTGTAATTATCACTCTGTTATATTATTTTCAAGTGTATAATATAGTGTTCAGCAACATTTGGGGCACCTGATTAAGTCAGTTAAGCATCCAGCTTCTGCTTGGGTCATGGTCTCACTCACGGTTTGTGGGTTCGAGCCCTACATCAGGCTCTGTGCTGACAGCTCGGAGCCTGGAGACTGCTTCAGATTCTGTGTTTCCCTCTTTCTCTGCCCTTCCCCTGTTCACCCACTGTTTCTCTCTGTCTTTTAAAAATAAACATTAAAAAAAATGCCATACATTTCTTGGTGTTGATCAAAATAAGTGTGCTCTTAACCCCCTTTATCTATTTAACCCCTCCACCCCCTACCACTGGCAGTGATCAGTTTGTTTTTTGTATTTAAGAGTTTGATTTTTTGTCTCTTTTTTTGTTTTGTTTTTTTTTGAATTCCATATATGAGTGAATCATATGGTGTTGGTATTTTATGATATATGTCTTTGTCTTGGTATTTAGTTTGTCTTTCTCTGACTTCAATTAGCATTATACCTTCTAGGTATGTCCATGTTGTTGCAAATGGCAACATTTCATTCTTTTCTATGGCTGAGTAATATTTCATTGCAAATATATACTACATCTTCCTTACCATTCATTGATTTGTGGACACTTGGATTGCTTCCATATCTTGGCTATTGTAAATAATGCTGCAATAAACATAGGGGTGCATATATCTTTTCAACTTAGTGTTTTTGTTCCCTTTGGGTGAATAGCCAGTAGTGGAATTAGTGGATCATACGGTAATTTTATTTTTAATTTTTTGAGGAAACTCTGTACTGTTTTCCACAGTGGCTATGCCAATTTGCATTTCCACCAGTAGTGCACAAGAGTTCCTTTTTTCCCACATCCTCACCAGGACTTGGTATTTCTTGTGTTTTTGATTTTAGCCATTGTGACAGGTACAAAGTGATCTCTTGTTGTGGTTTTAATTTGCATTTCCCTCATGATGAACGATGTTGAGCATTTTGTCATGTGTCTGTGGGCCACCTGTGTGTCTTCTTTGCAAAAATGTCTATTCAGGTCTTCTGCCCATTTTTAATTGGATTATTTGTTTTTTATGTTGAGTTTGTTTTGCACATGGTTTCCTTCACTGTGCAAAAGCTTTTTATTTTGCTGTGGGCCGACAGTTTTTTTATTTATTATTTTTTTATTTTTTATTATTTTTTTAAGTTTATTTATTTTGAGAAAGAGAGAGAGAACACAAGTAGGGGAGGGTCAAAGAGAAGTAGAGAGAGAATCCCAAGCAGGCTCTGCAACATCAGTAAAGAGCCCGATGCAGGGCTTGAACTCAAACTGTGAGACCATGACCTGAGCTGAGGTCAAGAGTTGGATGCTTACCCGACTGCACCACCCAGGTGCCCCTGTGGGCCAATAGTTCAATTTTGCTTCTGTTTCCCTTGTCAGAGGAGACATATCTAGAAAAATGTTTCTATAGCCAGTGTCGAAAAATTTACTGCCTATGTTTTTTTCTAGGAATGTTATAGTTTCAGGTCTCTTATCTAGGTCTTTAATCCATTTTGAGTTTATTTTTGTGTATGGTGTAAGAAAGTAGTCCAGTTTAATTTTTTGCATGTGGGCTGTCCCAGTTTTCCCAGCACCATTATTAATTTCTTCCTTTTGTCATCCATTTCTTTTTTTTTAAACTTGAATCGAGTGCTTAAATCATATCTTTCATTCTTCCTTGTTTGTTGGTATTTTTAGCCATATCCCCTACATAATAGTCATCTTGTCTTTCTATATAGTTAAATCTATATATTGCTTTTCTTTATCATTATCTTTTAGATATCCTGCATTTTCAGTTTTGATTTCTTTCTTCTTTGATGCAAAAGTTAACAGAACCTTAAAAATATCCTGATGGTAGAGATTTTTTGTTTCCTAGTTTTGTTATTTTTAAGTTTTATTGTGTTATGATCACAGATGTATATATTCCTTCTCCAGTTTTGGAACTTGCTGAAGTATTCTTTGTTCCCAAATAGTCAGTGAATTTACCAGTGAATCTTGGAAAGAAGGTATATTCTCTATTTTCAGAGTGTATTACTTAGGAATACCTTGTTTTATTTATATTTTGTATATTCTGTATATTTATACTTTGTATATTTTGTATGTTTGTTATGTGTGATTGTTTTGGCTATATACTGGAAAAAACGAATTAAAGTTTCACATTGCTGAGATTTTATTTTCAAGATTAAAACTTGTATTTTCTGTAGGTTTTTTTAATGGATAGTGATAGTATGTTTTTGGGTACTTAGATATTCATAACAACTAATCACCATTTTGGCTTGTACCCTTTAATATCATAAGCAGTCTTTTTTTTTTTAAGTTTTATTTATTAGAGAATGAGAAGGAGTGGGAGAGGGGCAGAGAGAGAGGGGGACAAAGCATCTGAAGTGGGCTCTGTGCTGACAGCCAAGAGCGTGCTGCAGGGTTCAAACTTATGAACTGTGAGATCTTGACCTGAGCCAGAGTCAGAGGAGCCACTCAGGTGCTCCGGTCCTTTTTCATTTAATGCATTTTACTCTGCATTCAAACTCATCTGATATTAATATCATGACCCTTTTGTTGTTTGTGTTTCCTATTTTCGCCTTTGCCCTTCTTTTTATTTTCAGCCTCCCTGAGTTACTGAATCTAAGATGTTGGATTACAGCAGATAGTTGGGTTTTGCTTTTGAGATTCAGTCTACGAGCCTTTTAATAGGTATGTTTAGACCATGTGTATTTATGGAATGAGTGGTTGGTTTTAGTTTTGTCATCATACCTTTGTTGTTGTTAAATTCACAACATGAACTGTATTTCTGCTTTGTGTGGTATGTGTATTTTTTGGTAATTTGGGAGATTTGTATTTTTGTTTTAGCAGTTATCCTTATAGCTGTATCTTTACATAGAACAGTGTAGCACTGGGGAACTTGGAAACTTCCACTTCTTCCTACTACTCCCACCCCAAACTTGATGATATTGTATTCTTCATTAATATCTCTTTACATTTGAATATACATATAACTCTAACACTTGATTTAAGTGGTACCTTTGACCTCAAATATATCAGGAATAGAATATGTTCATCAGGAAGTCACTACAAACTCATCTGGTGGCTGCTTAACCAATGAAGACATATGATATCTCAGTAATAAGAACTCAAGAAGTAGGATAGTCCTAGTGTCTCAACAGTGTCATCAGGACCCAGCTTTTTATGTCCCTTTCACTTTGCAATCCTCAGAAGGTAGGCTTTTATCTTCATACTTATCTCTTCTTGGTTGCATTTATAGGGATAAATTTGCTATATTGTTGTGGCAAGAGCTACATAAGTGCTGTTTTGTTTTCTTATACATATATTTTTTTCTCAGCAAACTGTGTAGCTTTATTGAGAGGATTTAAGCCAAATTGTCCATATAATAAAACATATGTGGCTTCAGCTTTGTCTTCTTTTTAATTTACGACTGTCCATCACCTGCTTCTGGAATTTTAGCAAGTGCTGGGTTAGGGTGGAGTCTTCCCTTTCACATCAGGGCCATCTCCATGCTCATCCGGTCTTTCCCAGACCCATTTTCTGACTTTCACTTTCCAGTTCAGGTTCTTGGTGCTCCTTCTTCTCTCTCTTGTCCAGGCTCAGAATCTGAATTCTCAGTGTTGGTTCCTCTTGTTGTGATGTTTTTTTTCACCTTGTTGCTGAGCAACAGGAGTTCATCCAGCTTAGAAGATTCTTTTTCATCTCCCCTTCTTCTAGATCTTGATCTTACTTGTGCACTCATATTTTGCAACTAAAACTCCTGGGAGGATGATCAAGTCTCAGACAGTGAGAAAGAATCCAGACAGTAAGATGTGACTTGCACAGCTAGGCACCCAGAACACATTCTTAGGTTTCTTCGTAAGAGGAAGGAAACAAATATCCTCTCATGTCTCACTGGCCAGAGTTGAATCACATGTTCATGCTAAAACCATTTACTTTGTGGGAAATCGATTTACCAAGACTGGCTTAGACTGATCAAGGATCATTCCCTAGAGTTGGGGAAAGCCTCCTAGCTCTACCAACAAAAAAATCAGGGAAAGAGTTACGTAGGTCACCATTGGTATCTGTTGCCCCTGCCTCTATGAGATGAGGAAATCAGCAGAAGTATACTGCTACCAACTTTCTTGTCCCCTTGCTCTCTCAACTTTTGTTAATTATACATTGCTAAGTGTTAGGGCTTATAACATATCCAATTCTTTTTTTCAAGAGGTATTTATTTATGTATTTATTATTTTTATTTCGGTATAGTTAGCATACATTGTTACATTAGTTTAAGATGTACAATATGGTGATTCAACAATTCTATATATTACTCAGTGCTCATCAAGATAAGTGTACTCTTAATCCCCTTCATCTGTTTCACCCATCCCCCATCCACCTCCCTTTTGGTAAAAACCAGTTTTTTTCTCTGTAGTTAAGAGTCTGTTTTTTGGTTTGTTTCCCTTTTTTGTTTGTTTATTCATTTGTTTTGTTTCTTAAATTCTACCTGAGTGAATCATACGGTGTTTGTCTTTCTCTGACTGACTTATTTTGCTTAGCATTATGCTCTCTCGATCTATCTATGCTGTTGCAAATGGCAAGATTTCAATTTTTCTATGGCTGAATAATATTCCATTGTATATTATATACCACAATAGACACATGAAAAGATGCTCAGCATTACTTATTGTCAGGGAAACAGAAATCAAAACTACAATGAGATATTATCTCATACCTGTCAGCATGGCTAAAATAAAAAACACAAGAAGTAACAAATGTTGGTGGGGATGTGGAGAAAAAGGAGCCCTCTTGTGCTGTTGATGGAAATGCAAACTGGTGCAGCCACTGTCAGAAACAGTAGGGAGTTTCCTCAGTAAATTAAAGATAGAACTATCACACGATCCAGTAATCACACTACTTGGTATTTACCCAAAAATATTAAAATGCTAATTTGAAAGGATTTTATGCAGTCCTATGTTTATTGCACCATTATTTGCAATAGCCAAATTATGGAAGCAACCCAAGTGTCTATCTACAGATGAATGGATAAAAAAGATGTGGTATATATAACATATCCATTCCATCCTCCTGTAACCATACTATCTATATTTGTTTTGGTCTTAGAATTCACTGTACTGTGAATTTAGTACTACTATTAGTTATTTTAGCTAGAGTTTTTTCATTCATTTCTTGATTGGCTGAAGCTAATGTACTGGTTTCTTCCAGGTTAAAGGGGAGGCAGGGAATCAAATTCTTTGGGTTCTTGAATGCTCAAAGATGTTTGTCAGCTGTCATTATACTCAAACACCTCTTTTATTAGATATAAAATACTTGGTCGTAAAGTATTTCTTTGAGAATTTTTCCCTACACAGGGAAAAATTTATGGATTTAATCCTATTCCATTGTCTTGATTATGCTGTTTGGAGATACCAGTTATGTATATGTTTGATTTACATTTTATAATGTTCATGCACATCATTTTGCTATAATTATTTGAAAAAATTTATTTTTGCTATGATCTCTTTTAACTCAGTTGTTTACATTTTATTCTGACTTTTTTTTTTCTTATTTGTGTCATTTGTGATCCTTACTTTGTTTTCAGCAATATTTAGTCTCTTTGAGCTGTCTTTCGTGTTGATCTTCATTCTTCTGATGGTTTTATTTTTCTCATCCGTTTAACAACCTTGCTGATGCATAAGTCATCTCTTTCTATTGCCTCACTTAATTTTATTTGAGCGCTTGTATATTTACATTAAATTTTTGTTTCATAGAGGCATTTGTTTATTTTTTATTTCATGGCATTTTATTTGGCTACAATTTTCATCTGTTCTGTGGCAATATTTTTTGTATGCCTCCCCTTTTTTCCTGTTCTTTTTTTCCCTCTTTTTATGGCTTGTATATAATTTTTCCCCCTTTTTAAGAGTTACCTTAAATGAGGCATGCTTTTTCTGGATCAGCTATTTGTATAAGATGTATAGGGGACAAGGATCAATGCTCCATTCCAGACTAAATAACAATTGTCTTTATGACATGAGGTTTATGTGTGAGTGTTTTTTAGTTTTTACTTTCCTTCTCACTCCTTTGTCTTCAGCTTTCTGACAACATGGCATTCACTTGTGATTTGTTATTCATTCCCAGTTACCTGCTTTCTTTTGTGCCAAGGTTTGTCCAAAACATCTCTCCTGCTGTCAGCTCATGCACCTAGAAGCATTATTCCAAAAAAAGAGATAGATAGTATTTACTATGAGGGTGTCACACTTTGGTGAATGGTCCTCTGCTGGTTTTGTCTCAGATCCATAGCCACAGGTGTTCTCTTTTGATATCTTCCTGCAACCCTGTTTGAGCTGTGACACAAAGTTTACATGTCAATTGCAGGGGAAATGATATATACCTTGTTCTTTCGGATGCTGTAGTTGTTGACTTGTTCAGACTCTTACAGTTTCTCCTGAAAATAGCAGGAATTAGGAAAGGCTGGCCAAGAGTCCTCTCTCCACCTGTTTCTACAGCCATGTTATGACTTTCTGTTCTCATGACATAAAGGTATGACTGCATCTGTGGTCTTTTATGAAACAATATAAAATGTCCTCCTAGCAACTGGCACCCTAAATCCAGGAAGTAACCAGATTTGCTTTAGGAATATATATTTCTCCAAAGCAAGATCCGTATAAATGGTGTCTTTATCTACAATGCCTAGCACAGTGTCTATTTTGTATATTACAGCCTCTGGGGGAATATTTTCCTAATGGAAGAATAAATATACAGAAGTGGCTTATATTAGGTTCCTAGAGCTTCTGTAATAAATTACCACAAAGTTGGTGACTTACAATAACAGAAATTTATTCCTTCATAGTTCTGGAGGGCAGACGTTGAAAGTAAGGTGTTGGTAGGGCTTTGCTCCATTTGGAGGCTCTAGGGAGGAGTCATCCTGCCTCTTGCAACTTTTGGTCATTCCAGGTGTTTCTTGGCTTGTGGTTGAATAACTCTTAGTCTCTATGTCTGTCTTCACATGGCCTTGTCCTGTGTGTTCTGTGTCTTCTCCTATTCTGTCTCTTCTAAGGACACTTGTCATTAAATTTAGTGCCCACCAGCTAATCTAAATGATCTCATCTCAAGATCCTTAATTATATCTGCAAAGACTCTTTCTCCAAGTTAGGTCCTATGCATAGGTTCTGGGGGTTTGGATACATACATAATTTTTTAGGGACCACTATTCAAACTCACTTTACCGGTATTTCTTTTTGCGTCATCTGTCTTCATTTATTCAACAGATGTACGCAAGCACTGCATTTGTGAATAACACTGTTCTAGAGGTGTCAGAGTATTGACTACTATTATTAGTATTGTTAGTATTACTAGTATTTCTCAAAATACTTAAAATTTAATTGAGGGCTCAGGAACTATATTTGAACAGTAGTATATATTAAACCAAAAAACAAAGTAGAGTTATCCTGGTAACTGGTATGAGAATTCTTTTGCTGGGAACAATGTCTTTCTTGAGATGATGCTTTGATAAGCTTGGGTAGGAGTTAATCTTCAAGGCCTGGCTTGGTCCTCAGGTTTCTGAAAGAAGGATGGATCTTAAGGACAGGAGGGTCAAGAAGGTCATTGATGGTGGCATGAGAGTTGGCTTTTAGAGAGAGGCAAGTCAAATGGGGACTTATGATGTGAAATGCTGTGTGCCATGCAATGTAACCCTTCCTCATTACTCTACAAATATCAGTAAAGCCATAGAAGTCACAATGAAAATTTGTTGAATGGATTTCCTTTGGAACCAGCGAAAGGATTGGGTTTTTTTTTCAATATATGAAGTTTATTGTCAAATTGGTTTCCATACAACACCCAGTGCTCATCCCAAAAGGTGCCCTCCTCAATACCCATCACCCACCCTCCCCTCCCTCCCACCCCCCATCAACCCTCAGTTTGTTCTTAGTTTTTAAGAGTCACTTATGCTTTGGCTCTCTTCCACTCTAACCTCCTTTTTTTTTCCTTCCCCTCCCCCATGGGTTTCTGTTAAGTTTCTCAGGATCCACATAAGAGTGAAACCATATGGTATCTGTCTTTCTCTGTATGGCTTATTTCACTTAGCATCACACTCTCCAGTTCCATCCATGTTGCTACAAAGGGCCATATTTCATTCTTTCTCACTGCCACGTAGTACTCCATTGTGTATATAAACCACAATTTTTTTATCCATTCATCAGTTGATGGACATTTAGGCTCTTTCCATAATTTGGCTATTGTTGAGAGTGCTGCTATAAACATTGGGGTACAAGTGCCCCTATGCATCAGCACTCCTGTATCCCTTGGGTAAATTCCTAGCAGTGCTCTTGCTGGGTCATAGGGTAGGTCTATTTTTAATTTTTTGAGGAACCTCCACACTGTTTTCGATTGGGTTTTATTAAAACACACAATTATGTATGATTAAATGCAAGACAGTGATGCTATTAATGAATCTTACAGTTTTGGAGAAGGGCAAGGTTTCTGTGGGTGGAGTTGTCTCTAGAAAATGGATCTTGAACTGAATCTCACAGGCTAGGTGCAATGTGATTGAGAAAGAAGGAATTTCAGCAGTGGAAATGGCATTGGTAAAGGCAGGAATGTACCTAGACAAGCTCGAAACACCAGGTGAATGATCTGGTCTGGCTGGACTGCTTCAGGCTTTCAGTAGAAGTTCAGGATTGCAAATTTGTTTGTGAGTGAAAAATAAGACTTTCCTGAATAAAGCTGCAGTTCTAAGTAAGGAGTGAGCCTTCCATACCTTAGCCTGTGAGGTTTTTTTTTTTTTTTTAATGTTTATTATTTTCAGAGAGAGAAAGAGAGAGGAGAGAGAGAAAATGAATGAGCGGGGGGGGGGGGCAGAGGGAAAGGGAGGGAGAGAATCCCAAGCAGGCTCCATGCTGTCAGCACAGAGCCTGATGTGGGACTTGATTTCATGAACCCTGAGATCATGACCTGAGCCGAAATCAAGAGTCAGACACTTAACCGACTGAGCCATCCAGGAGCCCCCTAGCCTATGAGTTTTACCATACTCCACAGCTAGGGCCACCATTCATTTTGTAGTGAAATTTGGCCTTAACAGTGTTAAAAAAGAAAAAAAAAAAAAGCAGACTGAGGGAATAAAAGAGATAGAGAAAAGCTAGTTAAGAACACAGAGAAGAAGCCACCTATGGCTTCTTGGGAGGTGGGAGACCTATGATAGATTGGTGTCACTTAGGGCTAAAATAGGAGAAAATTTTGAGAAGCGTGGCTTCAGCTGTGGAACCACATAGCTCAGAGAGGTGAACTTGGAGTTGCTAATTTTTGTTAACAATCTTAGCACCGTGGATGTGTGATTGGTTGGAGAGCATTAAAAGTCACAGTGCAGAGAATTAAGGAGGAGGAGTGTGGTGAGGACGTGGAGCCTATTGAAAAGTGTAGTAGTGAATGGAAGGAAGCTAATGAATAGTAAGCCCACAGGTGATCCAGGCAGGTAACTCTGCTGGTAGGCAGGCAGGCAGGGGAAAGTTTTGTACCCACTGGCTGACACAGTGGGAGGAAGCAGTTTTGGGACAGGGATGCAAAGGGGAAGAAGGCTGAGACACTGGAGAAGGGGATAGGGCCAGGGCCAAGGGTACCAGTTGGACTGAGTTTACTTGGCAGAGATTTTCTCTCTGGATCTTCTGAGGGAGAATGCCAGAGAAGGGGAGAGCAGAGCCTTGACTTCTGAAAACCAGGAAATTGTGGAGTCAGGGTCTTCTGTGCTCTGATGTATAGGAGAGGCTGAATCTTTGGGGAGGTATGAATTCTGGCAGAGAATAGAGACCGAGGAAGATATTAAGGGAAAATACGGGTTGGATTTATTTGATTATTAAAGTTTTGATGCAAGAATCATTGAGTAAAAAACAAAACAAAACAAAAAACCAGCATTTGCAGAGGGAGCAAGCAAAGGAGAAGTGCCATGATGGCAATAACAAACAAATATCTAAGGGGCCAGTGATGAACAGATTTCCCACTTCACTTGGAAAATGTATGATGGGCAACACTGGCCACATCCCCATGTGTTGACAGCTGCAGCAGCTGAGTAGTGGCTTCCCCCTTCAGCCTGGGCAGGCATTGACAAAAAGGTATCAATCACCCCTTGTTTTATTTTATTTATTTTAATTAAT
This sequence comes from Panthera leo, assembly GCF_018350215.1. Lineage (NCBI taxonomy): Eukaryota > Metazoa > Chordata > Mammalia > Carnivora > Felidae > Panthera > Panthera leo. The sequence goes on from NC_056695.1 coordinate 43,181,243, forward strand.
TTATTTAAATTCAAGTTAGTTAGCATACAGTAGTATTGGTTTCAGGAGTAAAACCCAGTGATTCATCACTTACATATAACACCCAACAAGTGCCCTCCTTAATGCCCACCACCCATTTAGCCCATCTCCCCACCCTCTCCCCTCTAGCACCCTGTTTGTTCTCTGTATTTAAGAGTCTCTTATGGTTTGCCTCCCTCCCTGCTTTTATCTTATTTTTTCCTTCTCTTCCCCTATGTTCATCTGTTCTGTTTCTTAATTTCCACATATGAGTGAAATCATGATATTTGTTTTTCTCTGACTGACTTATTTCACATAGCATAATATCCTGTAGTTCCATCCACATTGCTGCAAATGGCAAGATTTCATTCCTTTTTCGATCACCAAAAGGTGATATATATATGTATATATATATATACATACACGCACACACAAACATACCACATCTTCTTTATCCATTCACCAGTTGATGGACATTTGGGCTCTTTCCATAATTTGGCTATTGTCGATAGTGCTGCTATAAACATTGGGGTGCATGTGCCCCTTCTAATCAGTATCTTTGTATCCTTTGGATAAATACCTAGTAGTGTCATTGCTGGGTCATAAAAAATAGTTCTATTTTTAATTTTTGGAGGAACCTCCACACTGTTCTTCAGAGTGGCTGTACCAATTTGCATTCCCACCAACAGTGCAAAACTGTTTCTCTTATTTAATTGAGCTGCAAAGAACTGGGGTCAGACGCTTCCCCAGGGCACAGTAAGAGCTGGCCAAACAATTCTATCTACAGTCACTCCATGCCTTCCCTCTCCCTTCCCAACCGATGAAAGAAGACATGAGGTAGAGAGGAGAAAGAAGACATTGTTATAGTTGTGAGATGCTGGCCAAATGGCCAAATGTTACAGTGTTCCCCTTTCTTCCCCACGGGGGCTTCCTGCCTACCTCAAAGTCCCATGAGAGGTGGACTCCTGGACAAGAACCTGGAGACATCACTGGAGATGGCTTCTTTCTCTTGGCTAGATGTTGGGCGAGATGAAGCAGCAGAGGCCCTTCTTGGTGTTCTCATTGGCATGGTGTGGAGCTAAATGTGGTGAAGGAAGGAGAGAGGTTGACATGGTTTGCTGTCAGGGCACATGTGAATGTGAAACAGGTGCCTGCTTTTTGCCTGGCTGTGGTGGTTTGCCAAAGCTGATAGAGAAGGGACTGCAAGGGTAAGGTATCTGAGAAGACAGAGGAAATACTCCCCACCCGACATGGAAGGCCTAGAGGAGGATTTTCATGGTTCCTGTGCCGCCACAGGAGAAGCAGAGAATGCAGAATGTGGCTCCACAGGAGAAGTAAAGAATGCATGGGTTTTGGGGCTGATCAGGTGACATCTAGTTAGGGGATGTCCCATGTGGCAAGATGGTTGAGGGCATGGATCCTGGCAGAAACAACATGGAAACATAGTTGCCCCCTGTCTGAGGGCATTCTCAGTCATGGACAGAGATGGAGTGAAGCACAACATCCCCCCAGGAAAACCACATCTGCCTTCTGGGTTAGTGAGGACCACCAGCAGCAGAGAGAACCAGATCCAGCTAGAGAGGAAACTCCAATAGCTGTCCACATCTCGCAGGCAACCAGTATGATATGTCAACCCCTGCTCCCTCTCAGCTTTCAGCCTCCACACAGTGGTGGACTTTAGCCTGGAAGATGGACGGGGGAGACACTAAGCATATCTCCTCTCTACTCAAAGGGTGGCAAGAGGAGAAGTGCTCTGACCCAAAGCTGGGCGATGGAAGGAAAAGAGCTTTAAACTGGGTGCAGAACTGGAATTTAAAAAATAAATAGGTCTGAGTCTTAAATACTGAAATGGCACTCTTCTAATAACTGAAAATGATTGGAAAGTTGTTGAATCTGCCCAGATGTTATTAAAGAGACAGTAAAGTATGATTCATTGTGGCAGCAGGGACTGGGGAAAATACAACCATTTCAAGTTTGTATTCTATTGAGTGCAGAGTGTACAATTACCTGGTTATATACAATATAGTAGAAAAAGTATGAGTATAGATATTAAAGTCAGACAGACTTGGGTTTGGGTCTTGCTCAGCCACTTACTTTCTACATGATTTTTGGCAAATTACTTTTCACATAGTTTCCTTAACTGTGAGATGAGGGTGGGTTGTAACATCAACCTCTCAGGGATTTGGGGGAGGAGTAAATGACATAAATTTTAGGAAGTGTCTAGTGTGATGCTTGCAGTGTAGGTCCTTGAAAGGGGGAGTGATTATCATTATAAACTGGAGACAGCTCTGATAAACTAAGGACTAATGGCCAATGCAGCTATCAAGTGTAGTTTGCAGTAGATAGAGGTGTTGAATCTGATAAGTATTTGACATTTTCTAAATCCCAAACTATCTTTCTTGATGAAGGCAATATATTTTCGAAACATTATTCTGCTTAATTTGGAAGTTTAAAAGTATCTAACTGGAAGCTAATACTTTGAAAACCATGAAAAAGGGCCTCTTGTCTTGATCAGAAAGATGAGGAAGCTCCAAAGAGGAGATCTGAGGCAGAGATTCTGCCAGCTTCAAAATGTGCCACACGCATTTCACTGAGAAGATGCCCTGAAAAACATACTCTTGGCCTTCTGAGAGCGTTCCTTGGCAACCTTGGCAGGAGGGACTTTCATGTTGCCAGCTAAAGCCCTGGCACTCGGGGCTAGCTTGGGTGTTTCTGCTCCTGGCCCCTTCTCCATCTCCGACCCAAGGAACTTTTGTTTGTGCAGTGGCCATTGTATCTCTTCCCTTCTACTCGTTGGCTCCGGCCCAGACTTCCTCTCCACAGTCTCCAGCTGGGATAGGCACATGGGAAGTTTGCTTTGAGAAGCTCCCACTTTGGCATTGCCAGTTTCTCATCTGGCTCCTCATCTCTGTTTACTTCATCTGGAGGCTCACTTGTTTGGTGACCCACTGAAAACCAGAGTCGTGCTGGCAAGATGGTGACTGTGTAGTCCCTTGCTGGCATGGAAAGGGGCATTCGTTTGAACACAGGGAGAGGTGTTCATTCCAGAAGCTGATGAATCTGCACCTGAAGGAAGTGTCATCCTAATTCCGGAATGAGAGCTGTTTGCCTGTAGGTCAGCAAACTCTTTGAGGGAGGAGGATTTTCCAATATCCTATGTGGGCCTCCAGGGAGTCTGAGGCAGGCAAGAAGGATTCAGTGAGGAAGAAGAAGAGATTTGGGGAGGGAGAGGGAGAGGAAAAAGGAGAAAGATGAATGATAGCTGCAGGTATTGAATACCCGTTCTATAGTCCTCATGTACTTTTGCTGAAAGGTTAAGACAATCTCCTAGTGTTTTAGGCTTATTTATTTTGATAGCCGACACTTAGGTAATGCTCACTATGTGCCAGGCACTGCACCAAATACCTTATTTGTATTAACTTTTTAAATCTTCACTACAGACCCCCGGGGTAGGTAATATTATCTTCATTTCAGGGAAGGGGAAGCTGAGGCATGGATCCATAAAGTAATTTTCCTTAGATCACACAGCTAGTACATGGTAGAACCAGGTTTCAGTCCCAAGAATTATATATTTTTTCTCTTTTCTTCCTTCTCTCTTCTCTCATACTGTAGACAAGTATCCTTTTCACGGTTTACTTACTGACACATTTTTGTGCCTTTTGAGGTGATTACTGTTTAACACGCTGAAGCACTATCTGGTATTCCTAAATGCAAGAAGGCTGTGATGTGCCTTAAATGGAGAGTACCTGTGTTAGACAGACTTGGTTCAGGCCAGAATGAAAGAACTCACTGGCTGTGAGTTCGATGTTAATGAATCAGAAGAATTAAATATGGTGTCTTTAAAAGAAACACCCATAAAGCAAGGTTATATATTGATATGTTGACAAAAAGGTTATGATAAGAGGCTCGCAGGAACCTAACCCTATATTTCCCTAAAAGCCATGGTTCAGTTTTCTCTAATTCATTGTTCCTGGTGACTTTATAGAATATAGCTGCCATGAATAGTGAGACTCAGTTGTCTATCTTTTTCTACCAAAGATGCTAACAAGTATCCCTGACACCTAAGTTTGGCTAGATGTACAGTTATCTTTCCAAGCAGTGTGGTCATTTTGCTAAGCACTGTCGCCACACAGATTTTCTTTCCTCAGTTCATAAAATCCAACACAGAGTATCTTACAAGGTGCCTGGCAAGTCGTTGGCACTGAGTGAATGCTCACTGAAAGAATGAGTGAATAAATGAATGAGTAAATGAATGCTTCAAACCTACAAGGTTTGAATAGTCTAATATTCTGAATCTTAAGAAATACATGAATGGGCCTGGAAATCAATATTTTGTTTCTTTTTAAGTAAGCCATAAAACTTTTATAGCAAGCAAGTTTTCCCAAGTTGTCTTCTGTTTGATTATCTGCTGTCTGCTGAGCACTGGCTCTCACATCACCTGTTTTATTATCCTCATATTCCCTACTATCTGAAATTATCTTGCTTTTTTGTCTATTTACTTATTGTCTGTCTCTCCTCATAACAAGTATGTAGCTCCAAGAGAGTAGAAACCTTGTCTGTCTTTCCTCTTGCGGGATCTCCATCACCTGTAATGTTCGGTCCAATAGTATATGCTTAGTAAATGTTTGTTCTTATTTAATTATAACTATCATGATGCTATGCTATGAAAATCCTCAGAGATTTTGACTTACTGTGGAGAATCAGGAATGGAATGCATCTTTGAGGAAATACTGATTGAGTCGAACTGTAAAGAAGTAAGAATTAACTAAAGCTGGTAAAGAGGATATATTCCAGGAAGAGAGATCAGGATAAAACACGGCATGTTGGCATGTGTGAGAGAAAGTCAGTGTATCTGGAATCAAGGAGAAGGAGAGTGCATGAGGTGAACCTACAGGAGTAGAAGAGGATAGGACACTCAGGGATAAGGAGGCTGTATGTGGATTTGGAATTTCATCCTAAGAGCAGTGAGAAGCAACTAAGGAAGTCAATCTTGCTGCTCTACTCAGGGGAGGGGGACAACTGAGTGTGTGAACGGTGTCACCATTCATGGTCTTGAAGATCAGGTATTTAGTTTTGGAAAAGTTGAATTCAAAGTTAAAGGGTCCGCTTGAAGATGTCAGGTAGACAATTGCTTATATTCATTTTTGGGGTCGGAGATGAATATACGCATTTGAGTGACAGCACAGTAGACAGTATTTGAAATCCAGGGCATTGATGAAATTGTCTAAGGAGAGAGTGTAAAGTTAAGAAAAAAAAGGGGATTTTATTCAATCTGAGCTTTGAGGAACTTCAGCGTTTAGAGACTTGATGATGAATAGGAGAGAATCTTAATTAAAAGCAGAGTAGGCTAAATTATGTATGCTTATTTCTGTGGTGTCTCTAAACAGTTTTGTCATCAGTTGCCCAAAGATAATTTTATACACCTTGAGTATATCTCTCTATTAGAACTCAATTTCGTATGTTTTAATCACAAATTTTCTTGTCTATTTCTTTTATTATGTTTGGGGTCAGAGGCTTTGTCTTTGAAAATCATGCTTGAAACCCTAGCACCTAGCATACTGACTGACTGCTTTGTTGGCATGAATATGTCTGTTTGAGTGGGAATAAAGATCCTGTTTAGGGAAGATGAGCAAGAACAGAAAGCAGCTTTCTCTCACATAGCTTATCTGTGTGTGAGACCGTAGGCTCTTTCTTTTAAGCATTTTGTCAATACCTGTGAAATGGTGACTTCGGGTATCAGCAAGCAGATGGGAAACTTTCAGAGAGGCACAGGAATCTAAATTCTTCATTTAGTGCCTTTGCGTGGATTTGCTCCCATTCTCGAGACCTGGGGCTGCTAGAAATTATTCCCAGAAGCTACTGCAGCAGAGAATTTGCTGTCCACCTCACCAATTTGGAGTTTGGCTTGCTCATGTCTACCAGTAAATCGTTTCCCTCTTTTCTCTCTCCTCCTTGACTGCCTACCACCACTTCCCTGACTTTAGCGCAATCCCTCTTTTTCCTTTGCCCAGAGAACCCCAGGGGTATGTTCTGTAATTTCAGGCATGATTTTACTCAGAAATTAATAATATTTTTGTATTAGGGTGCCTGGGTGGCTCAGTTGGTTAAAAGTCTGCCCATTGGTTTCACCTCATTGGTTTCACTGATCTTGCAGTTCGTGAGATCGAGCCCTGCCTCAGCCTCTGCCCTGAGCCCGCTTGGGATTCTCTCTCTCCTCTCTCTGCCCCTACCCCTTCCCTCTCAAAATAAATAAATAAACTTAAAATTTTGTGTGTGTGTTATTAACAACTCTCCTCTCCATTTTCCATTCTGAAATACATTATTCCATCTCATATTATTTTTACCTCTGGTAATGAGGTTTCTGTATTCTCTTTGATAACAGGTCTAATAGTAATGTGACCAGTGTGTGAAGACCAATGGGTTTTCCTCTCCTCCCACCATGCCTCATTCCTGCCTGGTGCCTGTGCTTGCTTAGCCTTCCATCTCTGTGTTTGAGAATCGGTTCTTCTTCCTGGGCTGAAGCAAACAGCTATAATATTGATCCAGTCCTTGTTGCCTGGACTCTCCTTTAGTTCATGATCTTGCTGCCAGAATTTTCTTTCCTCAAGACTTATTGTTTGTTCTTGACCTGTGGAACTTTATGCCTACTTGACCTGTGGAATTTTTCTTAAGTCTTTGGTTTTGAACCAATGACTCTGTTCTTTTAAGCCAGGTATGTGTTTTTCAGACTGTGTCTGTTATCTTTTGTGTTGCCTGTTATATTTCTCATCTCCAAGTGACTTGGATGACTGGACATTTTGTTAGTTTTAGGGAAAGCATGTGGCTGGAGAAGAGTGAGACCTAGCTCTTGAGGGTTGGGGTGAGTGCATGGAGGGTATTGGGGTGGAAAGCCTACGTAAGGTGGGGGCTAAGCGGGAGACAGAGAGACAGACTTTCAACAAAATAAATTTCACTGATTTCAAATCAAGGTGAATACGAAGTTCTGTCTACATGAGTGAAGACCAATTTTTAAAACATTTGAAGGCATACATTCAAAATGACAGCTTAACGTTAAAATGGGAAGTTATGATTCATAAGCAGTAGTATAATTTTGAATAACATGACCTTATTCATTGACACTAACTGCTTTACATCTTCGGGTCTTATCATATTAGTACTGTGAATAAAACCCAGAAAAGTTATAGAGGAGGAAATGATTTTGACTTTTTTTTTATTCAATAGTCATTACTTATATCCTTTTACAGTTTTGCAGATTTTAAATTGCAATAATAATCTTGCTATTCAAGTTTCCAATTTCTTACAACCATAACCTTCTGGAATAGCCACAAATGTAGGAAAAAACTAAGTAAAAAGCCTTTGAAGTCAATGAAAATACTTTCTACAGGGGTGCCTGGGTAGCTCAGTCGATTAAGTGTCCGACTGGCTCAGGTCACGATCTCACGGTTCGTGGGTTCGAGTCCAGTGTCAGGCTCTGTGTTGACAGATCAGAGCTTGGAACCTGCTTCAGATTCTGTGTCTCCCTCCCTCTCTGCCCCTCCCCTGATCACACTCTGGCTCTCTGTCACACACAAAAAATAAATAAACATTAAAAAAAAATACTTTCTACAAAGCCCATGGCTTGACTCAGTAAGGCCAGAATGGCATTTCTTTTCCTATAGTAGGCTCAGAACTTATTTGATTTAGTTATGATCTATGGCATTTTCTTTATTTCCTCCTGGAAACATATAGTTTTTACTTTTAATCTAGGAAACGAAAGGAAGCTGATAGATTTAGAAATAGCTTTTCACAAAGTTACAGTCCTTAAGGCATAATTGAAGAGAGACATTGAAGAGAACAGTGCTGTCCATTAGAAATTTCTGCAGCAAGGCAAGTGTTTGTCTGCCCTGTCCAGGACAGTGACCACTAGACACAAGAGGCCATTAGGTGCTGGAAATGTGGCTATTGTGACTGAGGAACTGAATTTCATTTTTTATTTCATTTTAATTAAATAATCACATGTGGATAGTGACTACTATAGTAGACAGCATAGTTCTAGGTAGTTGTATTAGCTTTCTATTGTGGCTATAAAAAAACCCATAAAGTTAGGGGCTTAGACAACATAGTTTTATTATCTTATAGTTCTGTAGGTTAGAAGTCTGGCACAAGTGTCTTTGAGCTAAAATTAAGGTGCCAGCAGGGCTACTTTCTTTTCTGGAGGCTCTAGGGGAGAATCTATTTCCTTGACCTTTTTTAACTTTTAGCAGCTGCTCACATTCCTTGGTTCATGGCCCCTTTTCTCCATTTTCATACAATGTTACACCTCTTTGTCCCCTTCTTCCATAGTCCCATCTTCCTCTGACTGTCCTCTTCGGCCTCTTTCTTCCTTTTTCAAGGACCCTTTTGATTCTACTGGGCCCAGCTGAATAATTCAGGATAGTCTCCCTAATTTAGAGTCAGTTGGATAGTAATCTTAATCCTCCTTTGTCATGTAACCTGGCATTTTCATAGATTCAAGAATTAAGAGTTGGACATCTTTAAGGGAGGCATTATTCTGCCTACCACATCATCTTCTAAATATGGAACCATTTAGTGAAAGGGTGGACTAAGCCCTATGCATCTTTTTCACATTATTTGCTGAGCCTGCGTCTGTATTTGCAGTGCAGAGGTCTCACAATGATTCAAGCACAATAGAAATTTAACTCTGAAAGGCAACTTATATGATACATAGTCCAATATTCTATCCCACACAGTAGTATTTTCTTCTGTGGAATCTATAATTCATTTGATTTCTGCCAGGAGTTTCCTATGAAGGGCACTCCCTACTTAGCAACAAAATCCGTTGCATTGTTGTATAGCTCTAGTCGTTCTGCTCTGTCATTCTATCATCCAGATTATCATTTGCACACAGTCACCCTCTGTTTTTGATTTCTGGAGCCATGTAAACCTGCTCTTCTTTTGCTGTTACCTTTCTCAGGAAATGGCACCACTACCCCCACACCATTGTCTGAGCAAAAATTTTGTGAGTCCTGTTTACTTTATTCCCCGTATTCATTCACCACTATTGAATATGTTAAATGTGTAACTCCCCAAATGTCTCTTAGATCTGTCCACTTGTTTCATTTTAGTTATTGTACTTTTCATTTATAGAATTTAAATTTGGTTCTTTTTTATAGTTTCTGTCTCTCTTTTGAGATTCTCATTTGTGTATTTAGACAATATTTTCCTTTAATTCTCTGAACATATCTTCTCTTAATTCCTTGAAAATATAATAACTATTTTAAAGTCTTTGGAAAACCCAAACCTGGGCTATCTTGGGATCAGTTTCTCTTGATTACTTTTTCTTAACTATGTATTACATTTTCCTTTTTCTTTGCAGATCTAGCAATTTTTGATTGTATATTAGACATTGTAGATGATACATTTTAGACACTGTGATATTATCTTCCTCTGAAAGTATTTTCCTCTGAAGACTTATTTTTTTTAAGAAGGCAGTTGATCACCTGAACTTGGATAAACTTGGGTTATCCTTTGCTGAAATGGTTCTGTGGAACCTCTAGGTGTTACCAAAGCCCTTCTACCTTAGTGAGACTTAAGTTGCAAGTTCTGCTTCCTCTAAAGTTCTTGTCAAGGTTTAGGTTTAGGTGTTTCTGCATCAGGTCCAGAGTTTTTTGTACTCTAGGCCAGTATTTCTCAATCTTTTTTTCCATGATTATTCTCCCAGGAGACTTTTTAGGCATCCCACCCTCCAATCATTAATTCCCCCAACCTTAATTCTTCTGTGAAGTTTCAATACCACAGATGTAACTATATATCTGTTTGTGTACTGTATAATTTATAAGAGTTTTTTTTGATGATGTCACTTCTATTGAGAAAGGCTGTTCTAGAGGTGGTCCTATTCCTAAGGTGAAGCCTTTCTGATGTTTTGCTGGATGCCCAGGGGATTAAATAGGAGTTGTTAATGAGACTTCTTCCCTCTTTCTGGCTGTGCCAGAATGCAGATATCCTCCACCACTGTTCAAACCCTAGTATTCCTGCTCTTCTTTCAACCCCTTAGCAGCCACTCTCTGGGAATCTTAAAGTAGTTTCAGTCTGTGTGTGTACAGCACAGCCCTTAGCCAAGGATTTGCAGGGCACCCACATGGACTTTTGCAATTCCTCATTGTACAGCTTCCTCCTCTCTGGTGCCCTGCCTCACAGATTCCAACTCCTCAACCTCAGGTCTCTGACTTCTCAGTTCAGTGAGCCTGTTGTACCCTGCATGAATTCTAGGTCACTTCACTGTAGTTGGGAATTTGTCCCTGAGCAAAGAGCTGGGCATTTGGTGTTACCTTGTGAATTTTTCTTCTCTCAGAGATTGCTGTCTTATACTGTCTCTTTCCCAATGCCTGAAAATAGTTGTCTATTTTTGTCCAGGTTTATAGTTCTATGGCCATTTATGGTGCGAGGGTTAGTCCTGTACCACTAACTGCATTCTTTCTGAACTCTCTTGGAAGCAGAAGTCCTCCTTCTACTTTTTGCAGTCCCTGTCCATAGCTAGTATAGGTGATAATCAGCCCATTAGGATTACATCATCAGCCTTTTAATGGGTCTCCTTACTTTCAACCTCCACACAACGTCCAGAGTGAACTTGTTAAATCACCCATTTCTTTTTGCCATTTCACTGTTTGAAACCCTTTGTAGGCATTCTTTTACCCTCAGGATAAAGTTAGAGCTCTTTAAAGTGATTCACATGTCTCCCTTTATGATTTGCGTCCTATCTCCCTCTTTAGCTGTGGCTTGTTGCATTCTGTCTTGAACAGTTGTGCACGTCATACTGATCTTTTACACTTTGTCAAATGTACAGTGGTGTTACTTGCCTCCCTGCCTTTGCACATTTACTTTCCTATGGCTGGAGTCCCCACTCTCTGACTCCCATCTTACTTGGTGAACACTTGCTCTTCCTTTAGGTTGCACCAGAGACTTAACTTTTTTTTTTTGAAGGCCTATAACAGATGAAACCCCTTACTTTATGCTCCATACACCCCACAGTGTCATTACTTAACAATTCTCATGTTTCTTTTCCTTTCTCCCATAGGAAATAAGCTCAGTAAAGGCAGGGATTTTATCTGCCTTGTTTAGTGCTATATCCACAGTGCTCATAAAGCCTGGTGCATATATAGGTATCCAATTAATATTTATTGAATGAATGAATGAATGAATGGAGATTGTGTTTATTCCTTTTTTAATATGACTGCTCTTCAAATATACAGGATAGCAATTGTTGTTCCTTAGTCTTTACTTCTCTGGGCTACATTTCCAGAGATCATAAAGGAAAGGTTTAAATGTCTGTAGTAGGGTTTGACAAAGTACAGCTAGATCCAGCTTGCTGTTTTTTATAAATAAAGATTATTGATACATAGCCATGCCCATTTTTTTACATATTGTCTATGGCTTTTTCTTAAAAAAAAATTCAGAGCCACTTTATTTTAAAATTAGGGTCTACTGGTTTTTAAAAATTGGTTTCATTTTCAATATTCAGTTGACACTGTTTTTCAAGAATATCTCAATCATGCAAACTAAATGAAATACAGCAATGTTTTAAATGGCCTGAACGATCTGCCTGAGACAGGGCATCCTTTTATGAACCTTACACGTAGATTGAAAACTGAATCCTATTAATGGAGTTTTCTTATTTAGAGTGGTGATTTTTAAGCTCCCTTCCCTTTATGTTATTTGTTTTAAGGAATGGAATCCTTTCAGCAAATGAAATCTTAGAAAGAAGACCAATTTGTAAAACATATAAAGGTTGCTGCTGTGGTTGAAGCTTTGGATTCCCTTTTCTCAGTCCCTCTTTCATTACCCCATGTCTATAGGGGCACCTTCGTAGTGTCCTCAAGGAGTGAAAACCACTGTGTAAGGCATCTACAGGAAAGAACTTTGAATTAGTCTGGTTAGCAGCTCCTGGCCCTGACATAAGGTATAAATGCTTTCTCACTGTCACTTTAGGTTTAGTCTCACTGCTGTGTTCGGTGGTGCTGCCATCTTTATTTTCCCAACTGCTTGAGTCCTGACAGTTCTCTTACCTCTCAGCTAGCTTGCTGGCTCAAGAAGCCTAGCTTGCAGCTGAATGTTGTGGAAAGGTAACTCTTGGAACTCATTGACTTCCAGACTTCTGATCTTTTCCCATATTTGGAGAAGTGGGATTATGGTGATCTGATCATGGGGTAGCCTCTTCTAATGAGGCTGCTCCCAGATCTTCTGAGTTTTCCAGAAAAAAAAGATAGATATCCAAATTTCTATATGAAATCTCATGACCTTTTAATGTCACCAGTTGATTTTATATTTGGGAAAACACTGTGCAGGCCAAACTATATCTGACCTGGTTGCAGCACACAGATCACTCTTCTGTGACCTTTGCCTCAAACTTTGGCTGACCTGCCTTTTGCTTTGGCTATTACCTGCTCTCAGCCCCCTCTGGCTGTTCCTGCCAAGGTGTCACCCACTCCCTGGGGTGACACTTCATTGAAGGGACTAACCTTCGGGTTAACCTTGAGTTGGAAGTGATCTGATATTGAGAGCAGGGAGGACAATGTCTGATTACTTAGACTTTGCATCACTGCTTGCCTTAAGTGCTTCTGCCAAATGCTGGTGCTTGAGAGGCCGGATTTGTTTTGATAATTTTAATAGAAGAGAAATGTTATATGGAAGGATTTTTTTTTTAACTGTTGAAGAAGTAAGTATGACAAGAAGCCAGCATTTTGTGATTCCCTGACTCTCAAACCTGTTTTGTTTTGTTTTGTTTTTGTACTTTAGGATTTCTATGTTTGATCTTGATCTAATATTAATCAGAATTTAATTCGAAGCTGGATTTCTCCTCCTCCCTTATTCTAATAGACTGGTGGGCTAAAGAGAAGTTTGTTTGTTTTTTTTTTTAAATAAGAAAAGGAAACCTTTAACCTTCTACCATCTTAGAAGTTTTCACTACCTTTTGATTCATGGATTTTAGGCAGGAGCATTTTGAGCATAGCCTTCTTGAAATGGAAAGCCTTTGCTTTCTTTGGGATTATTTGGCACATTCTGAAGGTGGATGTGGTCAGTATCAAGTTGGGAAACCAAGAAAAGCATTTCATAAATCATTATTTTCTCTGTTCTTGAATCAATATCAGACACAGATATTTTCAGAGCCAACCCTGCTGGTCTGCCAGGTGTGATTATGGGTGCAGTCTCTGAGACTGAGCTAGTGGTTTTCATTAGAGCGAGGTGCTAATGAGCACAAGGTCATGTGTTTGATCCCCATACAGGTCTATTGGCTTAGCCCAAAGAGGGATTTCTGGTTCAGCCAGTCTGGAAAATAACTATATGATTGCAGACCAAGGAGGATTAGATTAGAGAGTGAGCAAATCCCTCACCACCAGGGGAAAAAGAACCCAAAGCACATGTCCTGCTGGATGTGATAAGTGCTATCATCTGTGAGTGGATTCAGCACCTATATTACCTACATGTAGGGAGAACTTGTGCATCACATAAAATATTCCAACATTCTGTGCATACAGGTTTTAAATAACCAGCAGAAACTAATGGCTTCTCAGATATCTGGAAAGTGAAGGGGAATCTTATAGCTAAAGAAGCTGGGATGAACCTCTGTGGTCAAGTTGGAACTCTGTGACTATGCTAAAGAGCTCTTAGGAGATTCCTTTTTAGGTGCGAAGCATGCACATACACACTAAGACCACTTTCTCTTCTCATGCAGGATGAGTAAAAGGGCAGGGAGACTTGTATGTGAGCCTAGGATTGCACACACTTGTCCTATGGCTGTCTTATACATTCTGTGTATTTGCACACCCTGTTTTCACATTTCTTGAGTGTTTTCCTATGGAAATCTTCATTATAGGAAGGACAGTTTGAGCTGTACCTATTTTCCAAGGGTAAGAACTTTTTTTTTTTTTTTTTTTTTTTAATTTTTATTTTTGGGACAGAGAGAGACAGAGCATGAACGGGGGAGGGGCAGAGAGAGAGGGAGACACAGAATCGGAAACAGGCTCCAGGCTCCGAGCCATCAGCCCAGAGCCTGACGCGGGGCTCGAACCCACGGACTGTGAGATCGTGACCTGGCCGAAGTCGGACGCTTAACCGACTGCGCCACCCAGGTGCCCCTTAAAATTATTTATATTATGGAAAATCTCAAGGTAGTGAGAATATAATAATGAATATCCATATGCACATCATCTGGATTTAATAATTGTCAACATTTTGCCATACTCACTTTCTAATTTTTTTTTGGCTAATGTTAGTCATTCCTATATATTTCTCTTAAAGTATGACTGTTTTCTTGCATTGCCACCTACTATTATCACTCCTATTAAAATTGGCTGTAATTCTTTAATATCATCTACTACTTGGTCCATATTCACATTTCCCAGTTGTCTTCAAAGTGTCTTTTGTCTTTTGGTCAGTTTAGTATCTAATCAAAGTCAGTGCATTTCATATGGTTATGTCTCTTAAGTTTCTTTTTAGCTTAGAACAATCCTTCCTCACCCCTGCTTCTGTGTGTGTGTGTATGTGTGTGTGTGTGTGTGTGTGTGTTTTAATGTGTTTGTGAACATGTGATGTTGACTTGTTGAAGAGATAAACCAGTTGGCCTGTACTATGTCTCATCTTCAGGATTTGTTTGATTTGCAAGGATAAGTTTTGATGTTTTGCATTTGATGTTGAAAATGGCCTTGGGTCTGGAAATTGGTAACAGTTGGGAGACCCCATACACAGAGGGCCTTTGATAATGAGGGAGGTAAACACAAAGGCAGAAGGAGTGTTCCATATTCCCATGTCTTGCTCCCTGCCAGAGCTGACAGATACAGACTCACAACATTTTTAGAAACAATCAGGCATTTTTTTTCTCTTGCTAGGCTATAGCACAGAGCTGGAGGATATAATGATCCTATTGGGTGTGTATTTTGAATAGTGTATCCTGAATAAAACAAGTTAAAACCAAGAGACAGGAAAACAAAAGGAAACTAAAGCTATGAGAAGGTCACAGATAATTCCCAGTAGCCTGACAGCTTGAATTTGTTCTCCTTTCTTGAAGTCTGCTCATCTCTCTTAGGGGTGGAGAGAACCTAAATTTGAAAGAGACAACTGCAGAGGACCAAGTGTCATGGGAGAAGCTGATGACAGACATTAGGAGATTAGACTTGGGAAGGAGACAGCCAAAGAGGGAATCTTAGTACAGAGGGGCACATGGTGAGAGGGTTCAGCTCATTTCTTTTCCCCTTTCCTTCAAAAGACTGGTGGTTGTCGGTGGGCCCATAAAATCTTTTCCAATCTTAAAGGTGTATTTGGAATATTAACTTAATTCTTAGCATTCTTAACTTGGAACAGGGGTTCTGAGACTTGAATGCACATTGGTATTACCTGAGAAGCTTTAAAAACTACTGATGTCTGTGTCCTACCCTCAGAAATTCTGATGTAATTTGTCTCAGATGTGCCCATGGCAACAGGATTTCTAGATTCCCCAGGTGATTCAGTGTGCATCTACATTTGAGACCAACTTACCTAGAGCAATAAACTGCATATGCATTGACCTTTAAAAAAAAAAGAAATATGTACTCAACTCCCCCCTCCTCTATCAAACCTTATGGAATCCCAATGCATAAAAGAGATAAAAGTGGAGGTTCTTTGGTTAAGGTAGTGCTGAAACCTTGCTCACTGGGTACCATCTGGCATCCCCATTACCCATTTCTTTAAAACTCTCATTTCCTCCCTATAACAGCATCTTCATGTAGCTAAGTATACTAGATTTTAACAATCTAGACCTGGATTTGAACACTGGCTCTGTCAGTTAGCTAACTATGTGACTTTGAAAAAAATTTTTTTAACGTTTATTCATTTTTGAGAGACAGAGAGGGACAGAGCATGAGCGGGGAAGGGGCAGAGAGAGGGAGACACACAATCTGAAGCAGGCACCAGGCCCTGAGCTGTCAGCACAGAGCCCGATGCGGGGTTCAAACTCACGAACTTCAAGATCATGACCTGAGCTGAAGTTGGAAACTCAACCAACGGAGTCACCCAGGTGCCCCCTAACTATGTGACTTTGGACAAATATACCTAAACTCCCTGATCCTTGGTTCCTTTATCTCTTAATGAGAGATAGTGCCTGTCTCACAAGTTGTAATGAGCAAAGTTGGATGTAAGGTAGTGTATTCTCAATAGAGGTTAGCTCCTTGGATAGTTCAGGCTTTCTGTGAGGCCATGATAAGCTTTCAGATTTGTTTTGGGAAGAGATTGATGGTTTGGTTTAATCTGTAATCTTTAGTTACTTTTATATTGCACCTGTATTATAGGATGAACTCAGATTCCCTCTACCCATGATGGATTTACAACTCTTGATTGATGTAGCATCATAAGAACAGATGGGGTTGGGGAGGAGTTGTTCACTGCTGAGTTCATGAAAGGCCTCAGGAAATACTCTGTAACTCAGATGGACAATGATAATTGATGGAGAGGCAATAATCACAAGTCCATTTTCATGTGGATGACTATAAAAAAAGTGGTATGAATGTCCATAGTAATGGTGGTAGTGTTTGGGCTAGGGGGTTGAGGTGGGAAGGAGTTTTCTGTGGACCAGAGATACAGGTTCGTGACTAAGGATTTTTTGATTTTTGATTTTTTTTTAAAGAACAATGGAATTTTAAGCAAGCATGAAAAAACATAAACATATTCTTTCCCATTATGATATATTCTCATATGGTCAAAAAACCTTCTAGATAATATAAAAGCCTCACTTCCCCCTTATGAATATCTTACAGTGTTGCTAAGAAGTGAAATTGACTGAGAAGAATTTAACTTCCTCCTCCTTCTACTCCCTCCACTCTGCCAGACATTAGTAAGCAGTGAAGTGGCTAGAGGTGCTCAGAGGAGTGACCAGAGAAGTCAGAGGCTTGGGGAATTACAAAGTTAGATGATCTGTAATTGAATAATGTTGAGTAGACTGCACAACTCAGAGATGTCTAAAATCTGGTAAAGGAAAGATTCATTTGCGTTTGGCGTTGTCTCAGTGACATTGAACTAGTGAGTCAAGTGGCAATAGGTGGTATTTCTTGTTTATCTTTTACAAAGCTGGCATCAATTTCCACATCGTGTTATCTGCACATCCCTGACCTCCACAAAAATGAAAAATGCTTTTTGGTTTCCTGAGTATTTAAACAATGAAGAACCTTCCAGATAAGCTTTCTTTTCTTTCTGGTATCTTAATAAATAGAGGAGTGCCACCTGAGTGTATGTGTTTGGACCAGTAGGATGTTTGGTAGACTCAAGTATGGATTATATTTAGTCTGTTGAAATTTTTTTTACATTATCTTATCCACATATTATCTAAAACATGTGGGTTTATTTTTAATTGCTGTTCCATTTTTAACTTCCATCTAAACAGATGAAAATTAAAAAAACTTTCATGAAGTAAAAAGTGAAAACTGGTTATTTGGGACAATGAAATCTCTTTTTGTAACTTAAAATTGAGACCAAGGCAAATTCTGGCAAAACTATGATCTGTCGCGATGGCAGCCTCTTTCTCATAGTATCTTCCTGCTATCTGGCACCTCTACTCACATCCAGCAGCTCCGCAGGACCCCTGTGTGGCTCCCCTGTGAGAATGCATTTGTCCACAGTGTCCCATTGAGAATGCCCCTGAAAGTCTACATCCTTTAGCATTTCCCCTTCTGAAGAAAATTTCTATTTTTTAAAAAAATGCCTCAATGGTAGTGAGTTGTGTTAAGAATGTGATTAGAATAGCTCAGATCAAGGTATATGAGAATTAATCGCTGATAAGATTCAGTGTTTTATCCTGATTTGAGTATATGCATTTCAAAAGCAGTCGCTTGTAAGGGGATGGAGAACTGTCTATCATGCTACTGGAAGTCAAAAGAAAGCTGGAGTAGCCATACTTACGTCAGACAAACTAGACTTTAAATTAAAGGCTGTAACAAGAGATGAAGAAGGGCCTTATATAATAATTACAGGGTCTATCCATCAGGAAGAGCTAACAATTATAAATGTCTGTGCACCGAATACAGGAGCCCTCAAATATATAAAACAATTAATTACAAACATAAGCAACCTTATTGATAAGAATGTGGTAATTGCAGGGGACTTTAATTCTCCACTTACAGCAACAGATAGAACATCTAGACAGAGAATAAATAAACAAGGGCCCTGAATGATATATTGGATCAGATGGACTTGACAGATATATTTAGAACTCTGTATCCCAAAGCAACAGAATATACTTTCTTCTCGAGTTCACATGGAACATTCTCCAAGATAGGTCACATACTGGGTCATAAAATAACCTTCATAAGTATAAAAGAATTGAGATCATACCATGCATACTTTCAGACCACAATGCTATGAAACTTGAAATCAACCACAGGAAAAAGTCTGGAAAACCTCCAAAAGCATGGAGGTTAAAGAACACTCTACTAAAGAATGAATGGGTCAACCAGGCAATTAGAGAAGAAATTTAAAAATATATGGAAACAAATGAAAATGAAAATACAACAATCCAAATGCTTTGGGATGCAGCGAAGGCAGTCCTGAGAGGAAAATACATTGCAATCCAGGCCTATCTCAAGAAACAAGAAAAATCCCAAATACAAAATCTAACAGCACACGTAAAGGAAATAGAAGCAAAACAGCAAAGACACCCCAAGCCCAGCAGAAGAAGAGAAGTAATAAAGACCAGAGCAGAAATAAACAGTATAGAATCTAAAAAAAAAGAAAAACACAGTAGAGCAGATCAATGAAAGCAAGAGTTGGTTTTTTGAAAAACATAAACAAAATTGATAAACCTCTATCTAGGCTTCTCAAAAAGAAGAGGGAGAGGACCCAAATAGATAAAATCATGAATGAAAATGGAATTATTACAACCAATCCCTCAGAAATACAAGCAATTATCAGGGAATACTATGAAAAATTATATGCCAACAAACTGGACAACCGGGAAGAAATGGACAAATTCCTAAGCACCCACAACTTCCAAAACTCAAACAGGAAGAAATCGAAAATTTGAACAGATCCATAACCAGTGAAGAAATTGAATTGGGTTTCAAAAATCTCCCAACAAATAAGAGTCAAGGACCAGATGGCTTCCCTGGGGAATTCTACCAGACTTTTAAAGCAGAGATAATACCTATCCTTCTCAAGCTGTTCCAAAAAATAGGAAGGGAAGGAAAATTTCCAGACTCATTCTATGAAACCAGCATTACTTTGATTCCCAAACCAGACAGAGACCCAGCAAAAAAAGAGAACTACAGGCCAATGTCCCTGATGAATATGGATGCAAAAATTTTCAACAAGATACTAGCAAATCGAATTCAACAGCATATAAAAAGAATTATTTACCATGATCAAGTGGGATTCACTCCTGGGCTGCAGGGCTGGTTCAATATTCGAAAATCAACCAATGCGATACATCACATTAATAAAAGAAAAGATAAGAACCGTATGATCCTGTCAATCGGTGCAGTAAAAGCATTTGACAAAATTCAGCATCCTTTCTTAATAAAGACCCTTAAGAAAGTCGGGATAGAAGGAACATACTTAAACATCATAAAAGCCATTTTGAAAAGCCCATAGCTAATCTCATCCTTAGTGGGGAAAAACAGAGCTTTCCGCCTGAGATCGGGAACATGACAGGGATGTCCACTCTCACCACTGTTATTTAGCATAGTGTTGGCAGTTCTAGCATCAGCAATCAGACAACAAAAGGAAATCAAAGGCATCAAAATTGGCAAAGATGAAGTCAAGCTTTCACTTTTTGCAGATGACATGATATTATACATGGAAAATCCGATAGATTCCACCAAAAGTCTGCTAGAACTGATACATGAATTCAGCAAAGTTGCAGGATACAAAATTAATGTACAGAAATCAGTTGCATTCTTATACACTAATAATGAAGCAACAGAAAGACGAATAAAGAAACTGATCCCATTCACAATTGCACCAAGAATCATAAAATACCTAGGAATAAACCTAGGTTTGTTTAAGATCTGTATGCTGAAAACTATAGAAAGCTTATGAAGGAAGTTGAAGAAGATACAAAGAAATGGAAAAACATTCCATGCTCATGGATTGGAAGAATAAATATTGTTAAAATGTCAATACTACCCAAAGCAATCTACACATTCAATGCAATCCCAATCAAAATTGCACCAGCCTTCTTCTTGAGGCCAGAACAAGCAATCCTAAAATTTGTATGGAACCACAAAGACCCTGAATAGCCAAAGTAATATTGAAGAAGAAGACCAAAGTGGGAGGCATCACAATCCCAGACTTTAGCCTCTACTACAAAGCTGTAATCAAGACAGCATGGTATTGGCACAAAAACAGACACATAGACCAGTGGAATAAAATAGAAACAACAGAATTGGACCCACAAATATATGACCAACTAATCTTTGACAAAGCAGAAAAGAATATCCAATGGAAAAAAGACAGTCTCTTTAACAAATGGTGCTGGGAGAACTGGACAGCAACATGCAGAAGAATGAAACTAGACCACTTTCTTACACCATTCACAAAAATAAACTCAAAATGGATGAAGGACCTGAATGTGAGACAGGAAACCATCAAAACCCTAGAGGAGAAAGCAAGAAAAAACTTCTCTGACCTCAACCGCAGCAATTTCTTACTTGACACATCTCCAAAGGCAAGGGAATTAAAAGAAAAAATGAACAATTGGGACCTCATCAAGATAAAAACCTTCTGCACTGCAAAGGAAACAATCAACAAAACTAAAAGGCAACGGACAGAATGGGAAAAGATATTTGCAAATGACATATCAGACAACGGGCTAGTATCCAAAATCTATAAAGAGCTCACCAAACTCCACACCCAAAAAACAAATAATCCAGTGAAGAAATGGACAGGAAACATGAATAGACATTTCTCTAAAGAAGACATCCAGGTGGCCAAAGGCACATGAAAAGATGCTCAACATCACTCCTCGTCAGGGAAATACGAATCAAAACCACACTGAGGTGTCACCTCACACCAGTCAGAGTGGCTAAAATGAACAAATGAGGAGACTATAGATGCTGGAGAGGATGTGGAGAAACAGGAACCCTCTTGCACTGTTGGTGGGAATGCAAACTGGTGCAGCCGCTCTGGAAAACAGTGTGGAGGTTCCTCAAAAAATTAAAAACAGATCTACTCTATGACTCAGCAATAGCATTGCTAGGAATTTACCCAAGGGATACAGGAGTGCTGATGCATAGGGGCACTTGTACCCCAATGTTTATAGCAGGACTCTCAACAATAGCCAAATTATGGAAAGAGCCTAAATGTCCGTCAACTGCTGAATGGATAAAGAAGTTGTGGTTTATATATACAATGGAATACTACTTGGCAATGAGAAAGAATAAAATTTGGCCATTTGTAGCAACGTGGATGGAACTGGAGAGTGTTATGCTAAGTGAAATAAGCCATACAGAGAAAGACAGATACCATATGTTTTCACTCTTATGTGGATCCTGAGAAACTTAACAGAAGACCATGGGGGAGGGGGAGGGGGAAAAAGTTACAGAGAGGGAAGGAGGCAAACCATAAGAGACTTAAAAACTGAGAATAGGGGCACCTGGGTGGCTCAGTCGGTTAAGCGTCTGACTTCGGCTCAGGTCATGATCTCACGGTCTGTGAGTTCGAGCCCCACGTCAGGCTCTGGGCTGACGGCTCAGACCCTGGAGCCTATTTCCGATTCTGTCTCCCTCTCTCTCTGACCCTCCCCTGTTCATGCTCTGTCTCTCTCTGTCTCACAAATAAATAAACGTTAAAAAAAAATTAAAAAAAAAATTAAAAAAAAAACTGAGAATAAACTGAGGTTTGATCGGGGGTGGGAGGGAGGGGAAAGTGGGTGATGGGCATTGAGGAGGGCACCTGTTGGGATGAGCACTGGGTGTTGTATGGAAACCAGTTTGACAATAAATTTCACATTAAAAAAAAAGGAGTCACTTGTAAACCCCAATTAATGCATATGTAAACAGAGACAGTTTTCAGGATTTCAGGAACAGATTTGATGGCTGGGGAAGAGTGGTGTGCAGTCTTCCATACAGACCCTCTTCAGATCTCAATGCAGGCTTTTTCTCTCAAACCAGTTTTGAAGACAGGACCTAATGAAGTTTTACCTTAACATCACTAAACTCCCTTTCTGTTATACCTCCCCATTGCCAGGGCATTTAAAAGTCCCTTTCGTTCCTACCAAAGACCAGAAGACATTAGTGACATCTTAGCTCCTGCCTGCTTGTGACTGTTCTCAGTATTGGTGAAGAGGTGAAATTTATGGAGTGTAGGGATTTCAGTTTCTCACTTTGCATTCACTTAACAAGTGACTTTATTTATTGTGGCCTGTCTTTATTTCCCTTTCACCGGTTTTAACAATGAACTTTTTCAATCCATCACTACTTAATGAAGACATGGATAATAATGAATACATGGTTGAGTTATGTCTTAGAACAGCCCTGCCCAGTGGAAATATAATGTGAATTCCATACCTAATTTTAAATTTTCTAGTAGCCACATTAAAAAAAATGGAAAGAAATGGGTGAAATAAATTTTTAATAATATGTTTTATTTCATTCAGTGTTAAAATATCATTTCAACATGTAATCAATATAAATAAGGAGATATCTCATATTTCTTGTTTTATTCTATACTTAGTCTTTGAAATCTAGGCTGTATTTTACAATCACAGCACATAGCAGTTTGGAGTGGCCACGTCTCAAACGTTTAGTAGCTAAATGTGGCTAGTGACTACCATATTCATAGGCTTAGAAAACTTTTGAGTAAGAAGAGAATAGAATTGCGAGAGTATGCTTAGTTTTAATTGGGCTGTCTTCTTTGTGAAAAATGTTTAAATCTAAATGACTTTTCTTCCCAAATCTTGTCCTTTAGTGTTCTTCAGGTCAGTAATTGTCACCGACAGGCCTGCCGTGTATGGTACAGGTGGGACCACTGCTCAACTCTACGAAGTACAAATTACAATGCATAGATAGGGCTGTACGCAGAAGTGCTATGTCAGTACCTAGTTGTTCACACCAGAAAGGGAGTCATTCATGACACTTCATCTCCTTCAGCCTACATCTTCTCCAATTCTTTCACTAAGTTCTGTTGGTTCTGCCTCCAAAGTACATCCAGAAGCAGACCACATCTTTCAGTCTCCACTGCCGTCTCCTTAGAGAGGGTGCTACTACCTGGATTACTGCAGTAGCCTCCAGCTGGCTCTCCACATCCACTCTGCACGGTCTCCACTCCATTCACCCCACTGCAACCTGTGTTATAAAAGGCAAGTCTGAGCAAGCCACTCTCCCACTTAAAATCCTCTAACAACCTCCCATACTGTTCCAACAGTCCAGAATCCTATGGGGGCCTCCGAGGCCCTTTGTGATCTGGCTCCTATATGTTTACTACTTCTTCCCTTTTGCTATGCTTCTCTCTCTTCCTGTATCAGGATTCTCATACATCTCTTATTTTTATTTTTAATACTTGTTTGCCCTCTGTCTTTGCCTAGCTAACCTCTTTTTGTCATTTTGGTTAAATATGACTTCCTCAGGAACACCTTCTCTAACTTCCTTGACTCTTGGGTGCCCATTCTGTGTTCTCATAATATCACTATGTTTCCTTCATAGCACTTACCACGATTTTATCTACATGATTATTTGCATAGTTTTTTGTTTTTAACATTTATTTATTTTTGAGAGAGTGAGCTGAGCAGGGAAGGGGGCAGAGAGAGAGAGGGAGACAGAGAATCCCAAGCAGGCTCCACACTGTCAGTGCAGAGCCCAATGCGGGGCCAAACTCTCCAACCATGGGATCATGACCTGAGCCGAAACCAAGAGTCAGACACTCAACCAACTGAGCCACCCAGGTGCCCGATTATTTGTGTAGTTTTAATATATTATCTGTCTCCACCAATGTAAGCTTCATGAGAAAAGAGAATCGTATCTCCTTTGTTCATTACCTTTGTATCTGCAGTACTCACCCAGGGCCTGGCATATAGTGATCCTTCAGTAAATTCCAGCTGAATCTGTAAATGCACGTGCTCAGCCTGTTTTTTAATAGCTTGGTAGCTCTAAGAGGCGTCTCAATGTTGCAGAACTTCTTATTGGTATGACCGAGTGTTCCAGCTTCTGTTTCATCATGAAGATTTTAGAGTGTATCTTTTAAGAGGCCGTTTCCTTGGCAGACTGCTGATCAACCTGGGGAAGTTCCACTCGCGCTGAGTTGATGATCACAGTATTGTCAGCTTAGCTTTGTAAAATAAGCATATTCTTTCCACTAACTTCTCCTGCCCCTCATACAGCTCATGTGGTTGTAGCACTGCTAGGTCACAGGTATGTGCACACTCAACTTTGCCATGTAATTCTGAACTTGTTTTCCAAAGTGGTTATGCCACTTCACACTATTGCCAATAGTGTGGACATTCTTTTGTGTCCTGTTCTCTCCCATACTTATTATCAGACTTTGTTTTTGCCAGTATTATGGTGTGTATGGTATCTCACAATTTAAATTGTAATTTCCTGATTACTAATGAAAGTGAACCTCTCAATTTTTTTATCCACCCTTCCTGTTTCCCCTCTGTTAAGTGACTTTGCCATTTTTCCAATAGATTGTCTTTTCATCATTGGTTCTTTGAGATTTTTGTATATTGTGGGTTCTAATCTCCTTTGATAGTATTTGTATTGCTAATATATTCTCCCAATTTGTGGAGTGTTTTTTTTTTTCAGTCGATTCAGGCTTTTTATGAATCAAGATTATCAGTTTTAATATAGTAAAATCTTTTCTTCTAGAGATTTTCCTTTTAAAATCTTATTTAAGTACATTCTTCACTATTTCAATGTTATGAATCTGTGTCTAGCTTCATTTCACAAAGTTTGGTAGTAGTATTTTTGTTATCTTTCAGTATTTTTAAATTTTCATTCTTCTATAACCTACGGGTAATTTAGAGGCGTGGTTTTGAATTTCAAACATAAACTGTCCTTTTATAGTTGTTTTTGCTACTGATTTTTAATTTAGCTATTTGTTGTTAGATAATGTAGTACATGAAGTACAGATAACCTAAAATTTGTTGAGATCTATTTTATGGCCTTGAATGCAGTTAATTTTGATAAAACATGTGTGCTTGAATAGAACGTATTCTCAAGTTGTTGGATGCATTGTTTCATAAATACACATATTAAATCAAGTCTTTTGTACTCAGATTTTTATAACATTGCTGACTTTTTTGTTGTTGCTTGATATATCAGTTACTGTGATGCATTAAAACCTTCTATTCAGTGGGTTTTCTGTTCTCTGTAGTTCAAACATATTTTTGCTATAGATACTTTTGAATCCATGTAATCAAGTACATGTAGAATTCTTGTGTGTTTCTAGTGAATTGAGTCTTTCATGTAATGATTCTTTCTATATCCAGTAATTGTTTTGCCTTTAAATCTATTCTGTCTGATATTAACATAACTTTGCCAGTTTTTTAAAAAAATTTTTAATGTTTGTTTTTGAGACAGAGAGAGACAGAGTATGAGTGGGGGAGGGGCAGAGAGAGAGGGAGACAGAACGTGAAGCAGGCTCCAGGCTCTGAGCTGTCAGCAAAGAGCCTGACATGGGGCTCGAACCCATGAACCATGAGATCATGACCTGAACTGAAGTCAGACGCTCAACTGACTGAACCACCCAGACACCCCTACCAGTTTTTTGATTAGTGTTTTCTTGATATATCTTTTTCTTAAACTTTACATTACATTTTTGTGTGTTAAGCTTTATATATGTCCTTTGCAAATAGCTTGGAGTCATATTTTGTTTTTTAATTCAGTCTAACAACATCTGTCTTTTAGCCAGATAATCAAATCCATTTATATTGATTGTAATTAATGTTATATTTGGATGCATTTCTTCCATCTTGTAATGGTTTGTAACTATGAAGTGTTGATCTGGATTTATCATATCCCTTGGTGAAGGATGTCCCAATCACTGAACCACCCAATCACCTATCCACAGCCCATTATGATGGACTGTCCCTTTGGCCCCAACAGCACAGTGACTTGGGCTTAAATGGTACCATAAAATGATGCAGGAACTGGAGATGGTTAGCAGGGTGAAGAAAAGTGTCAGGAAGAAAAAGTTCACTATCAGCATATATTTAAAGGACTATTGTATACATATAAAAGGGGGATTAAAACATTAGCAGCAAGCCACAGAGCTAGAACAAGTGAATGGAATAATACTTTTATTCATTGAACAACTGTTATGTACCAGGTTAATTGCTAAGTGCTGTTCACAAACCACTGAGATAGGAGGGTTATTATCTTCGTTTTATATGTGAGGAAACCAAGGCTCCGAGACCTTAAAGAAGATCTTCACGGTCAAAAAACTAGTAAGTGGTAGGATTGGGAATTGCACACCATTCTGTATGATTCTATAACTCTTGCTTTGTTCACTGAATTATATCACAGGGCGGTTAACTGTTAAACACCAAATAAAGGAAGAATTCTATTTTAATCAAAATTGATAAATATATAATGAATTATCATTAGGGGAAATGAGCATCACATCTTTGGACATTTCTACTCAGAGGCGAGGTGGGCATGTATTAAGACTACTGTAGTGGGAATTTTACTTTGAGTGGGAAGTTGTACTTTGGAACAGTTGCTTGGATTATATGACCATTAAGGTCTGTTTCAGTTTCCATCACCTTGTTGAAACTGTGCCAAAGCTTAACAAGTATATGCCTGTCAAAACTCCCCCTACTTTTAGAAAGTGGCTGCAATGTGAACTTGTCCTTTCTTCACTAAACTTCCTCAACTCACTACAGTGTTATATGACGTGTACAGGTGGAGGCTTCATAAAATGCTCTTTGATGGTGACTTGATGAAAGTTGACTTGGCCTGTTTAGATAGGAGAAAAATAAGTCATGTGCATTTTACAGAGTGAATGTATAGGTGCAGCATAAGGTTCGTTGATTTGAAATGCTGGAGCCAAGAAATGCAAAAGCTAAGAGACTTTACTATCAACACACATCCTCATGCTAAAAATCTTAACAGGGGCGTCTGGGTGGCTCAGTCGGTTAAGCGTCCAACTTCGGCTCAGGTCATGATCTCACGGTCTGTGAGTTCGAGCCCCGCGTCGGGCTCTGTGCTGACAGCTCAGAGCCTGGAGCCTGTTTCAGATTCTGTGTCTCCCTCTCTGTGCCCCTCCCCTGTTCATGCTCTGTCTCTCCCTGTCTCAAAAATAAATAAAACGTTAAAAAAAATAAAATAAGTAAAAATCTTAACAATAAAGCCATACCTAAATTCAAATGTGAACATTTAAAAAAATGAAATATTTGAGAGATAGCTTTTAGTAATTAGCTAGCTTACATTGGGGGAAAAAAGTATTTCCTTTGTCTCTTGCTTTTTTGGTACATTCTGCCTTATGAAGACCAAGAACCTATGAGAATAAAAAAATTAATTTCTGTCAGTAATCTCATCAAGTTCCCCCTCCCTTCCCCCCTCCCCCCCCCCCCCCGCTTCTCTCCACCTTATTTTCTTCATCCTCACTGCCATTCCATCAGTAACCACTTCCCCTTCTTTTAAAGTCCAGCCCACACCATATTTTTTCCAGATGCTTCTAATGACCTGTGCCCCTCTCCCTGTACCTGTACCTCTCCAACTATCCAAGTGGAAGCTGAAATATATGGAAAAGGATTTTCTTTCTCATATATTCATTCTTGACTTTTGAGTAGTCCTATTAAACCTTGCAAAAGCAATTTCACAACTGCTTTCTGTATCATCTCTCTGGGTGGGTAGGAAAGATCTCATTATAGCTTTCTGACACATGAGGAAACTGAGGCATACAGAAGCTGTGAATTGCTAAGTAGTTAGTGACAGAGCTGAAGCATCTTTCAGCTTTACAGCTCTAGCAGCCAAATGTTATGTTCCAAAATATTTCCCATGAGTTTCTGATTCTTGGAGTTTAACTTACGTGGCATGGCTGATACCCGGGGTTTAGTGTACTTGCAGTTGGCTGAGCTCATTATTTAAATAGGCCAACAAAGTGCTACTCAAAGCCTACTAAATGTGAACACACTTTGAAAAGGGCCTACTATTGAAGTGAATGTGCTGTCACCACAGCATGAGACCAAAAAAAACACCCAAGAAAATTCTTGCTTTCAGAATTTGACTCTTTGTTGCTATAGATTGGTTGTTTTCATTTCCTCTAGTTGGCCCACATTGACTGTGGATTGTTTTGGGCGTCAGACATTTGTAGCATAAAGATTACTTGGAATTGGGTGCCCAGGGTTCTAATCCTGGAACTTCTGGAGATAAGATTCATCCCTTTTATTTCCTGGCCTCAGCTTTCTTGCCTGACAGTTGAGGGGCTTGCACCAGGCTGGTGATTCTTGGAATATGGTCTTTGGAGGATCACATGTATCAGAATCATCAGGGCTGCTTGTTAAAAGTCTGAATTCCTGGACTCCACCCAGCCCTACAGAAGTGGAACCTGTGGGAGTGGGACTTAGTTATTTAATTTTCAACAAACTATGTATGTGCCCTGAAGTTGGAGCACCGCTGGATAAGGTAATCTCAGGTTTCTTCTACTCCTGACATCCTATGATTCTCTGAGTGAGAAAGACAAAGAAAGAGCAATTATGTATTTAATTTGGGCAGAAATTTCTTTACTTTTCTTGTGTGTGTGTGTGTGTGTGTGTGTGCGTGTGTAAATATTTTTTTGACATACTAAAAGCTGTATGTTTTTAATATATACAATTTGATGAGTTTGGAGCTAAGTATATGCTTGTGAGACCATCACCATAATCAGTGCTATAAACATATCCATCACCTCCAAAAGATTCCTCTTGCTTGCTTGCTCTTTTTCTTTCTGCCCTCCTTCCCCACTTCTTTTCTTCTTTTTCCTTTTCTCCCCCCCCCCCACCTGTTCCTTCCTTTTATTTTGTGATAAGAACACTTAGCATTAGCAAATTGTTAAGTATATAATACAGTATTGTTAGCTACAGGCATCATGTAATACAGTAGATCTCTAGGACTTATTCATCATGCATAACTGAAATTTTGACACTTTGACCAACACTGCCTCATTCCCCCTTCCTCCTCCCGTTCCCCCCCGCCCCAGTAACCACCTTTCTTCTCTCTGCTTCTATGAGTTTTACTGTTTTAGATTCCTTATACAAGTGGGATCATGTTGTATTCCTTCTTCCGTGTCTAGCTTATTTTACTTAGTATAATGTTCTCCAGGTTCATCCATGTTGTGGCAAATAACATTTGCCACATTTTCCTTATCCATTCATCTTTCTATGGACATTTAGGTTGCTTCCATGTGTTGGCTATTATGAATAATGCTGCACTGACCTGGGAATGCAGATATCTCTTCGAGATTCTGATTTCAATTCCTTTGGATATATACCCAGGAGTGGGATTGCTGGATCATATGGTAATTCTATTTTAATTTTTTGACTAACCTTCATACTAATTTCTATAATGGCTTCACCAATTTACATTCCCTCAAATAGTACACATCCTTACCAACATTTGTTATCTTTGCCTTTTTGATAATAGCCATTCTAACAGGTAAGAGATGATACCTGATTTTGGTTTTGATTTGCATTTCCCAGATTAGTGGTGTTGAGCACTTTTTCATGTACCTAATGGTCATAATTGATTACCCTTCTTAATGTCAAAGACTCTAGTTGTTTTAAATTTGTCAGAAATCAACTCATTAGCATGTGATGACAATATACTATTTTCATTATTTATGTCTGCTTCTCCCAGCTCATCTGTTTTGATCCTGTTTCTTTCCTGCATAGCTGGAGCAACCTTCAGTCTCTTCTCATTCAAGTCCATCTTTTATGCTGCCATCAGTTTTTTTAAATCTAATGAATAACAAACACTAAGAAATCCCTCACAGAATTGATATGTAATTTCTTTGTATTATAATAACATTTAATTTCTTAGCATGTCTTACTAGACCTTTTTAGGTATTGCATCATAACTTACCATTGGAGTTTTAGCTCCCCAATTTTCACCCTCATTCATCCAGGAATCCTTTGATTCTCAAACTAGTGTAGGTAACTGATTGCCTAGAGTCATCTTGTTTTGTTTTGTTTTTAAATATGAAATAGCTTTATATTTTAATCTGTTGTTGGATACAGGGACAAACGTATACACAGAAACTATGCTAAAACATTAAACCATAAGGATTTCTTTAAAAAAAATTTTTTTTACGTTTATTTATTTTTGAGACAAAGAGAGAGCATGAACGGGAGAGGGTCAGAGAGAGAGAGGGAGACACAGAATCCAAAGCAGGCTCCAGGCTCTGAGCTGTCAGCACAGAGCCTGATGCGGGGCTCGAACTCACGGACCATGAGATCATGACCTGAGCTGAAGTTGGACGCTTAACGGACTGAGCCACCCAGGCACCCCCCTATAAGGATTTCTTAATAAAGAAAACAAGCACGGATTTAATTTGGCTCCTTGAGTTTTTTATTTAATATTTTTGTGTATTTTTACTGTTTGCCATTTATTGCTTTTAGAAAAACTGAAAACAAATAAAAGAAATATTTGTGCAGGAATAACTCAAAATTAAGTCTAGTCTATATAATTACTTTAGAAAAAACATTTGTTGCAGCAAGATTGTAACAGCTTTCCGTGCTATGATTTAAACAGTGAAATACCTTGATTCGGTGTTCTCTGTGAACAGTGCTGAGTAGCAGGGACTATGTCCTTGAGGTTCTGTCTTTCTGGAATGCCTGTCTGAAGCTTCTTCTCTTGAAAAACTTTTACTCATTGTTCAAGATGCAGTGAATTTGTCACCTTCTCTGTGAAGCCTCCTCTGACCCCTACAGATAAAATCACCTGCTCTGTCCTCTGTATTTTCCATGTTACTTGGGATATTTGTCTGTACTTCTTTGTAATTGATGTTGAACTGATGATGGTGATGATGATGATGATGATGTTTTTGTTGTTTCTGTGCTAGGTTATATCTCATTCAGCTTTATACCTAAATGCCTGTATGGGGTCTGATAAAAAGTTGATGTTCAAAAATTGATGTTATATGAAAGCCTTATTTTGATTTAGGTATTTGTTCCTCAAGAAACTTATCCTTCTTACCTTATTTTGTAGTATCTAGAACACAGGTTCTTATATGTACCCATTTGGCAATAACAGAGTGGCCAAGTGATGTGGCTTCTCCCCTTGCTCTGGGAAGTAGTTCAACTCTGTCAAAGAACAGTCAAGAAAAATTCATATACTGCTAGTGATGTGATGATGGCTATTTGAAAAGCTTGGAAAACTACCTTTTTTAAATAGACTTGTGTCTGTTCGCAAATCTAGATTGGGGCCAGTGCTCCGATATGTCAATCAGCTAGGTTTGGAAGTCAGGAATACGTAATTCTTCATTCTGATCTGAAAAGTGCTTGGATGAATTGTCAATAAACAATGAAGACCTAGGATTGAATGTAAGAGGGAGGAAGAGGCTTGCGGCTTGGAAGGGGTACTCTTCTGCCAGTGTGGAACCTGGACTGTAAGAGGCTTAGTTAGGTCTGGTGAAGAACTTGAGAAGAAAGGAAGTACAAGGACACAGTAGTCAAGATAGTACTTTAGTACTGGGATTGGCCTGGGTTTGAGGAAACAGGCACTTTTCACTGTTAGTGAGGATAGAAGTGTAAATTGGTACAGCCTTTCTAGAATGCAGCTTTGCAACGCGTATTAAAAAGCTTAAAGGTTATACTGTCTTGTATTACTAATTCTACTTCTAAGAATTTTTCTTAATGAAATAATTAGACAAGTGTACCACGATGTTTGTACATGGATATTTATTTGGATCCAGTCTAAAAGGACCCCAAATAGAGAATGATGAAACAAATCGATTCATCTATACAAGGGAATTTTATATAGGATTGAAATAATGTAGAGATATATTTATGGAGAAGGAAAGAGGTACATAATGTATTGTCAATTTTTTAAAATATAATTTATTGTCAGATTGGCTTACATACAACACTCAGTGCTCATCCCAACAGGTGCCGTCCTCAATGCCCATCACCCATTTTCCCTCCCCACCCCACCCCCGCCCCCCCCTCCACCCTCAATTTTTTCTCTGTATTTAGGAGTCTCTTGTGGTTTGCCTTCTCCCTCTCTGTTTGTAACTTATTTTTCCCCTTCCCTTCTCCCATGGTCTTCTGTTAAGTTTCTTAAGATCCACATATGAGTGAAAACATATGATATCTGTCCTTCTCTGACTGACTTTTTAAAAAAGCTGTCTATGAGACCACAGGTCCATTATGATTAATTTTTATAATGTATAATATATATATTGGTACCAAACAACTACTGAGAGTTATACAGAGAAGTTTTTTCTTTTTATTTATCTTGATGTTTCAAATTTTCTACAGAGAGCATATAATACTTGAGTTATAAAGGGATAATATTTTTTTTTTCAAAATTATTACATATAAAAAGGATAATTCCTTCAGACTGGCATTTTCCAGACTGAATGCATAGTGGTTGGAAAAGAGTAATTGTAACATACATTTTAGCATATTAAATACTGAGTGAGTGGGCAAACAACTTTACTCCCATCTTGGTAGTAGTAGTTCTTCTTAGGGAGATACTACTGAATTTTATTCATTCATTTTCCACTAGAACTGCTACCATGGGATACCTACTTTGATTCCTGAGATCTTTCCTTCTTCCCGGGTTTTCAGATACCAGCATGAGGTTACCTCCCTTCCTTGGTTGAGACTG
Source organism: Panthera leo (assembly GCF_018350215.1). NCBI lineage: Eukaryota > Metazoa > Chordata > Mammalia > Carnivora > Felidae > Panthera > Panthera leo. The sequence goes on from NC_056695.1 coordinate 43,213,978, forward strand.
TGCTCCTTTCTTTGAGTGCTGCTGGTATATTTCTGGCTGGTCGTTAATTCTATTTGTTCATTTCATTAAAGGTTTTGAGAGTCAGTTTTCATGACCCCATATTATTCCATCATTTTATCCTGTAGTCCTTCCAGTGCTATTAGGTTTAGAAAATTCTTCCTCTATAAAATCTGGCAAATACTTACCTATTGTGTTTCAAAGACATATTTTCATTTAATTCTAAATTTTATTTGAAATCTATTTTGTGTGATTGAGGTGAGATCATACTTTTTTCTCCCAAAATACTTAGCCAGTTTTACACAAACCATTGATGGAGTAATCCATTTTTTTCCATATTGGCTTGTGATATGTACTTTGTCATATATTAAGTTAAATAGATACATAGTCCTGTTTGTTTTGTTGCATTGAAATATTGGTTCTTAACACCAGCATTATACTGTTTTGACTATTAAAGTATTAAAATACAGTTTAACATATATTTTTTCAATGCTTTTATTCATTTTTAAGAGAGAGACAGAGCATGAGTGGGGGAGAGGCAGAGAGAGAGGGAGACACAGAATATGAAGCAGGCTCCAGGCTCTAAGCTGTCAGCACAGAGCCTGATGTGGGGCTCAAACTCGTGAACCACGAGATCATGCCCCGAGCCAAAGTCAGATGCTTAACCAACCGAGCCACCCAGTTGCCCCAAGTTTGACATCTAATTTGGGTATATTTCCACTGGTTTTACTTAAAAAAATACCTATCTTCACACACAAGGATTGACACATACAATGCTTAGCATTATGTTAAAAATGTAGATTTTCTTCGGAATGACATTTTCTATTATTTTTTTCTACCCTTCTGAGGGCATGTTCTATCTTTCCATTTGCTTAGGTTTTCTTCTTTCAGTGTTTTGCTTAAGTAATTTATAGTTTTTTTATTATTATTAAGTTTAAGTTATAGCTATTGTGAATTGGACCTTCTCCTCATTACATTTTCTAATTATTTCTAGTATATAGAAAACGTAATCTTGGATATATGTTTTATAATTAGGCAATCTGTTAACATGTTATTTTAGTTGTAATAGTTTTTTGGTTCTCTTATATCATCTTGTGCAAATAATCAATAATTTCTATTCTCTTTTCAAATATTTATATATCTTGCTTCTTTTCTTGAACGTTAGTTGGGATCTTGGACATCCTTACCTTCCTCCTGATTTTAATGAGAGCAGCTTTAGTAATTTGTTGCTAAGAGGTACTGGCAATTAGTCTAAGACAGATGTGGAAATATACTTTGCTTCCTAGTTTACTATGAGAGGCTTAAAACTCAGAAAAAAAAGTTGGATTTTATTAGGCGATCTTTTGTCCTTTTTTGACAATTATGTGCTCTTTCTTGTTTGACCTAGTGATGTGATGTGTTATATTAATATATTTTCTAATATTAAGTAATCCTTGCATTCCCAAGGTAATCCCTACTTGATTGTGCTGGCTTATTATTTTAATATACTTTGACTTAATTTCACTGGCTCCTTATTTAGGGTTTTCATATTGTATCTATAAGTGAATATTTTCTGGAGTACCATTTTTTGAAGTGTTTTGTAAGAAAGAATATTATGAGGAAAAATGTAGTTCCATGGTCAGATGCATTTGAGAAAGGCAAATTAAAACATTTAAGCAAATTTCTTTGCTTCTGGCTTCTCATAGACTTTAATATGCTAATACATGCTGTGAATCTCTGAAAGTGTTTTCCAAACTAACCCACAATAGACCACCCTCCCTCAGAAAGTGAAGCTAATTTCCACAGAAACCTCTTTGAAATATACTAGTCATTGTCATATTTTGGCATCAGAATTATGTTAAGTTCACAGAGTAAATTGGGGTAGCTTTTCATAATTTTATAAGCTCTGGAGTAGATTATAGAATGTGGATATTAATCAGTTTCTTGAAAACTTGAAAGGCCTTGCCCATAGCATTGTCTGGGCCAAGAATCAGTGTAGCAAATTGTCCCTTGGTAACATTTGCACTGTCTTCCATGGATATTCAGCTTTCCTATCCCACTGAATCAATCTTATTATTTAATATTTCTACAAATTGTTCACTTTATTGAGATTCCCAGTTTGTTAAAATATAATTGTGGGTACAATTCTCTTAAATTATTAAGGCATGTTGACTTACCTGTTGATAAAAAAAAATGAAATGAGACGATCTATGCCTAATGTTTGACACACAGTGCCTGGCACTTAGTGAAGGGTGAACTCTTATTTCCAATCCCCCCTTTTTTAACTTTGTTTCTTTCTTTTGCATTTAGATTTGTCATAACTTTGTCCATTTAAAAACTCTTTTCCCAAATTACCACCTGTTCCACTTGTTTCCTTATCTCCTTATCTACTCATCTATTTATCGTTTCATGATTTATTAGTTTTCTGCTTAGATTATCATTTTATTCTTCCTGCTTGGCTTGCTGTTGTTTTGCTTTCTCTTCTAGCTTTGTGAGTTGATGGGTTCATTTAAAACAAAATTCTTGGCTAGTAATGAAAATATTTAAGCTATAAATTTGATTTAAAAATACCTCTGTATTTTGTGGTCCTTCATGCGTGTGCTGCAACATTCAGAGAATACAGAAGGGCTCACAGAGAAAAGCAGGTCTCCTTCCGTCTCCTGCCCCAGTGTTCTAGGGTCTCATCAGAGGCAGCCCCTGTTCCCAGAGCCCCGGTCATCCTTCCAGAGTTACTCTAAGTGGATTTGGCTTTTGAGTATTGCTTTGTCAGGAATGCTTCCGTTTTTACTTGGTTATTATTTTCATTAGGTTTAAATAGGCTCTACTTTTAATTTAAATTTCCCATTTGATACAGTAATAAGAGAGTGGCTTTGAAACTCTTTTTCACAGGATATTAAATTATTTTGTTATTCATTTCTACTTTTATTGCATTGTGATTAGAGAATGTAGTCTCTAATTTTATGCGGTTTGGAATTTATAGTGTTTGAAAGTCCTGAGATTTACCATGTGAGCAATTACATGGTCAATGTTTAGAAATATTTAGATATTTAAAAATGTATCATCTCTAAAGGCACAAAGGATATAATTATTATTTTAAAATAAGTTTTATTTATTGTGGCTTACTTGATCTATTATTATAGAATGTGATAATTTACTTCCCCACTCTCAAGTTGAGCTTTTGCGATGTTTATTTACATTCCTGATAATTTTTGTGTTTTATATTTTATTCCCTAATATTTGTAGTGTAAGTTTGATGATTCTCATATGTATTCTGGATAGTAACTTTCGTTCTTTAAAAAAAAATCCTGGGGCACCTGGGTGGCTCAGTTGGTTAAGCAACTGACTCTTGAGTTTGTCTTGGGTCACGATCTCACGGTTGGTGAGATCGAACCCCACATCTGACTCTGTGCTGACAGTGCAGAGCCTGTTTGGGATTCTCTCTCTCCCTCTCTCTCTCTGCCCCTCCCTCCCCTCCATCTCTCTCAAAATAAATAAACATTTAAAAAAATTTTTTTTAAATCCTGAAAGTAACACCTATACCAGGAAGTAAGAATTCAAAGAGGATGGAAGGACATCAAATGCAAAGTAAAATTTTCTTCAGACTCTCCACCTGTATTCCACACTTTAGCGGTAGTTACTTTTGAATATATTTTACTATTTTTATTTCTTCTGGTACTTACTTTCATAACTCTAATATATTTATATCTTTCATTCTTAATTTATTAACTATGGATATTATCTATGCTTTTCAATATGAAAACTCGGTTTCAGTTACTTATACCCTTACCTCTCCTTCTCAGATCCATCCCATTATTTTTTTCATAACCTTTACAATTTAAAAAAATACTTAAACTCCAACTTCTTGTTTCATCAACTTAGAACACTTTTTGGCTCTTTGATACTCAACATCGGGAAATGAATTTCCCAGTCAACATCATTTGCATGTCTCTTTCTCTACCATCCAACTTCTGTTAGCTCTGTTACCACTTTTATATGATCAAGGTTTAGGGAATTCTCTTCTTTAGTTATGAAAAATCTTCCATACTTTGTCAGTAGGTTGACTCTGAAAGTTAAAAGCTGATAGACAGCATTTTTATATAATAGCGATGTAAATATTCACTACATATTTGGTAGAAATATTGGAATATTGAGAAGGTAATGCAATTCCACACCTATGCCCCTTCAAGGGGGAATGATCCAAAGGTCAAGGATAAATGGATTCTCTCTCTTTTAATATCCCATCTATTACTCAGGCTTATCACCATGATTTAACTTGTTTCATATTTGGACTGTTTTTAGAAAAAAATTTTTTTCCTGGAGTTTCTAATTGCCTTTCTTCTTGACAAAAGAAATACATGCCTTTCCATCATAATTACTAATATCTTGCAACTGTTAGTCATAGTATTTGTTGAATGCTTTAGTATGTATTGACCTATTTATTTCTTGGTATGTCTAGAGCTATCATCCTGGGATTTTTCTTCGTGCCACTTCTGGATTAGTTCCATTCTTTCTCACATCCTGTATATTCTCTTTTTTTATTCATCTCCTTAACCCCTGTGGTACATATTGAAGTGATTTTTCCCCCAGAAGATGCACGTTGACAGTAAACTTTCTGGGTCCATGCTTTTCTGAAAGTGTTATAATTTTGACCTCATGCTTGACTAATATTTTGCTAGGTGTAGAATTCTAGATTTAAAATGTTTCCCTCTTAGCAATTTGAAGGCATTGCTCCTTTGTCTTTTAAAATGTACTTTTTCTGGTAAAAAGTCTGATGCCAAGCTTATTCTCTTTACTTTCTAGGTAAACTGAATTATTCCTTCTGGAAGAGTCTAAGATTTTCTTTTTAACTTCAGTATTCCATATTTTCCCAAATGTGTCTAAGAATTGCTTTTTTATATTCATCCTGATGACCATTTCTAGGTACTTTCAACCTAAGTACTGATACCTCTTCAGGTTTGAAAATTTTTATTCTGTTATTTCCTCAGTTATTTTCTATTTTTATTTGTTTCTTTTTTCTACTATTATTTCAGTGGGTTTTAGGATGGGTTATTTCAGTTGGGTTTTAGGTTTTTAGGATATATAAGCAATCAGGCTGCTTCCTGAACTGGATGTCTGCATTATAAATTTTTTCAATATTAAATGATATTTTTCCATTTAATAATTTTTGTATCTTATGTAATTTTTGCATCTAATTTTTGTTTAATTATGTTTTGTATTTACAATGCCATTTTACCTTTTTTATACTTTTTCCTGGGATAGCTTGATTCAATGTATTAGTTTATACCTCATTTTCTTTTAGGTTTGTCATTTGCAAACAGCATTGAGTTGGATTTAATGCTCACTACCAGTCCCTTAATACTGTGACTTTCCTCTTCATTAGTTTATAATTTTGATTAGACCTGCAGTCAGAATGTCTTTAAGTAATATTCTTAGGAAGTGTAGATATGTCATAATATTTGCTGAGCACATTCACACCTGAAAATATTGTTCTCATGCCTTGGGACATGCACTATAACTTAACTGGGTGTCAAATTCTTTGGGCACAGATTTTTTTTGCCTCTAAAATCTCTTTATAAATTGATGCCTGTTGGGGCACCTGGGTGGCGCAAACAGTTAAGCGTCCAACTCTTGATCTCAACTCAGGTCATGATCTCACGGTTTGTGAGTTCAAGCCCCGTGTCCAGCTCTGTGCTGATGGTGCTGAAACTGCTTAGGATTCTGTCTCTCCTTCTCTCTGCCCTTCCTCTGCCTGTGTGCTCGCTCTCTCTCTCTCTCTCTCTCTCTCTCTCTGTCTCTCTCAAAACCAAAACAAAACAAACAGCAAAACTTAAAAAAATTGATACCCATTGGTTCCTGATGTTTAGTATGGGGGAAGTCTGAGACCAGCCTTTTGCTCAGTTCCTCTCTTTCCCTCTGTATTTCCCTTCGTAGCAGTCGTTCTGTGGCCCGGATCCATGTGTTTGTGAGTGATTGTTTTCACATTGAAATTCAGAAATTTATCTAGATATGATTCTTTCAATAATTTTCACTCAAACCGAACACTGTCTCTTCATTTTATCTCTTCTCCTTACGTTGAGAAGTTTTATTTGATTTTTGTTTTTAATCCTATTTTTTCACTCCAGCATATCTATAGTAGGTTGGATATGTATTCTCTATTCATCCTACTCACCATCTCCTTTCCATAGCTTCTGTTTCTCTGTGTTCTATGAGAACTTTCAACCTTGTTCTCTGTATCTCTGCTGTCCATATAGTCTGTAGGACCAGCAGTTTCAGCATCGCCAGGAACTTGTTAGAAATGCAGAATTTGGCTCCATTCCAGAACTGCTGAATCAGAATTTCTATTTTAACAAGATTCTTATGTGATCCATGTCCGCTTGAAGTTTGGGCAGCCCTGCTCTATCACAAATTCTGTTTTCTACGATGTCACTCTGTTCTTCATTGTTGTTAATCTGTTTTTAAAATCAATCCTGATTATATTTTGGGTTTCCTTATATTTTCATATTTTAGCCAGTTCTTTTGCGAGTTTGTTCTCTAATTATTGTACTCTGATCTTGTTTCATAGAGGTAGTGAGCTTTCATATCTCTATGAAGACAAGAAGATATGGTTTTATTTTCAACCTGTTTTAGAAAACCGTTTTTAGAAGTTTCTCTTTCTTTGAGACTTCAGACTATTATCTATTTTCTCTTTGGCTGGCGTTTTTTCCTTTTCTTTCCCCATAAACCCATTGTTGGCCCTTTTTCTACACTTTCACTCTTGAGAGAGATCTTGTGATATCTAGTCAGGTTTTGTGTTTATTAACCAAGAGAATAGGTGAATTATTTTTCACTCTACTTGCTTGTTCTACTCAGATTTAACCTAAAAATTTAATTTGATGTTTCCTTTTTTATTTTTATGTCTAACGGGCATTTATCTATCATGGATTGGAGTGGAATTAGGATTATAGTTAATATCCTCCTAATAAACTCTTGCGTTTTTTAAAACTATAAGGTTACATACAATTTCCAGTTACTTAAATAGCACACAACACTAAATATTCCTTCACATGTCCTCTAGAATGTGAATTCTCACTGTTTTTGCTCATATTTACAGAGCTTTTACTAAAAAAACTCAGCTTCCACCTTTATTCATTATCTTGCTAAACTGGGAGAGCTGAGGTCTCTTGGCCAAAGGAGAGTAGGCAGAGCTGACGGGACAAGACAGTTGGTTGGGGTGGGGCTGCACGACTGCATGAGAGTCCCTGTAAAAGTGGATGCTGCTCCCCATCTTTCTGACCACTGCAGCCCCCTAGGTTCTGAAATTTGTTCTGAAATTTGGTGTAGACTCTGGGGGTGATAAAAATCTTTTCCTACATTCTTTGGGACCATTCTTACTATCTGGTTGTAGGATGAAACACATGACGTATGGTCTAAGAATGTACTTCTTAACCCGCTCCCACTGATGCTGTACTAAATGGAAATTTTATGCTCATAGTAAATGGCTCTTCCTTCTGATCTTTGGCATTCTGTATTTTGCCAGTTGTGTGTGTGTGTGTGTGTGTGTGTGTGTGTGTGTTGCATGTGTCATTTTTATCATGAGAAGTAAGGAAAAGCCCTATCATGCACATCTAGCCTGCTACCATGTTAAGATGTTAAACCATTAGCCCAGTTACTGAATTTGATGAGCGAGGCATCTCAGGTGGTTTTTGGTTTTCTATGTAGTTGTTGTTATTGTTGTTGTTGTGATTATTATTATTATTTTGTTTTTCATATTTTGTGTTTATTTTTGTTTTTTAATTCATCCTCAGGGGCTGAATCCTCTCTCACTTAACTCATTTTTTTGTCCTCTCCCAACCTTTTTACTCCAGAAGTCCATTATGAGTCTTCTTACTGCTTCTATGTCCTAGCTTACCATTTGCCCACTTGTACTGATAATGACTTCAGGTACTGTATCACCAATTAGACTGTGAGCCACTTCCTTGAAGGTGGGGTCTCAGTTTACCTCATTGTATTCCCCATATGGTAGATGTTGAATACGTATGTACTGATCAGCTGGTCAGCTTCGTCAGGGGATAAGAATGAGCTCCTACTCCTCCATTCTTCCACCCAAGCTACACCCTGGAAAAGGACAGAGTTTGAACAGTATTTCCTAAGGAGAATTTGGAACCCAGACAGCTCCTGTGGTGACCTCATCCCCTTGCTTCCTAGTCTTTTGCAGGGGGAAATAATGTGCTACCTAGTCGTGTCTCCTGGGACCAAGCCAGCGAGTGTGCTGTTCCAGAGCCCCGCTGGATGGGCTCCTTCACCTTGCTCCATCTCTGTCCTACCTTTAAGCCACCTTCAGGGGCCTCAACTTATTCTCTTATTTCCTTTCCTCCCTTTTGCCCAAACCTCCAGTGAGAGAAAAAGAGATTTTAGTATTAGGAAAATGGGCTGTTGAATTCCAAAGTCAGAAATAGACCACATAAATATGTATGAAGCATTAAAACCCTTCTTTGAAGTGTGATTTCCTGACTAATGGATGCTTCTGGGTTGATTTTTTTTTTTTTTTTTTTTTTTTTTTTTTTTTTTTTTTGCACTCAGTTAAGCCCTGTTCAGACCAACTTGCTTTTTGGGTGAACTTAAGAACATTATGATTAGCGTCCATTTCTGCACTGTGTCTTTCACAGAGTGCTTTTCTGTCCGTTATTTTATTTGATACTTCCAACAATGCTGTGAAGGATGGTGAGAGTTTATTCTCATTCCATTTTGTGAATGAGGAGAACATTTGTACAAAGTCATGTGGTATCTAAGGGCAGCATGCTGATGAGAGGCCATATCTTCAGCCAGTAAGATGAGAGCATGCTGTTTATCCCTGTTAGTGACAGGAAATGATTGCTAACATTGAGTATTTACAATACACCAGCTGCTGTGTTAGGCACTTTGTATATATTTTGTCATTTAATACTCTTTGGTAACCCTGAAAAGCAGGCCACTACTATTAGCCCCCCATTACACACAAGGAAACTGCAATTTAAAGAGGTTAGGTAGCCCGGTCAAGGTCACACAACTCGTCCTGGTGGAGCTAGAGTTTGAAATCAAGTTTCCTTGATTTCATAATCCAACCTCCTAGCTACTTGACTTCCTCTTCACTTTGTTGGTCAAGCCAGCATCGCTTTTAAAAGCCTGTTTCGTTTCTTAGGATTTCCTGAGTTGTGATTACAAACCCTATTCTCCTCCCTGTGACTCCTACAGGTCTGGGGCTTACTGTCAAGGGCAGGAATGGGAGCTGCATGGAGAAGAAGGGTAGAGCAAGTGAAGGGAACAAACACCTGCTAAGCAACTATCATATGCCCAGTGGCTGTTAGAAATCTGTTTCATAAGAACTCTATAAGTCTGGTATCATCATTCCCATTTAATGGAGGAGGAAACACAGATTCAGAGAATTTGTGCAAACTTGTAAGTAGAAGAGTCAAGACTTTTGCCCAAGTCTACCAGTGATGATATTCTAAGAGTGAATGAGAGATATTTCTCAGAGGCCTAAAGAGAACTTTAACCAACAGAGATGAATTTAGCCCCTGCTGGTCATAAAAGGCATTATAGTTGATATTCTGGAGCTCCATAAAGTACTCTGTGAAGGAACTCATAAGAGAATCCAAAGAGAAGAAAAACTGTGTTTTAGGCTGCATTGCTAGGCTTATATCACAATGCCAGCAGGCCTTTGACTGAAGTACATAGGAACCGTGATTTAACCAGCAAAACACACTGGTAAACATCATAATGACACACACATTTAGGAAAATGATGTTTTTAATTTTAAATGCTGTGCAGCCTTGCCTTATATAGTCAATGCTAGGAAGTTGTGGTATACCAGGAAATGGTTTACATTTTAGGCTTCAGGCAAAAATATGGAACTTGTAATTATGTCAGAGAGAGGCAAAATCTTCTAACAAGAAAAACTAAAGCTATAAAAGTCTCAGTTAGGATATGTGTCAATTAAACTGTTGTGGCTGAGCATTCTGCCTGAAACTTCATAGGGAATAAGCAGCTGCTAGTGACTTTTGAGTAAAACCCTCCCTTCCAAATCTTCAGTTCCCTGTTGCCAAAGTGCAGAAGCTGTGGGTGACAGGTGTTTTCCTGCTTTTTCTAAGGCCTTCCTGGTCTGAGGTGGTTTTGAGCTAGGAAGACTGGCTTGACTGGGTTTTCAGCTCAGGGGAAGACAGCTGCGTGTCTGCCTCTGATACCCACAAGCCCACCTGAAGTCTGTGATGCTGATCAGAAGCCCATAAGCTGCCATGAAGATACAGAGCCTCACACGTGTGACTCGCCACCTCCAGGAGCTGGGCTTTCTGCACCTTGTACGCAGCATCCCTCAGTTTCCTCCCCTACAGCCCTGGACTGACTTCTCCAGTGGGGAGCCCCTTCTGTAGGCTCTATGGGGTGAGCAGGGGAGTGAATGCCTTGCCCCAGGGTACTTGAGTGGAGGGTTAGAAGGATGAGATTGGAGTTTCTTCTTTTCTTTGTCCTTCCTCGCTCTGAGAAAGGTGGCCTAGACCACAGCAGTAGTACAGAGAACTGGCTCTGTGGTCCCTGATCTGGGTGCAAATCATGATTCTGTCCCTCATTTACTATATGACCTTGACCTCATCATTTATCTTCTCTAAGCCTCTTTTCCATCTATCAGAGTTGTTGTAAGGATTAAATGAGATAATACGATATTAAGTCCTTAGGAATTGATAAAGATTAGATATTATTATAACTGTTAACCTCCATTAATAGCACCAAATCTTGGGGCTAGTCAGGGCTCAGGCTCTTTACTGTTTGTGTGACAATATATTCATAACCAACGTGCTATTCCAGCCCTCTCCTGAATGCGGCAGAGTTAACTGGCTTACTTAGGCCTTGAAACAAATGGAATTTATCAGCTAGCTGCAGACCCTCATGTGCTACTTGTTCTTGATAGCAGGGAAGGTCTGGGCATGCCTGGGAGAAGGGCCTTGTCCAAACTATTTGCTCAATAGCTGGGTTATCACACTATCACGTGCTGGTGTGGCATTATAGGAAGTATATCCTGGATGTTTATTATATGTTATTTTTAGCTGGAGTTTATTTTTCTAGGGAAATAAGAATTTCATGTTTTAGAATTGACAATTATTCTGTACAAGTAGTTTATGTCCACAGAAATTCCAAGTTCTTATCTTTTATGTTTGGTCCCAAGGCAGTGTGTGGGGGGCGGGGGGCCCTGAACATTGGAACCCAAAAAAGCATGGTCTTAGGTGGGTCAGAGCTGGGTTCAAATGTCAGCTCTGGTATGTACCAGCTCTGAGAGCCTTAATTTCCTCATGTGTGAATGCAAATAATACCTATCTAATGGGATTAAAAGAGAAAAAAAAATATTGCAAAATACCTATCTCATTATGCAATGCATATATAGCCTCTAAACAAAAGTTAGTGGTTATTTTGGGCAGATACAAACATCCTGTAAATAAAATCCAGTGGCTTCTACTTTTTATTCTTTAGGACCCTGTGTTTTTTTATAGAAACATCTTAGAAACCACAAAGAAAGGTGATGAGGGACTAAGGAAACAGGACCCAGGATCCTTGTCCCCTTCAAAAGGAGCTCTGCTTTGATCTGTTCTCTACGTAGGTGCTGTGCATAAGTGTTTTTAAAGGAAAAAATGCTTAAAAGGTGATTGAAGTCCAAGTTATCCACTTTTCCTTTATGGATCATCCTTTCAGTATTATATCAATTTATCAGATTGTGTATTTGATATATGTGTAGTTTATTGTACGTTAATTATACCTCAGTAAAGATGCTAAAAATTTTATTGAAAGCAGTTGGACTAACGGTGTGAAGAATCAGAGAATAAGGTGAAAAAATACAGGAGGGTTAGCCATCAGCTTTCAGGCCTATTTGAATGTCCGCTATCTCAACAGCATTGGTGGGATTGTTTTTCTTGTATTCTTTAGGAAATACCCAATCCAGGCAGTCAGTCGGAAGACTGAGAAGAGATCTCTCACAGTGTTGGTAGCCCTAAAATACAGCATGGAACCATACAAATGCCAAGACAAATTGAGAAAGGTTGAGCTTTTTCTATAGAATTAAGTACCTTTGAATTACATGCATGTTCAGCGTGGTTCTAGTTGCTAGAGGCTACTTTTTTTTCCAAGTCCACAATTTGCTATCCCCATTGGGTATGGAATTCAGTAAAACTAGCTTTTGTGCATGCCTTTATTAAAGTCTGTACCTAGATGTGTTTGGAACAAGGGTGAACAATAACTGGAAGCAGATTTACTGCAGTCTGGACTCAGTTGTTAGGCTGGCTTCTTTTTGCTGGTTTTCTGGGTTGATTAGACTTTGCTCACTGATGGGGCTTCAGGGGTCACAGCTGAGGCAGAGCCACCCTGCTCTGGACTTGGACTTAGTACAGACATTCCTGGTGGTCAAGTCATGTATTTTCTACTTTGGAAACAGGCATTGGAACAGGATTGCTGGAACAATTGCATGGGTTCTATGGTGCAGAAACCATAATGACTTCCAACAACATGGGCTAAGGTAATTTGGCTCTCTTTTTGTTCTCATCTCTAAAAGAAAGAACCCACCAAAGTTCAGAGCATCTTAAACATTTTGAAGTTGTGACATTGAGTGTGAATAATTGGTGTCTGTGGGACCCTGAGAGTGAAAGCAGGGCTTACCAGTGTTTCTCATTACTTTACAGAAAAGGACCTGGAAAAAACCCAACATTCATTTTCAACCAGGGAATAGCGAGTACTACAGAGCTGTATAGTCACTTGCATTTAAACACCCTATTTTACAAGTCCATAACTATGTTCCACAAGGCAGCATTAGTACCACGGAGACCATGGAGGAAGAGTTTGAGAGGATGACATGTATAGTTTTCATAACTACTCTTTTTCATTTCACTAAGCGCTTGGTGAAATTAAAATTCCAGCAGTATTATTCAGAGACGGCATGGGATGGTGGGTTCTCATCTCTGGCCCAGCGTTCCTCGAGCACACATAGACCAGGCATTGTATGTAGCACTGAGGCATACTGAAGGCATAGCCTCTGCCTTCAGTGAGCCCTCAGTCTAGAGACAGAGACCCAGAAATTAACAGGAATTACAATGCAGAATGTTATGTACCGTGGAGAAAGTACCGTGGAGAATGTTATGTACCGTGGAGAATACAGCAGTATGAAGGGTCCCCCAACCCAAACTTTGAGGGTCAGACAGGGCTTTTCAAAAGGTGAGTCAAGTGAAAAACAGGGTTCTACCTCTTACTACCCAATTGACCATGAGCAAATCATGTTCTCTGAGCCTCTGCTTTGGTAGTAATAATATCCCTCAATGGCTGCTTATGAGGATTAAATCAGATGATATCTATCTATCTATCTATCTATCTATCAGATGAGATATACATGTATATATGGAAGCACATAGCACAGTCTCTTGCTAGGGCAAAGGGAGATGTTGGTTTTCTTCCTTTCTCCTTCCCTCCTGCCTCTGTCAAGTGAGGAACGTGACTTCCAGAGCAGGCTATGCAGAGGCAACTTCTGGAGGGTTTTCTGTCACTTGGTATTTATCTTCCTGCTTCCAAATCATTAGAATCTTTTCCCTCTCATGCCGGTCTGGGCTGTGCTCATGCACAATACAAGGTGTTGCATGTCCTGCCTGTGACACTTCATGAGGAGAAGTGGCAAGCCTCTGAGCAAGTGCTGGAGGAGAGAGAAGATGGGGAAGAAACGCAGCACCGTGGGGCTGTATGGGACAGAAGAACAGTGTGGTCTTTGAGTAAGGGAGGGGCAGGCAGCAGCCACCATCTGAGAGATCGTCCTAGTCCTTTCGTGCAGAGAGGAGAGGAAAATCATCTTTTAGTAAGAAATCAAGGTTGCTCTGTATCTATGTGTCTTGCAAGTGGTACAGTGTTCCTACTCTTGGCCACGTCTAGCTACTATAAAAGCAAATCGGGCAACGGCTTTTGGGGGACACTCTGACTGGTCAGCAGGAACTCCCAACGCATGGAGACAGTGCAAAGAACTTCCCAACAATCTCGGCTTATTGTGTTTCCCCCCACCTGCCCCGTGCTTCCTTTTGTTCTTTTTTCTGTGCGCTCTTTCCTTCTGAAGATGACTTTGCTTTTTCCAAGCCCAAATCACCTTCTCATGTTGCAAATCCACCTAACCTTCAGCCTTTTTTTTTCTGCACAGCTGTCACAACAAACTTCCCCTCATCTGCTACTAAATGTATCAGACACTGTGGTGCAGGCTGTGAGTTGCCGACTCATTACCCGGGGGCTTTCCAATAGAATCTGATGTTATCCAAAACTTCTCATCTGTTTCAAAGGGTACAATTTCCTGCATTCTCTGGAGGGAAATCAAACGCACTACATTTAGGAAATAGGCCGATCCTTCACAGATTTAGTAGACCTCTAGGCAATTATGGGGTGATTATTCCAAACTGAGTGTTTCCTCACCTCATTTCCTATAACAATGACTTAGGTGACCTGACTATGGGCTTTTCATCTTTCGAGTGGGAGATTGGGAAGTAAGTCACAAAAATTGAGATAAGCTGTGGTTCCTTTGATTTCTCTCTGTCCTCCTCCTAAGCATCTTCTGCCTCTCCCCAGAGGGAACCGGTTCTCTTCCCCCTACTTCTTTTGCTGTCTCCGTCTGGGATCCAAGAATCTTTTTCTTTAAGTCTGTCTTCATAATCCTTTAAATCATACATTTTATCTCCTGATGAATGTGATTCTCTTTTTAAAAATTGCTTCTTGGATTTTAGAAATTGCCCATTAAGAAAAATCACTCTCAGCTGGTTCCTGTGCTTCTGTATAGCTCTTTTCAACTCGCTCCTCACCTCTGGACTGGGATGTATTTTCCCCCACGGCCTTTGTTCCACACTCCAAGCTCATCTCTCGCTAAGTGTCTCCCTAATTCCTTATTTTTTTTTCTTTAGGTTACCTTTTTAATTTCCTGCTGTCAAACATCTGCTGTATCACCTTGCTTTCCCCACTTTCTAGAAAACTTGTTTTATGAGTGCTCTTTTCCCCAGGATAATGTTGCTTGCTGTGTACTGATGCAGTGCTACAATGGTTTTATTTTGCATTGACTGATTAAGCACTTTGAATAATTGTTTCAGCTCCATTACTGTGAATCTATTTGGCTTAACTCTTTTCTTTTGCTACCTTTGATTAATGTCTGCCCATTGGGACAGAGAGGAATCAGTGCATTAATTTCCCCTCGACACCGTTGAGAAATGCTCTTTTTCCTGTGCAAGAGCCCAAAGCAGCAGATGTGCGCTGCCATGCAGGAGGAGGGAGCTTGTGCTGTTGTAAAGTGAGAATGTGTGTGCTCTCAGCCAGTGTTTGCTGATGGTACTATGTGGCAGCCATCTCATAGCAGAGAGCAAATGTTAGGATTTGGGGAAAGGCAGACCGACGTATCAGATTTTAAAACGGACTGGTGAATCTCTGTTAACAGTGGATAGCTGCATGGTATTTTCTTTTTAAGCTCGTGAAACTTAACAGCTGTTTAGCGAAGTAGTATTTTCATATATGTCCGTTTGACAGGTTTAATAGCAAATTTTGCGGTAAGTGGCTTTCTGAACAGGCCTCCCTGGCTTGGGCTGTAACAAGAACTGCGTTTGCAGCAAGATTCATTGAGGGTCTTTCTGCTTTCGTGTTTATGGGATGGGGGAGTCTGGCTAAAGCAAGGGAAACTGAAAGGTATGTTCCAAAGGAAATTCCTAATATCTCTACCAGAGTGTTCCTTGGAACTTGTTATTAACCAGTTCAGGGAAAGATACATGGGGGAAGCACGCTGTTTAGCAATAAAAACACATTAGTACAGTCAGCTTACTGTAACCCTATATTGGTGAATGGTAATTAAATCTATATATCTCTGGCTTTATAGTTTTCTGCAGCTGACTTTCTGGAAGATTTCTGCACTTTGTCTGATTCAAGGAAGGCCATATTCTCTCCCCTGCCTCTGGAAGAGGCTGCTGTGCCTTGTAATAGCTTTTTAATATCACCAGATCGAAGACAAATGCTTCGCTGGTTTTATTGGCAGAAATAAAACACTTCCTATTACTCTTATGTTGGGGGTCCAAGTCCTAGAAAACTAGAACTTTACGAGGCTACAATCCTATTTCCTTTCATCCCTTTTTTCAGTTCTTCTGGATCGTAGGGCCTCAGAATTACTAATGTCTAGGGTTACCCACTTTGTATTTGGCTCCAAAGGGGTTTAAACTGCATTCGTCATGATTTATCTGTGTTTTTATTGATTACATGTGCTTGTTATGGCTGCTGACTGGGCATGCGCATTTGTGGCTGAGTCACAGATCTGAGACCCCTGTTCTCAAAAGCATCTACCCTCACGGTCAGCCTGGCATCTTTAGCTAACAAAGGGACCAAGAGCAGTCTTATAGCCTCTTTGAATTTCAGTACAGATTTTGCAAGCCAAGGATACAAAGTTTGTCTGAGGGTTCATGGTTGATTTCATTTATTGGAATGTTAATCATATTGTTTTACTTAAGCAGCATGTAAGGGAGCTTTACATTTATTTCTCTTACTCCCATCATGATGTAGGTCAAAAGTCAGTTACATTTGGCTATATGAACAAAGATGCCTACAAAGAACAGTAGGAATTTAGGCTACGTTGTTTTATACACTCAAGAAACTTGGAAGGAATAAGGAAATCCAGAAAAACGGTTAGTAGAGTGAGCCCAATTAATCTTTTTAGAAGGTAAACTCAAAAACTGCTCACTGATAAACAGTAAAATGTCAGGGACACAAAATGAGTCAGCCTGCTGGCTCACTGCTGATGGGATTAGGAGGGGTAAGAGAGAGAAGGTCGCTTGATATCTGTAGAGTCAGGGCATGAGTGATCCGGTGTGGCCAGTGGGAGGAGAAGGGTCTATTGGTAGACCTTTCCCAGCAGGGTGTCACCCCCACAGCATCTCGGATTCCTTCCCAGAAGGGGACTGCCAGTCAGTGTGCCACTTACCCTGCTCTCATCACCTCACTAACCAGCTGTCTCTGTATTAACTTCCAGAACCAATGGGAAGAAAGGAAATTTCATGTACTGACTTCTTTGCCTGGCTGTCAGGATTTGCCTCTTTCTTCAGTCCTCCTCCCTTGTCTCTAGAATGCCCATGCCTTATTCAGGATGACATGTTCAATGACAGAGACATTGGAAATGAAGCCTCTTTAACCATGTCTCCTAGAAAAATAGTGATGAAGCTATTGGATACAGGGTGAATCCTAGTCTAAGTTGGTAGGAGAGGTGGGCCTGGGACGCTCTGCTCCCTGTCTTAGAGTTGGACCGGTTCTGGTTCACTCCTGTATGGTTTTTCCCAGAAGTACAGATAAGTATTATGATTTAAAAAAAAAAAAAATGTTTAAAAAGGCATCAGGTAGGTAGCTTTTTTTTTAAGCTTCTTATTTTGAAATAATTATAGACTTACAGGATGTCACAAAAATAGTACAGAGAGACCCTGTTGTGTCCTTTACCCAGCTTTCTACAATGGTAACATCTATGACTATAGTATATCAAAACCAGGAAATTGCCACTGGTAGAATCTATAAACTTCATTCGCATTTCACCAGTTTTTATTAGGGACTTTCAAAAGATTTCAAACTCTATGGAATTGTTTTTCTAGTGAGTAAAATTGAAGGTGCAGTGGGAGCAAAGGTTCTTCTCTGGTATCTTCCTTTCTTTCTATCTTGCCCTCCTGTCTCCCATCATGTGAAAAGTAGATACTAGAAAACTTGCATCAACAAATACAGTCTGAATGCTTACTCTAAAAAGCAATACGTTAGGTTCCAAGGAGGATACAAATGCTTATAAGGAAAAAATGGTCTTATATCTGGGAGTTATCTGCTTATACAGAAAGGTTCAGCTCAAGACAGTACATATGACTAAGCACATGAAATGTATTCGGCACTTTTCTTTGAATTATAAAGAGAGGAGAGCTATTCTTCAGCCTGGACACTCACTCCTCCCCAACCCATACACCTACTAGGTCTTAGACTTTTCCAAAACTAATTCAGGTATCACCTCCTATATTTCCTACCTATGTTTATGGAGTACTTACTAAATGCTAGATCAATGCTAGATCTTAGAGGCTCAAAGATGTCTTCTATGCAGGCCCTGCCCACATTGAGTCCACAGTTTAGTGGGAGAGATACACATTTTGAATATAAATATTTTGAATGATAATCAGTGCAGCAAAAAGAATGCATCGGAGGACAGGAGGCTGGAGACAGGGAGATAAGTTAGGAGACTGCTATGGTGGTTCAGGTTAAGGTAATATGGCCAGAAGCTAAGCTGCTGAGGAAGACTTAAGGGGAAAGATGGGTTTGGGGGATTTTTAGTAGTTAAATTTGTTAGCACTTAATGATCAAGTGGCTGAAGGGTTTAAAAGAGGGTGAGATGGCCCAAATGGTGCAGACGATGGGTGATATAAATGCCAGGCATCAAGAGTGGGCCTTCAGGGAGAGGAACTGACTTGGGGGAAAAGTCATGAGAAGGGTGTAGATATGTTGAGTTAGAGGTACCTATGGGCATCCAAACTAAGAGAACTTATTAACTTATAGGTGAGTTCTTGCCATGCATAGTAATGAAGCCTTGAAGTGAATGACCTTCCCAGTTAGAATGTGTAGTAGGAGAAAAAGGTCAAGGACAGAGCCCTAGGAAATAAGCTTTACAGGGGAGATGGAGAAAAGAGGCCCTACAAAAAAAAAAAAGGTTGAGAAGGAGAGCAGAAATACTGGAAGAAGGGTGTTTGGAAAAGGAGAGGCTGCTCATGGTGTTAAATGTTTCAGATGTTACATATGATAGGAAATGAAATGTCTTCATTGGATTTAGGAGCAAGGGCATCCATAATGACCTTTGAGAGTTCAATTTCAGTTGACTAGTAGAAGGAGACAGAGTGGTAGATTCAGTAGTGGTTTTTGTATATGAACCAAGTAAGTGTTTGGTATAAGGTGATTTAGTAAAGTGCTAACATGGACTGTAAAGAAAAGCGTGACTCATATTAAAAATTTAAGAAAATCCACAATAGAATGTTAGAGCTAAAATGCAACCCCTTATTTTACACATAGAGACTTACAATAAATTGTCCAAAGTCATGCATCTAGAGAGGGATAGCCAGGACCAAGTTCCAGGTCTCTTGACTCACTTTATGAAAGGAACTTACGGATATGCTACAGTTTAAAGGAGCAAATTAATGTCTGATGCAAGAAAGGTAATCATGAAAGTGATGAATCAGAGGCGTATACTTCTGTTGTGAAATATAACTACTTGTTTGATGAATCTATTCATTTGTTCTATAAATATTTATTGACAGGTATTTTGCTATTTGCTTAGTATATGAAATAAATAAAACACATTCCTTGCAGAGAACATGCTTGGTGAATTTTATAAAAGTAAAATATTATCGCTATTAGGTGATGTATAGTCCAGCGGGGTGACAGACACAAAAGCACACTGCATACAGTGCATTGTTGAAAAGGCAGCAAATAATCCTGCCTGGGAGCTGGAGACCGAGGAGCCAGACCTTGCATTATGACTGCAACTTCTCCAAGTGGAGAAAGCGTGAAAGGGCATTTTAGCAGAGGAAACAGCATGAGCAAAGTCAGAGAGGTATAAAGACTGTTCTGTGATTTCCAAGACTGGTACACAGCCTGTTGGGGCTTTGATATCGGGGTGAGGGAACAGCAGGGAGTGATCATGAAGACTCCCATACCCATAACACTGAACAATGAACAGTGGGGAAACAGATGTTACAAGCCAAGGAGTCATTCGATTTGGGTTTAAAATAACTCTAGTGGCAGCAAGGAACATAGGTTGGGAAGGGACCTGACTTTAAGGCAGGGATATGAGTGAGGAAGTGTTTCAAATGAAGGATAATGAGGTTCTGAGCTAGGTGATGATAAGTTGGAGAGGAGGGAAATTAGTCAAGAAAGAATTTGAAGGTGGAATTGCAGGCAGGACTTGCCAACTGTTCACCTGTTCTCCCTGAGAGAGAGGCAAGAATCCAATAGCACACTGCAGTTTCTAACTTACTGACTAGGGCAGGGAACAAAGGAAGATGAGGTTTGGAAGGGAAGATTCTGAGTGTGATGTTGGCTATTGAGAACCTAGATGCATACGAGAAGTCTAGGCAGACCATATGCCAGATCTTGGACCTTGCTTCTGGTATTAATATAAATAATATATTCAATTATGGATCCCCCAGAAGCCCCTAAAGTAGTATAGCAGTTGGAGATGTCTTCACAACTGCAATGAACAGAGAATCCAACTCACAGCGGCTAAAACAAATGGAGTTTCTTTTTCTCACCTAACAAACAAGTTGGTGGTGCTGGTGTTGGCTCAGCTGCTCAGTGATGTCAGGACCAGTTCTCTTGGATTTGCCCTCATGGTTACAAAGTAGGAAATGCAGCCCTAGAATTGTGGCCACTTTCTTGTCAGCTGCTTCTGTTTGGGTCTCTTTGAGTAGAACTGGGTCACGGGGCCTCCTCTGGCTGGAAGGTAGGCTGGAAGAGTGAGGAATAGAATTGTCAAGTTCACTTAAATTACAAGTTCATCATCCTATTAGATGCAATGCCCCCTTTTCAAAAATAATGCTTTAGGGTACATGCTTTATTATTCTGAAGAAACATCATAGATAATCTGCTTATGCATATTTTCAATTAAATCAGTATGCTATCCTAACTGTAATGTAAAGGAGAAATTAAAGGAAAGTAATTTATAATAAAGTACTTCAAAATACATACGCAGGCATGACCCCACTAAATGACATAATGAAGTAGTCCAGTGCTTACATAGTGAATGTGACAGCAGCAGATGTAGATGGCCCAGGGGTGTGGTGGTGGTGATTCCAATACCAGAAGCAGTGTAGTCATTGGTGTTTTGCTGAAGTGAACAGCCCACAGTAAAGTTCTGAACCAAAGACAGCATAGTCCTCCCTTGATATACATGGTAATTGCTTCTTTTTTTTTTTAACTTTTTAAGTTTATTTCTTTATTTTGAGACAGAGAGAGAGAGAGAGAGAGAGAGAGAGCATGAGTGAGGTAGAAGCAGAGAGAGAGGGAGAGAGAATTCCAAGCTCCATGCTGACATAGTGCAGAGCTTGACGTGGCTCTTGAACTCACAAACTGTGAGATCATGACTTGAGCTGAAATCAAGAGTTGGATGCATAACCAAAGGAGCCACCCAGTTGCCCCTGATAATTACTTCTTGAAAAAGTTCACTTGCATTAAAGCTGTACAAAAACTATTTTTATATATACAATAAAGTTAGGTTTAAGGTTCAGATAATAGGTTTTTCATGTTAAAAAATCTGTGTAGAATGTTGGAGAGTTCTTAGTATACATGACTGTACCCCACATCACAGTATGTCTACTATCCCTGGCCCCTGCCAAGTAATTACTAGTAGGATCCCTATACTCTCATGACAGCCAGACATGCTCCTCCTCCTACACGTATTTAAAATGACTCCTAGGGGTAGTATCATCCATATTGAAAACAACTGCTTAGATTAATGGGGCTGGACTCTTTGCATTCTGAACAAAATTGACGTTAGGTTGGCAAGAAAAAAGGGGAATGGCTATTGAATAGGTAATTAATAGTGCCTGCTAATAGTAGGAACTTAATTTTTGTGTCTTCTCCAAATTTTTGCACAATTGCTGACATGTTGTAGGTTCTCAGTAAGCTTTCTTGAATGGTTGAATGAACAATTGGAATATAAGCTATGGAAAAATGGAGGTCCAGCATTATTTGAATTGTGAATTAAATAAAGGAAAGGATGATCTTCCTTAAGATGGCTAAAGGGCTAATCATCATAAATCTAGGCGTGTTAGTAGGAGGAAGTGAGCTTTGACGTGCAAATGTCTGTGCCAGGATTTAAAATTTCTGGTCTTTATGTCTGCTACATGCTTTAGAATGAAGACTAAGAGTTAAATTTGTATCAGTGAACCCTGTTCTTCAATGGAAAATTTAGGGGAAATATTTAAGTTTTCATGTAAGTAGTATATTCAGTCTTTAGAAGAAAAAGTGATACAGTTAAAAATCAGTGAGAGTTTCAGTCCCTAAATCTTACTCTTCTTTCATTGCACTTTCTTTTCATTGTGTTCCTTTCCGCTTCACTTAATCTATTCATTCTGCCATTTCTATCATAGCCTGAGACATTTTTAAACAATAATATTCTAGGAAAAATATTTAGAAATCGAAGCAAAGGATTTTGTTTTGTTTCCCCAAAATATAAACCTATTATTAGAGAGAAAATAATTCACAGTAGGAGTAAAGTTGGTTTTGCTTTAGTTTGCTTCCAGATTTAAGTAGAAAAGAGTGAAAATGACATTATAAAGAATTTTATCTCTTTTTATGAAAAAGATAATCTGTAACTATGGATCATGAAGACAATATATGAAAAGCAAGTCATTTTCAAATAGTGCTCCCAATTTCCTTTGAATATATAACTTTCTGAATTCAAAGTCATGATACAGCATGGGTTTAAAAATAGTTGTTTAAGATTTTGAAGGGTATAATATTTAATATTTTTACAGTTTGAATTCAAGTAAAGGAACAATAACGTCAGCCTTTTGTATATAAAAATAAACAGTATTGTTAGAAAACATGCAGTTCAAGTTTAGACATTTCAAATGTCCTGTAATTGTTCAAGAGTGCAGGAGATCTTTTTTGTCAGATTACTGGTATTTAGGAATTTTATTTTTTTCTAAAACAATTTTTTTTTAGCATTTATTTAGTTTCGAGAGACAGAGAGAGACAGAGTGCGAGAGGAGGAAGGGCAGAGAGAGAGGGAGACACAGAATCTGAAGCAGGTTCCCGGCTCTGAGCTATCAGCACTGAGCCCCACATGGGGCTCAAAACCATGAACCATGAGATCATGACCCTAGCCAAAGTTGGATACTTAACCCACTGAGCCACCCAGGTGCCCCTGGAATTTTAAACGGAAGAAAATCTTGAGTGCTTTTGTAAACAAATTGCTTGACTAATGCATCTCTTGTAAGCATGAGTTAGTTTTCCCTCAGTGAAAATTCTAAGGAATAACCAGAAGATAATAGGTAGTGGCTTATTTGAGGATTTTGAGGAACCTCAAATGCTCTCCTTGCCCTGATGTGGAATCTGGGTGAATTCTCTGTGCTGAGGAGACAGGAGGTTGTGAAGATAAGAAAGAAACTTCCCTTCCTTTTTTTCTCCTTCCTCCTTCCCTCCCTTCCTCCCTCCTTTCCTTGCTTCTTTCCTTTTCCTGACTGCATGAGGAATGGGAAAAGTTCTTCATGTCCCCTGTTACAGTACCCTGGGGCATTTTGCTCCATGTGTGTTGGAGCTTCACCAGTAGACCTTCTCAGTCAGACCCTAAGGAATAATTCCTTCCTATCACTGCTGTATCTTCCACCGTTTCCCCCCTTTTGTCCAAAGCCCTTTCTATGTCTTTTCTTGGGTTGTTCTTCAGTGCCACTCCCAACTTCTTCACTGCGCATCAGTACCCTTTAAGCCTCAGGTCAAGCATTGTCCTCTTAATCCCCTCCTCCCCTCTGTTCTCACAGCACCTTGTCACTACCCCAGTTACAGTAGTTTGTACATTTTGTCTTCCTCTTTATACTTGGAAGCTCTTTGAGGATGTGGATATTCTCACACATTTGCATCTCCATGCTTAGTAGGTGATCAATAAAGTTTTGTTAAATGAATGGAGAGATGAAGTTATGACCCCAAACAGAATATGGTTTGCAATTAATAAAGAGGCAATGTTTGAGATGAGTAGTACTACTTGTATTTGTTGATCACCATAGAATTATTTTCTCCCTTTGCAGACTATAAAAGAATACTACGGTAGCTTGCTTAATTTTATTTCACTGAAATGACTGTGTAGGGATATTTGTAGTTCTGAACTAGGGCAGACTAATAGCCTTTCAGATCAACAAGATACTCCTAGTGATACCACAGGGTTCACTTGGGTCAGTGACGAACCAATGCTTTGTGGTAGATTAAAATGACGTCCAGTGATGGTATTCACGATTTTATCAAATTCTCTTTTGTTGGAAGAAACTATTCATAAGTTTATCACTCATTGTGAAAAATTGTATATTTTGATTTTCCTCAAATTGCCTGTGAGCTACTCGGACCATCCTCTGGTACTAATATAAGATTTGGTGAGTAGGTCTATATATTTGTGTTATCAAAGTCCTTCTTGATTTCATACACCAAAATATTTCTACTTTTGGCCTATGTCTTTTCAGACTGAGGAGGGCTGATGAGAGAGAGAGAGAGAGAGAGAGAGAGAGAGAGAGCGCCCACAGGTGGGGGAGGAGCAGAGACAGAGGGAGACACAGAATCCGAAGTAGTCTCCAAGCTCCAAGCTGTCAGCACAGAGCCCGATGTGGGGCTCGAACTCACGAACCATGAGATCGTGTGTGACCTGAGCCGAAGTTGGAATCTTAACCAACTGAGCCACCCAGGCGCTCCTACATTGATCATTTTCATTTGAACTGACTCTAGGTCCGGAATAAATTTTTTGATGTGTGGTGATCACATATCAATTAATGTGTGAATTAGGAGAGAATTTCCTCAAGGTGTTCTTGATCATTGGCCTTTATATAGCCTCTGTGTTTCACTATTTTAATTTGTATTTTGAATCTGTATTTCTTGCTAGGAATGTACAAATTATGTATTGGATTCCATTATTTGTTTTTAAAGTTTTATTTATTAATTTGAGAGAGAGTGTGCAAGCAGGGGTGGGGCAGAGTGTGCAAGAGGTGTGCAAGCAGGGGTGGGGCAGAGAGAGATTCCTGAGCAGGCTTTATGCTGACAGCTTAGGTTCCCCCAACAAAACAGAAAATTTGATAAAATCATGAATGTACAGTCACTGGAAGCTCCAACGTGGGGGTCAATCCTGTGAGCCATGAGCTCATGACCTAATCTGAAATCAAAAGTCAGATGCTTAACTGACTGAGCCACCTACGCACCCCTGCATGATTTGTTTTTAAATTACATATTATTTACAGTGTTTTTCTTGCATGGAATGTGATATAGTGATATCTTTTTCTATTTTTGTTACCTCTCCAACTATATACTGTTAGTAATAATTATTATTTTCTACTATTTATTAACAAAAACATATCTCAGTTGGGCTAATGTGCCTTCCTAAAAACAACAATAATAAAAGATTCTTGCAGTGCTCTGTTGGAGAGGTATACAATTATGTTCTTTAGCCAAGAATTACATCAGTAATTTTCAGATTATGTTCCAAGGAAAATCAGGTTTAGGATCAACTAATATCTATTTAGTGTTTACTTATGTCAAGTGATCTTAGGTGATTTCTCATGTAGTTTGTTGTTTTGTGCCTTCAATCTTGTAAATTTTCTAAAGTACTAATATTACAGTCAAGGAACAAACTGATCCATTGAAAGTAACAAATAATCGTCTTTTAAATTAAATTACTTTTAAAAATAAGCATTTATTACATTTGTAGGATTTAAAGACAAAGTATAGTTAAGATATTACGAACAATACTCAAAGATACTAGTTTCTGTTTTAAAGTAATTACATCATGTTTTCATGTCAAAATTAATTTAAATAATCATATTAGAGAGCAGTTAAGTCTTATTATCAAAATGGCATGTTTTCTATTAATTCAATTGACGTATATGCAAAAAATGTAAAAATAAAAGATTCAGGCACTTATTTTATGAACATATCTTCTGAACAGAATGTGACTGAGGGATGATGTCCCAGTGGTCCCTCCAGGAGGGTTCCCTTCTCTTCCTGTGGAGCCTTTCCTTGAGTCTCTCTTGAGTTGTCATGTCTTCTCCATGGCTTTTCATGATTTCTCTTGTTTTGTTCTTCTCTATGTTCTAGTGCTATGGTGTTGAGACTATTTGAGTACATATGTTATATTAGAGTTATTTGCTTCTCAGACTGCACTTGAGTGTCCATTGAATTTCTATTATATGTAAATGCATACAGCTTCCTGTAAGAAGACAATTTTTAATCCTCTGGCAAGTCTGTACTAGTTGGTCCAGTTACCTGGTTGATTGTACTTGTTGGTTTATCTGCTATCTGGGAATCACAGCACAGGCCGTTTCTACAAAACAAGCGTATGGACTAGGGATTCCTAAGCTCTCCTGTATCTCCACAAAGTTGCCATTATATGATTCTAATCCATTACTAGAATGTATGCATTCTGAAATAGTTAATGTCTATGGGATGCTTAGAGAATTTTTAATGAGAAGTAGATACTTATGGTTAGTGTTAATTGATAAATATGTTATTAGCCTTTCCTTTTTTTTTGCACCAACAACACATTGAAAGAATGTACTTCAAGAATAAGTTGCAATCTGGTGAAATATTTTCATGGTTTAATAAAATTTAGCTTTTAAAAACAAGCATCAGTAATAGTGACTATAGAAACCAAGAACCTATGCATATAAATAGTTCTAATAAAAAGGAAAGCAACAGCAATGTATAGTTTTCATAATTTTTCAAAACATTTTAAATATGATCACAAGTTTTTATTCCCTCAGCTTCTTTGTATAGGAGGAAAGACAAGACTCTAAGACCTGGAGAGATTAAGGGTTCCTTCATTCCCTAAATGAAAATGTACTGTACCCTATGCTTGCATAGGGGTACAATGATTGAAGGTACAGTGATGAATAATTTACCCTACTTGACTTTGAGAGTAGGAGAGGCAAATTTATAAACAAATATATTAGTTGGTAATATTGTTAATTAGGGAAGAAGCATGAAAAATGGCGCAATTAACTCTGCAGTGGTGTTTGGTGAGACTCCGCACAAGAGGTGATTTTTAAAACATTTTCATTAAAGAATGAGTCTCTGGAGACCTTTACCAGGAGCAGAGGAGTAGGGTGAGGAGAAGGGCCTTGGGGTCAAAGAGAAGGAAAATATGCAGAGATCTAGAGTAATGAAGGGGCCTGGGTGTTGCAAGAACAGTGTCAAGTTCAATGCAGCTAGAGCATTACTGTCCCATATAAATATAAGTATGTAAGTTAAGCATTTCTAATTTCATATTAAAACATAAAAGAAACAGGTGAATAATATTTTATTTAACCTAATAATTATGTTTTTTTCATACTTAAATATGAAGTATTTGGTTTTAAAGATTAAATCAGGTATATATTTTACCTTAAAAAACATTTCAATTTGGACTAGTCCCCCATTTCAAATGCTCAAAGAAACAGGTGAATAATATTTTATTTAACCTAATAATTATGTTGTTTTTCATACTTAAATATGAAGTATTTGGTTTTAAAGATTAAATCAGGTATATATTTTACCTTAAAAAACATCTCAGTTTGGACTAGTCCCCCATTTCAAATGCTCAGTATATCTAGAAGCTTCCCTAAGATGTGTGTGTGTGTGTGCGTGTGTTTGATAGAGAGAGAAAGAAAGAGGAAAAAAGGAAGAAGGAAAGAGAGGAAGAGAGAATGAGAAAAAGAAGGAAGACATTTTTGTGCTCCAGAGGGGGAAGTAGATGAGTTTGAAGTGGTTGTTGGAGCCTTATTTTGAAAGGCCTTGTATGCTGGCTGAATTTGAAATTTACCCCTATAATATAGTAGTTCATGACTGCGATTCTCAAATTATCTCTGGTGAAAGACCAGTTTTTAAAATGTCAAATTTATTAGACTTTTGCAAAATACAATAGCAGTGAATTTGAAAAATGAAATAGAAGAGACACACAAAGAGAAGCACCACTTTTTAATCATAGGTTAGACAAAGGTACAATTACTCAGTCAATTGTATATAAAGATGTCTAAATCAGTGCTATCCAATAGAACCTTTTATGATGATGGAAATATTTTATCAGTGTTGCCCAATATGGTAGCTGCTAGCCACATGTGGCTATTGAGCATATGAAATGCAGCTAGTATGACTGAAAAGCTAAATATTTTATTTCATTTAAATCAGTTTAAATTGAAATAATCACATGAGGCTATTGGTTACTTTGCTGCACAGCACGGGATGTGTTTGCTCTTAACCTCTGTATTTATTGTAGATTAGTGAAAAACAGCTGTGGACTGGCATTGGCCCTCAAACCATACTTTCAGGCATTTAGAGCATGGACTCTAGAGTGAGAAAGCCTTTGTGTGTCTATGGCAAGTCACTTAATCTCTTACTACCCCAGGATCCTCTTTTATAAAATGAAAGTAATTTTAAGAAATTATCTCATAGAGGGGCACCTGGCTTGTTCTGTCAGAAGAGCGCGTGACTCTTGATCCTGGGGTCGTGAATTCAAGCCCCATGTTGTAGAGATTATTTAAGTAAATAAATATTTAAAAAAAGAAACAATCTCATAGAGTTGTTGTGATGGGGTTAGAGAAAGCACCAGGAAAAGGTAATATCTGCAGCGGCTTTGATGGACGAGTTCAATAGGCAGATAGGAGAGAGCATATCAGGTACAGGGAACTCTAAAACCCATTTGGATCATACTCTCTTAAGAGGGAGGAGCAGCAGACAGTAGTTTCTGAGCCCTATGACTGCTACACACTGGTAACACTGTTTCTTCCTCTCTTTCCTAGTTGTTTTATTTTAACCTCTTAGCATATTTTAAAAAATGTTTATTTATTTATTTTGAGAGATCACATGAGCAGGTTGGGGAGGGGTGCGGGGAGGGGAGGAGCACAGAGAGAGGAGAGTGAGGATCCCAAGCAGATTTCACCGTGTCAGCACAGAGCCCAGAGCCCCTTGTAGAGATTGAACTCACGAACCCTGAGATCATGACCTGAGACAAAATCAAGAGTTAGACACTGAATCAACTGAGCCACCCAGGCACCCCAACCTTTTAGCATATTTTAAACTGGATTACTAGGTAACATGTGATTCTGTTGTTTTAATAAATACTGCATATTAAGCCAATCATTGTCTCTGTACTTTTTCATTCCTGAGACTTATGGTGCCTACATTTGATGATGGAAGTTGGGCAGTGGTTGAGAAGAGAAGGGGACTCCTGTTTGAAAAGTAGTCCCTGGGGGACACCTGGTTAAGCTTCCCACTCTTGATTTTGGTTTAAGTCATAATTTTATGGTTCGGTTAGTGAGTTCGAGCCCCACTTCGGGCTCTGTGCTGACAGTGCAGAGCCTGCTTGGGATTCTCTCTCTCCTTCTCTCTCTGCCCCTTCCCAGCTCATGCTCTCTCCCTCTCTCTCTCCCTCTCTCTCTCAAAATAAATAAATAAAGCTTAAAAAAATCTATTATAAAGAAAAGAAAAGCAATTCCTGGGTTATGAGCAGAGAGCTGTGAGATTCTTTCCCCCTAAAACATTTTTTTTTTTTTTTTTTTTTTTTTTTTTACTTACGTAGATTATTTTAAGAAGAAAACCATCTGGAAAAATCAATGAAGTTCCTTCTCCTCACATTTGTTGGTGTTGTTCACCTTTTATCCCTAAGCTCTGGGAAAACGATATATAAGAATGACATCTCTCAGAGGACTTTTCAAGAAATAAAAGAAGAAATAGCCAGCTATGGAGATGTTGCTAAAGCAATCATCAACCTTGCTGTTTATGGTAAAGCCCAGAACAGATCCTATGAGCGACTGGCACTTCTGGTGGATACTGTTGGACCCAGACCAAGTGGCTCCAAGAGCTTAGAAAAAGCCATCCAAATCATGTACCAGAACCTGCAGGAAGATGGGCTGGAGAATGTCCACTTGGAGCCGGTCAAAATACCCCACTGGGAGAGGGGGGAAGAATCTGCTGTGATGCTGGAGCCAAGGATTCACAAGATGGCTATTTTGGGTCTTGGAAGCAGCATTGGGACTCCCCCAGAAGGTATTCTTTGTCTTTTCAAGTCAATCTGCTGTGTACTTTATAAAACTAACGTCATGTGATTTAGTTGATTATAGTATGCATGATTCGTATTACAATTTAGATGATAAGAAGGAAGATAAAAATCATTTCTCATTCCACTGGCTTAATGAATTCTCTGCTCTTTACTTGTTGTTCTTCCTTCTTCCTTTCTTCCCTTTCTTCTATTTCTTTCTGAAAGAAAGCTGACTGTGTAGGGTTGCCTTTTAAATTAAGATCTACAACTATTGGTCCACGATATCTATCAGCCCTATCGCTTAAAAACTTATAGCTAGTACAATATTAGTTTCATTCTCCAGAGCATGGAGATAAGTGTGCATAGGATAGAAAAACTATAATTTCCTCCAAGCAACCTCAATGTGCAGAAATTTTTAGAATTAACGAATTAGGGGGGCTTCTGGGTGGCTCAAGCAGTTAAGCATCTGACTTCAGCTCAGGTCATGATCTCACAGTTTGTGAGTTCAAGCCCCACATTGGGCTCTGCCCTGGTGATGTGGAACCTCCTTGGGATTCTCTCTCTCACCCTCTCTCTGTGCCCCTTCCCCACTTACGTTCTCTCTCTCTTAAGATAAATAAAGTTAAAAATGTTTTTAAAAATTAAAAAAGTGGTGTGCCTGGGTGGCTCAGTCTGTTGAGCATCTGACTTTGGCTCAGGTCATGATCTCATAGTTTGTGGGGTGGGGCCCTGTGTCGGGCTCTGTCCTGCCAGCTCAGAGCCTGGACCCTGCTTCAGATTCTGTGTGTGTGTCTCTCTCTGGCCCTCCCCTGCTCATGTTCTGTTTCTCAAAGATAAAACATTTAAAAAAAAGTTTAAAAATTAAAAAATAAAAAAAAAGAATTAATGAGATAGGGAACAGATTTTTACATATGGAATTGATTTAAGTTAATTATTTTTACAGAACCTGAGGACTCTAATGGAAGGAATTATCCAGGGGAAGTTCTGCCTTTACTTATCAGCGCCCTAGCTCAGCTCCAACAGACAGTATAAGTGACTAGATCAGGGATATATAACCAGTCACCAGTGAGCTGTCAGTCAGTCTTGGACCAATCGTGGACTGTTTTCCTGTGGACTGCTCATGGACTATTCATGTATTCTTGGACTATTTAACTATGGCAGAGGAACTATTTTATAGAAACTAGTTAACATTCTCTAAAAAGTTTATAGAAAGTTTTGACTTTCTCTAATGCCAAAAGAAAGATCCTGTATAGAAGTAGATGGTCAGGTTAAAAAACAAACAAACAAACAAACAAACAAACAAACAAACATCTTTTCTGAGGTATAATTCACATACAAAATATTCACCCATTTAAAATCTACAATTCAGTGGTTTTTAGTATATTCACAGAATTGTGCAACTACTGCGTGGTCTAATTGTGGAACATTTTCATCACCCTGAAAAGAAACTCCATACTCATTAGCAGTTTCTTTGCCTTCCTCCCTTACCTCCCTCCTAAGCCCAAGGCAATCACTAATTTTCTATCTTTATGGATTTGCCTATTCTGAATATTTCACATGAACATAATAATTCACCATGTAGTCTTTTGTGCTTTTTTTTTCATGTAGCATGTGTTCCAAGTTCATCCATTTAGCATGAATCAGTATTTAATTCATTTTTTATTGTTGAATAATATTCCATTTTTGAATATACCACATTTTATCTATTAATTCATCAGTTGGTGGATATTTGTTTTTCTTATCTTTTGGCAATTATGAATAATTCTGCTAAAAACCTTCGTGTATAAGTTTTTGTATGGACATAAGTTTCATTTCTCTTGTATATATGCCAAAGAGTGGAATTGCTGGGTCATATAGTAACTCTGTGCTTAACGTTTTGAGGAACTGCCATACTCTTTTCCCAAGTGACTGTACCATTTTACGTTTCCATTAATGTATTCTAGTTTTCACACATACTTCTCAACACTTGTTATTATCTGTCTTTTTGGTTATGACTATCCTAGTGGGTATAAAGAGATATCTCATTGGGGTTATGATTTCCATTTCTCTAATGATTAATGATGTTGAGCATCTTTCCATGTTCTTATTGGCTAGTTGTGTATCTTTGGAGAAATGTGTATTCAAATCCTTTGCCCAATTTTTAATTATGCTATTTGAATTTTTATTATTGAGTTGTAAAAGGTCTTCATATATTCTGGATGCAAGTCCCTTATCAGATGTTTGATTTACTAAAATCCTCTCCCATTTTATAGATTCTCTTTTTGCTTTTTTTTTTTAATGTTTATTTTTGAGATAGACAGAGACAGAATGCAAGTGAGTTAGGGGCAGAGAGAGAGGGAGACAGAATCAGAAGCAGGCTCCAGGCTCCAAGCTGTCAGCACAGAGCCCGATGTGGGGCTTGAACCCATGAGCTGTGAGATCATGACCTGCGCTGAAGTTGGAGACGCTCAACCAACTGAGCCACCCAGGTGCCCCTCTTTTCACTTTTTTGATGGTAGTATTACTGCAGAAAAGTATTTAATTTTGATTTAGCACAACCTATCTAAATTTTTTGTTGTTGCTTGTGCTTTTGGTGTTATATCTAAGAAAGCTTTGCCCCAACCAAGATCACAAAGATTTACTCCTAAATTTTCTTCTAAGAATTATATAGTTTTAGCTATTACATTTAGGTCTGTGATAGAAAATTTTTATCTATGGTGTCAGGTAGGAGTGCAACTTTATTCTTTTGCATGTGGTCATTCAGTTGTCTCAGCATCATCTATTGAAAAGACTATTCTTTCTATTCTTTCCTTATTGAATTGTGTGTATTACATTAATTGATATTCAGATATTAAACCAGCTTTCCATTCCTGGGATAAATCCCACTTGGTTATGGCATATAATCTTTTTCATATGTTACTGAATTCAGTTTGCTAGTATTATGTCTGGTAGTTTTACATCTATACTCACAAGGGATATTGGTCTGCAGTTTTATTGTTATTATTGTTTTTTGTGATATCTTAACCTGGTCTGGTATCAGGGTAATTCTAGACTCAAATAATTAATTAGAAAATACCACCTGGTCTTTTGTTATTTGGAAGAGTTTGTGAAAGATTGACGTTAATTCTTTAAGTTTTTTGGTAGAATTCACAAGCCATCTGGTCCTGGGATTTTCTTTGTGGGAATATTATTAATTATTAACTTAATATCATTCCTTGTTATAGATCTATTCATATTTTCTATTCTTGAGTCAGTTTTAGTAGTTTGTGTGTTTCTAGGAATTTGTTTATTTTATCTAAACGATGTAATTTGTTGGCATGCAGTTATTTGTAGTATTTCCTTAAGTATTAGCATAAATATTTTTAATTTTGTGAGGATAAGGATCTAAATTGTTATTTGGTGTCACTTGTTTTCAGCCTGAATAACTCCCTTTAGTTTTTTAATTTTTTTCCCCCAAAGCAAGTCTGCTAGCAGAAAATTCTCTAACCCTTCATCTATTCTTATTTGTTTATTGAATCTTAATTTTTGAAACATAGTTCTTCTGGATATACGATTTTTGGTTAACAGTTTTTTACTTTCAGTACTTTGAATTTGTCATCCATTGTCCTTTGGTCTCTGCTGTTTCCGATGAGAAGTCAGTTGTTAATGTTATTGGGATTCCCTTATATGTGATTAACCATTTTGCTCTTACTGGTTTTGTTTTCATTTGTGGTTTTCATCATTTTGATTCTGATGTATCTAGGTATGGATCTCTTTGCTTTTATCTTGCTTGGAGGTTGTTGAGCTTCATGAATGTGTCAGTTAGTGATTTTCTTCAATTTGAGAAGTTTTCAGCTATTATTTCTATGAATATTTTTCTACCCCTTTTTTGGTCTTCTGGTCCTTCCACTGTCAGTAAGTGGTGGGACACTTAATGGTGTCCCACATTTCCTGGGGTTCTGCTCATTTTTCTTCCCCTTTTTTCCCCTCTCTTTTTAGGTTGTATAACCTATAACAATCTATCATCAAGTTCACTTATTCTTTCTTCTGCTAGTTTAAATATATTGTTGAGCCCCTTTACTGAATTTTTCTTTTCAGTTATCATAATTTTCAACTCTAGAATTTTTTCCTGTGATTTTTATCTCTTTATTGATATTCTTATTTGCTGAGACAATGTCATCATAACTTCCTTTAATTCTTTTAAGTATGGTTTCCTTGAGGTCCTTGAATATATTTATAAACTCAGCTGCTTTGACGTCTTTTTCTGGTATGTTCTACAACTGGGCCCCCTCAAAAGCAGTATCTATTGCCTTCTTTTTATCCAGTGTATTGGCCACACTTTCCTATTTCTTTTAATGTCTCATCATTTTGTTGTTGTTGTTGTTGTTGTTGTTAAAAACTGAACATTTGAAGTAATGTATTCTAGTAACTCTCAATACTGATTCTTCTCCTTTCTCCTCTCCTGCCCACTGGAGGTTGATGTTATTTTTCTTGTTTTCTTTGCCATTTATTTGTTTAATGATTTGATCGTACTATGTGAAGTCTATTTCTCCCACAGTGTACAAATTCTGATGCCCTTGTGAAGAATGCTTTTATTTTCCCCTTTTTCACTTTTAGTCTGGCTCATTAGGAGTCAGCCCTTGATCCACATAAACTACTTACTAGTGAAATGTTGTGTGTAGATCTCATTAGTTAGTTATATTTTTACCCTTTATTGTTGGGTGTACACATGGCTTGGGGGCTGTTGTTAAAACTTAAGGAGTTTATGTTTTTGCCCTAAGTTCAGCCACAGCCTAGTAGCTTGGAAGTTCCCTCTACCATCAATCTTGAGAGGGCAGCCTTGGGCATGCACATACTCTTCCAGTCTGCTAGGATGCATGTAATTTTATTAAGTCTTGCTTAATAATATTTTCCTCTGTATCAGAATAGCTTGTTTTTCAGCATGTGTTTGGTCCGAGGGTGTGCTTAAGCCTCTTGTGCCAGTGAAGCTTCTGCCCTTTGTTGATGGATCTGTGTGCAGCTTGGGGAATGTTTACAATCTGACCCATGTCCTGTTTTCATTGTTCCTGAGTAGGAACATGTGCATAGCTTTTCCAGTCACCAGGGTTTACTGTGTGATCCCAGGAGGGCTTTTCTTGGTTGTTTCTTTTCCTGGTTCTGTTAAACTTCTGATTGCTCTGCCATTTTGCTTGGTACCAGCAGTATCATAAAGCTTCTAGCACTCCTTTAATTGTTTTCTACCAAACTCTCCATTGTTTTGAACAACACCCTTAGGCATGGAATTCTCTATGTTCTGCTTCAAATACAATCACTACCCTGGGTAAGAACTGCAAAGCTCTTCCTTTTCTTTGCTTGCCTCTTTTCTGAGAGAACCTCTGTGCTAAAGTAGCACAGGAGTTAGGCACAGTAATAATGGCCTACTTCTTCCAGACTGATATCCTTAGCAGGTGCTAAAAGGGGAGGGTGGTAGCTCCTGGTCTTCTCAGTTTGCCTCTCCCAGTGTGGGACCTCAGCCTATGAATAAGCTGAGACAGACAGTGATGATCAGGGTCCAAGTATTCTTGGTGGCTATGCTTAAGGTAGGATTTCTAACATGTGAGTTGGGGCTGGGTAGAGGAATAGGGCCTCAGCCCTTTTGGAGTGGAGTGCTCATAATAAAGTTTTTGTAACATAATAGAGCTGGGGGTGGGAGAAGGAAGCAGGTCATGGCCCAAACTCTATAGACTCTCATGATTCTAACTCAGATTTAGTAGTTTTTCTTGAATGAATGTTTCTCCATTTGCTTTATGCCCTTAAGACAGTTTTGAGAGACTTTAAGTGATTTTTAAAAAAATAATTTTTCCTATTTAAGTTTTGTAGAGGACAGATCTGCCAAGTTTCTCATTCCACCTTTCTGGAAGTACCATTGGGATAGTCTGTTTTGATTTCTCTGAGACTGCATGAATAGGTGATTTCTGAGATATTAGGGAACCCTTAAACTTGGGTTCTGTAGTGTCAGCCAGGTGTTTTGTTCAGTTGCCTCTGTTATACACTAATCTGTATTAGGCACCAGACTTTACACATATATATACATATGTATATGCACATGCATATATGTACATATATGTATGTATATATGCACACAAACACAACACGCATGTAGATCTATTTCTATCTATCTATCTATCTATCTATCTAACTATATAAAAAGTCTGTATAACTTTTTTTCCTTTTTAACTTTTCCAAACTATGTTAAAAGACCTAGCTATTTTTTTCTTTTTTACAGATGAGAAAACCAGAGGTGAGGTAGTTAGCCCAAGGTTACACAACTAGTGAGAGGCCAACTGTCAAACTCCAAAGTCTGTGCTTTTAGTTACTAGACTATATCGCCTCATATACAAATACTTGTATGTTATCTTCATTTATAAGTTTTCCGTTTTTAGTCGTCTGACTGAAGCAGATCTGTCTCAAAAGTTGCTGATACCCATACTGTGACAGAATATATTGGTGTCTGCACCTTCTTTTTGGACATGTTTCTCATTCCTGTTTCTTTCTTATCCTCATTTCTCATTCTATAGCTGGGCCTGATCTTCCCTGGCTATCTGCCTGGTATTGAAAACTAAGCCAAGTTACTGATTGCTCCTGGGGCTTTCAAAACCCAGGGGAAGTGAGTTTTACTCACTAGAATCTATTGTGGTGTTCCAAGACTCACTTTCACCCCACTCCTTATTCCATGGGGCTCAAAGTAGGTAAACAGTTGTCTGGCAACTGGGCTATTTTCAGCTCTGAGGACACTGGAGAGTTAGGCTGAACCAGGTAAGGAGAAATTCCCACAGGAGATAGAGTGAAGTCAGCATAAAGGGACCTCTGTATGCAGGTAGTGTGGTACAGAGCTCATCTCTTAGGAAACCCATGTTATGTCCTTGGTTCAGCCACCTACTAGTTGTGTGACTTTGGTCCAGTCTTTTGATCGTTTTGGATCTTAATTTTATCATCTGTAAAATGAGAGATGTCTGACATTTGAATCTGTAAGGTTTCTTCCAGATTGAAAAGATTGTGATTTTTATGAGAATCCACAAGGGATGAGTGAAGCTGGAGTTCACGAGAGCAGGGGTTCTCCCAGGCATATGCTCTGGAACAGATTTCTTACATAACCAGAGATGATTTTCTTTAACTGTCCAATCTTAGAGTTGAGTATGACAGTGTGTGTTAATGTATTTGTGTGTCAGGCTAAGGCTCTGTGAATTATCTGTGGAGAGTTGGAAGGAGACAGATATGCAAGGAGGCCAAGTAAGACAAGATGCTGAGCGAAACTTAGAAGTGAGACAGGAGAAAGTATAATTTCCAATCAATCCTGAGAGAACATAGCAGACATCAGATTTAAATGGACTGAGTGAAAGAATGAGAACCAGCAGCCAAATCCAAGAGAGGCTGATATATGGGCAAGAAAGCGGAACTTGGGCAGAATGTTGTTGCCCCTCCTCAGTACACATAATTCTGTGGGTCTCATTATATAGTCTCTGAACCCCAAATAGCAGATTATTTAGTACTTATTAGTTCTCTATGGAGACTGACATCTCTGTAGAGGTACTGGGCTTTCCCAGAATACTACATGTTGCAAATTGTGTTGGGAGCTCCTGAAAAACCAGACTGAATTTTATCCATCTCTCTATCCTCGACACCTAGCATCATACTCAGCGCTTATTCGTTATTCTTTCAGTGTTTGAGGAACAGTGAATTATTTTAGGTAGATCTTTCCTTAGACTATTAGTGACTTTTAATAATAAAAAATAGTGCTTCCTTCTACTCACTGATGTTGTTGACCCATCGTAATTTGCTTCGTAATTGTTTTCTGATTATAAAATCAATCTTGCTCATTACAGAAAACATGTACATAAATATAAAAATAATAAAAATAATCTGTGATCTTTTCTCTCAAAGTATTTCTAGTGTTTTTATTTTTCTCTCTAATTTTTCCATATGCATATATATTTTTGTTTTATAAATTTGAGATGAAACTATATATATTTGTGTCCTTTTATGTCATATATCATAGACATTTACCACATTTAATAAATATCCTTTGAAATAAATGTTAATGGTTATAAAACACAAATATACAATAATTAACATGAATAAAACCATTATTGGAATCTCTATTATTTCCTTTTTCCTTTTTTTCTACTGTTTCAGATAACATAGCTATATAAATCCTTTAATACAGATAGATTTTTAAAGGAGAAATTTTTATATTTTTTATGAATATCAGAAAGAGAGGAATGATTGGGATATTCTAGGGAGTCTTAAAAGGGTGGCAAAAAATAGCTTTGAAACTGCTCCTATAGATACAAAAAATGCAAATAAAATTCTTAGAAACCATTTTTTTGTCCAAATATTTTAAATTATGTGAAATGTTAATATAATAGAATTTATATAACATTATATATAATATAAATTATTTATAATACAGTGTATAAATATAGTCTATTTAATTATTCAAAATTTTAATATAAATATTGATATTTTAAGCTCTTGATATGTTTGTTACATTGTTTTCCAGAAGGATTATGCACACCTACTGTCTTGTCAGCAGTGTATCTTAATATTCTAATCCCTGTGCATTCATATGCATTGGATATTTTTTTTTTCTAATCTTTGCCATTGTGATGGGCTTACAAAGATATTTCACTGTTATTTTATTTTGCATTTCTTTGCTTATTGGTGAGACTAATATTTTAATATACTTATTGTTACTTGTATTTTTCTTCTTCAGATTATCTGTGAATATCCCCTGCCCACTTTCTATTGGTACTTCAGTGATTTTCTAATTGATGTATAGGAACTCTTTACATAGTAAATATTTAAATTCTTTGTCACCTGATTCAAATTGATTTTTTTAAGCTATTGATATGGTTTGTATTGATTCATTATCTCCTTTTTCATGTTTTCTTAAGAGTTTACTTATTTCTCATATATGAAGAGGGCTGGCTGGCCCTGGAGTGCATTAAAAGATTGTAAAGCAACAAAGTTGACTAATTTATGCTCCCTCTGTCCTATCATAGTGCTCTAAGATACAGTTCTTTCGCTCAGTTTACACAGCCTTTGGAACATTAACATCATGGTTTGCAGATTGGTGGGAACTTGATCTAGAAATGGCACTTACAAACTTAAGAATCCAGTCTGTCTGGCCTTAGATTTTGAGCTGAGTGCCCTGATTGGTACTTCTGCTGGGTCATGTCAAACTATGTGTACCTCATGACTTTTCTTCATAGAAATGATTTAGGAGTGGGAGGAAGAGAGGTAGAAATAGCACTAAACTGGGCTTAATGTGTAGAATTGACTGACAGTTAATGTTTAGTTGTGGAACCACTCTACCTGGTTTAAATTTAAAGTACACATGGGTATATTTTAGGATTTTAAGGTTTTTTTCCCCCCTAATTATTGGGAAATCTCATAATGCAGGCTTTAACTTGAACTTTTCAGGAATGAATTTGAGAACCATTCTGTAGAAACAAACTACCAAGACTGCTATTGCTTTTCTTAGATTGAGCAATGGCTTTTATCAGAAAGTTGCTGTAGAAAATCCAGACGGTGCCACAATTGTGCTTGCCTTGGAAATAGTAGAAGCAGTAGAAAGAAGTCTTCACCCAGTTCTGCTTTCCAGATCTTGTTCAGGTGCATAGAGTTGGTGACACTTCAATTACTTCTAGAACCCTAGCTGTAGGAAGAAATTTAGTTTGTAGGTTTTTAGTCTTTATATACAATACAGACACATTTATTTATTTTTATTTTTTAAAATTTATTGTCAAGTTAGCTAACATACAGTGTAGTCTTGGCTTCAGGAGTAGATTCCTGTGATTCATCACTTACGTATAACACCCAGTGCTCATCACAAGTGCCCTCCTCAATACCCATCACCTACCTCCTCCACCCCTTCCACCCCCCACCCCTATCAACCCTCAGTTTGTGCTCTGTGTTTAAGAGTCTCTTATGGTTTGCCTCCCTCTGTTTGTAACTTATTTTTCCTTCCCTTCCACTATGGTCTTCTGTTAAGTTTCTCAAATTCCACGTATGAGTGAAATCATATGATATCTGTCTTTCTCTGACTGACTAATTTCACTTAGCATAATACCCTCCCATTCCATCCACGTAGTTGCAAATGGCAAGATTTCATTCTTTTTGATTGCCGAGTAATACTCCATTGTATATATATACCACATCTTCTTTATCCATTCATCAGTTGATGGACATTTGGGCTCTTTCCATAATTTGACTATTGTTGATAGTGGTGCTGTAAACATTGGAGTACATGTGCCCCTATGAATCAGCAGTCCTGTATCATTTGGATAAATTCCCAGTAGTGGTATTGGTGGGTTGTAGGGTAATTCTATATTTAATTTTTTGAGGAACCTCCACACTGTTTTCCAGAATGGCTACATCCCCACCAACAGTACAAAAGGATTCCCCTTTCTTCACATCTTCGCCAACACCTGTTGTTTCCTGAGTTGTCACTTTCAGCCACTGTGATCAGTGTGAGGTGATATCTCAGTGTGGTTTTGATTTGTATTTCCCTGATGATGAGTGATGTTGAGCATCTTTTCATGTGTCTGTTTGCCATCTGGATGTCTTATTTGAAGAAGTGTCTGTGTATTCATGTCTTCTACCCATTTCTTCACTGGATTATTTGTTTTGGGGGGTGTTGAATTTGGTGAGTTCTCTATAGATTTTTTGATGCTAACCCTTTATCTGATATTTCATTTGCAAATATCTTCTCCCATTCCATCAATTGCCTTTTAGTTTTGTTGATTGTTTCCTTTGCTGTGCAGAAGCTTTTAATCTTGACGAGGTCCCAATAGTTTATTTTTGTTTTTATTTCCCTTGCCTTCAGATACATGTCAAGTAAGAAGTTGCTGCAGCTGAGGTCGAAGAGGTTGATGCTTGTTTTCTCCTGTAGGATTTTGATGGTTTCCTGTCTCACATTTAGGTCTTTCATCCATTTTTGAATTTATTTTTGTGTGTGATGTAAGAAAGTGTCCAGTTTTATTCTTCTTCGTGTTGCTGTCCAGTTCTCCCAGCACCATGTGCTAAAGAGACTGTCTTTTTTCCATTCGATACTCTTTCCTACTTTGTTGAAGATTAGTTGGCCATACATTTATGGGTCCAATTCTGGGTTCTCTATTCTATTACATCAGTTTATGTATCTGTTTTTGTGCCAATGTCATGCTGTCTTGATGATTACAGCTTTGTAATACAAGCTAAAGTCCAGGATTGTGATGCCTCCAGCTTTGGTTTCCTTTTTCAACATTACTTTTGCTACTTGGGGTCTTTTGTGGTTCCATACAAATTTAAGGATTGTTTGTTCTAGTTTTGTGAAGAATGCTTAGAATGGATGTTGAATGCCAATTGTCCACATCCAACACAATGCTCATTTCATTATGCCTCTTTGATAACAATATGGTATGAAGTTTTTGTTTTGTATAAATAAACAAGTAAAAAAAGATAGCCACTGGTTATATAGTACACATAACACCACCAATAGCAACTTGGCCCTCTGTAACAAATGAATTATAGTGGCTCTAAAAAGACTAAAAAGAATATGAGGAGAGTAATCATGGAATGAAGTGGGGGCATATCTCCCTGGACGTTCTGATGGATTGAAGAGAAATGTTCTAGGCTGATTGTGAAATTTGCCACATAAATTAAAGTAGGTTTTCTCCTTCATCTTCTCTGCTGTTTCCCCCTTATCTATTTTGGATGCTTCTCTTTCCTAGGCTTCATCTTAAATGTTGGTGTTTTCAGAGGTTTCTGCCTGTAAACATTTGCCTTAAGTAATATGATCCAATTCCATGGCTTTAAGTACTACCTATATACTTACAACTTTTAACTGTGTGTGTGTATATATATATACATATATATATATATATATATATATATATATATATATATATATGTATGTATATGCATGCCTGACTCTTCTGTCTGTAGTTCCAAGAACTACTGGATGTTCTAGTAGTCCCACAAATTCAGCATCTTTCTCCCCTCTGTTTCTCATATTTGTTAATGATGTTGTCATACACCCAGGCACCCATGCTTAGAGTATCTAATATCTGAGATGGTGTCTTGCTGTCATGCTTTTATTCTCTGCCTGGAATGCCCATATTTAAGGATTCAGCTCAAATGTCTCCTCTATGGAGACCTTTTCTGTGTTTGCTCATCTCCTTTCTGTACCCTATACATGCTTTCTCTACTAGATAGTAAGGCTCTTAGAGTCAGAGATTCAAGTTTCAGTGGTTCTCACCTTCAGGCCGTTGTGCTCCCCAAGGGAAATTTAGCAATATCTGGACACAATTTGATAGTTGTGACTGAGAGGCAGTACTGCTTGAGTTTAGTGGGTAGAGGCCAGGAATACTAATAAGCATCCCATAACGTACAGAACAGGTTCTTTTTCCTCCTCAACAAATAATTATCCATTCCAAAGTGCCAGTAGTGTCGAAGTTGAGAAAATTTGCCCTAGTCCTTAGCATGGTATCTCATGCACAAAAAAACCTCAAGAAATATTAGTCGAATGAATTAAGTCTTTGCATTTATATTGCTCCAACATTCAGTTGGTCACCAAGTCTTAAATGTCATGTGTGATTCCTTTTTTCTATCTCACTGTAGCATCAGAGTTCAGGACCTAACATCTCCTGACTAGTGTTATAATCATCTCCTAATTGATCTTCCTGACCCCAGTCTCAGTTTGATCAATTTCAATACTGCTGCTTCAGTTGTCTTAGTAAAATATGGATCTCATTATGCCATTCCCTTAAAATTTTTCATTGTTCAGGGTATAGTTAAATTCTTACAACCTTTAAAAAGGTGACCCCAGGCTCTGTTTCTAGGTTTATGTCTAGTTCCTCTCTAGCCACACACCTTAGGCTGAAGCTCCATGGGCCTAACTGCTCTTGCCTTGACATGTTCACACTTCTTTACCTTGAAAGCTATTTCTTGGGCCTCTGGCTAACTTAACCTTCACCCTAACCCTAAACCTAATCCTAACTCAGCCTAACCCAACTCTTCCCTGCTTGGAGAATTCCTACTCATTTTTAAAGACTCATTTAAAACGGATCTTTTCTTTAAAGTCTTTCTTGAATCCAAACCTAGTAAACTTAATTGTTCGTTCATCTCTATTCTCTTAGCACTTTGCCTATATTATGCAATGATCACAATTTATTGAAGTTGATTATTCACAGGGTTCTCTCTTCTGAGAAACTGTGACCTCCTCCAGGGTAAAAGCCACATCTTATCTTCGTATCTCCTTTAGCGATAGGCTCAGTGCCTGGTAGGTAATAGATGCATATTAAATATCCATTGATCTGATGATTAGATTGTGAGAAATATCATACATTTAAAAGGGATATTTAAAAATTTATTCCTACTCAAACAAGCTTCCTTTAGCCCTACGTGATTTCCATAGGTCTTTTATGTCCCTGTCATATCCAAATAGCATTGAGTTTTGGTGTGCATCGAAAGTAAAGACACATAACAAAAAGAAGGGAAAATAAACATCAATGAAATCATGATTGGGTTGTTTGCCACAGTCTATTCTTTCTGAAGATTTAAGCGGCATGGATCAGAACGTCTAGAAAGGTGCAGTTTAAGCATATTCCAAACTCTTATTGTGTTCATCAGAGGAACTT
The DNA here is from genome assembly GCF_018350215.1 of Panthera leo. Taxonomy (NCBI): domain Eukaryota; kingdom Metazoa; phylum Chordata; class Mammalia; order Carnivora; family Felidae; genus Panthera; species Panthera leo. Next base: position 43,257,322 of record NC_056695.1, read on the forward strand.
AAAATAGCCTTCCTGCATACTCTTAGCACATCTACCAAAGAAAGACATTCTACTACTTATAATTTTGATCCATTTCTTAGCGAAGTGCTAACTACTTTGTGCACAAGGCCCCGTCATCAGAGAATTAGTTATTTGAACTTGTCCTTTTCTCCTCCTTTGGTCTCATCAGGGAAACAGCATTTTCAGTGTTCCCCCGCCCCCCCCCCCCACACACACAGGGATTTATCTTTGTCTAATATCTCATCACAGTGTGAACAAGTGTTCTAAAGAGCCTGTATCCACAGGTGATTCTTGGAATTTGCAGTTATGGGATCAGCTGAAGGATCCAATTCCAAAGTGTCAGAGGTTACAAATTCTCTCTCTGCATCAAGGCAGGAGTAGGGATGAGGAGGAAGGGGGTGGGGGGACAAAGGAACTCACATTTATTGAGTGACATTTATACGCTAGTCATCACACGATTCTTTTACTTACAGTATCCTTTGGGCTAGGTATTGTTCACATCTTACAGGCAACAGGCTCTGGGAATTTCAGCACTTTGTCCAAGGTCACGCAGCCAATATGTGGCAGAGCCTTATCCCAACTCATGCCTTCTTAAGAGGCTTCCTTCTTCACCTTGCCTCGTGGACATTTCTGCCCACATTTCTCATGTATTAATATTTTCCTTTTGGCTGTTTCCTTAAGAATGGGACTTCCACATCTATCTCCTATGTGGTACACTCTCATAAAAACACAGCTTAAAAAGCACAAACCATACAACAAAAGCATTACTGAATTTTATTGCATCAGAATTAAGAATTTCTAACATGAAGGACACCATGACAAAAGCTGTTAGATGACAAAATGGGAAAAGATCTTAACACTGTCTAAAATTGTTATGGGATTAATATGTAGGCTATGAATTACTGGAAATCAATAATAAAAAGGCAGTAGCCCTAGTAGCAAACTGGACAAAGGTTCTGAATAAACAATTTAAAGAAGAGGAACCATAAAAGCTAACATGTGTATAGAGATCTCAACTCATTAGTAATGAGAACAATGCAAATTTTGAAAAAAATGAGATCATTTTACAGCAAAGATGTAAAATGTGTTGGTGGGGCTGTGAGGACATAGGAACCCTCATGCACAGATGGGTGAGCATGAAGCATTCTGCCACCATTTTGGAGAACATACTGGTAGTATTTAACCAACCTAAATATATTTTTATATTCAATGACCTAGTATTTCACTTCCGTGGTATATTTCCCGAAGAAATTGCCATTCAGTTACCTATGGGTATATATACAAAGATAATTATTATAGCCTTTTTTGCGGGGGGGTAGGGTCCATCTGGAGGTCCCTCGCTGAGAGAGTAGACATGTAAGATGTGGTGGATGCCTCCCAGGGAATGATTTACAGAAGTTAGAAACAACAGACTAATATATGTATAGCAACATGGATGGATCTTACATGCATAAAGCTGAATAAAAGTAATAAAAAGTAGAAAGAAATACATAATACAATTGCATACATATAAATACAATTTTGCATGCACATAGAATTATGTTTCATATTTTCTAAGAAGACATAAAACAAAAAAGATCTTAGAATGGTTGTCTACTTAAGACATGGGGTGGAGGCGGGAATGAGGAGTGGGAGTGGGGTTAAAAGACAATAAATAAGTTTTAAAAACAAGCAAATAAAACAAAGAGATTTGCCTTGAATAGGCCAGTGATGATGGTATACTATGAATTAAAGAGTATAATTAACCTAAAACTCTTCATTTGATATTAAAAGCAAAAATCCACTTACTGCTTGAAGCATGAAGTTAAGGAAGGTATTTGGGTAGTTTGTCATTTTCTCCAAGAGGAAACAAAGCTGCTTCTCTTTTACTTTTTAAACATTATCTGGTTCCCTCTTCTCCTGTAATCTTATGACATTCACTTAGATTTATGCTTATATAATGTGAAATCTTGACTTTTTACTTACATGTTTTTAGTTGTCATACAATATTTATCTTTGTTATTGTTGTCTTAGTTTCAAAGCTTCTCTGGAGGCAGGGATGGAGTTTCTTTCCATTTGCTTTGTAGAGCCTTTAGTGTAGCTGGACATTTAGATTGCATTAGTTATATTCCCAATGTTTAATTTTATGAAAAATCTTCCAGGAAAAGATTTTCTTTTGAGATTGTAAAAGTATGGATGATGTGCTCTGTAGACTTACTGATGAAATAACGTAGGTTGATAGTACCCAGGTATCCTTTTTAATAAACACCCTTATCCAGCTCGTATTTCATCTTTCCTTCTCTTTAGCAAATCTAATTCCTTTTTCCTAACAAAAAATATCACTGGTTAATAACTATAAGTTTTTGGTAACTGATGTGAGTGAATTTAAGAAATGTGTTCAGTAATCAGAAGGTTATACTTAATATTGAACTTAATCATGTAGAACTAGGAAATTTCTTCTCGATAGCTGGGATTCTCTATGTCTCTCCTTTTTCTCTTTTTCTTTGTGTCTTTGTTATTTACTCTGCTTGTCTGTCTCTTTATCTGTACTTCTCTCTACTAACCATCTCTGCCTTTCTTTCTGTTCCTCTTTTCATCTCTCGTTTCTTCCTGTTTCTTTCTTTGGTTTGGACTCTTGGTTTTTGTCTCTTTTTGTCCTCTGCCTTCTAGTTTCTGGTTCATAGACTCATCACCAGGGTAGTCCAGAGCTGATGTATTTGCAGTTATGTCAGATTATTGCTCTAGATTTAATTGGAACTTCTGTCTTTTTCTTAGGCCATGAAAGTCCTCTTTGACAGCCTAATTGTATTCTTAGAATTACAGTCCCTGAAGCAAGCTGGTGAGTGCATATTTTGTACTCAAAAATTTTGTGATGGATTTCATTGAAAGTGGTTTCCTAAGAATCAGTGCCATTTTGATGGCCATTGGGTAAATGCATCAATAATATCAATTAACTGAAGGCACTTTGATTTCTCCAGGGGAGCTCAATAGGACAAGGCCTTATGGTACTCCTTACAGTCTTGATTTTCTTTGTGTTAAAAAATTGCATGGGAAATTTCCAGGAAGTTTCAGAGCTTTATGTCATTAAATTGAAACCATTTTTCTGAAGAAAACGTTAAGAAACTTTGTCTTCTTTAGAAGTAGATAGTTTTAGAGATTTTGCATCAACTACCAGTAAATGTGTTAGATACTCAAGGCCTGATTGACAAAGTGGGTGATCATTAAACCACTGGGACCAGATGACATCCACCTAGTGATTTTGAAGGAACTTGTCAAAACTTGGTTAAATTATATTTAATCTTTGTTAGTGGCTATTGGGCTTAAGAATTGTCAGATTTTCCATGGGACCACATTCTGTAGGAATTCTTTCAAGAAGATTTTGAGAAGTACATTTTGTAGGTGATCATTACTTATTTACTTCATACGATATACATGACAAGGTAATGTGTAGGGCATTTCTGAAAGATGCATATAGATGACTTGTTGGGAGGAAGATGATGTCTGAATAGTGGTAGAAACCTAGGATAGGGCCAGAATGGATTTATAGCCAGTGGGAACCATTGCACACTTATAAATAGGGGGATTTTGGAGTAAACAGTTTTTAGAACACATTCTTTCGGCTCTGTGACAAATGGACAAGAAAGGAGAAAGACCAGAGAGAATTCAGATTTGAGGGACTAGTAATTTGGAGTAAGGGCTTCAGAAATGGAGAACCAAATATTATTAAATAAAGATCAATTAATACATTTTAGATATGAAAGATGAGGAATGGGAAGAATCAAAGATTACAAAGTTTTCAGGGCTCCTGGGTGGCTCATTCAGTTGGGCGATTGACTCTTGATTTTGGCTCAGGTCATGATCTCATGGTTCAGGGGATTGAACCCTGCATTAGGCTCTAAGTTGTCAGCACAAGCTTGCTTGAGATTCTCTCTCTCTCTCTCTCTCTCTCTCTCTCTCTCTCTCCTCTGTCTCTGCCCTACCCCACTCACACACACACACACATACATACACACACACACTCGCACGCACTCTCTTTCTCTCTCTCTCTCTCTCTCTCTCTCCTCTGTCTCTGCCCTACCCCACTCACACACACACACATACATACACACACTCGCACGCACTCTCTTTCTCTCTCTCTCTCTCTCTCTCTCTCAAAGAAATAAATATTAAAAAAAAAGACTACAAAGCTTTCAAGTCTGGTCTTAGAAAAACCATAGTGGTATCACAGAGAGAAAGACTGAGGAGGGAACTTGACTGAAGACAGTGGACTAAAGGGTTAGTTTTGAATACACTGACCTTTTGATGTTGATTCCATAGAAAACAGTCATGTTCTCTTATACCACATCCCTGAGTGCCACAAAGTGGTAATAGTGGAGCAGAGTGATCACTGAGCCCACCCATGTAGCATTTCTTATTTTCTGCGGTTAAGTTCTACAAACTATTGTATTCTCTGTTGATGCTGCCACAACAATGATTCCTGTTTATTTCTCTGTCAAATCACTGGATGGTGGGCCTGATTCAGACACAGGATGCCTATAATCTCTGTCTCCCCAACTCCTCAGGCAGCACTGGCCACTTTACTGATGCTCGACAATTGTTTACTGTATTGGCATCCATCGTACACCCAGCACAAGGTGAGGTGGCAATGATACACAGGTGAATCAAACAAGGGCTGTTGTAAGTAAGGTGGGAATGAGAAGGGCAGGGTTAGTTCCCTCTGGGGGCTGAACAAACCCTTCAGAAGGACATGACATTGAAGAATGAAGGATTCATTGGTGTTAAGAAAGGAGAAAGGGGACAGGAAAGAAGACAAGCAAAGGGATGAAGGTGTGAAAGCATAAGATGTACTTGCCCAGTGACTGGAGGAGCAGATTCTTGGTGAAAAGATGGTAGAGGATGGTGATGGGCCTGGAAAGGTACAAAAGGTAGACTGTAAAAAACTTGCTTAGGCTGTCTTGTGTATTCCTACATTTCTTAGGACAAAAATTATTTCTAGGGTGAGGATAGAAGGGTAGGGGATTAGATGGTAACCTCATTTTGTACCTCTTAGTAGAAGCATAGGGAACTAGGAGTAAAGAGTTTTGAGTTTTAATCTTTGCTACTAACTACTGTCGAGCACGTCAAAGTTATAAAAATTCTCTCAACTACCTGGGGTCAGTTTCTATGGTACTTATAAATATTGTTATTGACACTTGTATTTGATAGGGGGATTTATGAGATTTTTTGAGTAAGATTTTTGGTTTTTAAAAACCAAATAAACCAAACAACAGTTCATACTCTCTCGATCACATGGGATCAATGAAATAATTGCCTATCTTAACTTCACAGGCAACTGTTAACCTCATTTCCTACTAATATTACTCTCCAGCATTTACAAAATGCTGCCATTTTGTAAACTGTCCCTGTCAGTCTTACTATGATCCAAATGACTTTAAAGCTAATGCAGCTTTTAGTGACAGAACTAATTTGCAAAATGTGTTTCTGTTTTTTGGAAACTCAGACTGCTGTATTGTGCTGTTCCGGAACCTTACCTTTCAAGCGCATTTTCGCTACTTAATCTGGGGGACATTACCACAAAACATTCAGTGTTTTGTTTTCTGAGAAGGCTCTTGGTTTTCTCTCTCTCAGTTCATGGAACAAGACATTTGCCCTCAGACTGCATTTATGCATTATTTTCATCTTGAAGAGCATTTGTTAAGCACTTATCTGTGGGAGCTATGAGTAATATACCTGGTCTGAACAAAAACTAAATCGCTAATGATGTGCAAGCAGGAAGTATAAATTCCATACAGTCTCTTAAAATAATATTTTCCTGGTCATGAAAGGAACATTTATTTTCAAATGTAGAAATTTGAAAACTAAAAGCACAAGTAGGAAAATAAAATGAAATTCGCATGAAATTCTGTGTCCCCTCTCTCTGCCCCTCCCCCATTCATGCGTGCGCGCGCTCTCTCTCTCTCTCTCTCTCTCAAAAATAAATAAACATTAAAGAATTTTTTTAAATAATAAGTTGGAGGAGATTTGTAACAGTGGAATACTACCAAGCAGTTAAAATGGATGAACTAAAATGACATATATTATATATATCAGCCTGAATTACTTTAACAAACAATGCTGAATTTAAAAAAGTGAGTTGAGGAAGCATAGGTACATATGATACAATTTATATGAAATCAAAGAACACACAAGTAATGCTATGTTTGTACATTTCTATGTATTGAAGGTATAAACACATGCATAGTTTGAACACCACAGTTAGTAAGTGTTATCTCTGGTGGAAGAAGAGAATGAGATGGGGGAGACAAAGCATCACGCAAGTTGTAATATATGGGTATTTATTTAAAGAAAATAAGAACTGAAGCAAAGTTGACAAAATATTGAGATGTAAGGAGGTTGAAATATGTTTATGTTATCTCTATTATTAATGTAATTAACATATTCATGATTCATTAAAATAGGGAAAGGGGGGCAGAGAGGGTTAATATGTGACCACAATAAAGATATTCTAGCAATGCAAGGGAAAGTAAGTACTTACTGTACCACTGATCCCTGGCTCCTATTCTCTTTGCCAGAGAAAACCACTCTGAACAGTTGCCCTTGAATCCTTCCCATGATGGTCTGTGCTAGAGAAGCATATTGTTTACCCATTCCTTTTCTACTTGCACTGTTAATGCTCTTTGCTCTTTTCACCAAACTGTACGTATCTTGGAGATCATTCCTCCAAGAACTTCTGGCAATTTTGTCTCAAGAAACTTTTGCTTCATGAAGGTAAGTACAGCTGTAGTTTCCTTAATGCACAATTTTGGAATGACTGATCTAGGACACATAGGATCAATTTTAGATACAAAATCGTAAAGACAGATTGTGTTCAGACCCAGATCAATCTTGAAAACAAAATAATGTTTATATTCAGATTTGTAAAGCTCTTTTTCCATTTCAGGTTGTCAAACAGTTGAATATATTAAGCCTGAGACCAGAGACAATGTCTGGGTGAACATATGTGAGGGATTCACACCCCTAAAAAATGCACTTTTCATGCCCTTTAGCAAAGTGGGGGTTCAGTGCTGTTTCTACTCTTACAGGTTATTCTGCGGGTTGCTGTTGAATCCAGATAATGTTAATTTTGTCCTCATTTATATTCTATTCAGTTTTATCAAACTAAATGTTTGTTAGTGATTTTCAGGAAGGTTGGTAAGATTGTGGCAATATAGCTATTATTTATGAAAATGGAGAAAAACCTCCTTTTAAATTACCTGAATCTTTTTTTGAGCTAAAGAAAGGAAAATAAAATTTATAAAGTAGTGAAGTGAGGCTTGACAGTTGAGCTGTAGCCGCCAGGTATCTGTCCCGGCTCTGACAGAGTTTGTGGTGGGATCACAATGAGCCTGGATACACAGGGCATGGAAAGTCCCTGATCCTTGTCATCACAGAGTTTGGCTTGTAGCCCTCGCCCCTCAAAGATGGAGGCTTCTGGCATTTCTGATAATATTTTCTATTCCTGTTGCTCCTTGGGGAGAGAAATCCAATGTATTTTTTGCTAATATTTTCTAGAGTTGAATTTGGGAACATCATAGGATGAACTCCCCATGCAAGTCCTGTGGGAAGAAAGGTACTTTCTTTATCAATCTAATTATACTTCAAACATCCACCTGTTTACTCCTTTGTGGTGCTTACAAGACATGGAAAGGACAGGAATTTAGAAAGTCTAGGTGGGAGTCCTTTGTCATTACGCCTTTCCAGGATCTCATGTTGGCCAAGATCCTTAATTTTTTTGAGCTTCGGTTTTCTCATCTTCAAATGGGGCCAATGTTACCTACTTCAAAAGTACTAGTTGAAATATCTGACAGCCAGTCTGGCTTGGCTATTGGCCAGTCAAACAGATAACATATGCATCTGGTCAGGTTGTCCCTGACCAGCTGAATATCAACCATGACAATCTTTTCAGAGTTGCAGGGAGGATAAAATAGGATCATGAAAACTCTGAAAACTGTTATGAATGCGAAATTCATTTATAATAGCTAAAAACTAGCAGCGATTCACATGTTTATCACTTGGTGAACAGATACGCACAATGTAGTGCGTCCATACAGTGGAATACTGTTTAGCGATACAAAGGAATGGAGAACCGACAGAGAGCATGACCTGGCTGAATCTCCAAAGAATTGTGCTGAGTGAAAGAAAATAGAAAACATTGTATACCGTATGATTCCACTTATATGAAATTCTACAAAAGGCAGAAGTTTAGTGACGGAAAGATCACTTGTGGCCAGGGACCAGGGATGGGAGAAAGGATTGACTGCATGAGGGAGGCATGAGGGAACTTTTTGAAATGATGGAAATATTCTGTAGCTTGTTTGTGGTGGTGGTTGGTTACATGACTATATTTGCCAAAGAATATAGTCATGTCTATTTGTCATAGAATTGTATATAGAAAGCTGATTAATTTTCTTGCAAGTTAATTATACTTCAATAAAAACCTGATGAAAAAATTGAAGTAGGGAAAAATAGTTTGCTCAGGAAAAAGTAGAAAATGTAGTGTTGAAAGAGAAAGGAGGAATATTCTATTACAAATTAAATCCCTGTATAGTTTATATATATTTCCATTTAAGCTTTTGAGTAATAAATTTTTCAGCCTCGTCTCCTGCACTGAGCCTTAGTCTCTGGTAAGACCGAATTTGCTAAGAAGTCCTCCATATCCATTGTGTTGTTTCTGTCTTTGCTATTGTTCATTTATGCTGAACACTTCCCTGGATAGCTTCCTCCCCTGCCTTCAGTGGGACTCTCACCTCCTTTCTCCCTCACTGGCTGACTCCTGCCTACCTGAGAGATTCAGTTCGGAATGCACCTTCTCTATGAGCCTTTCCTCGATATCTCCGCACCTCTGCACATTGGGACATCTTTGCGCTTTGCACAAAGCTATCCCCGTCTGTTAGCTTTATCATTGCTTTTACCAGATTACACTATAATGAGTTCTTTATGAATTTGTCTTCAAAAAAAGATGGTAATATTTTAGAGATAAGGCACCATATCTTACATACTTTTTATCCCAAATTGCTGATGGCCAGTGAGTGTTTGAGAATGAATTAATGGGCGTGTCTCATGGAATTGTGGTGAGGCAGAGTAAGATATTGAAAATAATGGAAAAGAAGGAAATCTAGTTGAATCCCAGTCTCTCAGTGGTTAGAGTGACTTTGGACAAGTTGTTTCATGTGTTAGCCTTCATTTTAAACTCTGATGAAAAGTGAGGGGAATAGTCCTGTCCACTGGATAGGATTGCTGTGGGACATGAATAAAAGGATGTATGGTGAAGCACAGAATAACACAGTTTGCACACATAAATGATTATTATATCATTGGAATAGAGCAGTTTCTCAGCTTGAGGATATAGTGATTCAAACCAAACCAAAGAGGTAAAGTCTATTCACCTTCAATTGTTTACATGGAGCCTCAGCATAACATTGATACGTTTACATGGCCCCTTGTGGCATCTAGTTAGAGCTTCCTCTGTTTGTGAGAGACATCTATAGACTTGTCAAGTCCAGTTACTCTTGTGTTATTTTGCACAGAAGCAATTCCCAACCAGTCTATAAAATTTTGAAGACATGGTTCCTGTCTTATTTATCTTTGGGTCCTCTAAGTTCTTAATAGAAAGTATAGCACCCAAAAATGTTAAAATAATAAACCAAGGAGAGCTTAACACAGAAGGATAGAGAAATGTTATCCAGTTTTTTTTTAAGAAGGCTACATTTCAAAATAAAATTGTAATTGCATCTCATTTTTAGAGTCTGCTCAAATAATTTACCACAGAAACTTTCCAAGTTTAAGCTAATAAAATGTTCTGGATCTTAGGAGGTCTACTGATGTCTTTGGAACTTTGTAAGACTAAAGAATTTCACTGTATTAGGATCCATTTTCCACAAGTCTTAAAAGTGGTAATCTTTATAGCATCTCATAGACATTTTCATTTAAAAAATAATATCTTACCTTGATTATAGAACAAAAGGGACTATGTCATATTTTTAGGTGACAGAATAGGTACTACACCCTTGATTCACTCTAATTAGCTAGCCGACATTATTTTTAATTTTAACTAACCTTATTGCTATTACTTACAACAAAAATGGGATAAACCTAATTAGGTATATAAATTTTAAGGTACGTTAAGAATTCATCAAAAATAATATTAGGGATAATATGACTTTTTTCAGACACAGGATTAAAATAAATGAAATTGACAAGAAAATGTGAGAGATACTGAAATACTTTACTGGTATATTATGAAAATATTTAAGTTTATGAGATAGAATTGTAATAGAAAGCAAAAAGTCTTTATTATGATCAGTATTAATAACTGCATTTCTACTTGAAGGTGATTTAAACCTATGTTCTAATCTTGGTGAGCAATTTAAAATCATTTGCTGCCTTGTTGATTTAACCTTTCAAATATGTCAAGGGCCACTAACTTCTTGCAGCATTTATAGATATTTATCCAAATGTGTTTTTGGTTAGGACGTGGAAATATTTGGGGAATAAATCCAGTACTTGTGCTTATTTACTTTACATAAATCGCATTTTCCCATGAGTGACGGTGTAAATGGGAATAAGTGGAAAGAAAGACGAACTTGAATAGAAACCAAATGTTTGTTTATGGGCTTTATTTAGAAATCCACATCAGTGACTCTGATAGTTGGGATATTAACCCAGTGATTCCTTTTCTTTGTTGATTTTTATTTTCATATACCATTATACATTCTTATGAGGCAATTCTCTTTAGAATACCCAAAGAGAGATACTACATTTTTACCAAATGGGTTCTTTTCAATATTCAGTATGAAATATGCAGCATTTGCATTTAGGAGTACTACTTTATTTCAGTATAGCTTTTTTTAACACAGGTATTTTTCTGTTCACATCCTGTACCCCCCTCCCTCCCCACCCCCCAAAAAAATCATCATAACCTCTCAGAGCTTCATATGCTTTCAAAATGGTTTGGTATCTTACTGGGTTATATGCTATAGCAAAAATGTTTCCCAGCCATTCATCTTTAATTACATTTAAACTTACATTAAAATTTAAAAGGATTAAAAGCACTTTAAAAAGTACTGTGTCTATTCACTAAACAGCATGTATTAATTTATAACTGTTTATTGAAATAAATGTGGTTAGTCTATGTCTCTTGCCTCATGCATAATAAAAAACTTCTCTTTTTGAAAGTAATTGCCATAAAATACTGCTTGAGGGATTGAAATGCTGGTGTGATTGGGAGGTAGTATCTTTGCTCTTGGGCAGACTATTTTGAAGGTCTCAAGTGCAAACATGAAACTGGGTAAGGGTAGTGAGGTCAGGGAAGGACAGAGTGGTTAGAAGGGATCCTTAGATAATGAAGTCCATGAGACCAGGAATGGGGTCTTCTCAATCTTCTGTAAAGTCCTTAAGTGCCTGGTGCAGCACCATTCACATGGGAGGAAAGGACAGTGTTGTTACCAGAACAGTCAAAAGAAAAACAAATCTGAGGTTGGTCTTAGAAAATGCTGAGTCCCTCTCAAGGTTTTCTTTTTTCTTTTCTTTTCTTTTCTTTTTTTTTCTTTTCTTTTCTTTTTTTTCTTTAAAGAGAGAGAAGGTGCACACTCGGGCACATGTGTGAGTGGGAGAGAGGGGCAGAGGATGAGAAGGAGAGAGAAAGAGAGAATCTTAAGCAGGCTCTATGCTCGGTGTGCAGCCTGACATGGGGCTCAATCTCATGACCCTGGGATTATGGCCTGAGCCAAAATCAAGAGTCAGATGCTCAACCAACTGCGCCACCCAGGTACACCACAAGGTTTTCCTCCCAAGCCAGGCTGGTGTCTGTTACTTCTTCTCTTCATAAAAAATAAACAACATATTCATTTTAAAGAAAGCTAAAATATTTGTCATTAAACTAGACAGTTCTTTGGGCTCTGATTCAAATAGAGTGAGAGACTTCTTCCTGTGATTTTGGTCCTATGGGGTTAGGACAGAAGGACATGGTTCTAACATAAACTGTGATTTCATTTGGTTTCTCTCCTACTCAAACCTCCAGTGCCCCTCCCACCTTTCCCACAGTGACAATAGGAGAAAGTCCAAACACTTTAATGTAGGTGGCAGGTGGAGGCCCTCTAAAATTTGATTCCAAACTAAGCATAACATTTACCATTCTCCAACTTGAACCTCAGTGTGGCTCAACCATTATTCTATTTGGTCAAGAGATATTCTAGGCATTTCTGGTGGGTAGGAGAGAAAAAACTAAAGCTGGAAGGGGGTGAGGCCTGGGGCTTGTAACAGAGATTAGTATCCAGATCACTAAGTTCAGGGGGACATGGAGAACTGTAGTGCTGTTCGCACTGATAATATTTCCAAAGTGCCTTTCTAAAGTGAGGAACAATGCTTGTCTAGGTGGTTGTGTTCAGATAATGTGTCATTTCTTGACTCCAATCTATCATTTTACTTACAAATTAGGACATACTCTGTGAGCTGATGTATTAGATTTTGGAAAAAGGAGTCAATCCCAAAAGATAAGTGGGAGTTAGGTGAGAAACTCAGGACACCAGACTGTCAGTCTGGTATTCAGGGCTGGGCTTAAGTCCTACAGGAAATTACCATGAAAACCAGGGCCTGGGGAATGTTTGGGCTCAGTAGGTGAGGGATAAGCTGGGAGTGGTTCAGAAGATGGCCACTCACATTGGCACCTAGGATTTTTTTTTTAATTTTAAAAAAATATTTACTTATTTTTGAGAGAGAGAGACAGAGCACAAGCAGGGGAGGGGCAGAGAGAGAGGGAGACGCAGAATTCGAAGCAAGCTGCAGGCTCTGAGCTGTCAGCACAGAGCCTGACGTGGTACTCGAACCCACAAACTGTGAGATCATGACCTGAGCTGAAGTTGGATGCTTAACCGACTGAGCCACCCAAAAGCCCCTAGGACTTTTATCACCCATGGCATTCAGACAGCAGATAAATGCATCATACCATTCCAGACATTTCTCTGACATACTGCGAGGGCCCCAGGTAGGGCAGAGCCTATAGATGAATGGCTTTTGACAGCTGGACAGTGCAGTTTCTTTCAGGGATTGACACCCACCTGCTCTGGGTCCTACGGGCATTATAACGTCTCTTATGGTATTTGGGTAGCCATACATTGTATGCAATCAGTTATTTCATCACTATGTTGCTTCAACCTAAGAAATGTCTTACATGTATTTTTCATTTTCTTTAAGTCTTACCCAGGTATCAAGCACTTCTTGAATGAATACTACATTTTTGGTCATTATTCTATCTACTACCTAAATCAAGGATGAGACCAAACAATAAACCCAAGTTCATTTGAGTTAGCTTTAAGTTTATTTTTAATGGCCATACAATCAATCTATTGGTTTCCTTAAGCTTTATTTCTTCCCCTGTTAGTGGAATACAAAACTACAGGGACTCTGTATCGCTTAGACTGGATTGTAAGTGCTGTGAAGGCAAATAGCACCTTATTATTCTGGTTATTTTGGAAACAACACATTTTTCATTAGAAAGACTAAAAGATGGAAAGCCAAAGGTTTGTGATGGGACTCTGGATGGATGTATGCTCCTGGGGAGTTTTTATTCTGAGTTATGAAATTCAGGCTACTTTGAAGGAAGCAGTCAATTTGCTTTGTAAAATTAGTTGTTAGGGCTATGTAAGGGTTAATGAATGAAACATACTAATCTGAATCTACATGTGTGCATTTATATTGATCTTGCTTTCAACATATAAATTATTTCAATAAATGATTTTTAAATCCTTATCATTCTTTCCTTTCTTGAATAGACTTTTGTTGAGCACCTGCTTTATGCCAGCTGGATGCATATACTGGTGGTATAGAAATGAGTAATACACAGTTGCTGATATCAGTGGCTTATAACCCTCCACAGGCATCATATGACTCACTACAGGGAATACAAAGATGAGTCCTAAAGCAACTGTTGCCTGGATAAAATAAAGTATATTCATACAATAGAATATTATTTGGCAATAAAAAGGAATGAAATATTGATGCATGCTAAAATATGTATGAGCCTCAAAAACATTAGGATAAGTGGAAAAAGCTAATCACTGCATTTTGTATGATTCCATTTATATAAAATGTCCAGAATAGGCAAATCCATAGAAATAGAAAGTAGATTAGTAGATTAGTGGGGGGGGGGGGGAGGGTTGATGGGGTGTGTCTGCTAATGGTGTGGGGTCTGGCTTGGGATGATGAAATATTCTAAAATTTATTGTGCTGAAGGTTGCATACCTTTGCGAATATACTAAAAACTACCAAATGGTACACTTTAAGTGGGTGAATTGTATGTTAAGTGGATTTAATCTCAATAAAGATGTTATTAAAGAGAAAGGGAGGGAGAGAGAGAGAGAATGAGTGAGTAAGGGAATGAGTAGATAGGTCTTCCATAAAATATTCCTATGAGGGCATATTTTATGGGAGGGTGATAACGGGATATGTTTTATTTTTATATTGATTATCTAATTTACACGATAGTATCAAGTAGAGGTTCTCATTTCATCTTCACACCATTGTTGTGAATTTATTATATAGATGAAGAGACTGAAGGTTGGAGAGCTTAAGTGACTTGCCAAAGAATGTACAGCTTAATAAGCAGAATGGGTAATTAATTAAACTCATTTTTTAGGAAAGCAGAGCATGCCTACTGAGATTAGAGAGTAGGAACAAAGACAAGACAAAGATAGAGATACTTAGAATTCTCAGATTCCAGAAACTCTTATAGTCCAAATCACATTTTTAGCACTGTTTACTTTTATGCTTTTGTAGACTAATGTATTAATATATTAATGTATTTTTTTTGTAGACTAGCTAAGTATTTATATTTTGAATTCCTTGAGGACAAGGAAATTTCTATATCTTTCTGATCCTTTCCAGTACATGTGAGGCCTTGAATACTGTATCCTGAAGAAAATCAGAGCTCAATGACCACCAACCAGTGGACGTATGGTGGTCTTGGATGCGGACATGTATTGTTGTTAGTCACAATTTTCTAAGGGGATATTGATTGTCTTGTCAATATGGATTGTCCCGCTTTGAATTGACAATGTGGAATACACATTCACTCCAGGTTCTTGATAGGGAATCTATCCTTTAACTCTTTGTTTTTTAATTCTCCTCAAATTTTTCTTTTTGTTTTTTTTTTCCCATTATACCCTCTTTGTATCTGCACATCAAATCATGCAGCAAAACCTATTGATTCTATTTCTAACATATATTGCAAATTTATTCACTTCTTTTTTCCTTCTATGAAATTAGGCCAGACCACCATCATCTTTGTCCAGGTCTTTCCTTTCAATGGGTGTCACCCCTTCAAGTGTCTGCCTTCTTTCCTCTATACCTGCAAGACCTACATTCTTCATATGAGCATTCTATCATCTGCCTCTATGCAGGTCCTCCTGCCTAGAAAAATTATCATCACAAAGAGCTCTCTTGTAATATACATGTAAAAAAACCCATTCATTCTTCAGTTAGATAGGAATGATAGGAAAGTCAAAATAATAGTAGTAGCTTAAGCAGGATAGAAGTTTCTTTCTGTCATTTAAAATTCTAGGTAATTGTGCTCCATGGGTTAGGAACCCGGACTCCTATCCAAATGTTCCTTTTCAGCTCTACCTTATGGCAAGACATCATCTTCCATCTGCATTTGAATGACCAGGAAGGAGTCAAGGGGAAGATAAAGACATGCCCCCCCACCCCCAATTAGTAACATGGTCATACCTAGCTACAGAGAAGATGAAAAATGAGGGTTGTTGTTGTTGTTGTTGTTGTTGTTGTTTGTTTGTCAGGTAGTCATGTTTCCATCAATATTGAAAGGTTCTATTACTGAAGGAAAGAGAGAAAGTAGATATGGGGGAAAGGAACAATGCCTCCATATGTTATATTTGTGGTAGAAATGGAGTCTTGTCCCTTATTATATCACATGGCATTTTCCTTATGATGACTCACAGAATAACTTTCTTCTTAGAAAATTTGTGCTTTTCCTGCACAAGTGATTTGTATTTCTAATTTGTGCCTGATTATGTTTTACTCTTTGCTTTGTTTGCCAGGTGGTTTACAACTAAACTTACAATCCTCTCTAGTAACTGCACAAACCTTATGACATGTATTTTCTTCTATATTAACCATGGCATTATTTTATGTTACCACACTGGAATTCTCTACTTTCTTCATTTACTTTTATTTTTTCAATGTATTTTTGTACATCTCCTCAAATTCTTTTGGCAATAAAGTTGAAAACAAATAAGTAAAATGCAATTGTGAATAAATAAATAAAATACCCTGTGTTTAATGAGGGTTATGAAAGCATCTATATCATAGAGCTGTCGAGAGAATCAAGACTTAATACAAGTAAAACATTTAGAACAGTGTCCGACATACTATAAAAACTACATAAATGTTTGCTCAGTGTTCTTATAATTAAATCTTTTTGAAGTGATCATCAAGTAAGCCTGCTTGACGAGATAGAATACTCTCAAAGTACGTTAAATGCAGAGGGAATGGATAAAGTTATATATTTAAGCGCCATTCATCAATGATTATTTTGTGTCTGCAGATTATAATCTGTGTAGCAGCTGACAAATACATTGTGTTGTGCTAAGATAATATGCCAAAAATCTTAGTAGAGATGGTCTTAAGACAGTTTATATGTTTGGCAGTTAGGCATCTTGTAGACACAAACATATGAATGACTAACTGGGTTCAATTACCAGAAGGACTGTTGCTCTCTCTCTCCCTTTCTCCATGTTAGGGATAGGAAGTTCCCATCAGTTATATCTGGGTTTGAATCTTAGGTCTGCAGCTAACCAAACTCTGTGAACTAGGTCAAATCTCAATTTTCATCTTAGTAAACAGGGATTATACCTACCACATAAAGACATAGAGATTACATGAAATAATTCATGTAAATAGCTTTCCATGGTGTCTGGCCAGAGTATGCATATGACAGTTATTCCTGTTATCATCAGTTTCATACAAATCTTTTGAACTGAGGAATTATTACTTTTCACTTCTCGGATTTATATTGAGTATAAACAAACTTGATTTTTTTTCTTTAAATATTTGAAAATCCTGTCCTACAATCTGGCGGGAAGTCTGCAAAGGCTTACATTTTTACTTTCCCATTAAGAAGTTGTATGAAATAGTGACTTCTCAGATATGGTTCAAGGGTAATAAATGGTCCACATGGGCTTTGGGGAACCATGCAAGCTATGGACTTGTGTTGCATTAATATTTCTATTACCATAGCATTTCTGCTTAAGTTTCTGGTATGGATTAATAAACTATCAATGGTGTTAAATGGATGCCTGTTTTTCATTAATTGGTAGCTCTTAGAAGCTCATCAAAAACTTCCCATTCATTTTGTTGAATTCAAATGGTTGGAGAT
Source organism: Panthera leo (assembly GCF_018350215.1). Taxonomy (NCBI): domain Eukaryota; kingdom Metazoa; phylum Chordata; class Mammalia; order Carnivora; family Felidae; genus Panthera; species Panthera leo. Next base: position 43,274,729 of record NC_056695.1, read on the forward strand.
GAATGGCCTGAGAGCCTCTTTGCTCTGCCAAAGTGGATCATGAAAAATATGGTCAATTTAATTCAACACAGAAAATATATATTGAATTCAGAATATGGGAAAAGCATTATGCTACATATTGTGACAATATCAAGAGATATCCCCTGTGGTGGCCATCTGTTGTTTGCTACCCAGCATCCATTTTCCCTTTGTCTGGGACTATGTGGCCTTCACCCACTCCCAGCCATATGGTTTGGGTGGGATTGGTTCCTTACCCAAATCTAGAGGTGGGCCTTCCTTGGCTTAAGGTAGTCAGCACATCCCATCCCAAGACCATAGTTTTGAGTTCAGAGTGGGCATATAACACATGGTTTTAAACAGACTTGTTTCCTGGGGCTCTGGAAAACTGAAGCTTGCTTTTTTCCCGTGGGAACTTCTGGAAAAGACACTCCCTCTTTCCTCGGGCAGTATAAGAATATCAGGTCTGGGAGAACCTAGAGCTGTGAAGGGCAAAGCACCACACAGATGCTTAAGATGAAAGGGGCAGTACCAGGAGCCAGGAACTATTTGAGGCCAGCGTTTCTATGGGTCACATGAGCCAATACATTTCCTTAAGCCAGGTGGAAATTTCCTTAAGCCAAATGGGGTTTCCTATCATTTGCAAGTATGTTCTTTGATCTCAGCAGTTAGAAAAAAGATGCATGATAGCTGCAACCCAAGTATTACAATTATTCTAGAATACGGATTCATATATGTAAGCAAACTTGTTATAGGGGCTAAAATTATTATGGAAACAAAATTAACCGATGGCAAGTATATTGAAATACCTTGAGAGAAGGGATCATATCTGTCTTATTTAATATTGGGTCTTCTAGGACCATTCTTAGCACATAATTAAACTCTCAATATATGTGGATTGAATATGTGATCTCAGTGCTATGCTAGGTTCTGTGTTTCCCACATAGAGGAGACCTTCTCCTTTGGGGCCTTCCTGATTATAGGCTTTACTGGCCATAAGCTGTCTTTTGAATATACTTATATATATATATTTTTAATTAATAAAATTTATTTTTTAGGGCAGCTTAGGTTCACAGCAAAATTGAGGGGAAAGTATCCAGAATTCCCATATACTCACTCCCCCTGCACATAGATAATCTCTTCCACTATCAACATCCTACACTGCAGTAGTACATTTGTTATAATTAATGAACCTGTGTTGACACATTATCACTCAAACCCATAGTTTACATTGGAGTTCACTCTTGGTGTGTCTATTGTATGGGTTTTGGCAAATGTATAATGATATGTGTCTGCCATTGTAGCCTTGTACAGAATAGTTTCATTGCCCTAAAAATCCACTGTGCTCTGACCATTCATTTCTCTCTCTCCCTAATTCCTAGCAGCCACTAATCTTTTTACACCATAGTTTTGTCTTTGCCAGAATGTCATATAGTTGGAATCATGTAATCTTTTTAGATTGGTTTCTTTCACTGAGTAATATGCATTTAAGTTTCCTTCATGTCTTTTCATAGCTTGATAGCTAATTTCTTTTAAACACTGAATAATACTCCATTGCCTATAAGTATCACAGTTTATCTGTTTACCTAGCAAAGGAAATCTTGGTGGCTTCCAAGTTTTGGCAGCTTTGAATAGAGCTGCTATAAATATCCGTGTGCAGTTTTTGGACATAAGTTTTCAAATCTTATGGGTAAATAACCAACAGGTGCCATTGCTGGATTGTATGGTAAGAGTATGTTTAATTTTGTGAGAAACTTCCCAACTGCCTTCAAAAGTGACTATACCATTTTGCATCCCCACCAGCAATGAATGAGAATTTCTTATGTTCCTTGTCCTTGCCAACATTTGGTGTTGGTGTTTTGGATTTTTGTCATTCTAATACATGCGTGATGGTATCTCATTATTTTCATTTGCAATTCCCTAATGACATATGATATGAACATTTTTTCATATGCTTACTTGCCATCGATGAAGTGTCTTTTTAGATCTTTTGCCTTTTTTAAAAAATTGGGTTGATATATTGGTTGAACAACCTATATATTTTAAGTTACAAAAGAAGTTGTTTGGGTTTGTGGTAGCATTGGTTTGTGCCTCATCACAGAAGGACAAGATATAGGACACATGGGAAGTGTGCCATCCCCACTCCCCAATTCCCTCAAATAGAGTACATTTTTAAAGATTTCAAATTTGCAGGAAAGTATCCTCCACTCAGATCTAACAAATGCTAAATTATGGACATATTTGCTTCATATAAAAAGACACATACACATTCAAATATACTATTTATTTATTTTATTTTTTTCTTTGAATGTTTATTTATTTTTTGAGAGACAGAGAGAGACAGAGCATGAGCAGGGGAGGGGCAGAGACAGAGGGAGACACAGAATCCGAAGCAGGCTCCAGGCTCTGAGCTGTCAGCACATTGATAAAAATTTTTAGGTGAAGAAATTGTTTGTTTGTTTGTTTGTAATGCAGTTGAAGCTGCCTTTGTACTTCTCACCAACTGTTTTTCTTTCCTTTCTTTCCCAGGGTAGTTACTATTCTGAAATTGGTATTTATTTTTCCTTTGCATGTATTTATACTTTTACTTTTTAGTTTTTTTTAATGTTTATGTATTTTTGAGAGAGAGAGAGAGAGCAAGAGAAGGGCAGAGAGAGAGGGAGACAAAGGATCCAAAGCAGGCTCTGTATTGACAGCCGAGAGCCTGAAGGGGCCTTTAACTCACGAACCTAGACATTGTGACCTGAGCTGAAGTTGGTAGCTCAACCGACTAAGCCACCCAGGTGCCCCTATGCTACTACTTTGGATATATGTGTCACAAAGTATATATAGGATTGTATTCTGTATTTTAAAATGCCCCATTAATGGAACAAATTGTTTTGAACAATGCTTCTTTTAAAAAACTCTTCTTTTTGTGATTTATCTGTTGATACATGTGGATCTACTTCATTCAACAACTGTATTCTTTTCAATGACTGTATAAGAATTTACATGTCCTTTTTCTATTGATGGACACGTTCGTTCATTGTTTATACTTTTATTAAGCTGTTTTTACTTGTATTCAATTAAAAGTAGTGCTAAAATATCTTTGTACATTTCCACAGGGCACACATGTGAGGGTTTCCCTAATATCTCTAAAGTTCACATTTCAGTTGGGCATTAAGACATCTTGAACTTTACCTGAAATTGCTAAATTTCTCTGTAGTGAGTTTGTACCAGTTTATACTACCATTATCAGTGTATGAGGATTTTGTGGTCCCCAAATCCTTGCCAACCCTTGGTATTGTCAGATTTATAAATTTTTCCCTAATTTGATGGATGTGAAATATTATCTCACTGTGGAATTAGTAGATATTAAACACTTTTTGCTTATTTTCTTTTGGGTTTCTACTTCCATACATAGCCTACATATATTTGTTGACCATTTTCCTATTGATCTGTTTGTCTTTTCTAGATCTCCAAGAGTTCCTTGTATAATTTGGAAACTAAGCCTTTATTAATTATATGAAGAGTAAATCTCTTCTCTCAGTCTGTGTCACTTAACTTTGTTTATTAGGTGTTTTTCAAGAAGAAGTTTTTATATTATTAATTTTCACTATAGTCAAGTTTAAGAAACTTTTCATTGTGATATGAATTTTGTATGTTTTTTAAAAGAATTTCCTTCCCTAGTCTGATGTCATAAATATCTATTCCTATAGTTTCTTCAAAAAATTTTTTTTATTGTGGTGAGAAACATGTGACATGAAATTTGCTACCTGCACTATTTTTAAGTGTACAGTTCAGTGGTAGTAAGTGTATATACGTTATTGTGGAAGCAGAGCTCTAGAACTTTTTATCTTGCAAATCTGAAAAACTATACCTACTAAACAATAATTCTCCCTCTTCTCCTTCCCCCAGCCCCTGATAACCACCATTTTAATTTCTGTTTCTGTGAATTTGACTGCTTTAAATACCTCATATAATTAGAATCATACAGTGTTTTTCTTTTTGCGATGGCTTTATTTCACTTAGCATAATGTCCTCAAGGTTCATCCATGTAACATGTGACAGGATTTCCTTCCTTTTTAAGGCTGACTACTATTCCATTGTATGTATATATCACATTTTGTTTACTGTTCATCTGCTGATGGATATTTGGGTTGCTTTCACCTCTTACCTATTGTGAATAGTGTTGTTATGAATACAAGTGTACAAGTATCTCTTTGAGACCCTGCTTTCAATTCTTTTGAATATCCACCCAGACATGGGATTTCTGGATCAGATGGTAGTTCTATTATTATTATTTTTTTAACAGATTTATTCATTAAAAATTTTTTTTAAAATGTTTATTTATTTTTGAGACAGAGAGAGACAGAGCATGAATGAGGAAGGGCCAGAAAGAGGGGGAGGCACAGAATCCAAAGCAGGTCCCAGGATCTGAGCTGTCAGCACAGAGTCCCACACGGGGCTCGAACTCACAGAGTGTGAGATCATGACCTGAGCTGAAGTCAGATGCTTAACCGACTGAGCCACCCAGGTGCCGCTAACATTTACTTGTTTTTGAAAGATAGAGAGAAACGGAGTGTGAGCAGGGGAGGGCCAGAGATAGAGGGAGACACAGAATCCGAAGCAGGCTCCAGGCTCCAAACTGTCAGCACAGATCCTGACACGGGGCTTGAACTCACGAACCATGAGATCATGACCTGAGCTGAAGTCAGATGCTTAACTGACTGAGCCACTCAGGTGCCCCATGATAGTTCTGTTTTAGTTTTTTGAGGAATCACCATACTTTTTTTCCATTTTACATTGCATCATTTTACATTCCCACCAACAGTGCACAAGGGTTCCTATTTTTCCACATCCTCGCCAGTGTTTGTTATCTTCTCCTTTTTGGGACTAGCCATTATAATGGGTGTAAGGTAGGGGCGCCTGGGTGGCTCAGTCAGTTGGGCGTCCGACTTTGGCCCAGGTCGTGATCTCACAGTTCGTGGGTTCGAGCCCCGCGTCGGGCTCCGTGCTGACAGCTCGGAGCCTGGAACCTGCTTCAGATTCTGTGTCTCCCACTCTCTCTGCCCCTCCCCAGCTCACGCTTGCACTGTCTCTGTCAAAAATAAATAAACTTTAAAAAAAAAAATAATGGGTGTAAGGTAATATGTATTATGTTTTTTGTGTGTGTATTCAAATCTCTTACTTATTTTTAAATCAGATTATTTAGCTTTTGTTGTTGTTGAGTTGTAGGAGTCCTTTATATATTCTGGATATTAACCCTTTATCAGATAGGTGATTTGCACAATTTTCTCCCATTCTGTAGGTTGCCTTTTCACTCTATTTATTGTACCCTTGGATGCATAGAAGTTTTTAAGTTTGACGTAGTCTCATTTGTCTATTTTTGCTTCTGTTACTGGTGCTTTTAGTGTCATATACTAGAAATCATCAGCAAGTCCAGTGTCATGGAACTTTCCTCCTATGTGTCCTAGGAGTTTTATCATTTCAGGGCTTGCACTTAGGACTTTAATGCATCTAACGATTATATATGGGGTAAGATAAAGGTCCAGTTTCTCTTGTGCATATGGATATCTAGTTTTCCCAATACCATTTGTTGAAGTGGTCTTAGCACCTTTGTCAAAGATCATTTAACCGTACAAGCAAGAATTTTTTTGGGGGGGGGGCGCTGTGTTCTATTCCATTAGTCTATTTGTCTGCTTTATGCCAGTACCATGCTATTTTGATTACAGTGGCTTTGTAATATGTTTTGAGATCAGGAAGTGTTAATTCTCCTGTCTCTTTCTTTCTTTCTTTCTTTCTTTCTTTCTTTCTTTCTTTCTTTCTTTCTTTCTTTTCTTTCTTTCTTTCTTTCTTTCTTTCTTTCTTTCTTTCTTTCTTTCATCTGGGGTCCCTAGAGGTTTCAAATGAATTTTAGGAAGAATTTTTCTATTTTCTGCAAAAAATAATGTTGGGATTTTGATAGGAATTCTGAAGTTTTTTTTAAGTTTATTTATTTTTGAGAGGGGGACAGAGAGAGAAGGAGAGGGGGAGACTCCAAGTCAGGCTTCACACTGTCAGCACGGAGCTGGATGCGAGACTAGAATCCACGAATGTTCAGATCATGACCTGAGCCGAAACCAAGAGTCAGACACTTAACTGACTGAGCCACCCAGATACCTTGGGATTCTGAATTTTGATAGGGATTGTGAATTTCCAAAGCTATTAAAGATTTTTTTCTCATGTCTTTGATATTTCTATATTTATTTTTCAATATGTAGAAGGTAAAGGTTAGTTTTATATTTTTCTAGGATCATCATTGAACAATTTATCATTTTCCCACCAATTTGGAATGCTATCATATCATATACCAAATTTTCACATGTGGGTGGATCTATTTCTGGAATCTATTCTTTTCTATTTATTTATTTTTATTTCCAGGTAGTAATATCACAGTAGTTATTTCATTATTAAAGCTCTATAATAAGTCTTACTATCTGGTAATAAACTCCCTGTGTTCTGTTGTTGTTAATGATGATATATTCCTGGCTATTTTTTGTCTTTGTTCTCAATATGAATACAATAATTTGTTTTTTTCCTCTACTATATTTTTAGTTTTTTTTAAAGTTAACTTGTAGTTTCTGTTGCCATTAATGATAACATAATTTTATTTCCTAATCAGAGTCTCTCTGATACATAGGATATTTGGATTTTTCTATACTAATTGCATGAAAGCAAAACTTGTTTCTCTATAAATTTCTTTATAGATTTTCTCAGATTATCTACAGATGTCATTCTCAAATAAGGACAATTTGTGTCTTTCTTTCCAGCCCCTATGTATCTGATCTCTTTTTCTCAATGCTTAAGTGTTTGATTTCTTTTTCTTACCTTACTTCATTGGTAGGAATTCCAGCATATTATTGAATAGAAGTTGTGATAGTGAGCAAGCTTCTTTGTTGTTGTGTTCTGATCTAATACTTAAAATATAAACTTGCAATGCCACTGCCACCTTGGGTGAAGTCTGGTATGACCTTGAAAACCAGAAGATAGATTATTATTACTACTCCCACTTAAAATGGTTCAGTTATTTCCAGCTGCCTATTGGATAAATGCCCAAGTTCCTTAAAGGGGCCTAGGAGATCCTGCCTAACCTTGTCCCTCCCTCCCTTCCTCTCTTACCTTTATCTTAGATCACTCTACACTCTATCCTGGTCTTCTTTCAATTCCTTGCCCTTCATCTCACTTCAGAGCTTTGCATATGTTATCGAATCAGCCTGGAATATTTTGTTTCTTCCCTTCTACTCTTCTCCACTTAGTTAACGTTTACTCATCTTTCAGTTTTTTAACTCAATGTGTCTTTCTCTTAGAAGATTTCCAAGATCCTTGTCAGACCAGAACAAGTCTCAAGGCTTTCCATTTTAGACCATCCTGTATTTCACTTATTAAATTGTATAACTATTAATACGTTTGCTGTTTTTGATGGGTGCCAGTCCTTTCCACTAGAATGTAATCTTCATTAGCAAAATCACTATATCATTAACCAGATGTTAGCACTTTGGAATGGCCTTGCACATTAGAAGGGCTCAAATACATTTCTTGAATGAATGAATGAATGAATGAATAAAAAGTAAATAAATAAATGTAGGTGATTATCTTTTTTAAGATGGAAATACACTCCCCCCGTTTTAATGTCAGTTATTTTAGTTGAGTCTAGTTCGATTCAACTGTTTACTGAATCAGATCAATATTTGGCTGGGAATAGCCAATTTTGGATATTCTGAGAGCCACACAAAGCCTGTGAATATGTGAAAGTTTAAGTAAATGATACTTATTCATCTGTGAGCCTTTAGAACCCCTTTGCCCTTCCTTTCCACTTCCTAAATCCAGGAATTTGTGGAAAACAAGGTGTGGGGCTCCTCTGAAGGTTTTCGGCTGCCTGAGGAGAAGGTCCTAGACAACATGCAAATACATGCTGATTTAAGTTAATTAGGCTGGAAGCTATATGGGATGAGTGACAGGAGCATGGATTTGGAGTCAGTCTGACCTGGATTCAGACCCAAGTGTTGCCACTTGATAGTTTGGTAAGACATTTGAACCTTATTGTACCTAATTGAAACTTCTTATCTTCTCACCTATTAAATGTGGTTAATGTTGTTATGCTTAAATCTCTTCTGCTTAAACTGTATGGTGATGGCTTTGAGTTGTAATTGTAACAGGACTGACATTGATAGTTGGATCTGTGTCCTTCCAGCCCATGGACTTTGATAAATAGCATCCAGGAAATTTTCATGTAAGTTCTGTGGTTCTGTTTCTTCCATCATGTGTCTAGAATCTTCCAGTGGCAAATTGCTATGTCAAATGAATTATGAAAGTGAGTCAGGTTTCTTCTTATTGAGGGCAAAAATTCTGTTTTGTTATGGTATTTTTTTCTCCAAGTTTTACTTCTCTAAGAAAAGCATAGGAAGTTAACATTTCAAAACATAGCTAAATAAAAAAGCCCATTTTGGAATGCCAGGCTGTCATAGAGTTATTTTATCTCTCTGATATAACACTATAATAACATTATTTTGTACTTGATATAAACATAAGCACACCAGTTTTTATCATTTTTGCCCTTGGTTTTTGGAGATGGAATTTAGAGGCAAAATGCATTTAGATATGAAATATTGAAATCTATTGAGAGTGTATAGAATTATTTAATAGTACAACAGGACTGCGTGTTTCTTTTAGAAGTGACATCAGGTGGGTTAGCTAACTGAAGCTGCCAAGACTGTATTTTAATGATCTCTAGGGTTTATCTCTTATTTAAAATTCTTTGTCATTTAGTCTGCATGTGCTAAATCACTGACACTTGCTAAATTCTTCTTCAGATTTGTTGGTTTTCTACTGTTTGGTGCTGATCATTTGATCACTTTGATATATGACAAGAGGAAGAAAGTAGTTATCTAATTTTCACTGAACAGTCTTCCCTAAGGTATTAAATATATTCATTCTATATCTTATCTGTCATCAGATATAGATTGTGAAATGCTCTGATAGAAGCTTTAAATTCAGGGCTCCTACTTCAGTCAGCTCTCACTCAGTATTACAGTAACAAACAACCCCCAAATTTCTGTGGCTTGGACCCCCCTAAGATTTATTTCTTGTTCATTTTGAATATAAGTTTATAAAGTTGGTAGTGCCTTTGCTTCTGCCTCAAGTATCTTTTTCACTGTAGGATCCAGGCGGAAGGAGAAGTCTTCATCTGGGACACATCATTCTTGTGGGTGAAAGAGACAATCAGAGCTCGCAGTGGCTCATAAAGTTCCTGCTCAGCTGTGACCATATTCCGTCCCTATGTGCATTCCACTGGCCACAGCAAATCTCATGGCCAAGCCCAGCCTCAGTGTCTTCCAGGAGGACACTGCAGTTTACAAGGCAATTGATTGGCAGGTGTCATTCTCTTACAGGAAAGGGGAGAGAAAATAATAGAATATAGCATTGATATAATTTAGATAGGGCTGCTAGCATCTTTTTCTGTCATGCCCTGTTCCTCTGATACTTCCCTGAAAAGTCCCTTCCCTGCTCCTCTCACCCATTCCTCCATCATTCCTATACCCTCTGTTGCCAGGTAGACCCATAAAACCTCCCCAGCTTCTCTGCCCAACCTGATAATGCATCTTTATAACATAGTGCTTAAATGATTGCTTTAGTCAACACTGGCACAGCCTCTGGATTGTCTGATGTGATAAAGAATAGCTTTGCTCTGGGACACCTAGGTCGCTCAGTTGGATAAGCATCTGACTCTTGATTTTTCTTAGGTCATGATCTTATGGTTTGTGGGATCCAGCCCCGCATTGGGCTTCATGCTGGCAGCGTGGAGTCTGCTTGGGATTCTATCTCTGCCCTTCCCCTGCTTGTGCTCTTTCTTTACCTCAAAATAAGTAGATAAACTTAAAAAAAAAAAAAAAAGAATAGCTCTGCTCTGATCCAGGTAGGCTCCATATTTGCTGAAGATATATCCATTATTTTCGTTTTATTCCTGGTAATTACTTTGAAGTAAAATTTTATTTATTTTTATTTTTTATTTATTTTTTAATTTTTTAACATTTATTTATTTTTGAGACAGAGAGAGAGCATGAACAGGGGAGGATCAGAGAAAGAGGGAGACACAGAATCTGAAACAGGCTCCAGGCTCTGAGCTGTCAGCACAGAGCCCAACGTGGGGCTCGAACCCACGGACCACGAGATCATGACCTGAGCCGAAGTCGGACGCTTAACCGACTGAGCCACCCAGGCGCCCCTGAAGTGAAATTCTAAATAAATCAGATAATTACTGCTTATATCTATTTGACATATGTCCAAAGCCCTTACATACCTTACTCCTCTTTTTGTCTTATAATGCTTTATAGCACACAGAGCAATTTTTACCTCAGTCAACTCATCCTCATGCTCACAAGAATCCTGGTGGGGTCAATATTATTGTGATTCCCACTTCCAGGCTGGGAAAAGTTAAGCAGCCTATTCAAGATCAAAGGCTAATGAGCTTTCTAGCCAGTATTCAAGCCAGGTTACATACCAATGGGCGCTTTTTGTTACTGAGAAAGAAATACCCTGTTTTAAGCATATCTGGAAGAATGCATAATGTAGTATAGTAAATACTTTGTAAAGAAGTTTTAGAGTAGGATGATTATTTCATGGATAGGATTCATCTTAAGATTTAAAAAAAAATAAAAGCTTCATTTTGAGTGATCTGATTAATAAATTTCAGTGTATATACAACTTTCCCCAGGAAAGCAATCATTAAATAGATTGGGCAGTATGGTTGTGGAGTACAACACTCTATGAAGCCACTTTGCCCATCGCAGTAAATGGTGTCCCCTCCATACTGCTGCTCAAAGGGGTCCACTCTCTTCTTTCTCTCTACTGCCTTGCCCTCATCCAACCACTATTGCCTCTCAACCAGAATGTGGCAGCCATCCTCTAAATACCCCTCCATACCTTTTCTTGCATCTTCCAGGCCTTCCTCACACCAAGACTAGAGGTATTTTCAAAGTGTAAATCTGAATTTGCCTGACTTCTCTCTCCCCACCCAGATTCTTTGATACAGCTACATGGCTCCCATGTGATATCAGCCCACAAACTGCCAGCCTTCTCTTGTGCCATTCACTCCCCCTCTCTGTGTCTTTAATCTCAGTTCTCTCTTCTCCTCCCTAGTCTGTTAGCACTCACTTCTCAGGTCCCACCTTCTCAGCAGAGCCAGCCATGAGCCCCAGACCACAATAGCTAGTCCTGTGTCAGTGGAAATGCAGCCAGAAACTCACTTCTCTACCCCTGCCATCACTAAGTCCTGTGGATTTTCCTGCTTAAATATCACTAGAAGCTGACTGAGATACATAGGATATTTCAGCCTTCATTTTCACAGATGTATAAGATGATAATGTTTTTTATGGAAGTCCCCACCCACCCACACCAGTCACCATTACAAGAAGATACTCAGGGGTTGAGGAGAAAGCAACCAAGTTCAAGCATGTTTCAGAGCAACCATGTTGAAGATAATGCAACTGTGTTTCAAACACAGTCCACCTCATGTTTTAGACTATAAATGCTCCTGTGATAACTGCTAAAATTAATCAAAGCACCCCAAACTCTGACTGCCTTTCATGCAGTGGCCTTACCAATGGTGGCAGTTTGGCACCTAAGGGATCAGATTGCTAAGGGTTGATCTGTGCCCCACGCTTGTTGCCGCCACATGTCGCGGAGTTGGGTCCTCGTACCCCTTGAGTGTGCTCCATTACAGGTTGTTAAACATGGTGGGCCCCTGGTGGGCATCTCTCCATTACACAACAAGATGTGTACGTTCAGTATCTTAGAGGTCAGGGTAGACAGGTCGCTTTGCTTGTGGCTCGTCCTCAGCTGTCAGTATGGCAAGACGGCTTGTGGCACACTGCTCCATTGGGCAGACAGCTGCCTCTCCAGAGATGATGATAATCTACCGTGCCCATGGATTTTGATGCAGTCATGTCTGGGCTTGTTCTCAAGGTGACAGACCAGATTTAACTTGAGCCACATCTCAGGAGACAGTGTGGAGAGGGTAAGTCACATACCTGCAGCTATCGGTCGGGGTGCAATTTGCCTCTTGCTCTTCCCTCACTCTACTAATAGCTGAGTTTAATATTTTTTTCCTGAAGATTGTTTCAAGGAGACTGTTTTCCTTGCCTTCTTGGAACTCATAGAATGAAAATAGGGGTCCATAAATGTCTTGGTTAAAAATTAGAAGATTTTTGAGTATCTCCTTGTCTGTTTGGGGCCCTGGCAGGAAGCTTCCTATTCACTGTAAGTGAATAAATGTTTCATCTATTTTTGTCTTCCCTTCTTTGCTCTTTTCCAGGGAATGCCCTTTTCTTCATTTTCAGCCTATTGGAAATCTTCTAAGGCTCACTTAAAGTTTCATCTTATAGGAAACTTCTAGATTTCCCCCAGTCAGAATTAACTTATTATTTGGTGAAATCTTCCTTTGTACTTTCATTTCACCTTGTGACTGCCTGTGCTGTTTTTAAAGTTCTTCTTTACCTACTTTTCCCTCCCATATTTTCTAATTTTTAAGGATAGGACTGGAACTTAGTTAAATTCATGCTGTCCCCAACGCCCAGTACGAAGTTCCACTCAGTAGGAGGGCTGTAAATTTGTTGAATGAATTTAAATCTTAAAGACTTGTTCTTTCATGAGAAGGACATTGCCCAATTATAATATTCTCCATAATCAAATGGACACTCAAAAAGAAGTGCTCTGATGTTCTTTTATCTGTTTTGCCATGAATTTGCCATTTCCTTACCACTTCAGTTCAAAACACTTGAGTTTCCAAGAACAGCTGTTTTCTCTTCTCCATAAGTGAGTTCAGGAAAAACCAGCCATTCCACTGGACCTACTTATCTTGTGTCGTGTACTCAATATAAGATTGTGTGATACGAGTAAGAAGCTAGGCTTCCTTTTGGGTGGGGCTCCAGTATTTCCTTTTTGGAGGCCAAGTCTTCTGAAATCAGAATCAATTTTCTAAAACATACCACGTTGAATTGAGTCCCAGAGATATGTTTTTCTGTTTGTAGTCTTTTCCTTTCCTTTTAATAATAGAAGACATTATAAACATTCTCACTTCACTGTCTTCCTATTCTTAACTGTTCTTGGGAGGAATCAAGTCAGAAGATACCAAGCTTGGAATCTCTTCATCGCATTCTTCATAGAAAAAATGATCTGAGCCAACACCACAGCAGTCAGCATCTGTCGTCTCTGCAAGGAGACCACAGTGGTAATTATGCACAGGGTAGGTTGCTTAAAAAATAAATTGGTCAATTTAAAAAATTAGGTGTGGAGAATAAAAGGGAACCTGAGGATTTTTACACTGTTTTTGTGATATAATCAGCTGTAGCCAAGAGAGTTGCTTTATAATGTGAATATTCTTAGCTTCAGTCACACACTTTCTTCAGAATTAACCATCATAATCCTTTTCATTACTCTAACAGAGTCTGATGACTCTTGTCCTAGAGGGAAACCTCCCCCCCCCCCAACTCTTCTGTTAATAGATTGGGACCTAATGTGATCATATTACTCTAATTTATTAGATCCTGGGTAGACTAAGAAAAATAACTGATAACTTAGGCAGACTTTTTATATACTTTATTTTTCCTCTTTATTCCTTTTAAAATGAAAATACTGAGCTTTTCTTTTGATCTATTTTACATTTGCGAAAGAAGATAACAGTGCAGTATATAGGAGGAGCATGACCCTTGGATTCAAATGTCAGCGTCAACACCTAGTAGTTGTGCAGATTTATTTACCTGCTTATCAGTATCCTCCCAATAACTACTCTGCCGTTTCTCTGAGCATTAGTATGAGCAATAGATATTCAAATATAACTATTATTATTATCGTCAATTTTTCTGACCTGCAGAAATACACATATTCCTTGGAAGTATACATTTTTGGAGAGTGATCAGGGATGAGGTATTATTATACTTTAATTTTTTTGTTTCTTTTTATTCATTCAGTATATGCATGCATGTATGCATTTGTGCGTGCGTGTGTGTGTGTGTGTATGTGTGTGTGTGTGAATTTCACATAATGTGTATCGGGTACCATTTCAAACACTTTGATAACATTAATGAATAAAACAGACAAAAATTTCTGCCTGCTCATGGGGCTTACATGATTGTAGTAGGTGTGGCTGGAAGCTGATAAATTCTATGGAAACATTAAACAAGATAAGAGGCTAGGGAGTTGGGAGTGGGTTGCAGTTATAAATAGGGAGGTGAGGGAAGGCCTTACTGTGAATACGACACTGCTTTTTTGTTCTTAGAGAATTTCATGTACTATCTTTGAGAATGGAGAAGGAAGATGAGAGCATAGAAAAGGAGTCTGCTGATTCATAGGAGAACGTGAGAATTTCCTTTGTGTAACATGTGTCAAAACACAAACTAATATAGAAAAGCAAAGTCTTCCAGGTGGGCTAGTTTTCTTTTATTCAATTTGAGCAAAAATCTTCCTGAAATGCTTTTTTTACATACTCTGCCTTTCCAAAAAATGGGTACTGAATACAGTCCACCTGATCTGTGACTGCTGCCAGGGGTCATCACCATGACCCTCACGCCTGTTACTGAACTGTCATGAAGGAAGGTCCTCAGGGTCAACAGAGATGCTTTCAGCTATTTGCCTACATCATGACTGAGTCAGCAGTGGTTGTCAGTTCTACATAGCAGCTACTACACAGATATGCCTATTCAAATTTAAATATAAATTAATTTAAATAAATGATATTAAAAATTCAGTTTCTTAGTCACATTAGTCATATTTTAAGTGCTCATTTCCAGCATTGCAGAAAATTGCTAGCATTTGTTATTTTACATGTTCCTGTCTCTGACATTGTTTTTTGTGGTACTAGCAGCTTCCAACTCTGTCTCTTCATTTTGACTTGTTGTTTCTCATGGTTTATAGGTTTAAATACTAGATTTAGAATTTTGTGTGAAGTAAGGGCAACGAGGCTCTAACAGAGAACAGAAGAGCATTCTTATGTTCAGGTCCTTGAGTTTTCATACTTAGAATGTATATTTCTATTCTGACTGCCCCAAGGCCTTTTTTGCTTGGTTATTGTTATGCAGCTGTGCTCTGGGTGGTAAGAGAATCATACTGCTGAGTTATTATGGGAGAAATGCTATCAAACTTTAAAGGTAAAATTGCACTTTTATGGAAATGCTTTAGACCCTGTCACTGGTCCCTTATTTGGAGCAGTGCTTTTCAAGGAGTGTTTATTGACCGACTGCCTACACATATGCTAAACACTGTGTTATGTCCAGGAGATGCAAGCAAAAATGAACATGGCCCCATTCCATGAGATCACAGTTGATGTGGTGGAGAGAGTCAGAAATAGGCAGGGTTTCCAATTGTCCAGTGCCCAGGTATGCCCAGGACACTCTGAAAGTCCAGAGGAGGGTGGTTCATAAGCCAGCCTTCCCCCAGGTGGTGGGAAGGGAGATGAGACAGGAGGTCGGAGGCCAGGGAATGCTCCCTAAAGAAGAAATTCTTAAGTGGCATCCTGGAGGATGAATAGGTGTTTGTCACATGACAGAGCTGGGAGAATGAGGTCAACAACACATGATGTTGTATGACATGTGATAGTATGAACAAAGAAAGACACTGAGGAGTGAACTGTCATGGTGAGAGTGGGGACTTTTAAGTTTATTAATGATGGAATTTCAAAGAAGAGGGAGCTTGTGTCTGTAGAGAGGGACAAGCTTTGGGTGGTATGTTGAAAAGATGGTTTTCAACAGAGCTGGAGGGAGTGGTGATGTAGGCTGATCTGACTTCTCTGCAGTTCAGTTAGTTCACTAGAGCAGCTCTGTGGAGGTGAAGTTTGAGGGAGGTGGGCTGGAAGCTGGGACACCCGTGGTGGCAGGTGGGTGGAAGAGGAGTGAGTTGTAGCAGTCCAAAAGGTCGCTAATGAGGGCCTGATGTGAGAGTGTAATGGAGTGGAGGAGAGGACCTGGGTTCAATCACTATTGAAGCCATAATATCTGGATTCGAGGATAGATTAGACATGAGGGCTGAAGGAGAGAGGAGTCAGAGATGACTCTAGGCTTTCAGGAAAACAATTAATTTGAACTCTTCTTCCATGTTTATGGTGATAGGTTTTGACCTATAGCTTCTACTAGTGATTTGCATTGGCAACTGTGGTGTCTGGGTTGGGTTTTGGTTCTTCAGGACTCTTACCACTCTTTCATTTGTTAAAAGAACTTGAAGCCTAGACTGTAGTGAAGTACTACCCTCCTATGACTTTAATTCTGCAATGACCTATGAAAATTTATAGAAATTCAGCTTCATTTCTAGTGGATCCAGTCCAGATGCCAAAATTACCCTATTGCTGGGACAGTCCTTGGGTGGACCATTGAATCTGTTATTCATTAGGAACAACTGAAAACCATCAACAAAATTCTTGTACTATGCCAACAATAACCCCAGTCAAATATTAAGGTAGTTTCCAGGTTTCAGAAAGTTATGAATCTCAAAATCTGTCTAGCTGAACTCTTACTTGTATGTTTCACATATTTATTTATCATGTGAAGGAGCTAGTGGCTTCCTTTTTATAATTGTACATTGCTTTTTTTTTTAGATTATAAATTAAATTCAGAGTTCTGAATGTTGGTGGAGACATGCTTAGAGATCTGTAGTCAGTCACTTTAAAGTAAAATCACAAATTGAGTCCAGATAGGAGAACCAGAAGCAGGAGTGGAGCCAGCCCAAAGGGTCCATTATAATGGGGCCTACGTTGAAAGCAAGAATTCTCTCATACCTGCAGTGCATTTTAAAAGGATTTTCCAAGTAACAGTTAATATTTTAATGGCATCTGTTAACCTTCCAGGAAAACCTAGTTCTCTAGTTTGCAAGATTAAGGAAGCACGCCAAATGCATGTTGATACTTCAGTTTTTACTGACATATTTCATGACTGCATGGCTAAAGCCACAGAACAGTAGGCGCCTGCTACTTTCTTTTCACAGTTTTATTTAGTCGCTGCATCTGTCCTTTGTTGCTAAATACTTTTTCCTTGTCACTCAAACTGCTCCATCAAATTGGATCTTCAGTGGTCTGGCAGTTTTTGAATGACTTCTTGGAAGCTGTGAAACCCTGTTCCCTAATCAGGAAGATCTGGGCAAGTCTTCTATTATGAGGAAAGATGGCACGTCTCTTCTAAGTGACACAACAGGATAATAGGACAATTGCACAACATCTTCAAAATTTTTCTCTGAAGACCGGTGATGTGTTTTGATGATGAACCAGTACTGTAAATTGAGAAGCATGGGAAATTTCCATATTCTTTGAGAGTGTTTTGTATAAAGGAGGAAAGAAAACAAGCTGACTTTTTATAGTTCTTGGTAGAGGTTACATTAACTATTTGTCAAAAGTTGGATTTTTGAAGATTCTTGGCTTCTAAGAACATTCTTCATGAACTGCCATTCTTTGTATGATGTCAATGAAGGTTGTTTAACAACATAACAAAATAGCTTTATAAAAAGATAAATATGTGTTTCATTAATCCCAGGGGGAGCTTCTGAAATGCATTTTCTTTATAAATAATTAGTGTCATTCTGTGAAACTCGTGACTTCTTAGGGTGGGAAGGGGGAAAAATCTATCTTTTCAAGCAGTTTGTGATTTAGTACCAGCTGGTCAAGTGAGTTGAAAAGCCTTCTGAGTCGTATGCCTTATTATTTTGAATGCCTTTTCTCTCTCTTGGGAAACTAGCTAACCTCTGCAGTCTTTCTTCCATGGCAAATGGCTCTAAAACTGATCTTCTCAAACCAGTTTGCCAGATGTAGCAGGTAGAGCCTGTATGACCTTTTGTGTGCCAATTCAACAGGGCTGATTGGAAACCATAAGTTAATCCTGTATGATGTTTTTTCTAGGCATTACAGCAGAAGTTCTCGTGGTGACCTCGTTCGAGGAACTGCAGAGAAGGGCCCCAGAAGCAAGAGGGAAGATTGTTGTGTATAATCAACCTTATGTCAACTACTCGAAGACAGTGCAGTACCGAGTCCAGGGGTCAGTGGAAGCTGCCAAAGTGGGGGCTGTGGCATCCCTGATTCGATCAGTGGCTTCCTTCTCCATCTACAGGTTGGTTACGATGTTCATTTGAAACCCTTTAAAAAAACCCGGAAGATTGAGAAAAACCCATGAAAGAGAAACCCGTATGAAATAAAAACAAACCATTCAAATGAAAATACTGATTTGTTTACGGAATTTTCCCTCATTCCATATTTGGTCACTTGTTTGTAATGTCTTCTTTGGCCTTTTCAGGATTCCAAGCATTGTTTGTACATTCCTTTAAAAACCTTTCCACATCCGTGATGACCCCATAACATTCCTTATATAACCAATATGTTATGTATTTTCATTGGAGGGAGAACTGAATTCACGTCTGTGTTTCATCAAAGATTCCTAGTGACTTCAGAGGAAGCTAGGACTTTTCCCATTGTTGCTAGAGAAGTGAAATAAAAATAAAGTGGGTAATGTGATGAGAGCTGTCTGTGGTGTAGTGGAAGGAGACTAGGGAGTAGAGGATCTTGGATACAGACCTCGCTCTGCCCCCAAACAAGTATGTGGCCTTAGGAATATTCTTAAACTCTGTGGGTCTTTGCATTCTCCTCTGTTAATCAGTGATGATGAAGAATAATAAATTTACAATATTACTTTTAGAATAAATGAGATAAACTTATGAAAGATACTTGATTATCTGTAAAGGTCTATGTAAGTGTTTGATGGTATTTAAGGACAACGTAAGTTTTCCTTTTTCTTTGTATTTCTGATCGAGGTAATTGCAAGACCGTCAGTCTTAGGGTAAAATTCAGCCTTTCAGTGGATGAAAGTTCTGAAACTTGACCTGCAGACATTTGGCCTAGTTTAATAGTTACATATGGTCATGCCACACATTAAGGGTGAAATATTTGATGGGATAAACATGGATAAAAGAAGCACCATTTTAGTGTTGTAGCCTGGTCTCCCAAAGATAAAAAACAAAACAAAACAAAACAAAGCTTACGGAAACAATTGCAAATCGGGCTTATTTGGGTTTCAAGATCAGATCAGTATCTATTGTAAGGGAAAGCTTATTTATTCTGCACAATTTTTGTTTGGAGCTGGAGACACAGTTGCTTGATCTTAATTAGCACCCTACACCCTTGAAAATAATATAACTGATGAGACATCAGCAAATAGGAAACCAAGTCAAAAGAGAGTTGTCCAGAAGTGCAGAGAAAAGAGAAAAGGGACATTTTTCTTTAATGGGATAAGATATCTTCCCAGGGAGGAAGATGGGGCATGTTAAAACTACTTGTGAAATGTTTTATGAGAGAAAAACTAGTTCCACTCATGTTATAGTGCTAAAAATAATGTTCTTTGTAGGGTGCAAAGGTTTAGGGACTAGTGAAATAATCATTGGATCCTATTCTTTTGGATGGTTAATCTTCCCAGGAGGGAAGTCCTAAAATGGCTAGCTTACTTCCCAGAATACCTCAGTCACCCCTTAGAATAACAAGGGCCTCGGCAAGCTGTGGCCATTCATTATGATTTCACTGGTCATGAGATCTAAATTATGGAGCTATTGGGTGATTGCCAAAAATATTTATTTAAGAACTACTATTTATAAGACTAATAAACTCCAAGATGACTTAGTGTACTGCAGTATACTAGGGTTAATTGACATTTTTTTTCTGGTGTAATGACATCTGGAAACCCAGGCTATACCCTAGGAGCCCCAGAAAAATTTTGCCCGGCATAGGACATAGAAATGTATTGTTAGCCTTTAATATTTGGGATGAACAACTTATAGTGTATATTAAAAAGATGTTTTTCTTAATATTTCTAGTTCTAGATTGATTATAATCTTTTCATTGATTTTATAGCCAACCGTATTTCAATGGACTCTTGACTTTTGTAACTCCATCTTTTTGATATTTAAAAATACATAATAACATTGCCCTTTACCTAGTACTTTAGAATCTTTCACATATGTCATGTTACTCATTATGACAACTCAGTGGACCAAGCAGAAGGGGCATTATTATACCCATTTTACAGATAGGGAAATAAAAGTTCAGAGAATTCGGCATATTAACATGTTTAAGTATTACATCCTGAAAAATAAAAACAAAATGAAACGAACTCTTTTTCCACTAATAGCTAATTGTTTCTTAGAGCTAATTTTCCTTAAAGAGTATTTTGTATTCCTGTCTCTAATTCTTCACCTGTCATTCACTCTGCAGACCATTTTAATCTGGCTTTTGCCAATACTGAAATGGAACTTGTTAAGGTCACAAATAGCGGCCTAGTTGTCAAATATAATGGACATTTTCAGGCCATCATCTTACTTAACCACTCTGAAACATTTGTCACTGTTGACTGCTTTCTAAATACCTCTTCTGTTTGGCTTCTGTGACTTCGTTCTTACATTCTCTTTCTCTTTCTTGCTCTTACTCTTTCTCTCTTTCCCACTTACCCTCTTCCTTTTCGGTTTCCCTGACTTCTCACTCTGAACATTCTACCTGAGCAGTCCCATCGTGTTTGTGGCTTCAGCCACCATCTCCGCCTGTGACACTTTCCAAACCCACCTTTCCTTCCCATACTGTTGTCTGAGCACGGGGCCCATACATCCGACGACCTCCTGATCCTTCTTTTGGATGTTCCTTAGTTATCTCTTCAGTTTTCTTCAAAACTGAACTCACCTTTTTACCTCTTTATCCTGCATTTTCTACCTCAGGGAAGAGCATGTCATCTATTCCGCCTTCTAACTTAGATGGTTCTTGAGAACTTTTTTCCTCTTCCCTTATCCATCATTGCTGACAGTTGCTATGCCTTCTAGGCTCTGCTCTTTATTAGTCATTTCAACAAATACATATTGAGTAGCCCCATTTCCCAACATGACTCCACATTCCAGTAGTCAGGAGTCACTGACACCTTCCCAATGCACCAGGTTTCCTCAGTATTTCATGACTTTGCGTATGCCTTCTCCCCTGTAACCTTCTATCCCTTTCCTCATTGTCTCAAACTGTCCTTTAAGATTCATCTTAAATGTTTCTTTTTCTGGGGAGCCCTCTCTGATATCTAGCTCCAGCCAGGGTGAGCCACCTCTTTCCAGTATTTCCACATCGTTCTGTGCATACTCTATATCATAATGTCTTGGAGGTAGATGTGATTCATGCTTTGGTAGGGTACACTAACTGTTGTATCAACTTCAAATCTCAGTCACTTAACACAATAGGAGTTGATTTCATACTCACATAATAGTTCTAAGAGAGTGTTTAGCAGGTGGCCTTCTGCTCCTTTCCATCAACTCTAAGATCTCAGAGCCTTCTACAGGATCTTTTACATCCAGCTGGCAAATAAGAAGATAGAGAAAGTCGATAATCAAACAGGAGGTTTTCCAGGGCCAGGTCTGGACACGGCCTACTTCACTTCTGTTCACATTTCACCGGTCATAATAAAGTCATGAGGCTGGGAGATGTGGTGTGTCTTTATGCCCTCAGTGACACGTAAACTGTCCAGTCCATCCTGATCACCTGACTCCACTGTACGTTCCAGAAAGACATGGGATATCTTTCTCTCTCTCTCTCCATGTAAATATATATATACACACACATATATATGTATATATGTATATATGTATTTACATTTCCAAATCCCCATCATCTAGTATTTTTGTTACATAATAGTCACTCAGGAACTGTTCTGTTGAGGGAATGAACTTGTTTGAGATTGTATAGTCAGTCATGGCAGGGCTTTCATAACAAGCCAGGTGACCAGATTGCAAATGCTCTCTGACCAAACTGTATAACCTTTGGATAGTAAATACAAAACAACTTGAATTTTTAGGGCACTTTGCTCTGCATTTAAGGAAAATATACAGGTGCCCAGCATGCCAGATTGTATCTTTTTTTCTGCCACAACTTTCATGAACAATGGTGTTTTGAGTTGCTAGTTGAATAAAACAGCTCCCTTCTCTCTGACAGATATTTCACCCTTAAGTTTTATGGGGGTGGTGATACTGGATTCTGTCTAGGAGTGGTGTAGAGGTCAGCAATACTAGAGAACAGAATAGAAATTGTAATTAGTTTCTGCCTGACTTCAAAATTAGAGAATCCCCTAAAATGCAGAACATGTGTTTTACCAGTTTGATTTGACATTTGTCAGTGCAGTTAACAATATTTGTTAACCATTTTGGAAGTACAACAGTCACATGGTTACATGACATGTCCTTAAGAGACATCTGTAAAAAGTCCATTATTTGTTGCCTTCAATATCTCCAGGTTCATTGTTGTTATTTCTCTGCATTGCCATTGTCAATATCCTTGTGCTCAAATTTACTTTAAGGAGAAGAATTTTTTTTAATTGATGCTTTATAATGACTCTTGTTCACATTAAGTATCAACTGGGACTCTCATTAGATCTTGATTAGTTTTTTTGTATGTAAAATACCTTTTGCCTTTGTCATAGGAGGATATTTTAAGGCTAAGTGTAATTGTTAATTTAAGTTCTGCAGAGGAACCATTTGTCTTACGTTATTTTTCAAATTAATTATTTTCTTAGTAAATATTTATCGAGAGCTTAACAGTTGCTCTGAAATTGCCAAGCAGTAGGGTTATTAAAATGAATTAGGCATGTTTTTTGTTGCCTCTCAGAAATATTCTACCTGGCTAAAAGAGAAGAAGGTAAGCTTAAAATATAAATGACTAATGTAATCTATTTTATATTTAGTGCTAAATGAATGATTGGGGGAAAGGAATGAAAGAAAGAAATGAACATTTATTTGGCACCTACTTTGTATATCTTTGTGCATCTCTGAAGACTTAAATAGTTTGTTGCAATGAATTCTTTATGCAACCCAATGGAGGCAGATAATTGGTATGTCTCTTTTATTGAAAGAGAAACAGGTTTAGAATGGTTAAATAATCAAGTTACACAGGTAATGAAAGAACAAGGATTCATACTTAGAGTCTCTGGCTCTGAATTCCATGCATTTTGAATTATACCAAGCAACTCGAAGAGCTAATGCTTTGGAGTCTAAAAGAGGTAGCAGAAGTCTGATTAGGGCTGCTTCATTGAGGATGTGTATTTGGGGTATACTCAACGACAAAGTTGAACTTAAATAAGAAAGGGAAGTGGAAAGACATTCTATACATGATCAAGGCAAGGAGGTGGGAATGCTTGATGAACTTGGGTAATACACAAGTAGACCAGTGTGGCTGGAGCCAGAGGTTTCATTGGAGGTTAGAGAAATGTGATTAGGGGGTGAGTGGAAGAGATTTGGTTATGAAGAATCCAGAATACCAGATTGGGGAGTTTTAAGTTTTATGTAGAGGAAATGGAGATTCATTGAATGTGATCGAGTTGGGGGGCGATGTTTTAGAGCAATATTTCTCTAAAGATAGTCTCTGGAACACCTCAGTCTCACCTGGGAGCTTGTTGATACGAAATTATCAGGCCCCACCTGAGACCCCTTAAATTAAAAATGCTTAGGGGTGGGGCTTATGGTTTAACTAGCTCTCCAGGTGATGCTGATGCATGTTAAAATTTGGGAGCTGCTGTTTCAGAATGGTGACTACATGGCCTACTATGAAAAGGAAATAGAGGTTAGTGCTCTAATAATGCAGATGTGAAATAATGAGGGCAGAGATGATGGCAGTGGGAATGGACAGCAAGAGGCAGCAAGGAGGGATAGCATGAAAAAATGATCAGTACTTGGTTGTATTTGAAGGGGAGGGGGCAGGAGGAAGGGTCAAAGTTTACGGTAAGGCAAGGACCAAAAGTCATGGGATGAATCTGTGTTCAGTTCAGCACAGTATTTGAAAGTCATGAGATTTACATAAAAAATAGGAGTTTGTGGTTTTTAGGGAAAAACCGAATCTGGCAACATCTAGTATCTCCCATAAGGCAGACCAGCTGAGTGGATAAGCCACCAAGTCCTTTTAGTTAATGGGATGTACCCTCTTCAGTCTTTCATAGCTCCCCAGTTTCCCTACACCCAGCCTGGCGACTGGAGGAGAGGGAGAGGGAGGAGAGGAGAGGGAACTGATTGGAGGCAACATGAGCAGCTTGGGTTTTAGACATTATGAGTTTGAGGCAACTGTGAGAAGTTGCGTTAACCTGGTTTTCATATTTTGTGAAAAAAAAAAAACAGGTAAGCATTTCCATTTCTCAATTATCTCCTTTTTGGATCACCCAAGGCAATTTAAAATTCTAGGCTGGCTTCCTTGCAATGCAGTACACCTGGGGACTCCCGCCTCCTGCCTTCTCTACATGCGAGCTCAAGAATGCAAAATGAGTTTCATATTAGCCCGAGTAAAATACAATTCAGAAAGTAACTCTACTGAGGCCAAACTGTCTGTTGTACTCCCATTGCCAAATACACATTTTTTTTCCTCGTTATTTTCTCCATTGCCCCAGATAATTGAACACAGACTATAAGTTTTAATCGGCTAAGGAAGCAAAAGGCTTTCCCTCCACTCTCCTGTGAAAATGGCATCACTACACTGGGTGAGAATTCATGGAGGCGGCAATGGCTTGTTGATCGAACTTGCTTTGTGAATTCTCTTGGTTTATGTTTTATATCACTTGGCCTTCGCGTGCCATATTGATAAGAAAAGTGAAGAGGAGGAGGAATAGCAGCAATCCAGTGTGAAGATGACTGAGATCTGATTGAATATTCAGCTGGAGAGAGAGATGAGTGAATCCAGGTGATGTGTTTGGAGCATCAGAGAGGGAGAATGTTATACCATCTGGTGAGAGAGCTGCGAAAAAGTCTATAAATCACTCCTTATAATGATACTTAATTAATACAGAGTCGATAAATGACATAATTTGAAGCTCCAGTTGGGCTACATCGTAGAGTTAAATAGCTGCAGAGAGGGCTCTGATTAAAGCCATTACAATTTATAAAACATTCTTCATCTTAAAGCATCTTGATGAGATTTAACATGAACATTTTTGTAATCAGAGGGCCAGCTTAAAACATTCAGAGCAGAGGTGAAATATCTTAAGAGGTCTGTTTTGGATGATTTTTGAAAGCCAGTTACTCCCAGGGAGTAAAAAAGCTTGTCCCCCACCCCCACCACCCATTGCTTTTTTAATGGGAGAAAATTAATGCTGCTACTTCACACTTAGACCATCTTGGATTTTTGATGTCCTGGTGGTTTGGTTCTTTGGCGTGACCTTAGCATAATTAGCTATCAAGCTTGATTTAAATTGTTGTGATATCATTGCAATTTCGGGGGGCATATGTGCCTGCTGGTGATTACAAAATAAGGAGGATACCACCGTGACTCAAATCTGTGCAACTGGGCCAGCCTCCATTAGTAGGTTCTTTTCCTGCCTTACATTGTTTTTGCTTAATTCACTCTGAGGCTCATAACAGATGCACAGTAATCAAGCAGAATGCCAATTCTCATCATTTATGCAGGTGGAGGGCCACTGTGCTCCCGAGGGGGGAAACCAGAGAAGACCCACACTGAACACAACATTTTTTTTCCTTCTCATCATCCCTTTCTTTTCCCTCTCTCTGCTTTTGAAAGGCCGATTCTTTTCAGAAGGCCTTTGTTAGAAATTCCAAAATGTTCTTTAATCACCGAAATCTTATTATTGCTTCAGGTAGTGTGACAGGCGTACTACCTCATAATGGATAGAATCAGGCAGTGACTCTGGAGCCCCACTTCTGGAGTAGTGGTGCCTGGGTCTTTGTTCAGCCACTTGCCACATGTGTGACTTTGGCAAACTGTGTATACACTCTGTGCCTCAGTTTCATCCGTCAAGTGGGGGAATTAATTATACCTTCTTCCTGGTGTTTTGTGAGCTTTTAAATGAGATATTAGTATTGCCTGACACATAGTTTTACATACATGTAAAGTGCTATTGTTATAGAGTCTTGTTAAATGATGACTGGATGTACTCATTGACTAAAGGAGGAAGGAAAGGAGGGAAGTGTGGAGCGACGGAGGGAAGGAGGAAGAAAAGAGAAGAAGGAAGAAAGAAAGGAGGGCGGAGAAAAAAAGAATGTAGTTGATCCCATATCACTGTTGTCACTGCAGCACTCTGCAACCCTAACACCAGATTGTCACTTGGCTCTCCACCTGTTTAGTTTGTCCAAACTCTGTCTTATGTGTTTGCTAGTCTGCTTCTCTCTCTGAATTGGAAGTTCTCCTGGGGACGTACTGTGTGCCTTATTCATGTCAGCGTCCCCGGAGCCAGGCTCAATGCCTGGCACACAGTAGTGCTGGAATGAATGAATGAAGAGTTAGAGGCAGCCTAGCCTATCTGGTTCGCTAACACGTAAATTCAAGGTGTCACCATTTCACATTGATAGAAGTTGAATAATACTATAGGTGAGGTGACTAACCTTTTGAATTGCCACTTATCAAAAATAGAATCTCTGGCGTCTGAGAGGAGACTATATAGTTATGTAAATTTTGGTAAAGTATTGCAAACTGCATATTACTATGGTGCTTTGTGAGGCTGCTATAATTAATGGTCTGTTTGCATTCCTGGTACTGACTGTCATCTTTCGTCTGCTCATAACCTTGATATAAAAATTTGTTCTCGGCTGCTATTTTGCATTCATAATTTTAAAATGTATATAAACGTTCACCTTCTATCTTCCAGCTTTCTGATTATTGAAAGCACAAGCTTAAGAATCATACCACCGTGGCATGTTTTTCTGAATCTCTAGTGGTAAAAAGAAATTAATGCATTTGGAATTCAGGTTTCAGGATTATGACAATGTTGTTTGCTTATGCAGTGCCCTTTGAAAAATGTCTAGTGTAGCATATGAACCAAAAGAATCCCGAGTAGCCTCAAGTCAGTCTTTTACTATTGCAGGTGCCTTTGTTCTCTTCTTCTCTCATGAAAGCTAAAGTCAACTCTTAAAATCCTCTTGCTTCCATTGGCTTCTTTAGCTTTCTGGAGAAAGTGCCAACCAGAAGGGTCTACTAGGGAAATTTTGAAGGCTAACAAATACAACAATATATAGACTGGGATTTGGAGTCTGACAGACCTGGATTCAAATGCAGATTCTGCCACTTAGAGATGGTGTCACCCCCCAGCCTTATGTTTAATACTTAACCACGCTGAGCCTGTTTCCTCCTCTGTAACATGGGGAGAATACTGTTTACCTCTAGCGTTGTTGACAGAATGAAATGAGATTGAGCACTAGACATGGAACCTGACACATGGGAAGCAATCAGTGAATTATAACTGACATATTATTTTGATCATGGTCACTGTCGTCATTAACATCATTAGGTCATGACAGGACTGAGCAGGTAGCTTGATCCGAACTGACTTATCTTAAAAGGCAACGGTTCCAGAACTCTCCACATTGTGGGCTCCAGAGACCTTGGTTCTGATTATCTTCTGATTTCAGGAACTACTCTTGTAGTCTCCTTCAGTCTTTGGCTTAAAACTCTGCTGTTTGTCTTTTCTCTCTTCTCTGGCCTCACACTGAATACTCGATACAGTTCTTTGTGTGTAAGTGTTAAAGATGTGGTAACTCAGACCAGTGATCAGTGACCAGCTAATGGAGATGTAGTAAGTTTCTATTTTAAATGCTTTCCAGGCTATTTTCCACCTCAGGGTCTTTGCACTCATTGACCCCTTTGTCTAGGGAATTCTGTTTCCCCAGCTTTTTATATAGTTGACTCTCTTTCAACCTTCAGACCTCAACTGAGAGTTTTGTTTTGTTTTGTTTTGTTTCCTGAAAGGGCTTTCCTGACTGTCCCAAGTAGAGTAGCATTTTCCCTCAAATTCTCTTACCTAGTACCTCTTCTGTATGCTCAGAATCTTGATAACATTTGGTGATTTTCATATAACTACCTATTACTTGTGTATCTCTCCATGAGAATATAAACTCCATGAGGACTAGACTATATCCTTCTTCTCTTTTTTGATATAATTTATTATATTTTATATATAATATAATGTAATTTATTATATATAATTTATTATAATATATATTTATTATTATAAATTGGTTTCCATAAAACACCCAGTGCTCATCCCAACAAGTGCTCTCCTCAGTGCCCATCACCCACTTTCCCGTCTCCACCACCCCCCATCAACCCTCAGTTTGTTCTCAGTATTTAAGAGTCTCTTATCATTTGCCTGCCTCCCTGCCTCTCTGTAACTCTTTTTTCCCCCCTTCCCCTCCCCCATGGTCTTCTTGAGAAATAGACTATATCCTTCTTCTGCACCATTGTATTCTCAGTACACAGGAGATTGCCTGGCACATGGCAGGTACTCACAAGATATTCGTAGAGTGAGTAGCTATTTAAAAAAATCATCTAAGATCAAAAAATAGAGAACCAACCAGAATCAGATACACACTGAATCATGTCTGTTTTCTGAAGCCACATTCTAAAGTATCACATACTTTTTTTCCCAACTTTTTCTTTTTTTGGAAAAATATCAGTTTATGGTAAAAATTGAAAGAATATTAAATGACTCATAAGCTCTTTATAAGAAATTGCCTAACTTTTTCCAGAGAGGTGGTACCATTTTACATTCCCACTAGCCCTGTGTAAAATTTCAGCCTGCTCCACATTCTCACCAAAATTTGGTGTTGTCAGTCTGTTTAATTTTAGCCATTCTGGTGGGCGTGTATTGGTAGCTCATTGAAATGTTGATTTTCATTTCCCTTATGACTAATGATGTTGAGCACTCTTTCACGTGCTGATTGGTCATTTCAGAATCCTCCTTTGTGAAGAGTTTGTTCAAGTCTTTTACCCTTTTTATAACTGGATTGTTTTTAAATTGTTGACTAGTAGGACTTTTTCACTTATTCTAGATACAGGTGTATTGCCAGATATATGTTTTGCAAATATTTTCTCCCAGTTGATGTCTTGCCTATTCTTTGTTTTTATTGTTGTTGGTTTTGTTTTGCTTTGTTCTTTGGCTTAACAGTGTCTTTTGATGAGGAAAGTTTTGAAATTAATGAATTCTAATGTATCCATTTTTATTTGCATTCTGTGTTCACTCACATACCCTTCTTCAACATTCATTATTTAATATTTTGCCACATTTGCTCTCTTTCTCCTTTTCTGAATCACTTGAAAGTGACGTGTGTACAGCCATGAAGACACCTTACCCAGAAATACATTAGCATGTATTTCATACGAACAAGAACCTTCTCTTATAATGCAGCAGCAACATTATCATACCTGTGAAATCTCCATTGTTACACAATGCATGTTGGCCCATTGTTCCTCACTCTCAATAATGTCCCTGCTTCCCCCCACCCCCTCCCCACCTCAGAATCCGATCAAGGACATCCTTTACATTTAGTTGTCATGTATCTTTAGTCTCCTTTAATCTGGAACTCTTGCCTAGCCTTCATAATACTTTATTACACTGGCATTTTTGAAGAGTACAGGCAGCTGTTTTGCACAATGTCCCTAGTTTGGGATTGTTATTTCCTCATTATTAGATTCAGATTAAATATTTTTGGCAACAATTCTCTATGGATAATGTTGCATCCCTTGTATTGCATTGCATAAGGAAGCAAATAATGTCAGTTTTCTTTATTAGTGAGGCTAAGTTGATCACTTGTCTAAGGCAGTATCTCTGGATTTCTTCACTGGAAAGGTACTTTTCACATCTGTAGAGGGAATACCTTGTAATCATGGTGAGTTGATTTGAGACTTTGTGAATCTTAAGTTCCCTGATAAAATTTCACCCAATGAAAATTTAGCGTATGTTTTTGTTAAAATTTTTTAAAGTTTATTTATTTATTTTGAGAGAGATAGAGTGAGCAGGGGAGGGGCAGAGAGAGAGGGAGAGAGAGAGGATCCCAAGCAGGTTGTACACTGTCAGCACAGAGTCCAATGCAGGGCTTGAATTCACAAACTGCGAGATCCTGACCTGAGCTGAAACCAAGAGTCAGACACTTAACGGAAGGAGACACCCAGGCGTCCCTGGCATATGTTAATGATTCTTGCCTGAATCAGTCATTACACTGCTGGTTGCAAATGTTTTCCTAATTCAGTTATTCCTCTCACATTTATTAACTGGCCTGCTTTTGTAAAGAGGAGCCTCCACCTTTTTCCCCTTCTCATTGTTTCTGAGAATCACTCCATGGATTTTTAAAAGTGTATGCATTAAAATTCATTACAGTCATTATTCTTTTTGACAAAGCATCAACAATTTCAAAGTGCTTAATAAATGTCAAAGTTAATATTTTACGATAAGCTTGAATATTTGAAGCATTGGAAGGAATTCACTTTTTTATATCCAAAGGAACCCAAACTATCTCAGATAAGTCAACTGATTAGCGGGGTGTAATCAATACCATTTCCTCTGAACTTTCTCATTAACAGCATGAGCTGTGGAGTAAGAACTCCTGAAGTTATTTTTAGAGTTTACCATTACCAGTATATACCATATGCAAATGAAGATCCTTCACCCCATACATAATTGCTGTTAATTGTTAAAATAAATGAGCAAAAATCTTAAATCCAGCGACTGCTCCTGATTTTCTCTAGATTTTTTTTCCCCTTTTTTTGCCATGCAGAGCTGATGTTGAGGAGTGTGTTTTCAAAGAACCCTTTCCAGGAGAAATAAGTGTCCCAGTGTGGGTTTGCAGAAGCCTACAAGGATGCTTCTTTGAGGGGAGTTTACCTAATTTCTGTGGTGAAGAACAGAAAGCTGTAAATTATGCACCCACTCCAACCCCCCCACGTCATCAGTGGTTGGGAAAGGGTAGCCAGCCTTGGCCAGCAGGTCAACGGTAATAGTTTAAAAGCTGAATGAATGTCTGTTGCTGCACTGGTTGACTGCTCCATAAATTACATATTTAACATTTAGGAGAATTTAATTTTTAACATTTCCAATTTCATTCATTCAATAAGCGTTTTTTTAATGTTTGTTTATTTTTGAGAGAGAGAGCACTCATGCACACAAGCCCGCCAGCCAGGGAGGGGCAGAGAGAGAAGGGGACAGAGGATGGGAAGCAGGCTCTCAGGCAGGTTCCAGCTCACCAACCTTGAGATCAAGACCTGAACCAAAGTTGGACACTTAAATGACTGAGCCACCCACGCACCCCACAATACGCATTTATTAAGCATCTTTTGTATACCAGGCCAGGGGAGGACCTAAGTTTTGTAGGACTAGGCTCTCATGTAATTTTGGGGCCTCTTTAAGAATAAGAATACAAAGTTGCAAATAAAAATTTAGATATAAATCAACATTTACTTAGAATAACAAAGAAATTATAACAAATTACAAATTTAAGAAAGCTGCCAAATACTACAAACATTACAAAATTCGGTAAAATATAATGTTTTTATTAAATACCTGTCAATCTTCCATATTTTTCCTATGTTTTTTGCTTGCCTACTCTTTGATTGCTTTTATGTGACAATGCTTTTGTGTTATGTTTTGCAAAGAGAGAATAAAAAGAGAATTCAGTCTTTCCTCCAGCATGGTTGATAAAAATGTAGTTTTTATTATTGATAGTTTGGTAAAATTTATTTCAGGTTTACAGCTTTTTATTGGTAATATATACATTTTTAGGATTGTTGTCAAATTTTGGAAAGCTGCTATTAAGTTTCTTCCATGTACGAGCATTAAGATTTCAGGACATTTTCCCTTTTCTTGTATAGTGACAATGAGTTGACAACATTTGAACGAGTTTGTTGTCTATTTCCTCTTTAGTGACATAACTTTTTGTTATCTTTACATTTGTCAGTATTTTGTGTCAAATCAATAAGAAATTTCAGTCTTTTTTGAAGGTGATTTACTCTTCACTATTTGTATTCCTAAATAATCTAAGAGGCTATTTGTCACGAATGCTCGAAGTACATCTCTTTCTCTCAATAAATCATGGTTTTTGTATGTTTTATGTCTGGTATTGACAGACTTGGTTAGGACAAATATGTTATATATCCTAACATGAGATCCAGTAGGTTGGCACACATATATCATGTGACCTCATACATAACTGCACTCACTGTTTGTAGTATAACTACAGGTTTGCCCCCTACAAACAGAAATTCTGCTAAATTCCATTTTACCTGACTTCCTTAAAAAGGAAAAAATAAAATATAAAATTAGAAGTTGTGTTCCTATTGGGCTTGCTACTGTCAGCACAGAGCCTGCTTTGGGTCCTCCGTCACTATCTCCCTCTCTGCCCCTACCCTGCTCACGCTCACTCTCTCAAAAACAAATAAAACATAAAAAAAAAAAAAAGAAGTTGTGTTCATAATATGCTCTGAATTACTGACTCTCTTCTTGACAGGAGAGTACTTCCGTTTTAAGTAAGCATAGACGAGAATTGACTCATTCATTTGCAGTTTTACAATTTGATAAACTGGAAGAATTTTTCTAGCAACTAGCATCTGGATCTCTACCACTCTCTCCCTACTTTCATTGCCAGGTGTTGCAGGATACATTCTTAGCACAAGATGGCCTCTGGCCCTGCCCCTTTGTATTATGACACCAGTAGTCCCAGGAGCCATTTCAGGATGGAAATGAAACTGTGAATTGGGTAAATACATCCCCATAAACTCAAACTAATACAACCCCAAATCAACTTCCTCTTGGCTGGATCCTCAGAATGCCTGAGGTTCCATCCAGTGTTGTCCATGTGATGGGAGGTGCGACATAAAGGAAGTCAGAGTGGATTACAAGGGTTGACACCTGTCAAGTGCATAGACCAGTGCTGAGCTCCTAGTCAGGTGTCCGCATATGAAGCTAACACCATCCTCTCCCTCCCCCGCCTCCTCCTCTTCTTCCTCCTCCTCGCTGCTATACATATTTTAGTGGACTTTTCAGTTTTTAGTGGTTTTGGAATTCTTATAAGCAGCTTCTTCCTATTTCTACTTCCTTTTCCTTTTAGAATCCAGATTTCAAAAATGTTAGAGCTGGATGAGCCCTTAGAGAACATCTGCTCCCCTCCTTCATTTTACAGGTGAGGAATTTGGGGCTGAGGTCACTTAGCTAGTTAATGGCAAAATAAGGACACTTGTCTTTTATTATTATTTTTTTAAAGTTTATTTATTTTTGCCTGGGGGGCTCAGCATCTGACTTTGGCTCGGGTCATGAGCCCATGGCTTGTGAGTTGGAGCCCTATGTCGGGCTCTGTGCTGACAGCTCAGACCCAGGAGCCTGCTTTGGATTCTGTGTCTTCCTCTCTCTCTCTCTGCCCTCCCCCGCTCTCACTCTGTCTCTGTCTCTCTCTGAAAAATAAATAAAACATTAGAAAAATTAAAAAAAATTTTTTTTAACGTTTATTCATTTTTGAGAGGCAGAGTGTGTGAGTAGGGGAGGGGCAGAGAGAGAGACACACACAGAATCGGAAGCAGGCTCCAGGCTCTGAGCTGTCAGCACAGAGCCTGATGTGGGGCTTGAACTCACAGAGTGTGAGATCATGACCTGAGCTGAAGTCAGATCCTTAACTGACTGCGCCACCCAGGCACCCCTAAAAAAATTGTTTTTTATTTATTTTTGCGAGAGAGAGAGAGAGAACAGGAGCAGAGGAAGGACAGAGAGTAAGGGAAAGAAAGAATCTCAAGCAGGCTCCACATTGTCAGCATGGAGCCCAACACAGGGCTCGAACCCACAAACTGTGAGATCATGACCTGAGCTGAAATTGAATTGGATGCTTAACCTACTGAACCACCCAGAAACTCCAGGACACATGTCTTTAGCTTCTGATACCATGTTTCCTTTCTTTCAAGTCTCCTAGGCAGATCTCTGTCAGAGTACCCCCAGCCTCCAGGGATTACCAGTACATTGATTTAGGCATGCATTGATTTTTAATCTTTGTGGGGTTCCTCCTCCCACCCACCCCAATTGATATTTTTAAGAGTCAGGATACCCAATGTGCTTCTAAAATGCTACATAATAGTGTTGCTTTGCCCATTTTGATAGGACTTTTAGCAAAGGGAACCGTATCATGAACACTCTCACAGGAAATGAAAACTCACCTTGTGAAGAGGAAAGCTTTCCATAGGCCTTGTGTTTTCCTTTCCTCAGCAGGGGAAGAGCCTATTTGTCAGCTGCCTGGCCTTCCTCTGGTGCTTGGTTTTTAATCTCCAGGGAGGCGAGGCCGACAAAATGTCATCCCTTCTCCTGCTAAGGAAAGAAGCTGTGAAATAGATCTTCACTGCTTACATGCTTCACGTTGCCTAGCACCAGCTGTATCCATAACACCATGGTGTATTTAAAATACTTCTCCATTGGAATATTTTCTTAAAGGGATTCTGATGCTCAGAAATACCCCAATGAGGCATTGTGATATTATACTGATTTTTATCTTAATTGGAATAATTTCCCTGAGGAAGCTTAAGTTTATGGACATATGCCTATATATTGCTCATTACTGATCTGGATTTTCTGCTATAAATTCTAGGGATCTCTTATTAGGAGAGAGGAAGAGAAAAGAGCTAATGTATATCCAACAGCTTTTACGTATGTGCGCTATTTATCATCTTAATTGAAACTTAACAAGAGCCTTGGGAGGCAGGAGATTTAGACACATTTTACATTTGAGTAACTTGATTAGGACTGTACCATAGGACATTTTGAGAAAGGTTTTTTGTTTTTTGTTTTTTGTTTTTTGATTTTCTGTTTTCCAATTTAAGAACTAACAGTCCTGATATAATTGAACTAAAAATAAAGAAAAAATACGTAGCTAAGGATTTCATAAGATCATGTTACTAAAGGTTGCAAAAGAGAACAGTGTGTTCCACTTGAGACCAGGCTGAGAGAATAAAAGGCAGAGAACTACCAACCAATATCCGAACACTGGCAGTAATGGCGTCAGCAAGGCCTCCATAGGCTTGGACCGTCTGCTTTGGAAGTGGGATTTTGAAAGACATCTTGGTTGTATTTCTGTGAGGCACATTTGTTTCCTATGCTTCCCTCTTGTCTCCTTCCTCCTTCTCTTTATTCAGTACCTTCTTGTGCAAATAACAGTTTCTAAATTAGATTCCCTGTTACCTTACAACTTGAAAGGCAAAGGCACAGACAGTATCCTCCTGGCAACTATTTATGATATCTTTCCCTTCCAGAGATTTGCCCTGTGGCAGCTTCAATCCATTATCATCACTTCTTTTGCCCATTTTGGCAGTTCCCCAAGACCTAGCGAGGGAAAAACAGATCTGCAGATATGCAAACCTCAAAATCAAGACTTAGTTAATGAAATCACTCCTCCACTTGCCCTTGCCTGTTACTGAATCCTGCTCCAGATGGGATGGAAAAAGAGCATTGGTCATGCTGTCAAAAGCAGATCAGATTTCTCCACTGCTATTTCTTCCTTTCTTAACTAAAAACAAAACAAAGCATGACACAAAAGGAACAGACCAAAAAAAAAAAAAAAAAAAAAAAAAGACACAAGGTGAGAGCGAAGGTAGTTTGTACTGTTTTCGTATTTCATATATTCAATCACATTTCTCTTAGCAAATATGACTGGAAATGGCCCTTTTTCCTTCTTTTCCCACCTTCTGGCATTAGATTGATGGGTGAAGATAAAAATACACTAGCCCTCCAAGAAGAGCTCCCACCTCCTTGCCCTCTTCCTTGCTCCTGCTCGCCTCTCTCTCTCTTTGTCTACCTCACTCTCTCCTTGAGTTCAGGGCTTAGAGAAATCTTTCACTCTTCTTTTGACAGGTGTCAGATAGACAGTATGAGCTCATTTAAGCTGAACTGTCTGGGAGAAACGAAATTTGTTCGGGAGAACAGCAATTTGGATGACAAGTGCCAGGACGCACCAGATGGCATGACTGGAGAAACTCTGATCAGGCTCCCAGCTCACGTTCCAGGTGGCCTCTCTGTCTCTCTCTCTTTCACCACCCCCGCCTCATTCCTATTCTTACATGTTCATGGTTGACCCAAACAGAAACCTTGAAATACGAATGAAGTTCTTCTAAGTTCCCAAGCAAAAGAGATGGTAGTGACTCAGCATGAGATGTCCACATCCCCCCAAAAGAACAGCCACTGCTTACTTGCTATCACTTATGTTTATTATTCCCAGACCTGTTTGGGGAGGAGCATCAATTTTGAGCCCTGCTAGTTAGTTATTCAATAAACAAGCCTGTTACCTAAGCTGCAGACATTTTGACATTTTGGACACTCTCCCACTATGGCTATAGTTTGGCAGTTCTTGCCAAGATATGAGCAGAAGTGTCCTCAAACTTCTTCCCCTTTTGCCACACAGCCTGATATCTTGGGTTCTTACTTGCCTGAAAGGGAACATACGGTCATAAATGTCATGGGAAGGTATTTAGTGGAAGGTAAACTTTTTTTGGTCCGTGTAAAACATTCTAAAATTCAAGGCTAGGGCACTGTGGCGAGCTCTAATCTATGAATCATTATATTCTTAACATACTCTGAGAACAGGAAGAGAGAGATCAACCTTCATAGACACAGGCGGAATTTCGCCTCTGAACACTGGTAAAATCATGTGACATTTGCTGTTCACTTATGTTTACAGTGAAATTCTTTCCCTCAACTTTGCTCTATACTGTTACTGGTCACTTGACAGACCTTCTGATATAGCAAATTCAAGTTGATGTTTTAGGTACACAAATAAAGCAAATGTTTTTAGTGTTGGGTATAAGGGGTCTTTTGGTCTATATTTGCTTCACATGAGAACCTTTATTGTTTCCCAGCCTCTAGACTTTGGTTCTGAATTTACATGTTTTGGGAAGTTCGATGTTGTTGATAATTCAGTGATGAAACTTATTCACAGAAAAGGCTTATTGTGAGGGAAAAAATAAACTACCAAATAGTGTAAACAACACATACTTTTCTTTATTGTTTAATTGTGTGCTAAATGATACATGTGCTTAGTATTAGGAATCTCCTAGTTGAGGCAAAACCAGTTGATAACAATGCCATACCTGTATGAAGGTGGAAATTTTATTAAAAGTTCAGGTAGAAATCAGAGAAGAAGCCTCTGAGCACCTCCATATAGCTATCACAACCCCCATGTAGTGAGATAGTACATTGTACCTCTGCTCTTCTCACCAAGAACTTTTGGGACTTTAGCGTATATTATTGTTATTATTTAAGACTTAGTTTTTAGAGCACTTGTATATTTACAACAAACTTGAAAGGGAGGTACAGAGATTTTCCATGTACCCACTGCCTCCATATGTGCATAGCCTCCCCCATTATCAGTATCACTCACCAGAATGGAAAATGTTTTTTTAAGTTTATTTATTTTGAGAGTGAGAGAGAGAGAGGGCACATGAGCATGTGCGCAAGTGGTGAAGGGACAGAGACAGAGAGAGAGAGGATCCCAAGCAGGCTACTCACTGTCAGCACAGAGCCCAAATTTGGGGCTGGATTGCAGGAACCTAGAAATCATGACTTGAGGTGAAATCAAGAAGTGGACACCTAACCTAGTGAGCCACCCAGGTGCCAGAGAATGGTAAAAATTTTCACCAGAGTTTACTTTAGGGTTCATTCTATGTGTTGTAACATTCTATGGGTTTGGACAGGTATATAATGACATATATCCATCATTACAGTATCATTCAGACTATTTTCTCTGCCCTGAAAATCCTCTGTGCTCTGCTTACTCATCTTTCTCTGCCCCTAGTCCTGGCAACCACCAATCTTTTTTATTATTTCCATATTTTGTCTCTTCTAGAATGTCATAAACCTGGAATCATACAATGGATAGCCTTTTCAGATTGGCTCCTTTTACTTAGTAATATACATTTAAGGCTCTTCCGTATCTTTTCACAGCTTGGTAGCTCATTTCTTTTTATCACTGAGTACTATTCCATTGTCTGGACATACCACAGTTTGTCCATTTACCTGATGAAGCACATCTTGATCATTTCCAAGTGATCAATTGGAATTCATTTGGAAATTATGAATAAAGCTGCTATAAACATCCATGTGCAGGTTTTTACGTGGACATAAGTTTTCAACTCCTTTGGGTAAATACCAAGGAGCACCATTACTGGATGGTGCATATTTAGGTGTGTAAGAAACTGCCAAACTGCCTTTCAAAGTGGCTGTACCAGTTTGCATTACCACCAGCAATGAAATAGAGTTTCTGTTGCTTTACATCCTGGCCAGTATTTTGTGTTGTCAGTGTTTTAGATTTTGGCCATTCTAATGGAGTTTCGTACTTGTTCCCAGTTTACATATGATGCGTAGCATCTTTTCATATATCTGTTTGCTATCTGTATGTATTCTTTGGTGAGGTGTCTGTTAAGGGCTTTGGCCCATTTTTAAATCAAGTTGTTGATTTGGCTCATGTTCAAATCAAGCTGTTCTTCTTGTTGAGTTCTAAGAGTTCTTTGTATATTTAGGATAAACATCCTTTATCACATGTGCCTTTTTCTCCAAGTCTTTGTCTTGTCTTCCAGTTTTCTTGATATTATCTTTGGCAGAGCAGTGTTTGATTTTAACGAAGTCAAGCTTACCAGTTCTTTCATGAGCTGTGTTTTTGACATTGTATCTAAGAAGGCATCACTGTACCAAGGTCATCTAGGTTTTCCCTTATGTTATCTTCTAGGAATCTTATATCTATGAATATAAACATGTAGATCCATGATCCATTTTGAGTTAGTTTTTTGTGAAGGGTGTAAGGTCTGTGTCTGGATTCATTTTTTTTGCATGTGGATATGCAGCATCTTCTGTTGAACAGGTTATCTATGCTCCATTGTATTGCCTTTGCTTCTTTGTCAAAGATCAGATGACTGTATTTATGTGAATCTATTTTTGGAATCTCTATCCTATTCCATTGATCTGTTTATCTATTCTTTCACCAACACTCCATCCTGTTTTGATTACTGTAGTTTTAGGGTAGGTCTTAAAGTTGGGTAGTGCCAGCCCTTCAGCTTTGTTCTTCTTCAATATTGTGTTGGTTATTCTTAGCACATTGTTTTTAACAAGTTTCGATTTCTGATTTTTAAGGACATATCAGCAGACATAGGAATGATAGTGGACATTTTGACACTGAAGGAAGAGACAGGAAAACTAAAGCGTAGCCACAAACTGGATTGCCATACTCTACAATGGTGGAAATTCATAAGTGTAACATTGAGTCCCCCAGAAAAGTTGTGTTGTATCTCCTTTTTAAGAAACAAGGTGGGGAGCTAAAGACCCAGTAAAAGTGTTGTATGTATAATTTACTTATTATAAGGAACTGGCTCATAAAATTATGCAGGGCGATAAGTTCCAAGATCTGTAAGTTGGAGATCCAGGAGCCTGAAGGCCTGAGAGCCAGTAAGGCCAATAATATGGTCCCAATCCAAAAGCTGGTGTATTCTCCAGAAAAATTCCAGGTGGATTGAAAGTTAAATACTTAAAAATAAATACACTCCCACATATGTGGACAGACTAGTACTAGTGGGAGTCACTTTTTGACTGTTGATGGAATAGAAATGAAAAAGAGATGGACAGGTTCATTACTTAGATAGTTTTAGCTCTGATGGTGGGAATACCAATAAAGCTGAGGTTTAAAAATTCAGAAGAATGGAGAAAATGCTTTCCCATAAAAACAGAAGTCTAACAACTAGAAAGTATGAAGAGTTCATATGAAAAAAAAAATCTGGTATGTTCGAGACCTGCGAGGAGCCAATGTTTCAGTTTGAAGGCAGGGAAAACTATGACCCCGTCTGAAGGCTGGGTAGGAGAGATTTTTACTCTGAGAGAGAAATCTTTTTGTTTATATAGACCTTCAACTGATTGGATGAGACCCACTCACATTGATCTCCTCCAGAAACACCCTCATAGAAATACCCAGAATGATGTTTGACCAAATATCTGGGCATCCCATGGCCCAGTCAAGTTGACACATAAAGTTAACCATTTCAGCCATCCTTCCAGTCAGTCATATTAAGATATCTTGCTATCTCTGGACAGCAGGTGGCTGTTGAGAAGGGCCAGGAAAAGGAGGCTGGTGGTATTGTCATAGGCCCAAGAATCCAGGGCAAAAACAATAAATCAAGCCCTGATAGAAGAATGCCTGGTTCTGGGAAATAGGTAGATTAGCTTCTAAATTATGTAAAGAATTCATCCATTCATTTGCTTCATTCTAGTCTCAACTCACATACTACTTCCTCAGGGGGACTGTCCCTAGACACTGTCTAAAGTAGTCCTTCAAGCTGCTCTCATTTATTTAAAAAAAATTATTGAGGGCCTACCCCTTGAAAGTCACTGGAAACTGAACAATGACTGTGAATAACAAACATGATTCCTGCTTTCATACATATTACACACTAGTGGGGGCAGATATAAGCTAAAAAAAAAAAACAACAAAAAAGGATGTAATTTCTGATAGTGATAAATACTATAAGAAATAAAATAGAGTAATGCGGTAGAGTGTTGACTTGGGCATAGTAGTGATTGTACTAGCTACACTGGTCAGAAAAGAAAGACCTTTCTAGATCACATTCAGCTTAGATTTGAATGATGAGAAGGACATATTCATTCAGAGACCTGGGTGTAGAGCCCCTTGGGCCAGAGATAACAACTCAACAGGGAGAACCACTTGGCCTGTTCCAGGCATTGACAGAAGCTGATGTGACTGGAACAGAGGGAACAAGGGTTAGAGAGGTAGGAAGTGGCTGGCAAAATGGTCGGCAGGACCACATCTTCATGGAAGGTCATCTAGGCCTTGGTTTGGAGATTGCATTTTACCCTAATGGAAATGGGTTTTAAGCAGAGGAGTGATACAGACTGATTCATACTTTAGGAAATCCCTGACCTCTGGGTGGGACGTAGATTGTGGGGAGCAGGAATAGAAGTAAGAAGACCAGACATTTATAAGGCTGTTGCCAGTGACTTGCTGAGAGATTATGAGAGTTGGACTAGTTGGACTGTGGTAGTAGCAGTGGAGACGGTGGTCACTGGTCAGATTTGGCTGTTTTGTAGGCAAAGAATTCGAGACTGGCTGATTGACTGGATGTGGGAACAGGGAAATTAGGGATTCAGAGGTGATCGCTAGATTGTATTTTCTTAATGGCACTTATTTTTGTTGGAAATTATCTTATTTCATTGTGTACTTCTTTGCTTTCTGTCCCCTCCAAGTGAGAGAAGCAACCTTGCTTATCTTATCAGATACTGCCTAATCCTTAGTATCTAGAACAGGACCCATTGCCTTAAATGAATACATATATAAATACTGATTGAGCAGTTTGTATGGAATAGGCCTGTCCTAAGACTGAGTTACAGAGGAGAACAAGACAGAGAGAACCTTTGCAGACATGTAGCCTGCATTCTGGTGGAGGAGACAGACAATAAAGATGTAAATTAAGTTGTTTCAGATTTTGGTAAGTGCTGTATTGAAAAAAGGATCAATAGCGTGGTGCAGGAAAGATCTCTAGTTTCTCTGCATATGTTCTGCATATGTTCATTAGATTGTAACTTCTGTGAAAGCAAGGACTAGGTCCTATATTCTTTGTATAGTGCTAAGCAGATAGTATGTACCCACAAGCCCTGGGATAGTCATGCCCAGAAGCCGTCCTTGGTTCCTGGTGGGCCTTAGTTCCCTTTTTTGTTGTTTGTGCGATGTGACCAGCTAGAGAAGTTGGCTAACTCCCTCCTTTTTCTTGTAGGTCAACAACACCTAGACCCATGGGCCTGTGTCTGGACAGACCTATAATTTAACTGATCCCCTGGCTTTGGGTTGTTAATAAGCATGGGAAGCCCACCTATGGATTTGCCAAGCCACACATGGCCTTGCCGCAAGTTTGTCAGCAGATAGCGCCTCAAGGCCACTAGGGAAGAATTAAATCTGTAGGGGAATAAACTTAGGCCAATAAAGAGGGAGTGCCAGAAAGCAGTGGCCAAAGGGATCAGGAGGAGCATCTGCATGTTTATCAAAAAACAAAACAAAAAAGTCCCACCCCTTCCTCCTCTACTTAAGAAACATATTTAGACCTTTTCTTATGAAGTCATTTCTTCCACAGTATCTGCTTTGAACAGAAAATTTTCAAAAGAGCTTTATCTGCCCTCAAGCAGTCTTTTCCTGGGATAAGGAATTACCCTTAGGCACAATTAGGGGACCATTTTTACCTGGGTGGTTGGTCCTCTATCAAAATGAAAAGTGAAAAATGAAAAATCTTTCTGAACTAGAGTAAGCATGGAATGCTCCAGTAGCACAGTATTGTGCAGTTGTCCTTTTACACACTACTGTGATGCGTTTTAGCCAGAACAGACTTTTTGGTTGTCAGATAGTCAATAAATATTTATTACATGCTTCCTGAATAGTGGTTCTCCACTGGGAACTGTTCCTCAAGGTTTGCCTTTGTGTTACTTTTCTTGCCCGCATGTTCCCCATAACTCAAGATCGCTGACCCATTTAGCACCTTCAGGAGGAAAGGAAAGTGAGGCTGATCAGAAAGCAGACTAAGAAGAGAGGAGCCATGAAAATGTTTATGCCGTGAAAAACAGCTTAGCATAAGGCTAAGGAGACAGTAGAGAATTCATAATTCAAAGTGGATTGTTTCAGTAAATGATGCCCTGCAATTTGAAGGTCTGTTTCCTTGTTGATAAGCACCATAGTCAGAAGTCTCTTTATTTTGACTTAGGTCAAAACAAGTGTAGAGCGTTGACCACGGGAGGACACTCTGCTAGGAGTGAGGTAGGATACTGAGATCCATCCAGTCTTCGGGGGCCTCAGTGTTGAGTGCAGAGATGTGTACATGAAGACTTCATGTCAAGGAAGGCTATGCTAAGATTCGTAAGAGAGATACGAAGTCTTGTGGGAACACAGGGGAGGGAGATACTTCTTGGAGGAATCCAGGCCTGGCTGGGGATCCTTCCACACACTTTATCCCAGCTCCTAATTTTGAGCGTTCCTCTTGGATTATTAGTTTTCTCTAGCTTGTGGCAGGCCTCATCAAGCCTGGTATGTGTGTCTGTGTTTGCTTTTATCAGATGATCTTCTACCTACTTTGAGTTTACCCTTTGTTTCCAATTCCTTGCTTAACTTCAGAGTTCTTTGCACAACAGGGTCAAATATTCGGAAAGTTACTCCTTTGTTTCCTACCCAAATGAAGATCACTGATGCAAAATTGTATGAGCAAAATGGATATGACTAAAGTCACCACTACTGGGTAGTTCAAAAGAAGAAACCTCCCACTCCCTCTACTCTTACCAGCTTCTTTCCTTCTCTCCCATCAAGGCAAATAGGTTGCTAGTGCACTAATTTCCCAGCTGTTATAATCAAGTGCCTCCTTTCCTGCGATGCAGAAAGCTGTGTGTCTCTCTCTACTTCCAAGGTGACTGAAACATTTAACTGGTTTTGAGAATTAGTTACTTTTTAAAATAAGCAGTTTTGAGCAATCCACATAAATATTTTGCTTGACTCCCCCTCCCCCACTGCCAACCACTGTATCCAAGTCAGTATTCTTAGATGTAATCACTGATGTGAGTTTTTAAGAAATTACAGATTTCTTTTCCATGCATGGACATGTATGTGTACAAATGTTATGTAAATGTGTAGTTTTATGTTTTTTCTATCAACTCAGTGTAGAAATCTTTTTACATCAGTACATGTAGCGCTAATTCATTGCTTTTATTTTTCATTTTTTCCCTCTTGATATGATATGTGTTTTTCTAACTCTTTCTATGCCTTATAATTTTTGCTTGAATGCCAGACATTGTTTTCAAAAGCTGTGGAAGGTTCATAGGTTTACCTTTCCTCTGCTACACAGATTAAGTTGAGGGACTGAGTACCTTAATCCAAGCATATATTATGTTGCTTCAGAATAGGTTAAAATTTCATTAAGACTCAGTCTAC
Source organism: Panthera leo (assembly GCF_018350215.1). Taxonomy (NCBI): domain Eukaryota; kingdom Metazoa; phylum Chordata; class Mammalia; order Carnivora; family Felidae; genus Panthera; species Panthera leo. The sequence continues at coordinate 43,318,457 of NC_056695.1, forward strand.
TTTCACTTTGCCCTATTTTTGTAGTATGGCCCTTCAGGGCTTTCGGTCAAAAGCCTGGTAGATCTTTGAATCCTTAGCACTGAGAGACCGCAGAATTTCTGGTCTGCTTTTGAGAAATTTCAGCTTAGTTCTTATAGTTTTCTGCAGGCAGCTTCAGAACTTGACAAAAAAACTTGCCGGGGAGACCAACTCTGTGGTCAGGGCCCCTCACATTTCCAATTTTGTCACTGAAGTTCAAATGGTTGCCAGAGGATCTGCTAGTTTCTCAGTCCCAGCAGCTGCCCTCTGCCCAGGCCTATTCTGATTCTGTCTCCCTGATCATCTAGAGTGAGCCAACTCAGGAGTGACAAATGGTCCCTATAGGTAGCTGCATATACTTCGGCCACCTCTGAAATCTTTTCATTCTGGAATTTTACTTTTTCATAGTCCTCTTTGCTTTAGTAACTCTAATGTTTTTAATGTAACTATTTTTGTAGTTTATTTGACTTTTCTTATTGTTTTAGTGGGAATGTTGGCCTGCCATGAACAACTCTATATCCAGAAGTAGAACTTTCTCTTACTGTTTTTAGCTTCTGCAGATTATTTCATTGCATGATGTATTATCTTCTGTAGTTTATTTAGCCATTCCCCTGTTTATGGACATGCTGAGTATTTTAATTTTTCACTTTTACAATCTTGCAATTAAAATTCAAGTACATGCATGTTTGTGCACTTATTTACTTATGGCAATTACTAATATCTGGAATTTCTGGATTGAAAAATATGGATTTTTAGTTTTAATAGAGATTGCTGAATTGTTCTACAAAAATGAGTTACATTTGAATCTCAGGGTGGAGGCTCTCTCTCTACTGGACCAATGCTTTTTAGGTCAGTATCTGATCTAATAGTTTGAACCTAGTACCAAATAGTTTTCCTAGGAACATGCAGAGGCCTATTAACTCTTTTAGAGATGCTGAGCACACTGAGGGTTTACCTGCTATGTTGCCCTTGCCACTGTGACCCCAGTGCTCTCCTGAGGATACATTCGGTACTTTTACAATGTGTTAGATGATCATGTGCTGGATAAGAGTTCAAAAAATTCTCTAAGACACCAAGGGAGTGATGTAAGCACTGAGGAGACATTCAGTAGAAAAAAACAAATCACTAAGAATAGCATATTTTCAATACAAGAGATCTCGCTCTCCCTCTCGCTCTCCCTCTCTCTCTCTCTTCCTCTCAATTTCCCAGTTGAAAAGCTTAGCTATGATTGCTCTGAGAGAATACTGGCCACTGCTTCATAGCTGTGGGACCTGCTCTTTGTTCGTATGACTGATTTTCCCATGTGCATGCTATAACATCAGTCCTTTGGATTGTTTGCTCAGTATGTTTGAATACCTTTTGAGATCCTCTCAAGCTCTTTGGCCCAGTAGCCATTTCTTTTCCTGGTAGGGCATGGAGAGTAGTAGTAGGAAGGTAGTCTTTTCTAGGCACTTATTAGTGTCAAGCAGTGGGAATGATTGGTGCTGTGAACTTGGGGTGCGCAAATGTGTTCAGCCCATAGGAGCTCCTCCTATTCATAGGGCAAATCTGCTGAGAGTTATCTTGGGTCTCCTTTCACTCCAGGATAGATTTAACCTCTTGGCTGAATAGGTAGGAGGTAGGATAAATCTCAGGCCTCTGGACACTAAACCTGAAATTCTAAAAGAAAATTTCTTACTCTTTTTCCCCTTTGCAGTTGCTTAGTTTTAGGCAACATCCATACACTCTCTTTTGCACTGAGACAAAAAAAACTGTGATGCTTATTTTCCATTCTAATAAATGGATCATCAATGTGCATTTTCTGGTAATAAATACGTGTTTACTTTGAATTAAAATATTTGATATTTTATTAGATATAAATAAATATCCAGTATAATATTGGATATAATGATGTCAGTTTAATTCTTTGAAGTATAGTGAGGGAGGGGTCAGAAGGAAAGCAGGCTCCTCAGGACTCATTCATTTATTCACTCTTCATTAAACAGTTATGAAATCCCTACCAAGCATGAGATCTCGGGCTTTGGAATGGTGATAGGAAATGAATAAGGCTGTGATATTTTTGTTGGTACTCTGACATAAAAATTGTCTAGATTGAATTCTAAGTCAGCATGAGCCTTTTAGAATTTAGAAAATAGAAACCAAACAAAAATACTCCAGTTAGGAGCAAAATTGTATAACCAGTTGTGTGAGAAAGTACTCTTCTTTTTACCAGTATTTTAGAATCTTATGACTAAGACTAAGCAGAAAATTGGGAAGAACAGTAAAGGGGCAAGAAGTTAATGGAATGGGGACAGAGCTGAGAGGACAAAATTTGAACTGAAGGAGGAAAAGCAACAAGGGTTGAGGAAGGTTGTTTAGGTCACTAGGATTACAAGATCTTCTATTTCCTAATCAGTACATTGTGACCCTGAGGATGTAAAGACATGATGAGGATATCACTGGGGTGTGATAAATTCTTTCCATTCTCACTTCCCTTTGCTAATTTTGGCATCAGAGTTGTTGCAGAGAATATGCTCAACACGGTATGGAGATACATCTTAAACAGGTGTGCCTATTCTTAAGCAAACTTGATATGTTCAAATTCCAATTTATTTACTTAACACAAATTAGATGATTATCCCGAATGCCTGGTACCCAGTAGTCCCTACACTGGGGATGCACATGACAAACACATTGGTCCAGCACTCTGGGCGTGAGAAGCCTTGAGGATGGGCAAGCTGGGATATACCCAACCATGTTGTAAAATAGTATATGATTAAGACTTTAAAGAAATACAAACAAAATATTGTGGATGTTCAGATAGGACAGTACTTCTGGTTGTTGGGGAATTGAGTAGAGGGAGGCAAATAAATTAGAGAAGTTTTCATGAAGGGAAGAGTATTTTAACTGATCACGGGAGAAGATTTGAATGTCAACAACTGATGAATATCAACAGAGATGGAGGATGTGGACATTACTGGTGAGGAAACAGCAGGAACGAAGCCATAAAGAAGGAGAACTTGTCTGATGACTACCCGTGTTTAATGGGGTAGGGGTAGGGGTGGAGGATGCAGAGGAGCAATGTACTCTGGGGTCACACAGTATAGCTTCATATCCCTTCTTATAAATATGGACTAGACCCATGCTACCTGACCTTTCTGAGTCTCAGACTCCCCATCTTTAAAATGAGGATAATATTATTATAATAATATTGATTTTGCTTTTTTTGTGTGGTTTGATATTTTTTTTTTGGTGATGATTGGTTGTAATCTATGTAAACTTTCTGGCTCTTAATAAATAGCAAATATTATGGCAAATAGGTTGTTTCAGTTTGGGGTAATGGTATTAGATAAGACAAGAAAAGTAGTCTATAATCAACTTTTAGATGGCCTTAAGGAGCTAGTTTAAAAATACAGACTTTGGGGCGCCTGGGTGGCTCAGTCGGTTAAGCGTCCGACTTCGGCTCAGGTCATGATCTCACGGTCCGTGAGTTCGAGCCCCGCGTCGGGCTCTGTGCTGACAGCTCAGAGCCTGGAGCCTGTTTCAGATTCTGTGTCTCCCTCTCTCTGACCCTCCCCCGTTCATGCTCTGTCTCTCTCTGTCTCAAAAATAAATAAACGTTAAAAAAATTTAAAAAAAAAATACAGACTTTAATTTATATATAGGGATAGGGGAGCCATGGAAAATTTTTGACCAGGGAATGATGTGATTTAAGTTTACAATTTAAAATTTTGTACTGATAGCAATGCTGATGCTAGATTCATTGTAGAATAAAATATCAAAGAACAATTAGATAATGGAGAATGCTGTCAGACACTGCTAATCACACCCGAGTATGTGTTCTTTCTTCCTTCACAGTAATAAAGTCCCTGATTTTTAGTTGTAAACTTGGCCATCTAGAGTAAAAACTGTATTTCCCAACTTTCCTTGTGGCTAGGTGTAGCTATGAGACTGTGTTCTGGCCAGAAGTATCATGCAACATGCCTAGAAGTTGGCTGGAACACAACCTTTCCTTCCATCACTTTTCTTATGTCACTTAGACAATCTGCTATCTTGGTCTTGGTCTAGTTCTGGCTGCTCATTTGGATCCATGGATTGTCATTACAGCCCTAGACTGAGTTTCACCAACTTCTCCATGAGAGAGGATTAAACTATCTTGAAGCCACTGAGACTTTGAGATACTGTTACTTGCAGTAGAATCTAATCCTAGCCAACTCAGAGATAGGAATGGGAATATGAACGGGAGCTTAGTTTCTAGGATTTCAAGCCAATATCAATAAAGGAAGCAAGCAGGAAGATGATCCTTTTGGCTTGGGGTCCAATCCAGGCAGAGATGTTAGATGATTAGCAACCAGTGTTAGGGGCCTGGAAGAGAGGTCGGAGTGGGGGATTATAGACTTGGAGTGGGAAACAGCCCTCTAAATAGCTCTGATAACTGACCTTATTGGAGGGGATGAAATTTCCAAGGGAGTAGAGTGTAGAAAGAGTGTGAAAAAATAAGTGCAAAAAACCGAAGCCTGACCCTCGGTGAGGTCTCTACCCATGGAGGAGGAAGAAGCAAGAGAGAGAGTGAGGTGAGGTAGGAGATGCATGGCGATTGTGAGGGTCAAAGAAAGAAGGGCTGAGACTGAATTGGAGAAGCTTATTTCTTTTGCACCTGGCAGGAAATGTGCAAGAAGAAAAGGAATTTCCAGGTTTCCCATAATTAAGAATGTATGGATTATACGTGTTCATTAATGGATAAAATGTTATTTTATTGAATTTTTCAGGAAGGACTTTGATTCCAGACCATAGAGTTATTTTCTGCTGTTAAGAGCTTTTGTTAGGCTCTTCTTGGTGAGCAGGTGCATACCAAAGTATCTCAATGAGAGAATTACTGAAGAATTCCACGGAGGATGGATGGTCTTGGTTAGAAAGTTACTTAATGGTTTTAAAGCTGTGAGTAGATGATCATGCTGCTTAAACAACAGACCATGAAGATTGAGAACTCATGAATGGTTTTGGTATTAGCATCAAATAAAATTAATAAGAAATTATATTTGACACGTTATAATAGCATGCATAATTATCTTTGGACTTGGTGATAACAGGTCATCTAGTAATGGGCCATAAGTGGTAATACTCAGTATTACTTTTGCCTGAACATATGCCAGAAATTTATGGGGATAGCTGTAAGAGGGAATAATGAGAAATATGAGGGAAAGGAAGGTTTGCGCTAAGAGGAAGGATGGGGAGGAGGAGGACACTGTTCCTTCCTCTCCCGCTTCCTAACTAGCTTATTCTAGAGCTGGAGGCCTAAAGTGACTTGCCCTCAGTTGAGCACCTAGGATGTCAACCAGCACCAGTCCTCACCCTCCAGGGCCAGCAAATCTGCCAGCAGTATTCTCTCATTTAGAAAAGATGAAAGATATCGCTATCTGTGGTTCCCTGATTTCCTGAGATGTCTTCAAGACTTTATGCATGGGCCAACCCAAAACTTTTCTGCTCCCCACCAACAGGAGAGGAGGAGGCTGCAGACCTTCAGTGATTATAGTTATCCGCACTCATCAGGAGTTTAAAGGGGCAGGTCTCTGTTTATAAAGGATACAGGTATCTTGGACAGGGTGTTGACCTGAGCAGCAGTATACAAAAACAGTTACGTCTTCCATGTTTTCAAAGATGAAACAATGCAGAGTGTAGGACCATAAGAAACCCCAAAGAGTCACAAACCATGATAACAAAATAACATTTACTGTCATGTCTTCCAAACCGAGAGGAGTGCTTAAAATATTTGCTGGATGAATTTTGGGTAAATATTCTTATTTCTGTAATATTTAAAACTTCATCTTAAATGTAACCTATGCTCTGTATTTTCAAACATAAGGAAAGGAACACTAGTAGCAAATTGGAGGAATGGGATGGGGGATGAGGCATAGCATGGGGAGAGGAGTGAGAGATAGCATGTATTCTCCATAAAATATTCATTGTAGGTACTGGCAAAATCTTGGTTCACATTTCAGTTCCTTTAATACTTTTTTTTAATGCCTATTTTTGAGAGAGAGAGAGAGAGAGAGAGAGAATGCATGCGAGCAGGGAAGGGGCAGAAAGAGGGAGAGGATTAGAAGCGGGCTCTGTGCTAACAGCAGGGGATCCAATATGGTTACCATGAGATCATGACCTGAGCCAAAGTTCGATGCTTAACTGGACTGAACCACCCAGGGGCCCCAGATTTTGGTTCCTTTGATTGCTAATTGTGTGACATAGGGCAAATTACTTAAATTTGAGCCAAAAGTGTCTTAATTTTTAAAATATGAGTAACAATGCCTACCTTTTATGATTTTGTAAAAGTAAAGAAGTTTTATGAGAATCTTCTTAGTAAATTCTAAGTGACAATGCAAATGTTGGACGTTATTATTGATACTAATAGCAATAGTAATAACAATTGTAGCAGTGCCAGGGAGTGGGGTCTGTGGAGGAAGGCGCGAGTGGAATGCTTATGTGGAATATATGGGCTTTGGGCCTCTGGATGTATAGGAAGAGGGGTGGCTCCAAACAGTAGAATAATAATGATGGCTGCTATTTTAAATTACAGTGTGCCAGGCATCCTGTATAAGCTGTTTTACAGACTCACCAACACTCTGAGCTAGATACTATCTCCATTTACAAATGAGAAATCTGAGGCTGAGCCTGGTTATGAAAGCTACTCTATAGATCATACTGTTATTGTCAAAAATGGCTTTGACCCCTGGTTTCTCTAGTTCATATGGTGACTATACCTCTTCAGAATTCAACAGAGAATCAACACTTCCTTGAATGACAGCTGAGTCACGCTGAATACTTCAAAAGGCCAGCCCTCCTACTCAGACCCTGTGAGTCAGCCTGGACTAGAGAGGCAGGTATGGAGAGTAAGGCACCGTGATAAACTGGCTCTGTCTTGGGGGAGAACAGAGGAGGAGGCTTTGCTTAGCTTTGACTTAGTTTTGAGCAGCACATAGATGATGTGCTGAGATACCCAGGTGTCTCTTTCCTTGACAAGTGCATGCAAAAGGAGCCCAGTGGGACCCTTTCTGGTGTTTGTGGTCGATATGCTACCTGTGGAGGGTGGCCATTTATTGAATTCCTATTCCACTCAACTTCAGTTCATTTGACTTTGGAGGAGCTGCAACATGCCCTTGCCTCTTAATCTGGGCTTTCTCTGGAGTTGCTGTGTGACTGATTCTTTGTCAGACTTAGTTAGAAATTCAGATGATATCAATTTTAAATATATCCATGGAGTTTGAGAACAGTTACTGCACAGACGAGAAAGAGAGGTTAAATTTTTCCTAAACTTAAGTTGTCTGTGTTAAACTCATCATCTACTAGTAATGGACATCATTATTGAAATAATAACTTATATCTTATTCATCCATCCGTCAAACATTTATTAAAAGCCTACCATGTATTAGTGTGCATACAAAGTGCTAGGCATATAGAGATAAATAAATATATGAACAATGCTTGTTCTAGAGTAGCATGGAGAGCCTGAGGGTGGTATTCGGGTTTGTCGGGGAAATACGTGCTCAGCAAGCTTTTGCAAATGTGTGAAATTTTTTTTTCCTTAGAGGACAGGAATTGCATTTGTTTTGCTCACAGATATAGCATATCTTCACAGAATCTAGCACAGAAAATGGCTTAAGAACCCAAGACGTTTTGTGAGTTGACTTAATATTTCAAATATTATGTTATTATAACGTATTATTGATGTTTCCACCTACATGATCAAGTGGCCAGAATGAGTTCATTCAACCCTCAAGTTGCCCCTTTTAGTGAGCTGGGCAACTAAAAGTTGCCCCTTTTAGTGAGCTGGAAATTTTGGTTGCCAAAGTCAACCTGGTAGCCAAATGTTTAAATTTTGGTAATTAATGATTGTGCTTAGTCACAGGTTTGATGAGTGATTTATTTTTAATAAAAGCAGAACGTTCATGACAAGCTCAGCAAATCTGTTGGCAGTTTTAAGGCATTACACCAGGTTGCTTAGGAAAAATTCCCAGCAAATGATACCTATTAGATTCTATAATATTCTTGCAAGGCAACTAAGAAAATAATATTTAAAATTATGTCTATTTTGCTATTTAAAAGCGGAAATTACCTGAAAAGGGAAAAAAATTGTGGGGAATTGATTAGATATTTGATGATTTTTTTTGTAATTCAAAGGAGTAGTAGATTTTGATTTCTCCCAAAAGTTAAACCGTAGTTCTAAAAGTGGAAATAATAGTTTCCATTTGATTACTAAATATTTTAGAGTTTTGACTTACCTATTTTTTGATGATTTTAGTTACCCCTTCCTTTTAAAATTCAAACTCTAAATTTAAGGCTATACCTCAATAGAGTGTTTATGAAGTGGGTTAAAGCTTAGGGAATGTTCCAGTGCAATCTAAAACCACACCAAGTACCAGAGGTTTTATGTTTGAAAAGTGTTCTAATCAGTGATGGATTTGGAATTATTGCCAGGTGATTCTTGAATCTTTAGGCCTAGGCCTTATGAATACATTATCCAGATGTTTATAAAAAGCCATTCTACTAATGTCCTGTTTATACTTTGACTTTGTGGTAAAGAAATACATTTGCCTACTTCAAAGTACCAGATGAAACTATTTTACATCAACTAAATATTATACTCGAGCTGTTCAACAGCCCTTCACCCTCACTCCCTCTGCCTTAAAGGGACTTATTCCCTATCATCACCTATTTTCTCCATGACATATGACAGGAATTCAGCCTGTTTTGTGGAATTTTGTGTGAATACTAAGTCCTTGGTAATGTTTCTTATTCCTTTACTAGCTTTTCTACTTTCCCCCAAATGTATTGTCTCTTGGAAATAAAAGTTTCATTTCTCAATTTTTAAAGCCAGATTATTAATTGAAACTATTCAATATGAATGCAGGAACACCCACTAATTCCTCAAAACCCAGCAGCAGAATCTAATCCTTTGAAAAATCTGTCTGCTTTACTTATCACTATTAATCAGTTTAAGATGACTTAGAAAGGTATATTGGGAGAAAGAAATAGAAAAAAAAGAGGAGAATGAAACAATATTAAAGCTGACATTTTATATTCAGGTTGGGAAGGTAAAAAAGAAAAAACCTTCTTTTACTTTTTCATATATTTTTTGAGTAGTTTTGCCGCATAAATTTACATATATACTATTGGGCTTGGCGTATATACACAATTTTGAGACATGTTTTAGCCATTTTCTGTGTCATTACATATTCTTCAAAATATGGTGCTTAATGGCTGCAGAGGTATTCGTGATGACTTTACCATCCTTTATTTGATCTTTCCTATTTTTCTGTGGTGCCTAATCTCAGTCCCACGGTGATTCACATCCACCCTCGGTCTTCACTGAGCCCCTCTCGGCTCACTATTATTAATTAGTGCTGGTCACCAAACAATTCTGGCTCTTCATTTTCTACACATAAAAGAGCACTGCGCTTTCTGGCACCATTGGGTTTTGGTGAGACGTGTGACTTTTTCTAGCCAAGGAGATGCAAGCAGAGCATTAATTATTGACGAGAGATCTTCCAGAGTGCTTTGCCCCCTGCCACAGTAAGCAGCAGCGTCTGGAGAGCTGGCTACTCCATGAGCCTGAATCCCAGAGTGAGGGAGAGGCCGAGGTGAGCACCCGAAGAACTGGGATGGATAGGTAGTGTGAGCATAAAATAAAACTTTATCTTGGGAGTTCCAGTCAAAGATGGCAAAAAGGAGGCTCCTAAACTCATCTTCTTCCACATACACACCGAATCAGCAGCTACTCATGGAGCAGTTCCCTCTGAAAGAAATTCAAAAAGTAGTTTAGTGACTCCTACAGATCAGACAAACAAGAAAACACCCTCACTGAAATGGGTAGGAAAGACTAAGACACACTCTGCCTATAGACCTCAACTCTAGTAGAGTGATACGTGGTTGGAAGGTATTTCACAACACCCAGCTTTTTCCTGAGGAGCAAAGTGTTTGTACCCAACACCTTTTGTACCCAGCTTTTAAGACTTCCACCTGAGGGACAGGCCCTCATAACATCTGCCACTGAAAGCCAACATGACTTCTGTACAGGAGACAAAGAAAAGCAAAGACAAAGTTCTGAAAGGGCTTGTGAGGACTCACTGTGGCTATCCACCTCAGCCTCAGCACAGCGGGAGTAGGTAGAAATACTTACATCTCAGTATTTCCCTGAGAATCCTATTTGCATATTTTAAAAGCTCCTGCCTGATCCGGGCTTCTAAAGTATATGTCTAGGGGTTGACTGCAATCCTCCCCAGAGACTGATGAAGCAGGAGACACCGTCTTTGTGTTCTTCCTCTGGCCTACTCCACATCGCTGTTGTCTCCCTGGAAGCTGCATGTGCACACATCTGGCACCTCAGCTTTTGTCACTGCCACCCAGAGGATAACACCCTGGGATTGCCTGGCTCTAGTGGCCAGTAGGACCTGATTTTTTTTTAATTAGAAAAAAAAGAATCCCAGTACAGCTAACATACAATGATGTATTAACTTCAGGTGTACAATATTGTGATTCAACAAGTTTACACATTACCCAGTGCTCATCATGATAAGAGCATTCTTAATCCCTTTCACCTATTTCACTTAACACCCTTCCTACCTCCCCTCTGGTAACCATCTGTTAAGTCTCTATAATTAAGAGTCTGTTTTTTGGTTTGTCCCTTTTTTTCTTGGTCCATTTGTTTTCCTTCTTAAATTTCACATGAGTGAAATCATATGGTGTCTTTTTCTAACTGACTTATTTCACTTACCATTGTACTCTCTAGCTCTATCTGTATGTTTGCAGATGGCAAGATTTTATTCTTTTTTATGCTGAGTAATATTCCGTTGTATAGATATACCACATCTTTATCCATTCATCTATTGATGAACACTTGGGCTGCTTCCACAATTTGGCTATTGTAAATAATTTTGCAGTAAACACAAGGGTACATATATTTTTCCGAATTAGTGTTTTTTTCTTCTTTTTATTCTTTGGTTAAAAATCCAGTAGTTGGAACACTGGATCATAGGGTAATTCTCTTCTTAATTTTTTGAGGAAACTCCGTACTGTTTTACACAGTGGCTGCACCAGTTTGCATCCCCACCAATAGTGCAGAAGGGTTCCTTTTTCTCTATATCCTTACCAAGACTTGTTTTTTGTGTTTTTGATTTTGGCCATTCTGATAGGTGTGAAGTGATATCTCATTGTGGTTTTGATTTGCATTTCCCTGATGATTAGTGATGTTGAGCATCTTTTCATTTGTCTGTTGGCCATCTGTATGTCTTCTTTGGAGAAGTGTCTTCTCACGTCCTCTCCCATTTTTTATTTGGATTATTTGGGGTATTTTTGGTGTTGAGTTGTGTAAAATCTTTATATGTTTTGGATATTACCCTTTATTGGATATGTCATTTGCAAATACCTGCTCCCATTCAGTAGGTTGTCTTTTGGTTTTGTTGTTTCCTTTGCTGTGGAGAAGCTTTTTATTTTGATGTAATCCCAATCATTTTTTTTTTTTTTTTGCTTTTATTTCCCTTATCTTAAGAGACATATCTAGAAAAATGTTGCTATGGCCAGTGTCAGAGATATTACTGCCTATGCTGTCTGCTAGGATTTTTATAATTTCAGGTCTCACATTTAGGTCCTCAATCCATTTTGAATTTATTTTTGTGCATGGTGTAAGAAAATAGTCCAATTTCACTCTTTTGAATGTAGCTGTCCAGTCTTCCCAATATCATTTGTTGAAGAGATTCATTTTCCCATTGCATATTCTAGCATTGTTTGTCAAAGATTAATTGACCATTTAATTTTACATCTATTTCTGGATTCTATTCTGTTCCATTGATCTATGTATCTATTTTTGTGCCAATACCATACTGTTTTGATTACTACACCTTTGCAATATAACTTGAAATCTGGAATTGTGATACTTCCAGCTTTGTTCTTCTTTTTAAGATTGCTTTGGCTATTTGGGGTCTTTTGTGGTTCCATACAGACTTTAGGATTATTTCTTCTAGTTCTGTGAAAAATGCTGTTGGTGTGATAGGCTGTGATTGATAGGGATTGCATTAAATTTGGAAACTGCTTTTACATTTTAACAATATTTGTTCTTTATTTTTGTAATGTTCATTATTTATTTTGAGAGAGAGAGAGAGAGAGAGAGAGAGAGCCAGCATGCATGAGCCAGGGAGGGTCAGAGACAGAGAGACAGAGAATCCCACAGAGTCCAATGTGGGCTTGATCCCATGACCTTGGGATCACGACCTGAGCCTAAATCAAAGTCACATGCTCATCTGATTGAGTCACTCAGGTGCCCCAACAATATTTGTTCTTTCAATCCATGAGCATGAAATTATTTTTAAAATTTTTTAAATGTTTATTTATTTTTGAGAGAGACTGTGTGTGTGTGTGTGTGTGTGTGTGTGTGTGTGTGTGTGTGAGAGCAGGGAAGGGGAAAAGAGAGAGGGAGACACAGAATGCAAAGCAGACTTTAGGTTTTGAGCTGTCAGCACAGAGCCTGATGTGGGAGTCAAACTCACTAACGGTGAGATCATGACCTGAGCGGAATTTGGACACTTAACCCACTGAGCCACCCAGGTGCCCTGCATGTAATATTTTTCCATTTGTTTGTATCATCTTTAATTTCTTTCATTGGTGTTTTATTTTTTTTTTATTTTTTTTTTTTATTTTTTTTTTTCAACATTTATTTATTTTTGGGACAGAGAGAGACAGAGCATGAACGGGGGAGGGGCAGAGAGAGAGGGAGACACAGAATCGGAAACAGGCTCCAGGCTCTGAGCCATCAGCCCAGAGCCTGACGCGGGGCTCGAACTCACGGACTGCGAGATCGTGACCTGGCTGAAGTCGGACGCCCAACCGACTGCGCCACCCAGGCGCCCCTTTCATTGGTGTTTTATAGTTCTCAGAGTATAGGCCTTTCACCTCCTTGGTTAAGTTTATTCCTAGATATTTTATTATTTTTGGTGCTGTTTATAAATAGAATTATTTTCTTACTTTTTCTTTCTTCTGCTTTATTATTAGTGTATAGAAATGCAATGAATTTCTGTATATCAATTTTATATCCTGCAACCTTACTGAATGCATTGATCAGCTCTGGTAGTTTTTTGGTGGGGTCTTTAGAGTTTTCTATATCTAGGATCATGTCATGTGCAAATAGTGCAAATTTTATTCCTTTTTTACTAGTTTGGTTACCTTTTATTTCTTTTTATTGTCTAATTGCTGTAGCTAAAACTTCCGGTACTATGTTTAATAAGAACATAGTGAGAGTGGACATCCTTGTCTTGTTCCTGACCTCGGGAAAAGCTCTCAGTTTTCACCATTGAGTATGATGTTGACTTTGTCAAATGCTTTTCTGCATGTGTTGAAATAATTATATGGTTTTAACCCTTTCTTTTGGTGTTGTGATGTATCGCATTGATTGATTTGCAAATATTGACCACATGCACCTTTGTATCCCAGGAATAAATCCCACTTGATCATGGCAAATGATTTTTTTAATGTATTGTTGGTTTCAATTTTCAAATATTTTATTGAGGATTTTCACATCTATATTTATCAGAGATATTGGCATGTAGTTCTTTTTCTGGTAGTGTCTTTATTTGGTTTTGGTATCAGGGTAATGCTGGCCTCATAGAATGAATTTGGAAGCTTTCCTTCCTCTTCTATTTTTTGGAATAATTTGAGAAGAATACATATTAACTGTTCTTTAAATTTTTGGTTGAATTCACCTGTGAAGTCTTCTGGTCCTGGACTTTCGTTTGCTGTGAGTTTTTGATTTCTGAGTCAATTTCATTGCTGGTAATTCGTCTGTTCAAATTTTCTATTTCTTCTTTTTTCTTTATTCTGAGAGAGACAGAGAGGGAGAGAGAGAGAATCCCAAGCAGGCTCCCTGCTGTCAGCACAGAGCCTGCCACAGGGCTTAATCCCACAAATTGTGGGATTATGACCTCAGCCCAGATCAAGAGTTGGACGCTCAACTGACTGAGACACCCAGGTGCCCCTCTAGTTCCTCTTGATTCAATTTTTGGAGGCTATATGTTTCTAGGAATTTATTCATTTTTTCTAGATTGTCCCATTTGTTGACATATAATTTTCATATTTTCTCATAATCCTTTATATTTCTGTGGTGTTGGTTGTTATTTATCTTCTTTATATATATATAATAAAGAAAAAACTATATATATTTATATCTATATAAAATATAGATATATTTTAAGTTTATTTATTTATTTTGAAAGAGAGGGGCGAGAGGCAGAGACAGAGGTCAAAAGAGAATCTCAAGCAGGCTCCACACTGTCTGCCATGGAGCTTGATCCTATGACTGAGATCATTACCTGAGCCCAGATCAAGAGTTGGACATTCAACTGACTGAGCCACCCAGGTGCCCTCCTATTTCATTTAGGATTTTGTTTATTTGAGTCCTCTGTCTTTCTTTCTATTTTTTTTCCTGATGAGTGTAGCTAAATGTCTATCTACTTTGTTGATCTTTTCAAAGAAAAGCTCCTGGTTTCTGGATCTGTTCTGTTGTTTGTTTGTTTTTAACTTCTATTTTTGCAGGACCTGCTTTTGCCACAGAACTTTGGCAAACAAAGAAACAGTTCTTACCCAGTGATCTCCTCAGGGCTAAATACATAGATAGCAGATACAAAAAGTTATCTACTGGTCTTTCCCAGGAGTAAGTCTATTTGAGTATTTGAAAAGCTACTGTCTGAGAGCCTAAATTCCGATCAACCTGCATATAGATGATAACTGAGATCCTCCTTTTGGAATATTGACAAGTCTTAGCACATCCTCAACTACTGTGAGCTACTCTTAATAAAGATAGCAGCGTGGACATTCACAAAGTTTTGAGAGACAACCAAAAGTTCAGCCCAGGCTAAATGATAAGATTCACCTCCTACATGAGACCACTCCCTCAAAACTGGGAGAGGTAGCTCTTTGATCTAAAGTGCAGAAACCTATGAAGAGTGGTAAGAAAAATGAAGAAACAGAATATATTTCAAACAAAAGAACAAGATAAAACAGATCTTAATGAAATGTTGATGTATGATTTACCTGATACTGAATTGAAAACAATGGTCATTAAGATGCTTATGTGAGGTCTGGAGAACAATGCATGAACAAAGTGAGAATTTCAACACAAAGATAGAGAATATAAGAAAATACCAAACAGAAGTCACAGATACAGAAGGTAGAATAACTGCACTGAAAATTTTAAAGAGAAGTTTAATATCAGATAGGTCAAGCAGAAAAAAGGGTCAGGGAACTTGAAGACATGGTAGTGGAATTCATTCAGTCAGAGATGCAAAAAAAAAAAAAATGAATGAAAAAGACTTAAGATGGCTTAAAGGACTTATGGGATACTATCAAGAGGACCAGTATTCTCATTATAGAGGTCCCAGATGCAGAAGAAAGAGAGAAAGGTGCATAAAGCTTATTCAAAGAAATAATGGCTGAAAATTCCCTAACCAGAGGAAGGAAATGGACATTTGGATCCAGGAAGCCCAGAGAGTTGCTCTGTAGAATAAGAATCCAAAGAGACCCACAATGGGATACATTATAATTAATATATCAAAAGTTAAAGTCAAGAAAAAAACAGCTTGTTATGTATAAGGCAACACCAATAAGACTATCAGCAGACTTTTCAGCAGAATCTTTGCAGGCAATAAGGGAATAATGTATAATTAGAATTTGTGAAGAGAGAAGAATTTAAATGTTCTCACCAAACCAACCAAAACCAAAACAAAAAAATGATGAGTATGTGAGGGAATGGATGTGTTAATTAACTAGATGAAGAGAATACTTTCACATTTGTCAATTATATCTCAAAGAAGCTGAAATAAAAAAACGTGTTATTTAAGGAATGGAATCATAGGGGCTGTTTGTTATCATAGTATAATTTCACCTATCTTGGCTGATGCACTGATCATATTTAAATGAATCTGGGGAATCTGGCTTAGACCTTGTAGTCATCAAGTGGACCCACACTCACCTTCATTTTCATGAATTATGTGCCAGATCATGATATGCACCCTCAGATTCTCAAACAATTGGGAATATTTCCCCCTACCCATCTATTTTCAAAGTGTGTCTTTAGCTGACTTCAGGCATATTTGATAACTCATATCACATACAAATATAAGCATTCATACTTCATTCTCACAATATTTATGATTGATTAGCCTTGCCCATATTTTTCTGTTGCTCTGACAAATATCAATAGCATCTTTAAGATAAAGGCTTTTTAAAGTCCAAACTTTATAGTTGTATAAAGAGAAGAAAATTCAAAAGAGAAAAAATACTGTCATTTCTCCTGCCATCTAAACTTATTTCTGTGATCCTGTATTTCTTTCTTTTCTTTGTGCATATAACTTTATATTGCTTGTCATAGTTTACAAAGAATTTGTCATTTTCTCTATATTGTCAAAAATTTCATATTGTTTTATAGATTTCATAATTAACATTTTAATGGCTACAAATACTCCACTGAAATTGAAGAACATAATTTATTCCACAATTTCCTTATTGAGCTTTTAGGCTGCTCCTATTTTTAAAAAGAATTACTATTAGAATAAATCATTTTAAACAAATATGCTAGACCACATACATCTAATCAACATTACTGTGTAAGTACCTTCTAAGTCTAAACACATTTTCTAACACAGGTGTCATTGATGTAAACATCTCTGATACTTCTTTTTTGAGATTGTCTTTAAAGCCAATTGATAAAGCTACACATTTAACAGTCATTTCCCAGCCAACTAGTTTTCAACAAAGCAGGAAAGAGTATCCAGTGGAAAAAAGACAGTCTCTTCAGCAAACGGTGCTGGGAAAACTGGGCAGTGACATGAAGAAGAATGAAACTAGACCACTTTCTTACACCATACACAAAAATAAATTCAAAATGGATGAAAGACCTAAATATGAAACAGGAAACCATCAAAATCCTAGAGGAGAAAACAGGCAGTAACCTCTTTGACCTTGGCCACAGCAATTTCTTACTAGACATGTCTCCCAAGGCAAGGGAAATAAAAGCAAAAATGAACTCTTGGGACCTCGTCAAGAAAAAAAGCTTCTATACAGTGAAGGAAACAATCAACAAAACTAAAAAGCAACCAACGGAATGAGAGAAGATATTTGCAAATAACATATCTAATAACGGGTTATTATCCAAAGTCTATAAAGAGGTTATCAAACTCACCACCCCCCAAATAATAATAATCCAGTGAAGAAATGTGCAGAAGACATGAATAGATACTTTACTAAAGAAGACACCCAGATGGCTAACAGACACATGAAAAGATGGTAACATTACTCATCATCAGAGAAATACAAATCAAAACCAAAATGAGATACCACCTCACACCTGTCAGAATGGCTAAAATTAACAACTCAGGAAACAACAGATGTTGGTGAGGATGCAAAGAAATGGGAACCCTTTTGCCCTGTTGGTGGGAATGGAAACTGGTGCAACCGCTCTGGAGAACAATATAGAGGTTCCTCAAAAAATTATAAATAGAATTACCCTATGACCCAGCAATTGCACAACTAGGTATTTACTCAAAGGATACTAGTGTGATGTTTCAAAAGGCCACATGCACCCCAGTGTTCATAGTAGCGCTATCAACAATAGCCAAATTATGGAAAGAGCCCAAATGTGAATTGATAAAGAAGATGTGGTATTTATATACAATGGAATATTACTCGGTGATCAAAATGAATGAAATCTTGCCATTTGCAACAATATGTATGGAATTAGGGTGTATTATGCTAAGTGAAATAAGTAAGTCAGAGAGACAAATATCATACGATTTCACTCCTATGTGGAATCTAAGAAACAAAGCAGCCAGACATAGGAGAAAGGAAGGAAAACCAAGATAAAAACAGAGGGAGGCAAACCATAAGAGACTCTTAAGTACAGACAATAAACTGAGGGTTGCTGGAAGGGAGGTAGGGAGGTGGGTCAAGGGATGGGCTAAATGGGTGATGGGCGTAAGGAGGGCACTTGTTGGGATGAGCACTGGCTGTTGTATGTAAGTGATGAATCACTGGGTTCTACCCCTGAAACCAATACTACACTGTATGTTTACTTACATATTTATTTAACTTGAATTTAAATAAATAAATTTTTAAAAAGTTATTTTAGTCTTTTATATCTTGGTTTTGGATTCTACATCATTTGTTCTTTTGTTCATATTTTGGCTGTCTCCAAAAATCAATTCTAATTTTAAAGTACCTAATTTTACCTCCATTTTGACCATTTGGAAGGCTGCCAAAATGTTCTGAAGGCAATTTTAGAGGGAAAAGTTCCAAAAATATTTAGAGCAATGGGCAATTACTGCAATAACTGTGCAGCCTCCTGCAGTGATAGCTTTGGAGAGCTAACACTCCTTTTGTTATGTGGATTTGGGTAGGTCTGTTACTATATTCATTAAGTCCATAACTCTGTAGTCAACTCTTCATGAGAAAACTATCATCCCAAATAATCTCGCTTCCTTGAGAGCAGGGGTGATTCTTTCACAGAACCTGTATTCATGCCTTACAGATAGTACATACCTGTTATATATTTGTCATAGGTCTTTAGCAATGAATAATCTGTCTAGAATACACTTTTTCCATTGGCAAGCACCTACTTTTGAATAAACTCTTCTGGTGAAGGCTTGAACTCTCTAACACTGGGACCAACAACATCTGCATCACCTGGGAATTTGTTAGAAATGCATATTACTTGGCCCCACTCTGCAACTCCTGAATCAGAAATTCTGGATGTTAGATACAATGATCTGTGCTTTATCAAAACCTCCATGTGATTCTGATACATAATACATGATCAAGAAATAGTAAAGTTTGGAAAAAACTAGAAATAAAGTTCCTGGAGATAATAGTATGATGGGAGAAAGTTGATGTCAGAGGCCATAGGTTATAAAACTCAATGTGTTCGGAGTACATATTCTGGACTAAAAATTGTGCTATAACACTGGGTACGTAAAAGCAAAAGAAAAAGATAATGTCTTTGTTTTCATAGAGTTGGTGGTCTAGGATAGGTAAAGGATGAGTAATAGATTAAAATATATAAACAGATACAATGCTCTGTAATACTTTAGTATAGAAGCATATGTAAATATGGGTGGTGATGATCATAAGTACCATTTATAAGCCACAAGTTATCTGTCAGGCACAGTGCAGTGCTTTCCATCACAATATATCATTTTTTCAGTCTGGCCATTAGAAGGAATATAAAGATTAAGAGGTTCTATGTGGCTTGAATAGGTTCCCTTGAATCTGGAAAGAAAATCTTA
The DNA here is from genome assembly GCF_018350215.1 of Panthera leo. Classification (NCBI taxonomy): domain Eukaryota; kingdom Metazoa; phylum Chordata; class Mammalia; order Carnivora; family Felidae; genus Panthera; species Panthera leo. The sequence goes on from NC_056695.1 coordinate 43,337,767, forward strand.
GTCTCAACATTCACTCTTCCTTGCCCAGAGCACTTGAGCCATTCATGAACCCTGCGTTTGTCAGTTCCCTTCAGGAATGGGTATATGGGCACCTATCTCAGAATTGATTTGCAGATTAAATAAGGTAATGTATGAAGTTGCTTAGCTCAGTATGTCCTAAATATTCAATAGATAGTAATGTCTTTATTTCTGTTGACAGTAATCATCAACATTACCACTACCAATATCATCAAAATCGTTACTATTTTTATTAGAGTGGTAAGTGACAACATAATATAGATTCTCTATGAGTTAAGAAGACAGACTGCCAGAGTTCAATTCTGGCTTTGTCAGCCTCTAGCCATGAGACCATGGCTTATCCTCTCTGTACTTCAATTTCCTTAACTCTAAGGTGGGGGCCTTGAGTGCTTACTTCATAGGGTTGTAGTGACTGGTAAATGAATTAATGCATGTCAAACACCCGGAACATGACCAGCCCTGTAGTGTATGCTCAGTAAGTGCTGGCTGGTATTATCATTAATTTGGAGCGGGGGGGGGGGGGGGGGGGGGGGGAGGTGGGGAATGTGCCACGGACTTCTCTGTCAGAGAGTTTAACTTCTCTCTATGGTATGTTGTGATTTTGATGGAAAGGTTTATGTTTTAGGGGCCCTTGGAATAAAAATATCACTATTCCTTAATTCTGTAGGCATTAAGGTTCCACTACTTAAGTAAAAGCCTTTTTGTGGTGCCTAAAAATAAGGGGGGGGGGGAATAATACCAAAATAAAGCTTAAAAAAGGCCAAGGGGAAGAAAATTTTAAATCAAAGGGCAGGACATCCATTTTTACTTTATGGAAATGTATTATTTAAGCAAATTTACTGATAATGATGCACAGATGCTGTTTGTAGACACGATTTTCTTCCTTTGAAGTAACTGAGTGCTGATTTCCTATCTGTGCCAGCAGTGTTTTCTGAATTAATTCTGTGCCCCTCTATATCATTGTGGGAAAGAGAGCTTATACAACTTTTCTGAAGATTAGAAGACTAAAAGGTACCTATTGCCTCAGAGGCTGAGAAGATGTACGCAAATGTGAATAAACAGTTAAAACACTACCAGGTGCACAGGAAGAGTCCTTGAACACAAACACGATTGACATCAAGAAAATATTAGCTTTGTAATTCTGCCTGGATGGCACATTGATGGACCAGCACTGCAGAAGGATTCAGCTGCAAGCATTTCATGTAATTGATGGTGGAAGAAAAGAAAATTTCAACAGATATTTTGCTGTTAATTTGCCACAGGTGCTCAAATGCCTGTGACCTAGTATGTCAAGGATTCAAAATGCTACTGTGATAGCTTCAGGCTTTGCTTCCAGGTTATTTTACAGACTGTGGCATACATTTTTAAGAATTTAATTCTGTTTATTGGTAATGTTGCAGTTCACGATTACAATCTAACAGGATGAGTGTAGTTTCTCAGTCAAGTGGATATTAACTTAATTTATATCACTCAGATTCATGTTCAATTTTTTTATCATGTGCATTCTGTCTTCAGTTCTTTTATTTTAACTTAACATTATTTCATCTACATGTTTCCAGATACTGATTTTGGCCATTTACTTTCCATACCAGTCTTTCATATTCTTGCTACCTCTAATGGATTGTTTCTAGATTTTCACATTTATACACAGAGATGCAGGGAACATCTTAATATAAAATTTTTTTCTTATTTTATAATACTGCCAATGAGTTTGTTCTCCAAAGCAGAAGAAACAAAGTAAGAATTTTTATAGTTCTTGCTACATATTGGGAGATCACATTCTAGAAATATTAAACTAACAGTACCATCAGCATGGAATATGGTATGTATCTTTTGTGACTGCCTTATTTCACTTAGCATAATGCCCTCAATGTTTCATGTTGTAGCATATGTCAGAATTTCCTTCCTTTTTTTTTTAAATTTTTTTCTAACGTTTATTTACCTTTGAGACAGAGACAGAGCATGAACGGGAGGGGCAGAGAGAGAGGGAGACACAGAATCTGAAACAGGCTCCAGGCTCTGAGCTGTCAGCACAGAGCCCGATGTGGGGCTCGAACTCACGGACCGTGAGATCATGACCTGAGCCGAAGTCGGACGCTTAACCAACCAAGCCACCCAGGCGCCCCAAGAATTTCCTTCCTTTTTTAAGGCTGAATAATATTCCATTGCATGTATATACCACATTTTTTTATCCATTTGTCTATTGATGAACACTGGGGTAACTTCCACATTTCAGCTATTGTGAATAATGCTGTTATGAACATGGGTGTACAAATACATCCTTGAGACCATGCTTTTAATTATTTTGGGTATAAGTCCAGAAGTGGAATTGCCAGATCATATGGTTATTCTTTATTTTTTAAGGAACCACCATACTATTTTCCTAAGTGTGTCCATTTTACATTCTCCATTATAGCACACTAGGGCTCTAATTTTTCTACCTTCTCACCAACACTTGTTATTTTCTGTTTTCCTAATAGGTGTGAGGTGGTATCTCATTAGTTTTGATTTGCATTTCCCTAATGATTAGTGATGTTGAGCATCTTCTCATGGGCTTATTGACCACTTGTATATTTTCTTTGTTGAAATATCTATTGAAGTCTTTTCCACTGTTGAATTGGGTTGTCTGGTTTCTGTCATTCAGTTTTGGGAGTTCTGTATTTATTCTGAATGTTAATTCCTTATCAGGGCTATGATTTGCAAGCATTTTCTCCCATTGTGTATATTGCCTTTTTACCTGTTGATATTGCCTTTTGATGCACAAAATTTTCTAATATTCATGAAATCTAATTTGTCTATTTTGTTGCCTTTACCTTTGATGTCATTTCCAAGAAATCAACGCCAAATCTAATGTCATGAAGCTTTTGCCCTATATTTTTCTTCTAGGAGTTTTATAGTTCTAGATCTTTTATTTAAATCTTTGATCCATTTTGAGTTAATTTTTCTGTATGATGTTAAATAAGAGTCCTACTTCATTCTTTTGCATGTGGATATCCAGTTTTCCCAGCACCATTTGTTGAAAAGTCTGCCCCATTGAAAGGTCTTTGCACCTGTCAAAACCCCATATATTTGAGGGTTTGTTTCTGGGCTCTCTATTCTATACCATTGGTCTATATGTCTGTGTTTATGCAAGTATAACACTATTTTGCTTGTGGTAGCTTTGTAATAAGTTTTGGAATTAGGAAGTGTGAGTCTTCCAGATTTGTTCTTCTCTTTCAAGATTACTTTGGCTATTAAGGATCTATTGAGGTGCCATATAGATTTCAGGATGGGTTTTTCTATTTCTGCAAAGCACATATTTGGTATTTTGATAAGGATTGCATTGAAGCTGTTGACTGCTTTGGGGAGTATTGACATCTTAACAGTATAAGTCTTCTATCGCTTCTCGGCCTTTTGGCTAAGATCAAGTGTAGTAACAATATAAGTCTTCTAATCCATGAAGATGTATTTGTTTTTGTTTATTTGTATTTTCTTTAATTGCTTTCAGCAGTGTTTTGTAGTTTTCATTGTATAAGTCATTCACCTTCTTGGTTAAGTTAATTCCTAAGTATTTTAGTCTTTTGATATTATTGTAAATGGAATTGTTTTTGTAATTTCCTTTTCAGACTGTTTGTTGTTCATGTATAGAAATGCATCTGATTTTTATGTGTTGGCTTTGTATCTTGTTACTTTGGTGAAATCACTTATTAGTCCTAACAGGTTTTTGTGTGGAATCTTTACTGTTTTCTACATATAGATCACATCATCTGTGAACACATGTAATTTTATTTTTCCTTTTCTAATTTAGATGCCTTCTTTTTCTTGCATGATTTCTCTGACAAGAACTTTCAGTACTGTGTTGAATAGAATTTGCAAAAGTTAGCATCCTTGCCTTGTTCCTGATTTTAGAGGAAAATCTTTCAGTTTTTCACCATTGAGTATAAAGTCCATCATGTCCAGGGCTTTTCCTTGTTAGGAGATTTTTAATTACTGATTCAGTTTCCTTACTAGTTAAAGATGTATTCAGATTTTCTATTTTTTTATGATTTAGAGTTGATAGGTTTCATGTTCCTAGAAATTTGGCCATTTCATTTAGGTTTTCCAGTTTGTTAGCATATAATTTTTCATATACTCTCTTATATCCTTTATTTCTGTGGAATCAGTAAGAAATGTCCCCAGTTTTATTGCTGACTTGAGTAATGTGACTGTTCTCTCTCTATTTTTTAGTCCATCTAGCTAAAGGTTTTTCAATTTTGTTGATCTTTTCCAAGGACCACTTTTGGCTTCATTGATTTTCTCTGCTGCTTTTCTATTCTCTGTTTCATTTATCTCTGCTCTAATCTTTGTTTCCTTTCTTTCACTAGCTTTGAGTTTAGTTTGTTCTTCTTTTTCTATTTCTAGTTACTTAAGTTGTAAAGTTTGATTGATTTGAGATCTTTCCTGTTTTTTAATGTAAGCATTTATTGCTATAAACTTCTCTTAGCAGTGCTTTGCTGCATTCTGTATGTTTTGGTATGTTGTGGTTTTGTTTTCATTCGTTTCTAAATATTTTATAATTTCCCTCATGATTTCTTCTTTGATCCATTGGCTGGTTAGGAGTGTGCAGTTTAATTTCCACAAATTTGTGACTTTTCATTTACCTTCTTTATCTAACTTCATTCTGTTGTGACCAGGGAAGATACTTTGCATGAAACATATCTTTTTATTGATCTATTTTATTATTATTTTAAAGTTTATTTATTTATTTTGAGACAGACAGAGAGAGCACAAGCAGAGGAGGGGCAGAGAGGGGGGCTGGACACAGGATCCAAAGCGGGGTCTGTGCTGACAGCAGAGCGCCTGATGCGGGGCTGGAACTCAGCTGAAACCAAGAGTCAGACACTTAACTGCGCCACCCAGGTGCCCCAATACATATCTTTTTAAATCTGTAGAGACACAGTTTGTGGCCTAAGGTGGTCTATCCTGGAAACTATTCCATGTCCTTGAGAAGACTGTGTATGCTGTTGTTGGATAGAGTGGTCTGTGAGATCTAGTGGGTTTATTGTGTTAAGTCCTCTGTTTCCTTACTTATCTTCTGTCTGGCTGTTCTGTGAAAAGGAGGTATATACGAAATGACTTCTAAAGGCTGAAGGAGACATAAAAGTGAAGAAAAAAATAAAGAAGTCCAGCTTGATTAGAAATGGTTTATTAAGGGGACTCGTGGACAGAAGTGTGTTTTAGGTGGGTACAAGGCGACCGGATCTCTGTAACTCCATCTCCCTTAGGACCTGCTTTTATAGCCCTAGAGTCTGAGAGTACATGCTGAGGGACTATCCAAGAGAAGAATGTTTAAGAACAGGTATGTGCCACAGGTTTCTCTATCCACTATTGAGAATTGAATATTGAAGTGTCAAATTGTTGTTCTAGAACAATCTATTTCTACATTCAATTCTGTCAGTTTTGGTTCATATATATTGATGGTCTATCATTAGGTACATAAATGTTTATAATTGTGAATATCTTCTTGCTGTATTGACACTTTTATTAATATATATAATGTTCTTCTTTGTCTCTTATAAACTTTTTGATTTAAAGTCCATTTTGTCTGGTATCAGTATAGCCACCCCTATTGTTTTTTAGTTAATATTTGCATGGAATATCTTTTTTCATCCTTTCATTTTCAAAATATTTCTGCCTTTAGCTGTAAAGTGAGTCTCTTTTAGATTGCATATAGTTGGATCATTAAAAAATCCATTTGCCAATCTCTGTCTTTTGATTAGAGATTTTAATCTATTTACATTTAAAGTAATTATTGCTAAGCAGGGTCTTATTTCTTTCATTTAGCTATTTGCTCCCTTTATGCCTTTCAGCTCTTTTTTTGTCCCTCATTTGCTGCATTACTGTCTTTTTTTTGTGTTTAGCTGATTTTTTATAGTGGAATATTTACATTTCTTTTTCATTTGCTTTTGTTTATATTCTAGAGCTATTTCTTTGTGGTTACCATGGGGATTACATTGAATATCCTAAAGTTATAGTACTCTAATTTGAATTTATGCCAGCTTAACTTCAATAACATCTAAAAACTCTGCTCCTTTTCAGCTCTACCCCCATGCTTTTTGGTCATTGATATCACAAAATTACATCTTAATATGTTATGTGTCCCAAAACATAAACTAATGATTATTTTAAATGTATTGGTCTCTTAAATCATTTAGGAAACACAAAAATGAAGCTACAAACCGTTGTTACAATTAAAAATAGCTTTTATAATTGCCCATTTATTTCTCTTTATTGAGATCTTTATTTCTTTATATGGCTTCAAGTTACTGTCCAGTGTCCTTTCATCCTCTAGGACTCCCTTGAGCATTTCTTACAGGGCAGGTTTACTTCACTATCTTCCCAGAATCCTTTATAATGGCTTTTTCCAGTAACTTTAATTTTGGATTTATTTATTTGATTTGAAGCTGTATATTTTTGAAAAGAAAGGTTTAATATTAATATTTATAATTTTTAAATATGCAGTGCACCATTTATTTTGGTCTTGCAAATGTTGGGAATATATTTGGACACAAATAAAAAGAAATTTGACTCATTGTGGCTGTTTTAGTCAGTCTTCTTTAAGAAAAAGAGAACCAATAGGATACACACACACACACACACACACACACACACACACACATATAGTTTTATTATGAGGAATTGGCTTACATGATTATGGAGGCTGTGAAGTCACAAGATCCATAGCCAGCAAGCTGGCTAAATCAGTTAAGCTATATTCACAAAGTTATACAATCATCTATCACTATCCAATTTTAGAATATTGTCATCATCCCAAAAGGAAACCCCATACCTACTAGCATTCACTGCCCATTTTCCTCTCTCCTGACCAGCTCTAGGCAACCTAAATTTTACTTTTTACCTCTACCAATTTACCTATTCTAGACACTTCATATAAGTAGAATTTTACAGTATGTGGTCTTTTTTTACTTCTTTCACTTAAGATAATGTTTTCAAGTTTCATCCATGTTGTATCATGTATAAAACATAATTTTTTATTACTGAATAAGATTCCATTGTGTGGACATACAATTTGTCCGTTCATGAGCTAATGGACATAAAGTTGTTTTTTACCTTTGACTATTATTAATAATGCTGCTATGAACGTTTGTGTGCAAGTCTTTGTGTGAACATATATTATAAATTCTCTTGAATATAGACCTAGTAGTACATGTTTCACTTTTTAAGGGACTGCCAAATTGTTTTTCAAAGTGGCTATACCATTTTACATTCCCATCAGCAATGTACAAGCATTCAAATTTTTCTACATCCTTGCCAATACTTGTTTTTATCTTTTTGATCATAGCCATCCTAGTGGGTATGAAGTGACATTTCATAGTGGTTTTTTTCATAGTGGTTCTAATTTGCATTTTCCTGCTGTCTAATGATATTAAGCATCTTGTTACATGCTTATAATCTGTTTGTATACTTTACTTGAAGAATGTCTATTCATATTCTACCCATTTTTTAATTGGATAGCCATTTTATTTTTGAGATCTTAAGAGGTCTTTAGATATTTTAGATACAAGTGCCTTATCAGGTATATGATTTGCGAAGTTTTTCTCCCATTCTTTATGTTGTCTTTTCTCTTTTTGCTGGTGTCTTTTGAAATCCAGAAGTTTACAATTCTGATAATTCAATTTATCTATTTTTTTCTTTTGTTGCTTGTGATTTGGGTATTGTATCTAAGAAACAATTACTTACCCAAGGTCATGAAGTTTTATAGTTTTAGCTCCTACATTTAGGTCTGTGATTAATTTTTTAATTAATTTTTGTATATGTTGTGATACGTGAATACAACTTTATTCTCTTACATGTGGTTATTTGGTTGGCCCCAGTACTGTTTCTCTGAAAATATTTTTCTATATCCACTGAATTGTCTTGGCACCTTTGTTGAAAATGAATTGATCATTCTTTTAAAGGTTTATTTTTGGACTTTAAATTCTATTCTATTGATCTACCTATCCTTATACCAGTACCACACTCTCTTGCTACTATAGTTGTTTTTTTTTTTTTTTTTTTAATCATGAAGGAGTGTTAGATTTTGTCAAATGCTTTTTCAGCATCTGTTGGGGTGATCATGTGGTTGTTGTCCTTTTATATTATGTGATAAATTACATTCGTTGATTTTTGGATGTTAATCCAACCTTGCATTTCTGTGATAAATCTCTCTTGGCCATGATGTATAATCCTTTTCATTTGTTGCTGGTGTCAGTTTGTTTGCATTTTGTTGGATAGTTTTGGGTGTTTTTTTTTTTTTTTTGCATTTATATTTATAAAAGATGTTGGTCTGTAGTTTTCTTTTCTTCTGATACCTTTATCTGGTTTTGATATCAGTAATAGTGACCTTGTAGAACAAGTTGAAAAATGTTCCCTTATCTTATAGTTTTTGGAATAGTTTATAAAGAATTGGTATTAATTTTTAAATGTAATTGTTTTGAGTTTTTATGGCTTCCTTTATAGTATACCCTTTGCTATTGTTAAATTGCAAGCAGGGTTATAAATGGAGACAGAAAGGTATTGTTTAATGCTGATCATTTCCCTATAGAACAGTTGATGGCAAAGGTACAGTACTCCAAATAAAAGTGTTGAGTCTTTATTCTGCCTACTTCTGCTATACTACAGTGCTGGATACTGCACCACTGGGGGACGTTCTTAATTGCAGAAACAAATTATAAAGCTTTTATATTTTGAATTCAGAACCATAGTTGGAAGATGCCTTTCAGTGCTATTTTCTTCAGTGGAGTCATGTTAGGTACGTGCCTAACTTACTGTCCCCACTTTAAGAACTCCTACCTGTAGCTTACTGGTACAAATTTGTTTAGAAATATAATTTAAACAAAAATGAGCAAGGATGAGAGAGAGAGAGAGAGAGAGAGAGAGAGAGAGAGAGAGAGAAGCGGGGGGTGGGGGGTGACTAAGAAATAGACTCTTAACTCTAGAGAACAAACTTTGGTTTGATGGTTACTGGAAGAGGTAGGTGGAGGAAGGGATTAAATAGGTGATGGGGATTAAGGAAAGTACTTGTTGTGATGAGCACTGGGTGTTGTATGGAAGTGTTGAATCACTGTATTATATACCTAAAACCAATATTACACTGTATGTTAACTAACTGGAATTTAAATAAAAACTTTAAAAAAAAGACTGTTGTGAAGTATTATACTTCTTAAATAAGAAAGTCTGAGAACAGGAAAGTTTGTTGAATCCCAGACATCATGTAAGGTAATCCAAACAATAAATATTTAGATTGTCTTCCTATGTGTTTCCAAGTACCTTTGGTCATTAGTCACTGTCAACTCAATGGGAAAAATTAACACTGAAGAAATAATAATAGCTAATGTTTACTAAATAATTACGATGTGCCAAACACTGTTTTAAGTTCTTTACATATACTATATCTTTTGTCTTCATAGCAATCTTATGGAGTCAATACTAATATTATTCTCCACTTTACAGATGTGAAAACTCAGAAACAGAGAGGTCATCTAAGTTGCTTCATGTCGTGTGGGTAGAAAATGGTAGAGCCAGGATTTTACCTAGGTTATGTGACCCCAAAGGCCACCTTGAACCAGGAGTTAGGGTAGATTAGGCATATTCCAGAGCAGGGATTCAATTCAGGATTTCTGTATTACAATTTTTGAGTTTATAAGTCCTTTGTCCCTCTCTTGATGAAGACTAACATTTTCAGTCAACATTTAAGAAATGTTCATAAAGGAAGTGCTAAGATGGTTCTAAGGATTTGAAATTAAACAGTCTCTCTCTACAGGGATGATGTAATAGACAAGTTAACAAAATAAATATTTAGCATTTATTGAGTGCTGTGTTTCATGCATGGCAAGTTGACTCACTTGTATAAATTCACTGAATCTGCAAAATAACTCTATGAATTAAGGATGTATTATTATTATCACTTTTATTTATAGATGAAGCCACTGAAACAAATATATATAACTTGCTCAAGGTCAATTAGCAATAAGTGCCATAGCCCAGGTTTGAACCTGGATGGTCTTGCTCCAAAATCTCTGTTCTTAATCATTTTGCTATGCATTTTCTCTAAGGAAGTAAATGGTCATCTGACATTGTCACAACAATGCAGTCACACCAAGAAAGCAGTGATAAGACTGGAACATTGTGCTTATGCATGTGGAGGTTGGAATCACTTCTGTAGGAGAGAAATGTGTTGTGGCTGAGAGGAGGAGAAAGGCTTTTTCTGCAAATCTGAGACAACCTGAGACAAACATGGAAATAAGGAAAGAAAAATTACTTTTAAAAGGGAGGCCGTTAGCTTGTGCTTTACCAGACGATGGGAATGCACTGATAGGGTGTGGTGCACACTTTGGAGCTGTGCCTGCTTGGTCCTGAGGGAGCTGTGGTTTGGGAGGGTTTAGAGTTGTGCCTCACGAGTGGAAAGGGTCAGTTTGAAAGAACAATTTTAGAAAGTGAGTTTGATAAACTCAATTAGCATGTATAGAGGTTGAACCAACAATAGATGAATAGAAACATCAATTACAAGTGTTTTTAGTAATCTAAGAAGCACCTGGAAATTAGGAAAAACTTGACCATAGGGGCAATATTTCTTTCTTAGTGCCAAAATTGTAATAGTTGTCTCTTTCTTGTGGCAGTAACATCAGGGAGCAGGGTTTATTCGGCACTTTTCTTCATGGACACACAAGCATGTCCCATTGTCCTAGTTTTCTTGCAAGGTGCCCTACTGTCTCTGTGTGTATGAGTGAGAAGAAAACGTGCCCAGAGCCGTCAGTGACCAGAAAGCTGGATGTGTGTGGGCAGTTTTCCTCCAGATGTGTGGGTCCTCTGGTCTGCAGCCTTGAGGGACTTGAGAGCTTTCTTGGTCTCCTTGAACACTTGCATTCACTCACCTCTTGGTCATGAAGGCACTGTTAATGTTCTTTTGAATTTGAGGAAACTTGCGACTTTAAAGGATCATCACATTATCAAAATAAATGTCATGTAATGTTTTCAATGAGATGATTGTAAAGTTGAGGTTTCTAAGTTATTTTTTACCAAAAGGAAAAATTATATTCAAAAGCAAATAATCCAGTATTGCCCACCCATCATATTTCTCATATGCAAATGGAAATCAGTGAGAATCAAATGTCAAATACAGACACTTAAAAAAATACTTTTGGTCTGTTTTTACTTTTAAGATGACCTGGTGCCTTCTTTTTCTCAAGTCCTCACACAGGTATTCAGGAATACCAAGATGGTGTGCCAAAAATCCCAACAGCCTGTATTACAGTGGAAGATGCAGAAATGATGTCAAGAATGGCTTCTCGTGGGAACAGAATTGTTATTCAGCTGAAGATGGGGGCAAAGAACTATCCAGATGCTGATTCCTTCAACACTGTAGCAGAGATCATTGGCAGCAAGTACCCAGAGCAGGTGAGTCAAGGAAATGGGTGGGCTGTCTTGGAGTAGGGTTTCATGGTCAAGTGTCAGTTTTTAGAGATGGTTGGGGAAAGAGAGAACCTGAATCTGCAGAGATGGTCCTTATAAACTCATTAATGGCAGGATCTTTGTATATATTTTTTCCAACCAAAAGTTCTACAACATATTGAAGGGTGGAATAGGATCCATGGTGTGGAAACTCAGCCTCTGAATAGCTGAGGGCACTACTTGTATATATGTGTTGTGTTTATTCCAACTAGAGCCAGGTTAGTATTTGAGATCATACCGATAGCTAATAGTTACTGTGCCTATTGTATGTATGGATTATGTTATTTGATTCTTTCAAAATTTAGTAAAGTTGGATTTATTTTCATCATTTTATAGGTGAGGAAACTAATGTAGAAGGTAGCTCAGGTGCCTAATGTCCACACAGCTAGTAAGTGGCTGGGAAAGGACTGAAACCTAGGACCTTATAAATGTTAAACCAGGTTTTATTTTATTTTATTTAAAAAAAAATTTAAGTCTATTTGTTTATTTTGAGAGAGAAAGAGAGCGTGAGTGGGGGAGGAGTAGAGAGAGAGAGAGAGAGAGAGAATCCCAAGTAGGCTCCATACTGTCAGTGCAGAGCCCGATGTGGGGCTTGAACTCAGGAACTGTGAGCCAAAATCAAGAGTCAGACGTTTAACTGACTGAGCCACCCAGGCACCTCTAAACCAAGTCTTAGACCGCAGTAATTTCCAAAAGTATTTATTTTTCCTTGCAACATTTGAAAATCAAATAGTACTAGAGGCAGATCCATACTCTATGCTAGCTGAAGGTTAAATAAGTTTGGCAAGTTACTTATTCTGTGAGTCTTAGAGAACTTCCCCTCAAAGACAGAATGGTATAGGTAACTTACCAGGATTATCATGAGAACTCGATTAGCCTAGCACGTCAAATAGCCAGCACAGTGCTTGGCACAACATGGCACTCATTGAATGTAAGTTTACCTCATATGGCATCAAATGTACAAAAAGAAAAAACAAAACAAAACAAAACCAGTTTTGATAAGGTGTCTGGTATAAATTTCCTCTATTAATAGCTACTGAAATTCTAAAGTAGCACTTAAAGGAAGTGATTCCAGAATTTCAGACTTATTTTTGCTTAAGGAGATCAATGGGATGAAGGAAAAAGTGAATAGTGATAGAGAAACAAATCTTCCATACATGTCTTAACTCAGGACCTCTCCCAGACTTAAGGGTTTTGCTGCAGTAAAGGTTGGTTTTATGTTTGGGACCCTTTTCTTCCTTCCCAAATCACTTCCAGGACACGGGCATGCATCAGCTTTGGGGTTGTAGCCACAGGGATGATTGAAAAGCAAGATCTCGGTGGTACCACAGGGAGTCAAATAGCTGTAGAGAAACTCTAGTTTCAAACATTGAAAAAGCAAACAAACAAGTCCCTTGCCCTTTAGGGAACTGGTAACAACAGAAGAATCCAGAGTCTATATTCCAGCTACTAAGTAGTCAGACCCCTTAATGTGTAACCTTACCAGGTGTTTTCCTCAGTCAGTAGTTCCAGGATCTACTGGAAAAAGTGTTGCCATTTTTAAGGCTGTCAGTACAGGGCAGGAGGGGTTTAGGATTATCTGTGATCAGTTGTCTGGGCGAGCAGGCTACTCTGGCCCCTAGCCTGGGTGGCAAGTTGAGTGAGTTATGGGGACCCTTAGTCTGAAACAGCCAGGAGGTATCAAGGTCTGAGTTAAATCATTAAAGTAGAAGAGTTTCTGGGCATCTTCGAGCTGGGAATGCTCAGTCTGGCTACTCCTCAGTCTGGCATGATTTTTTTTTTAAATCAGCTTTATGGAAGTAAAATTACATAAATTTACCAAATTTAAGTTACAATTCAGTGAGCTTTGAAAAATGTATGCAGTAATGTAACCACTGCAATAATCATAATATAGAATATTTTCATCGCTCCAAACACTGCCTTGTGCCCCTTTGCTGTCCATCTCCTCCTGCCCCATGGTAACCACCGATCTGCTTTTGAGAACTATAGTTTTTTCTTCTCTGGAATTTCCAAGGAGTGGAATCACAGAATCTGTAGTCTTTCCTCTGTGGCTTCTTTCAGTCAGCATACTGCTTTTGAGATTATCCACATTGTTTTACCAATTGTCCATGCATTTCTATTGCTCCTGAGTGATATTTAATTGCATGGATATACCACAATTTGTTTATCCATTCAGCAGTTGTTGCACATTTGGGTGGTTTCTAGTTTTTGACTATTATGAGTAAAACTTATGTGACTATTCTTATATAGTCTTTCCGTGTACGCGTGTCTTCATTTCTCCTTGGGTAAATGCCTAGGAGTGGAATTGCTGGGCCAGCCTGAATATGAAGCAATCTGGTCGCCATCAAGTTGCCTCCATCTCTTAATTCTGTGCGATAGACTCTTTAGGTGGGTAGATTCCAGAGAAGTGGGTTATAAGTACACTGTTACCAAGATATACAAGGTAGAAGATTAACAGAAGCTCTTCCATAAAGAAGTTACGCTATTACTTCCACGGAAGGAATGTGGATGAGTGTAGTGAAGTCCATGTGACTGTTTTGGGGGGGTGGGGGTGGGAATCTGCCTTATACTCTGCCCAAAACCGCAGGGGATGCCCAGGCTGTGAAGGGAAGCAGCAAGCATGTATCATTCCCCCCCAGGCATCAGTGAGTTAAGGAACCTGAGTAAGCACAGTCTATCCCTGATAAATGCTATCTCTTCCAAGAAGCTTCCTTTGGTAACCTTCACCTCATCCCGGCACTGTGTGCTGTTATGATATCATTGTTACGGTGTCATCTTCCCGCCAGAGCTTGCAAATGCCCTGAGCAGACACAATGTTTACTTTTTTTTTTTTTTTTTCCTTGCTTTTCACTAATGCCTATCTCAGGACTTGGCATGTAGTAGCTTCTCGAAAACATATTTTGTTTCAGTAAAATGAAAAGAGGAAATGAAGGAGAAAATGGTTGGAGAATTTTCTTAATCCTTTAATATCTAGAAGTTCTCCTGCCACATTCAGAACACCGATTATCCATTGGCATATTGGACATCACTCCTAAATGCAGCTCTGTATGTCCAAACCTGAACAACTCAACTCCCTCATGCCTGATCACTTGCCTTAGTTTCTCATCTCTGTGAAAGGAACCATATTTACCTGTCAGCCCGTTTAGAGAACGTCACAGTATTTTTCATTGTCTCCTCTTTATCTATAGCCTGGTACCACATCCTTTTAAGTCTACTTTCTGCATATTAAAAAAAAATCTGTCCGTCTTGCCTTTACTGTAATGATCGTCCTAATTTAGGCCCTTGCTCTTCCCCCCCTGATTTTTTTCTTCTAATATCTCCTCTATTTCTGTATTTTTGCAGTGTAGCTCAGAGCTATCTTACAACACTGATCTCCACATGGTGTTTCCCTGCTGTCAGGCCCCCTCTCCTGTTCCTATAAGATAAAGGTTATGATAAAGATAAATACTCAGTTATGAGTAATCAGAGGTGAGCAGAAGACAAAGGAAAAGAGACAAAGAGGGAAGAATTTGGGCAGGTTAAAAGGAAGGCAGTTATAGGTAAGAGGAAATTATGTAGTCCTGTTCATAAATGAGCAGAAAATGAGAATGAAGGAGGGGAAGGAAATTTATAATGGAGACTCAAATGCCAACTAAGACCTATTTTTTTTCATTGACTGGTGAAGGAGTCTAGCTCTCCTAAACTCTGGCAAACTTTCCTAAAATCACTCAGTGCCAGTGATTTAATTATCAGTACAGTAGCCCCACCTTATCTGCAGTTTCACTGGCCACAGTTTCAGGTACCTTTGGTCAGCCAAGGTCAGAAGCAGATGATCAGAAGGTCACGAGTAGCCTAGGGCTACATCACATGCCTGCGTCATTCTCCTTACTTCATCCCATCACGTAGGCATTTTATTATTGTACATCATCACAAGAAGAGTGAATATAGTACAATAAGATATTTTGAGAGGGACACAGAGACATTCACATAACATTTATTACAATATATTATTATAATTGCTCTATTTATTACTGTTGTTAATACCCTACTGTGCCTAATTTATAAGTTAAACTTTGTCATAGGTATGTATGTATAGGAAAAAATATAGTATATATAG
This sequence comes from Panthera leo, assembly GCF_018350215.1. Taxonomy (NCBI): domain Eukaryota; kingdom Metazoa; phylum Chordata; class Mammalia; order Carnivora; family Felidae; genus Panthera; species Panthera leo. Next base: position 43,353,350 of record NC_056695.1, read on the forward strand.
GATTCGATGCTGTCTGTGGCTTCAGGCATCCACTGGGAATCTTGGAATGTGTTCCCGATGGATGAGGGGGGACTGCTGTAATGGTGACAGTGATATAAATGTTGATGGTGCTGGTTTAGGTTGACTAACGTGTCTCTGACACATGCTGAGCAAATTAGTTGCCATGGAATTATCTCTAAAAAGGAGAGGGTTTATTGCAGCCATTATTCTGCTTTGAGGTCAGACATCCTGGATGGCTTGAAGAAGTGCCTCTTCAGTGAGAACACCCAGCACAGCCCTTTAAGTCTCATTTTTTGTTCACAGCACCTTAATGAAAGAAAAACAATTAACACATAAAGAATCCTTCTGATCTGGCCCAAGAACCATGGACAAGGTGTGGTGACTTTCCGCTCTAGAAAAGCACATATGTGATTGATGAAGCATTAATACTTTACAAAACCCTATTGCATAGTAGGGCCATAAGCCTGTACTGAATTAACCAACCACAGGCTTTTAAAAACGCCAGTAATACAGATAGTTTATTGGGTTTCGATATATGAAAATGGCAGACTAGGGCTATTATACACATTACTTCTACCGTCTTCCTCAACAACCCACAGTGGCATGTTTTGGCTCCTCCAAGCCTAGAATTCTCTCTGCACTTCGACCTCCTCAGAAACTGCTCTTCTGTGGTTAGGGCATATTGTGGAGAATTCAGCAGACCTTGAACACACGGAGGAGGTGCATTTCATGGGCAGAAAACAGCCTTCTAGAAGCTCTGACCTTAGGTCTCTGAACTCCTTTCTCTCAGACAGCTTTATTCCTAGGAAACCATGGTACCTTTGAGGCCCACCCATAGTTGAGAAGGAGGATGCGAGAGTGAGAACAAGAGCATTTTGACTTCTGAGCTGATACTTCCAGGTGCTAAATTAGCAATATTATGTCTATTTCCCATTCATTAAGGAACTAATTTGCATTGGAAAATTCATAGAAAACTTGTTGCCATCCATGAATAAGTTTTATTTTTGTATTAAATCAATAGAGGTTATCCTAACGCTTAAAGTAGTCTTGGACAGAAACAGAGACGGAGAGGTAGGGGTCTTAGCATCTAATACCAATCCCTGATTTTCAGACGAGAAGATCAAATCCCAGAGTGACTTGTCCCAGTGGACACAACAAATGTGTGACAGGAGCACACCTGGAATGTGACTCCAGATTTCCTGACTCCCATTTCTTTCGGCCCTAAGGATATCCCATTGTGCCTGGCCCTACCTCAACTGGATAGAATCTGCACAGGCAGTGCCGTCCCTACTGAGTCATTACACAGGAGAGATTTTGTCTTCCTTTCATGCCTTTTCTCCTGACATCTCTTTCCTATATACAAAGAGCTCTCATAAATCTCATCCCTAGTTGTCTCAGAGTTTTCTGAGAACTCTCATGAAGGTTGTCACCTGGGAAAACCACCAAGTGATATGTCTGTTCTTCTGTGCATCATCTCTCAGGCAAGTCTTGCTTGAGTCTCATCCCTCTTTAGCTCCTTGTCACTTTGGAACAGGATCTGATGGATGAAATCACTTCTGTCATCTTAATGACTCTTTATGACACTCTGTTCCCCTGTGCCCCTGTTCATATCCCTTTACTCCCCCCAATCAGGTAATAAGGTGTTTCTGTTTTAACAGAGGACCACAGACAAAGCCAACATAGGTCTACTACCAGGCACGTCATTTAAAAAATTAACAACTTTTTAAAAAACATTCTTTAAGTTTATTTATTTATTTTGAGAGAGAGAGAGAGAGAGAGAGAGAGAGAGAGAGAGAATGAATGAAGGAGGGGCAAAGAGAGAGGGAGAGAGAGGATCTTAAGCCCCAACATGGGGCTTCTTGAACTCACGAATTGTGAGATCATGACCTGAGCCGAAATCCAGACTTGGACACTCAGCCAACTGAGCCACCCGGGTGGCCCCAACAACTTTTTATTTTGTAGTAATTTTAGACTCACAAGCAGTTGCAAAAATAGTGCTGAGAGCCCAGGTGTACCCTTTGACCACCTTCCCCAATAACAACATTTTACATAACCATAGTACATTTACCCAGTGAGGAAACTGTACTCTTGAGAGCAAGTTGCTTTCTTGTAAAGCAGGGGCTTCCCTGTGGGCATCCTCTGTGTAGTGCCCAGTGTAGGGGGGACCCTCCTCTGATATCAGCCCAAATAGTCCTTTCCCACCCTTACTTTGTGATGCTTCCAGGGTATCTCACCCAAACAAACAAGCAAACACAGGAGGAGAGTTGTTCTCAAACTGACCTGATAAGAGGGCATGTTACTGGAAATGAGGGATTTAGTGCACCTGTAGGAGAGACTCCCGTGATAACAGATTGCCCTGTGTTGACTCTGGAGGCTGGCCTACTTCTTTTGCTCCTCAGTGATTTCCTAGACCTTATTTTGAGGTTTTTCCTAGTAAATGCAATATTTTAAAAATGTTAATATATTCCAGAAGTCTTCTGAGGGAATTATGTGGAAAAGAAAAATGTTTCAGATTTTTTTTTTTTTGGCTGATGATATCTAAACCCATTTTGATAAAGCCTTGATGAGTGAAATTGTTTTTTTTATACATACCTTTTTCCTACAGTAGTTATTTTCATGGATTCAAAGAACAATTTCAGTTTTCCTATAAAGTATTATTTCAATATAATGCAGCACTATGGAGGCTAGTGGGAAACATTGAGATGAAAGCTCTAGTTTGTTAGCTGGAGAGCTCACTTTTTCTTTGTGTGTATGTGTAGGGGAGTAGGATTTCTCAACATCTACACTATTGACATTTTGGGCCAAATAATTCTTTGTTGTGGGGGTCTGCCCTGTGCGTTGTAGAATATTTAGCAGCATCCCTGGCCTCTCCCCCACACCCTATAACCATGACTGTCAAAATGTCTTCAGACATTACCAAATGTCTAGGACAGAAGTCACCCCAGATTGAGAATCATTGGTGTGGAGTAATGGAAGGAACACTACGTGAGTGTTGCCAGGCCTTTGTTCTGGTTTTATTTCTGCCACAAATAAGCTGAGTGACCTCGGCCCACTCAGTCCTTCAGCTATAGAATGAGGAACTTCATCTGGAAAAACTCAAAGGTCATTTCCAGCCCTAAAATTCCATTATTAAAAAAGAAAATACTTGGAGATTATCATCAGACTAATAGTACACAGTGTATGGGGCCCTTTTATTATTTGACAGTGTTGGTAGGTGTTTTGTTTGTTTAATATTCTGTTTTCAAATACAGTTAGCAACTCTTCTATTAAAAAAAAAGTTAAATAAACTTTTTTTGTGTGGCACTTCTTAAACCTTTACTATGCTAGTGTACTCTGGGAATTTTTAAGAGGTAGTTTTGTAATATTCCCTAAACTTTTTGAGAAACAGTAGGATAGGGGCATAAGATCTCTTGGGGAGCTTATGTTTTGGTGTTTTTTAATATTCACTTTAAAAAACTATTTGTTCATTAATACAACACAAATTTATTGAGTATCTGGTATGCGTCAGACATGAGGGTTGTAGCAGGAGCGTGGGGTGGGCAGTATAGCACTGTAGTTAGAAACATGGCCAGTAGAATTCAAATCCTACCTCTTCTATTTTCTTGACCGGTTGTTTTGCCTCTCTGACCCTCAATAAATCCTGGCCTTCCCTGGAGAGGGGAAAGCTTATGCAAAAGCAAGGGATTGAGAAATAGGAAGGGCAAATTGGAGGGACAGAGCACAGCCCTGGCATGTCATGTGCAAGGCTATGGCTTTGTCCTGTTGGCAGTAGGAAGTCACTGAAGGGTTTTAGCAGTAGCTTTGCCTTTTAGTACCCTCTGGCCACTGTATACGTTAGCAGGGGCAAATACTGAAATTCAGGCAGAAGATAATAGGACTGGAACTGAGCCAGTTGACATAGTGTTGAGAAAGAGGAGAAGGATTCAGGGAATACTTAGGAAATAAAATTGGCAGAGATTGTTAAAGTTTGGATATAGAAGAGACAAAGAAGGAAATGTGCAGTTTGGGTGACTAAGGGGAATTCATTCATTAATTCTACAAGAATTTATCGAGCTCCTGCTGTGTGCTGGCTGTATCACATTGCCCTTACAGCACTTGGGGCAGAAGAGACAAGCCGGTGAACAGGTAACCACTATAGAAGGAGATAAGTGCTATAATATGGCAGCTACATGGTACAGTGAAGGCTCATTGCAGTGGTGAACATCCTGGTCAAGGAAGCCTTTCTGGAGAGGTCCAACTTATTCCTACAACACAAGTAGTTTACCACGAGGAGTTAACCAAGCTAAAGGTGCTGGGGTGCTGGGATGGGGAATGCTCCAGAAGAGGAGTAGTATGAATATAAGCCCAAAGAGTAGCGTTTTTCTTTTCTTTTTTTTTTTTTTTTTTTTTTTTTTAATTTTTTTTTTCAACGTTTTTTATTTATTTTTGGGACAGAGAGAGACAGAGCATGAACGGGGGAGGGGCAGAGAGAGAGGGAGACACAGAATCGGAAACAGGCTCCAGGCTCGGAGCCATCAACCCAGAGCCTGACGCGGGGCTCGAACTCACGGACCGCGAGATCGTGACCTGGCTGAAGTCGGACGCTTAACCGACTGCGCCACCCAGGCGCCCCATCTTCTTTTTTTTTTTTTTTTTAAGGAATGTGATGTGACTCCCTTTAATTTCCAAATCCATCTGATAATGAACCCTGTGTTCATGGGGTTATGCTGTAAAAGAACCTAAAGGAAAACACATGGCCTATTTCATGTATATGTTTTTTAACATAAATTATCGAAAAGCTCAGCAGTCCCTTTGGAAACAGCTTTAACATTGATGCTGTCAAGACCCTTGTTGAAGGAATAAACAAAACCTGACTGACCTGGTGAACAAAATCATGCCCTACAGAATTGACTAGTTAGATGCTGTGTAGCAAATGCAATTTTGCCTTTCATCCGAATACGTAGTCTGATGATTTGTAAAACCTTCTTAATGGGTACAGCAAGTTATTTTGCCTGGGTGGGAGCCTTTTTACTAACTTAAGCAGCTGTTTAAACTTTCATAAGCAAAGTAATTATTAAATCTTTCATGAACATATTGGGTGGAACATTTGTTCACATCTTAACCTTGAGTTGGAAAGTTTTAGGGGGTGGGGTTAAAGAGTTTGAAGCTGGCAAATTTCATTCTTTTTATTTTTTTTCTTACTTATTATAAACTTTTTATGGCGTAGAACCAGCCAACCTAAATCATGGAAGGAAAAATACATGTGTGGCAAGCATGAGGCATTTCATTGTTTATTTTTCAAATTTCTGAAATGTGCTCAGAGCTGTGCATGCCTCTGGGCTCATAAAGACAGCAAATGGAAATAGCTCAAGCCAGACGGGCTGTTTTAGATAGATAGCCACCCAGGTAGACAAGGCAAACCTTGGAGAGTGTTCTTTCCTGGACTCAATAAGTCATCCTAGTGGCCAAAATGGTACTTGCAAGTAGGAGGATGCCATCTTTCATGGGTTTGAGCACCTTTCTTTTATTAGTGATGGAGCCATTTAATAATAATCACAAGGTGAATAGTAATCCACATTTATGGAGTGCTTACCATGTGATGCTTCTCATGCATTTTATCCTTTAGTCTTCACCATGACCTTGTCAAGTAAGCAATGCTGTTATCCTGTGTGGCAGAGCTAGGAGTAAACACAAGTTTATTCTATCCTGGAACCTGTACTCTTTGACGACTCATCATCCTGGACTTCTTCGTCTTTTTCTATTCTAGGTTGTGAGGTACTGCTATCTAAAGAGTTTTGTGTTTTACCCTAAATGGAAAGAAAACCAGCATAACTGTCCACATTATAATCAACAGCAACAAATGCTTGTTGAATACGTATTCTGTGTAGAACTTGTGTTACAAATTTGGGAAATATTCTGAGCAAAGAGGAGAGACAATAAAGGGACGCTTGCGTGGTGGCTAAGTAAAGTAGGCAGTGAATTCTGGAAATCAGAATCTACAGGATTGACTCAGGGCCTGCAGCGTTGCGTCCTGGCTGGCTCGGTACAAACGTACTGTACAGTATTTTACAGTTGGCTGTGTGCTCTCACCTATATTATCTCATTTAATTCTGACAACAGGGCTGATGTTACAGTTTCCACTTGAAATTTCTTTTTAATGTTTATTTGTTTATTTATTTAGATGGAGAGAGAGAGAGAGGAATAGCACAAGTTGGGGAGGGGCAGAGAGAGAGGGAGAGAGAGAATTCAAGCAGGCTCCACGCTGCCAGCACAGAGCCCAATGTGGGGCTCAAACTCATGAAACTGTGAGATCATGACCTGAGCCCAAATCAAGAGTTGGACACTTAACCGACTGAACCACCCAGGCTCCCCCACAGTTTCCACTTTAAAGATGAAGAAGCTGAGATTCAAAGTCAATTATTCATGCTGAGACACACATCTAATAAGCGGGAGTTAAGATTCAAAGTTTGATTCCTCTATAACTTGCTGTAGTCACTGCCTCGAGCCCTGCAGTTTAAAATAGCATAGAAAAAAATGCTTTAAGGATGCTGTAAAACACAACCTTAAACATGAGCCACCCAGCTTCTCTCCTTCAAATTCTGAACACCCACAAAACTCTGTGAGGTGATAAATATTTATTATTTTAAGCCACTAGGTTTTGGAGTGAACTAATACAGTAATCAAAGAACACAAGACAGATAAGCAGGAGTTTAACAGATGGTCAAGGAATTTATTGGGACGTGTCTGGGCAAAGAAAAAAAAAACGCATCTAAAAAAGTATAAAAGTGTGCCACAGCAAGGTACATTTAGGAATTGCAAATAAAAGATAAGACAAAGACTCACAACTCAAAAATCATAGCATTTGGGGTGTGAGGGTCTCACTAAGAACTTACTCTATTATCTGATAATGTAGCAACTAATGTTCCTAAGAGTGATGAATCTGTGAGAAATTAAGTTCCAATTGGGTGATTTAAGAAGATAGGAAAGCAATCAAAACATTGAAATATTTACTTCAAAATTAAAACAAAAAATGTACTGTATAAATCCGTAGTGAAAGGGGAGTCCAGGTTATCCAAAATAGCCACCTCCCTGTGTTGTTACTTCACTGAACTGTCTGGGTCTGTGTTTTGAAAACTTTAAGCTTAAAAGTAGGGCCAAGAAATAGCTAATGAAGAACACCTGGATTTTCCCCAGGATTTTTCACTCTACAGTTCTGCAACAATCAGGTAGAAATTAACATTTTATAACCAATTATGTGTTTTGTTTGGCATCCTGTTAACCAACTGAATTTTTAAAAAAGAGAATTGCCCAAATTGACTTGTTATTCTATGCCATATCTCATTCATTGACTATTTATTGAGTGCTACCCATGAGTTACCCACTGTGACAGGCCCATAAACCAAACCTTTATATTTGTGTTGCAGAAATTTCTCAGTTCCAACTCCACTGTTTTCTAGAGTTAGTAGCAGCTCCTGGTTTATTGTTTACGTTGGATTTTAATATAAAATTAATACCTACTTATTTGAAAAAGAGAAAAATAAAAAGAATTCTTACTCAGAAACACATTAACTCAGACAATTGCTGTTGACATCTTGCTGCGTTTCCTTCCCTGTATTTTCCTTCCCTGTAATATTTTTATATAGTTATATTTTATAGATAGTGTCAGATCTGATTTTTGTTTCACATCAGGCAAACTATCCCTTGGAATAGAAATTTTAGTATCTGTAAGTTATTCTGACAGATATTCGGTAATTTGCTTAACCTGTTATTAGATTTTTTGATTGTACATGAATCTTTCAGTAAAAATGATGTTACATCTAAATAAATATGTGGCCAGGGGATTTTGAAGTTGTCCTTTGAACTGTTTATGGGCTTTGCTAAAATGGAGTATTTTTAAATAATGATCCCCATGAAGCTTAGGAAGAGGTTAACATGGTTTCTCTCCCTGCCAAAAGAACTGCCTTTGGAACATTCTAAGAACACTGTGCGGCCATGTGCCGAATGTGCCGTCATAGTTATGCTGTTAGTTAAATTAAACATGAATGATTGGATGGAGAACGTTATTATTCTGTGCACATTCTTGACTCTTAATTTAAGGTTAAACTAACTTAATTTAATGTCATGTGAATTTTTAGCAGCAATTATGGCCAGTTAATGCATATTCTTCCTTAGTCATGCCTCATCTCTTTGCAAAATTACAATATTTCATTCCAAATTTATTCTGACCACATTTAAGTAGGCCTTTCTCCCATTTTTCCTCAGTGTTTATATCAGAAGCCCTTTGAGTTTATACTATAAACTACCACTTGTGTATTTTTATAATAAGCCTCTAAGAAGTAGTCCTGGAGATGAGCGCACAAGACTCAGTGCCAATCAGAGACCCGGACCTTGTTCCTTCTTCAGCCTTCAGGGGACATTGTAGATGACAGAGATACCATCTTAATATTCTTTTCCGGTCTTTCTCCTCTCCATATGTCTGGAATTCCACCACCCAACCAATATTCCTTAAGTATGCCTCAAAGCAGAAGTATGCGTCTCTCAACCTTCTACTTAAAACAGGCAGTGTCTCTCCACTTATGCTAACACAATAGCCAACACTCTTTAAACCTGGCACTTAAAGCCTTATGTCTACAAGATATTTTAAGGGTCATGCCTTTTCCCACAGGTAATCTATGTGCTATAAGCACAGAAGATTCTCTGTTCTATATGTTTTGTGTCACTTCACTATTTCTTTGCCTTCTCCATACTGATGCCCTTTTCTTATCTACCTGTTGAAATTTGGCCTACTCTTTATTCATCTGTTCACTGTTTAATTGAATGATTCAATAACATTAATTCATCTAATAAATATTTACTGAGCTCTAGTTGCATGCCAACATTGTTCAAGGGCAAGCTCAAATGCCATCTTCCCTAAGAAGCCTTTCCTGATCACCTCAGCCATATGCATGGTTTCTCTCTTTAGGAACTTCCACTGGTCTTTTTTTATACTTCTCTTTTGTTGCTAATCTATACCTCATTGCCATGTATATAGTAGCCACTCAAAAATGCTTTTCTATTCTTTAAAATGTTTATTTATTTTGAGAGAGAAAGCAAGAGAGAGCAAGGGAGGGGCATAAAGAGAGGGAGAGAGAGAGAATACCAAGCAGGGTCCATGCTCCATGCTGTCGGTGAAGAGCCCAACGCCAGGCTCAATCCTACAAACCATAAGAACCATGAGGTTATGACCTGGGCTGAAATCAAAAGTTGGACACTTAACTAACTGAGCCCCCCAGGCACCTCCAAAATGCTCTCCAATTTCAAGAAAAAAATGAATGAATACGTGAATAAATTAATGATCAAAAGAAAAGTTTTGCCTTCTCTACCAATGGAAGCTAATGATTAAAATAAAATGATTAAACTGGTCTAGAAAGTTAACATTTTTCTGGGTTTTGAGTCTATGAAACACCCTTGATATGATTTCTAACAGAGAAGGGAATGTATAGAATCCCCATCTTCTGATTTACAGATGGTTTTTTTTTTTACCAGCATTCTACCACATTCTACACTATCTAGATATTAATAGCCGTATTACACTTTGTCATTGCTTTTTGTTATAAGACTTTAAGGACTATATGGAATAGAGAGATTCTACTTTCAGAGTGCCAATAACCTACTTTAGTGTTCAAAAAGACAAGTATATTAACCTGAGTAGTGAGAAAAGCAGCAGATTAAGTAATTTTTGAAAAACCATTTATTTTGAACAATAAGAACTAGGAACTTTGATTAGTTCCCAATAGAAATGAGCTGTCAAAACAATAATCATATCTATTGGCCCGTGTTTACCACGTGTCAGGGATTTTGCTGTCCAGTTTGTCATTTAATCCCCCCAAACAACTCTATGAATGAGGTTCTTTTGTTTTCCTCATCGTACGCTAGGGAACTAGAAGTTTAGAGAGTCGGGCAAATTGTTCGTGCCCACTGGATAACAAAAGTGGGTGGTGGGTAGAGTAAACCTGTGAGTTCAAGCTCTGTGCTCTTCTTTATCTACCCATGAGGTTGGAAATGTGTGGGCTGTGACAGTGACACTGTCCGTTGCATAACCTCTCAGTTACCTTGAATGATTTCCATTTACATAGTTGTTCTTGTACTAGCTCTAGGGAGCTAGACTGGCTTTTTTTTTTTTCATTTGTTTTGTTTTGTTTTTAGGAAACTATTGAAACCACAGAAAGGGAGAATCTTAAAAAAAATTGTCCCATTTTGAGTGATTAGAAGTTCCCTTTTAATCTGTGCACTGTTCTGTAGCAGAATAGGTGTGACTCTCCTTCTGGAGATGATTGATCATTCTTTTAAAATCTGGAGTTACTTTGAATTCCGTTATTTTTATATTTAGGGCAGAGAAGCAAGGAAAAGGTAAGGAGCCTCTAGTGAAGGAACCAGAACTTGAGAAAGGTGTTTTTGTCTGCCCAGGATCCCTTCCTTTGGGAACAGCCCCTCTCTAGCACTTGTGCTTTGGTAAACTGCCAACTCCCACTATTAAGAACTGGAGTCCTGAGCAGAAACACACAGACTGAGCAGGTTGAGGCTGAGTCATCGTCTTGTTGCCCTGCCCAGTTCAGGATCTCTGAGCTTCGGATTTACCTTCTGAAAAATGAGGTTTGTATTTTGCCTCACTGAGTTGTTTGAGGATTCAGTGAGATGTTGTTCATGAAAGCTTTGGCACGGAATTGTTATTCAGTGGAAGATAGCTACCACACTTAAAGATTCTGAGGACAATTATTTGTCCCCTAAAGAAGAAAAGGCAAAAGTAGACTCTTTCTACTATGGAGGCATAACATGCAGAATTATTAATGGTACTTGAGAAGAATACCCAGCCATTCGAATGATGAATTAGCAAAAGATGATCAGGGTGATTGTGAACTGTGGGATGATGCACTGCTACTTAATCATAACACTGCTATTAAAACTCACAATACTTTGTTCTTTAAAAAATCAATGGTATGAAAGAAACTCAAGCCTCTTGGGAGTGAGGGATTTGAAGGGGGATGTGGAGGGAGTAAGAAGGATGATAGTCTATAAAAGAGTAGCCATCCAGTCATCCAGTGGCCAAATCCTTCCTTTAATGAATAGAGTTATGGCAGTGCTCCAGCATATTAATAAATGCTCCACTATGGGTGGTGAGAACTTCAAAAGTGAAACAGTGCATATTGGATTTGATAATAAGAATATAGAGAATTATAAATGAGATGACCAGGAGGCATCTGTGTTAAGGAAACTTAGGATCAAGACTTTGTATATTCTAGTCGATTAAAGGTTGTGGGCGAAATTAGGGTGCTGTAGTGGAAAAAGAAAGGATCCTGCTGGCTGGTAGAACACTGATGTGAAGTTATGGGGGAGTTTTGATCAAGCATGTATCTTTGATCTTCTGTATGGGGTCTGGAGAGAGTATTAGCAGCTGTAGGTACAGCTACATGATGAGTTAAAATGTGACTTTTTGTTATGTTTTTTTCAAGTTTGAACAATCACAAATTTACAGCAGTTGTACAAAAAGTAGGTTGGAATTTGGAATGCATTTCTACATGGACATGAGATTGAAAATGAGAGTTTATCTTGCAGTGTTAGGTATACTAGAATAATGTATGATGATAAGAGAAAGTCAGTGTGAGGGACACAGTGTGATGGATGAAGAGACTAGGGACTTTGGGCCAATTCTTAGCAAAAAAAAAAAAAAAAAAAAGATAATGTTGTCTTTGGTGACCCTATCTTTTTTCCTTTTAAAGTTCCTTGTACTTTTCCTTGCTAACAGAACCTCTTGTTTCAAAAAAACCTGATGATATAGTTATTATCCCAATGATATAATTGAAAAAGATGAGGCTCAGAGAGGTTTATGTAACTTGCTCATGTCCATATAATAACTAAACAGGAAAAGTCAGTTTCATAATCAAATATGTTTGGCTCTAAAACTCATGAACTCCGGCATTTTTTTCTTGGGATGTCTGAGTTAATGGTGCCACCATTAACAAAGTAAAGGAATATACAAGGAATATGGGTTGAAGTGGGATATAGACAAAGGAAAGCTGAGTTTAGTTTTAGATATGTTGATTTTGAGCTACCTTGGGGTAGCTGTGTCCTGATGTCTGGTCACAGGAGAAATTCTGGTTTGTTGCCCAAAGGTGGGTATGGGTACAGCTGGAGTGTTTCATTTTGCTGCAGGATAGTGGAGGAGATATAGGTGGCTACATAGACAGATACCTAGATAGGTATGTAAGAAGATAGATAGATAGATAGATAGATAGATAGATAGATAGATAAAGTTTATTGGTGAGTTGGGTGTTTGGAAGTTGGGAAATGTCTGTAGTCACTAGTCAGTATTCCTATTGCTTTAGCAACTTTTATTTCCTCATGAAGCTATGGCAAACAGAACTTTCATATTTATTTTTTTGTGCCTAAGGGCTGATAGTTCTGCCTATGAATGATGCATAAGTGACAATTTTGTGTTATGAGCATTACTGTGACTCTTGGAATCATCGAATCTCAAGGTTGGAAGGGAACTTAATATTCTCTCTTGGATTTGCTGTATATTCAGACTGTGCTTTACACCTGCGTGAAGTCTTTACTGACACACCCGTCCTTCAGATAGCATTCCCTATATGAAAGATATTACTTTTGAGGCAAAAATATTCCTACCTATATGTAGATATTCCCCAGTTGTTCCTAGATTCAGCCATGGAAGACAAATCTCATTAATTCTTCCAGGTGAGAGCTCATTGCACATTTGGAAATAGCCTCTGTGTATCTCCTGATTTTCTCTTTACTGAGCTGAGTTTCTCCTCCCATCTCTGCAGTGGTTCCTTCTGGGGAAGGACTCATTGGCCCAGGTTCTGGAAATGCACTCAGCAGATGGCCTCCATTGTCCTCTCCTTGAGGGATTGTTTCACTGGCAGAGAGCCACTCATACAAGGTCACACCCTGTCCTGGTGTGGTCCACGTCCAATGACTGATTCATAGGGGGGTATAACAGCCCAGTTATTGCAGTCCAATATGTGACAACTCTGATAAGCCATTTTAGTTCAGAGCTGCCAGTGGGGTTAGCTGAGGCCATTGTTGGACTGCATTACAACTTGACTTCTCTTTCTATTCCTTCTTGCATACTTGCCCTCCCTTTCTTAGGGTTCACCCCAAAGGCATACAACTGTGCATGCCAAACTCTGGTGCAGTCTGATTTCTGGGAACCCAATATGTAATGCATGGCTGCAAGTCTTCTCATGAGCCATTCATGAGAAGGGGTAATCTTCTATATGATCATGATATATTTGGCCTTGAAGAATATTTTAAATTAATTTTCATTGTTAGGAATCCAATGTGTAACCTGACACAGTAGAGAATTTTTCAGTGGTTGTGTCTTAGTTTAGGTTCCCCTTCAAAAGCAGAGCCTGAGACAAAAATTACATGTGAGTAGTTTATTTTTGAGAAAATATTCCAAGGAACAGATGTGGAAGACTGGAAACAGCAAACAAGGGAAAGCTAATCCAAGAGTTTGTTATTGAGCTACTCACCACTGTAAGCAACTGGGATTCACTCCCAGTGTGACTCTCTGAGAAGCCAGGTAGATCTGTCTACCAGATAATAAAAAAGGAGAGAATTTACCCATTAGTTCCTGATTCCTATTGGTCAAGTTTTGCATTATGAGGTGGTAAGTCCCTTGCCTCTCTAGGTTTGTGCGTGGCTCAAAACAGCTGAATGAGTACCTGTCACTTTCCCAGGAAGCAGGCACTGAAAGCCCTGGGCAGAAAGTGAGAAATGCCAGATGTATCTGAGGCAAAATGCTGTTGGGTTACACCTGTTCACAGCTGGTTGCTGCGGCAATTGTGGACCTAAAAACTTGGGCTGGGAAGGTGTAAGACAGGACAAGAAAGAACCAATATAGGGCAATAGCTGTAAGCAACAACATTGTGTTTCTGGGGCCTTCTTTGTATATGGCTTTTATAAAGGACAGAGTGCATTGGACTGCATTTTCTCCTAACAAGTCCATAGAACTACTGCCAGCCTTCTCTTCTTTGATCATAGAGGTAGAGAAACTTCCCAATGCATTGGAAGTAGTGAAGTGGTATGCTCACTTATCAATAAAATACTTATCTAAAAGATCTGTATGCTGAAAACTATAGACAGCTGATGAAGAAAATTGAAGAAGATATAAAGAAATGGAAAAACATTCTGTGCTCATGGATTGGAAGAACAAATATTGTTAAAATGTCAATACTACCCAAAGTTATCTATACATTCAGTGCAATCCCAATCAAAATTGCTCCAGCATTCTTCTCAAAGCTAGAACGAGCAATCCTAAAATTTGTATGGAACCACAAAAGACCCCGAATAGCCAAAGTAATATTGAAGAAGAAGACCAAAGTGAGAGGCATCACAATCCCAGACTTTAGCCTCTACTACAAAGCTGTAATCATCAAGACAGCATGGTATTGGCACAAAAACAGACACATAGACCAATGGAATAGAATAGAGACTGCAGAATTGGACCCACAAAAGTATGGCCAACTAATCTTTAACAAAGCAGGAAAGAATATCCAATGGAAAAAAAGACAGTCTCTTTAACAAATGGTGCTGGGAGAACTGGACAGCAACATGCAGAAGAATGAAAGTAGACCACTTTCTTACACCATTCACAAAAATAAACTCAAAATGGTTAAAGGACCTGAATGTGAGGCAGAAAACCTCAAAACCCTAGAGGAGAAAGCAGGAAAAAACCTCTCTGACCTCAGCCACAGCAATTTCTTACTTGACATATCTCCAAAGGCAAGGGAATTAAAAGCAAAAATGAACTATTGGGACCTCATCCAGATAAAAAGCTTCTGCACTGCAAAGGAAACAATCAACATAACTAAAAGGCAACCAACAGAATGGGAAAAGATATTTGCAAATGACATATCAGACAAAGGGCTAGTATCCAAAATCTATAAAGAACTCACCAAACTCCACACACGAAAAACAAATAATCCAGTGAAGAAATGGGCAGAAAACATGAATAGACACTTCTCTAAAGAAGACATCCAGATGGCCAACAGGCACATGAAAAGATGCTCAACATCGCTTCTCATCAGGGAAATACAAATCAAAACCACATTCAGATACCACCTCACACCAGTCAGAGTGGCCAAAATGAAGAAATCAGGAGACTATAGATGCTGGAGAGGATGTGGAGAAACGTGAACCCTCTTGCACTATTGGTGGGAATGCAAACTGGGGCAGCCACTCTGGAAAACAGTGTGGAGGTTCCTCAAAAAATTAAAAATACATCTACCCTATGACCCAGCAATAGCACTGCTAGGAATTTACCCAAGGGATACAGGAGTGCTGATGCATAGGGGCACTTGTACCCCAATGTTTATAGCAACACTTTCAACAATAGCCAAATTATGGAAAGACCCTAAATGTCCATCAACTGATGAATGGATAAAGAAATTGTGGTTTATATACACAATGGAATACTACTTGGCAATGAGAAAGAATGAAATATGGCCTTTTGTAGCAACGTGGATGGAACTGGAGAGTGTCATGCTAAGTGAAATAAGTCATACAGAGAAAGACAGATACCATATGTTTTCGCTCTTACGTGGATCCTGAGAAACTTAACAGAAGACCATGGGGGAGGGGAAGGAAAAAAAAAGAGAGGGAGGGAGCCAAATCATAAGAGACTCTTAAAAACTGAGAATAAACTGAGCATTGATGGGGGGTGGGAGGGAGGGGAAAGTGGGTGATGGGCATTGAGGAGGGCACCTGTTGGGATGAGCACTGGGTGTTGTATGGAAACCAATCTGACAATAAATTTCATTAAAAAAATAAAATAAAAAAAATACTCATCTTGGCTAGCTAGACTTATCAACAGTAAAATATCACAGAGAGAAATTGCAGAAACCTCTATAAAAGGTCCACACATTCCTTGTGCCTTTCTGCCAATAGCGGACATTTATTGCCAAGTATTTTGACAATGGTTTGCCTAAGAGTTCCTTTGCCGTCTTTGAATTAGTTGCTCTGTGCCCACTGCATTTTGAATGTCACAGAGATTTGACTCTTGTGGTGTTAAGCCATGCAGCAGTTTATTGTTAAATGGGGTGAGGAGTAAAGGAATTGGAAAGTAGCTTGGAATCCAAATGAAAGATCATCTTTCATTGCATGGACCAAAACACTGTTTTAGTGTCATATCCTATATAGGTACTACTGTCTCGTAGGTGTGGATTAGCCACTAGTGATTCTGCCCTGAAATGGTAAGTCCCAGTAATCTCCATCCTTTTATGGTCAGTTTTTCATTGGCAGCTTCCTAATGAGCCTGTCTTTGGGGTGCCGAGTGGCAGAGCTATGGGGTTTCTTCAAGAGATTTGAGAGATGTAGTCAGATAGCCAATTACCATTTTTATTTACTTTGGGAGAGCTTGAGTCCTGACACCTGCCTAAGACGGTCCTGGTAGTATTTGCACTGTCTAAAAAAACATGTCATAAATTTCATACTTGTCATCCCAGGAATGGCAGAAACTGAAATGAGCAGACCAGGACTGAGAGGCTGGTGACAAAGGAGGGGCCTGGTGAGAGGTGCACATCAATGAGACCAGATGTCCAAGCTATGGGAGGAGGAAGGTCAGTTAAGGCAAAGAGGGATAAAAGGGGCTAAGTTCCTAAAATTCATCTGAGAATCAGGAGGCTGGTAAGGAGTTGAAGTGGGAAGAAGGAGGTGGGCCCCAAGCAGAGCGCCTAGGAAGTCAGACTGTGGAACAGATGCCTGGGAATAGCAAATATTTATTATGTGTCACCAGTTACATGTCAGATGCTGTTCTAATCATTGTGTGTGTGTAAGCAATTTAATTCTCACATTAAGCTTATGAGGTAGATGCTATTATTATCATCAAACCTCTTTAACACTTGAGGCAACTGAGGCACTAGGGGTTGGATGTCTTGTCCAATGTCACAAAGCTTGTACGTGGTTGAGCCTGGCTTCAAACCAGGCAGTCTTCTACCAAAGTTCATGCTCTTCTGAATATTGCATATTGCTTACATACCCGCTTCTGAGGAAGAAGCTTCTTATACATTATATATCTCCTAGACAGAAGGCCAAGATCCGTTCAGAATATGTTGGGGAGGGAGGGAGATGAGTTTATCATATATGCTACCTCAGATCCATCTGGGCCACCTGCATCTTGCATTTGCAGCCCAGAGAACATCCCAGAGGACCTGCCTGGGGAGATCCCTTGCCTGTCACTGTGCTGCTTGGCCAGCCAGCCCCCTGCTTGGAGTTTCTGGCCCTTCCTGTCATTTCAGGTCTTGGATGACATACCCAATCGTGGCATCTGGGACGAGGCACCATGAGCATTGGAAGAAGCTGGATAATACATTCCAGAAGTGCAGGAGAGTTAACTCTCTTTTACTGTGGGATGAAATTTGACAGAGGAAAGCAGGGGACAGGCTGGAAATGGCCACATAAATCCTTTCATCTTTTCCCTGTCTCGTGAATGACTTTGAGGCACAGGCTTTCCTTCTTGTGGTCACACTTCACTTCGCATTGCTTGACATCCTTCGTAATCTCCTTTTCCTTGTTTCTAACCTGTGCTGCTCTGGGTTTACTCCACCTCCCTCACCGAAAAATCATTAAAGCTAAGCTAAGAAAGTGGGCCTGGGCTAAAAAGTAGAAACAAATAGAGTAGCAGGCAATGTCTCAGTGATACTTCTTTTGTTGAATGACAAAAGGACATTGATTCTTTGAAAAACACATTTAGAATAAAGTGGAAGTTGATACTATGACTAATGGGTAAGTTTCAATACTTGAAAAGAAGTTAATTTTACCACAATGTGAACACTTACAAAGGAGGAAGTAATTTTAGGGGTGAGGAACATTGCCAGAGTATTCTCTCCCTGATTAGCTGATTGGAGATCACATTTGCTTTACTGACTATCATGCCTTCCCCTTCTCCTCTCCCTGTTACAAGTAGCAAAAATAGCCACCATTTCCTAAACACTTATGTATATGCTGGACACCACACTAAATGGTGTGTACTTTCTCATTTAGTCCCCTGAGGTAGAAAACAGGCTTGATGAAGTGACCATCAAACAGCTAATGAGTGCTAGATCCAGAGTTCAAACCCAGATCTGCGAAACTCTGAGGACTACACTCATAGCTGATGCCTTCTGCTATCTTCTACCAAGTTCTTTATCAAAGGAAGTTATTTGGAGCAAGGAGGTGCCACATGGAGAGAAAATATGGCGTGAGAGCATCTTATTCCCTTTGTTCTAATTTACTCCAAAAGCAACTTCTGGTGGAGCCAGCTGCTGGTGTTTGGAGTGTCCTTACATCCTTGCCCACTTCTGGGTAGCAGACTGTTGATACTTATAAGCCAAGAATGCCTTCCATTGTAAAGCAGTAAAAGGGCCCTCTGGCTCCTTCATCATGCTTTTATGTATTGGATTGGCATGAATAAGTCCCCTAAGTCAACCTGGCAGAGCCAAACCCTGAACATGATGATCTTACAGAGATCACCCAGCCCATAGCAGCCAGCAGACTTCTTCCTCAATGCCTTCCTTGGTAGGTGTCCTTGGGGAGCCAATTTTTCTTTAAAATTATTCCTTTGAATCTAAAGCTCTTATCTCCCAACTTTCTCTCCTTGCTGCGTTCCCAGAGTTTTGTGTTCATGCATAATTAGGACCACATTTGCCATGGAAGGAAGCCATGGTATAGGAGATCCATGAAAGGAGAATACAAATTGCCTTTCTTATTTCACTTTGAGCTGTCTCATACCACTTTTTACCCTACCAGTAATGTTTTCGTGGTTGTCTTTATTTAGTTTTCCTTTGATTTTGTTATTTGCTGCTTAAATGATGGAGACAAAGGCCCTTGTTGAAAGTCATGAGTTCTGGGACCTGACTGCAGCTGTAGCTTACAGCTGAGTGTGACCTTGATCTTTCATCTAGTCCTTTGGGGATTCAGTTCATTCAACTGCAAAATGGGAGAGTTGGGTGAGATCATTTATTCCCAAATCATGCTGATCATCAGAATCATCTCAGATGCTTGTTTAAAGCATAGGAAAGTTAAAGGATAGGAATGTGGAAGCAGCTTAAGAACAGCTAATCAACGCTGAGCTGGCTATCAAATTGTCTCCCCATTACTGGTACCTATCTGAGAATAGGTCTGTGAGGAAGTAGGGGATCACAAGTGGCTTGGTCCAAAAGGTGGGCCCTTAGATCAGAGTTCCCCAGACAGGGTTGAACTGAAGAAGAGAAACAAGGCTTTCCCCCAGCTAGGACAATATTATAGTTGCCAACTGGTTTCTCTCCTTGGGGGTTTATTTGGCTTTGTTTTCCCTTTATATGCTGTGAAGTTCCTTTTGAAAAAATAATCCAAATCAAAGAAAAGAAAAAAATTGTTTATACCTAAGCCTGAATAGAACTATACAGTAGCTACCAGAAGCTAGGTTGTGTTGATAAAAGACTAAAATAAAAATCCAGGGCTTCGGGACAGATAAAAGGTTAAAATTCTGGGGCACCTGAGTGGCTCAGTTGGTTGAGCATCTGACTCTTGATTTTGACCCCCGGGTTTGGGATTGAGCCCCCAAGTTGGGAATGGAGACTGCTTAGGATTCTCTCTCTCTCTCTCTCTCTCTCTCTCTTTCTGCTCCTGTCCCCCACACATGTATTCTCTCTCTCTCTCAAAAAAAAAAAAAAAAAGGGGGCGCCTGGGTGGCGCAGTCGGTTAAGCGTCCGACTTCAGCCAGGTCACGATCTCGCGGTCCGTGAGTTCGAGCCCCGCGTCAGGCTCTGGGCTGATGGCTCGGAGCCTGGAGCCTGTTTCCGATTCTGTGTCTCCCTCTCTCTCTGCCCCTCCCCCGTTCATGCTCTGTCTCTCTCTGTCCCAAAAATAAATTAAAAACGTTGAAAAAAAAATTTAAAAAAAAAAAAAAAAAAAAAAAAAAAGTTTAAATTCTGGGGGAAGATTGTTAGGAGGGAGTCATGATTAGATCAAATGTTCTAAGTGAATTTTTTTTCATAAGCTAATAAGAGGCTACTGAGCAGGCCTGAATGAAGTATGTTCATTGTCTAGAACAATATTTTGTTTATTTTGCATGAAAATCAGGAGTCATGTGTCACAAATGAAGACTCCTGCCAAGCCCCTAGCTATTTTTGATTCCATAGGTATGGAGGGGACACCTGGGCTCCTCATTTCACATGAGCATTTAGGAACCACACTTTGAGAATGCTGTCCTATGTGCTGAGAGGAAGGATGGTGAACTCTGTCCCAGACTAGAGCTTTGTATGCCTTGGGAATTTTATCAACTCCTCTGAGTGTTAGATTCCCTTCATGTAATATGAATAGTGTTACTTTCCCCTACCAAAATTGCACGCCTCAGAAAAAGTTTTCAAAATAAACTGTGTGAATAAAAGAGATGGTGTTAATTACTTACCATAGAAATCTACATGAATTAAAGTCCGTGTCCTGGGCTTCTATAAACCTACTTTCCACCCCTTCCCTACCATGCTTAGTATAGGAATATGACTATAGACGGTTCTATGCATATGTAGTATAGTATAATATAGTGTATAGTATATAGTATTGCATTTGCTTAGGAGCCTTTGAAAGATATCTAGAATATCAAAATAAGAGCACTGTTATTAGTTATGTCTCTGTGCCTATTAGAAAATAGGAGCTGCCAGAATAATGTAGAAGGAGAATTTGCCAAGACAGATTGATAGAAGGAACTCAGTAGATAGAAAAACAAATACTGACCAATAAATTATATTCATAATATATTTTATGTTTATCATATATTTTATTTCCATTTGAGGAATGTATTAAAGTCCAGCTGCTATAACAAAGAATCCAACAATATAATGGCTCAAATAACAGAGGAACTTATTTATTCCTCATGTAGCAGACATGAGTGGTATATATCTCTTGAGTAGCTCAGCCCTGCCATGGTCATTTAGGGTCCAGTTTCCTTCTATCTTGTTGCTCTGTTATCACCTAGGGCATTGTCATCACTGCATTGCAGAAGCTGGATTGTCACCTGGGAAAGGGAAGGAGAATGTGAAACATCTTAAGGCTCAGACCTGAAAGTGGCACATATCACTTTCATTCACAAGGTATTGGTGAGCTTAAAAAACACCACCATGCCTAAGTGAAGGGCAGGCTGGGAAATGTAGCCTAGCTGAATAGCAATAAACCCAGCTACACCTCTATTATTAATGCTGTAGAGGAAGAGGAGAACAGAATTGGTAACTAACTAGCAGTCTCTGCCACAGGAAAGGTATAGGGAACTTTGAAAGTGGAGCCAATCACCTTTCATAGCTTCACTAATTAGCCAGAGCTGCTGCTATGCTGTGGAGTATTATATTTCCTTTGATGTGCTGTTCCCAGCCTGTCTAAAATGTCATTCCTAGTATCCACCTAAGCCTGTGAGTTATTCTGGGCAACGTGAATGTTGGTATTCCCTTTTCTTAATTGTAGGGTTCTCCTCCTGTATCCTATGCAGGCCATGAGAAAAGACTTATTGAGTCCTGGCCTACAGTTAATAAATGTGCCATTGGTTGAAATATATAGGCAAAGTATCAGTATGAATTGTCTTCCATTTGCTGTTCTGACAGTTGTGATATAATGAATCTCAAGTGTGACTATTGTCACATAATCAGAGGTCCTGAATATTAAGAATGTTTTCTTAAGAATCATCCAGGCAGAAAATGAGTTCACAGATTTTCAGCATTTTTGCTGATAATTCTCAAGGCTCCACCTGGTCCTGCACTGTCTTTATTCTGTACTCTTTGTTTGATCTCCCTCTCCCTCTCCCTCTCCCTCTCCCTCTCCCTCTCCCTCTCCCTCTCCCTCTCCCTCTCCCACTCCCTCTCCCTCTCCCTCTCCCTCTGCCTCTGCCTCTGCCTCTGCCTCTGCCTCTCCCTCTCCCTCTGCCTCTCCCTCTGCCTCTCCCTCTGCCTCTGCCTCTGCCTCTGCCTCTGCCTCTGCCTCTGCCTCTGCCTCTCCCTCTCCCTCTCCCTCTCCCTCTCCCTCTTCTTCTCTCTCTCCTTTTCCTTCTCTCTTTCCCTCTCTCTCAGGGATGGGGGAAAGTCAGGGAGAGAAAGTTCTACCATGACAATGCATTTCTGAACTTTACAAGTTTGTTATTTTGTGATACGTAGCACTATTCAAACAAGAAGATCTTATAATTAGCTGCCTTGGGATGTTCTAAAGGTGAAGCCACTCTGCTGCCATGCATCTTGTGAGATTAGTGACTTAGGCTGGAAGCTGACAGATGACAGACACTTTTAAAGGGGATGCAAACAGATTGATACAAGAGCTCCTGCCTGGATGGTTGGTTTTAGAATGACCTCTCTGCCGTGGGAATTGTGTCCCTGTGAGAGACTGTGATGTGACTCCAGTGAGATGAAATTACTTCAGAGAATCTGAAGGCAGGTTGAGGGCTGAGATTGTTCAGGAAGTTCAGATTACTAAAGGTAGAAACACTCATGTGTATAAGTGGGGAATGGGAGATAGATTACTTTTTTCTAACAACTAGTTGACATTGTCATTAAAGTGTGTCTTACCAGAAGAATTATGCAGGCATTTCTCTTTTGAGTTTTACACGTGCACACACCACATATGCACGTATATTTTGTCAGAGGGGTGTTTGGTTTTATTTTTGTAACACAATTTAATATAATAGCCTCTTATATTCTCCAGGAAATCTAGGCTGCTGGCCATGTTCCCACAGTATTCTGAAATTATTCTGGAATTCTTCCCTCTACCCTCAGCCTGTCCCATCACCCAAGTGATTTTGGCGATTCTCTAGAGACTTACCAACATAGCTTGGTGACTGTTCCATCTTGGATTTTACGTTTTGCCAGTTGTGATAGCAATATAATAAAAGCAAGATGTGACCTGTTTTGTGTCCAGCAACGCATGTGTCCAGGATTCTGCCTGTGATGTGTGATGTGCCTTCAGAGAGAGGACAGCTGTGATGTGAATGGATTTGTGAGGTAAAAAAGGGCTTTAATTTCTCTTCCTCTTTTCCCATGGATATAAAACTTTGTTATGGTAAACTAAACCTCTGATATCATATACAACTGCTGGCATTCTAGATTGTTTTAATGGCCACTCCTTATTGCTTAATCCTAAGCATTACCATCTGTTTCTTTCTTAATTATAAATGCAGCAGGAATTCTCAATGACATCAGAAATGGTGGAAATAAAATGGAATTAGAGGCCTTGTACTTGACACCAAGCAGGCTTCCTCTAATGCTTTTCTTCTGTTAAAGGCATTGGCTGGTCAGAGAGGACAATTCCTCAGCGGTTTTCTCTCTCCTCTGCTCGATGTGCTTACCATGAGAGTATCATGCTATAAATTCAGCTTTTATTTTAGTGAGAGAATTTTAGTGAGAGACCGAGTTGTGTTTTTCTGTCCATGGAGCTGAGGATGTGTGGGCAGCTCTTTCTCACAGTATTAGAAGCCAGTGGTGTGAATGTCCTGCTGTTATTGGCATGTGTTTTTGTGAGAAGAGAGATGAATGGTAATAGCCCGATGACATGAGTCATGTCCATCCCCCAGAGAAGAGCTGGGAGTGGACATCTAAGTGATTGTGATCAGCCCACTAGTAACCAGTGTGCCTATCCCTGAATAACAAGGGAACGTTTGTGGAGGGAGGTCATGTAGAAACTGAAGGAATATTTCATTCTGCCTTGTTTAGGCTTTTGTTTTTCATTAAGTGGAAAAAGTTACATGATTTTAGACTCCTAGCATTTTAGAATTAAAAGAAACCCCTAGGACTTGTCTAGATCAAAGCCATGGTCACACTTCTTCCTTTGTCTGGTACTTGACCAGGTTGAGTAGGAGCTGGGGAGTCAGCAGAACAGGGTTTGAATTGTGAGCCACCTGTGTGTGCTTTGCATGCTTTTCCCTGAGTTCCCAGTGTCTCGGTTCTTTTCCTGGATGACAGTGGACATCATAACACTTCTTGTGAAGCCTACCATTTGGCTTAAATGAGAGAAAACATGTAAATCCTAGCCTACTTGTGGCCCATGGTTTCCTTCCCTTCCCTCCTCTCACATTTATGACAGATGAAGTGTTGGTCAAAGAGGTTAAATGCCTTGGCCAGTGTTGCACATCCAGTTAATGGTAGACCTGGAACTGGAAGTAATGTCTTCCAAGACCAGCGTATTCCAAGATTTTTCCTCACTGGGTCATATCTAGACCTGTTGCCTTTCTCTCTCCTTGGTACTCATTGAGCTTTTGCACAATAATAACCCTAGTAATTATCATTTGTATACTACTACTTAAGTGTAAAATACTTTTTTAAAAGGTATATCCCCATTTAATGTGCAGTTGGTGAAATCATATTAAAATTGTATCATTATTCCTGTTTTACAGTTGGGGAAACCGATACTCTGAAAGGTCGAGTATCTCTTTGAGGTTGCGCTGAAGACTGAGTGAGCACCAGGTCTTGAGGCTCTAGTGCGTGGGTTTCACTCTGTCCTAAGTGGAGTCTTAGTGTTATGCCAGCACATGTAAGAGAGGACAGAGAGATGAAGCATAAAGCGGTCAACATTATAATCTATAGTTCAGTAGCTGCAGTTGGGATGTTTTAGGAGAAGGATGCTACCAGAAAAGCAAAACAGTTTTCTTGAATTATATTAGTATTTTAGTGACCCACATGCTTTCTAGCCACCAGAAGGATCTCAATGGGTAAGGAAAGAAGTAGAGCAAGAGACAGCAGGTTTCCCCTGAGAGGAGTTGCAAAACCAAACCAAAATAAAGCATACGTGCAACAACCAGGAAAGGCCCTTGCTCCAACATGCAAATGAGTAGTTTGCTGCTTCAAAAATGCAGCTCATAAATGAGGAGACCATCTGAGTCATTTGTTCCTTCCAAGTCTTGGTTCAGGCCAGTAAGGGTCAAGCTGGTGCCTGCTCTCAAATGGGCATCTGAGGGCTGAGCAAGAGAAGAGCCTCTGGGCCTTGTGCTGGCCCTTTTGTCCCAGTGCCCTCTCCATACCGGGAGTCCCCTTTACACTTTCCCAGCCTCTAGGCCATGTGTTTTGTCTGTCTGTCTCTCTGCGGTCAGTGATACTTGGAGATAAGGACAGCACAGTGAATTTCACTTACATCCGGTCTCCCTTGAGTAATGCCATGCTCCTCTGGTCATGCTGTCAGTGAGCCACCGGGGCCACTATATAATAAGCAGGCTTACTGAAAAGCAGTCCTTTCTGGCAGTAAAACTAAATCTTTTAATCTCAGAAACCTTCTATTGACCATGTGTAGAAAGCCATGCAAATTTAAAAAATGTAAATATTGACATTCTGAGGTTCTCCTACGTAACCCGATTTAGTCTGCCTTTCCCATTATTGCTGCTATTTCTGGGGACATTTTACTGACTCCAGGTTTATAAAGCAGCATTATTCAGAAGGTACTATCACGGGCTGTAGAGTCAGCCAGACCTGGGGAGGAGTCCTGGCTCTGCAGCTTAAGCACATCAGCTCACATAAGATCTCCGAGCCTCGCTTTCCCTATTTGTTAAGTGACGGTGATGGCACCCACCCACCGCCGGTGCTGTGAGGATCAAATGAGCGACCGCGTGGGATGTTCTGTAATTCAAAGACAGCATTTCGCCTGATCTCACTCCCCAGAACCAGATGAGCACTTCATTTGTGATGTTTTTTCCTCATTAGGAGGCTTTATGTAGACAGAGGTCATTCAGGATTCTTTTAACATGTGAGGCACATCCATTTTATTGAAAGAAATAAAAAATATTATTTTTAACACTTTGTACCTTGCTTTAGAAGTCAAGTCTTATAACATCAGTAAGTTTTCACCTCGGGTTACTTTCATTTCTTATCCTCTCACTATGAGCAAGCCAGCAAGAAAGGCATTCTTTCTGTTATCTTGCCTACGAATGTGAAAATACCCTCCATGTGCCAAGTACATCTCTGTGAGTATATTGTTTGTTTTAATCCAGCCTTTTTTATGTCAACAAATCTCAAAGTTCCAGTATATTAATAATGACTAGAAATGCTTATTAAAAAGTACATTAAGAGATAAGGCTATTTTTGAGGACTCGGGGGCATATATAAACAGGCTATTATATTTTTGTAATTGTATTAAATCAGGCATGTGCCAGCCAAATTCGTGACTTTATATAGGTTTTTTTTTTAAAGCTTTATAGAATTAATGCTAAAATAAAGGAATGTGAATTCCTTTGCCAGTTCTTTGAAGGAAACAGTAGAATCTGACCTACCTCAAAGGAGTAGTAAGAGCAACAACCCAGTTATGTTGCTTCAGGCTTAGAATCTTTAAATAGTCTGGAAGGTCAACTCTGCCTTAGCTGCATAGAATGATTCCATATGCTCTCCTCTGAAACTTCCTCTTTGTGTCTGTAAATGGGGCTGTTTTGAGCCCAGTGTGAGGAGAAGCGGTGGAACAGAAGCTTCTCTGATGAGGAGAATGTGCAAGACACCACACACAGACGCCTCATCAGATCGTGACATCCTCAATCCTGGCAAGGCCAGGACTGACTGTTCTCTCCCCTGCTTTCTCCTTGCTCCTCTCCACCCCCCCCGCCCCCCGCCCCACCACACGTACCGATATGCGTACACCCTTCTTCTCTTCGAAATGAGAAGCTTAAGAAATGGTGTTCTTTAGGAAAAGGTACCATCGCTCTCTGCTATGAAGAAAACTCTGTATGCAACCCTTTGATTCTACTGAATACGCAGAAGCACAGAGCAGGGCAATCCGGCAACCACATGTAGCTCCAGATGTATCTTACATATGGGCCATTGTCCGCACTGCTGGTGGGGCTGACAGTATTTTTAAAAATGGTCATAACACATATGGTCTCTTGTTTTTTGCTCTGGCTTCTGAAGTCTTGCTGATCCAACCACATCATCCTTACGCTGTTTCCAGAAGAGCAAATCTCTGTCTGCTCTCAAGTTGTGAACTCCATGTGCTTCCCTAGCACAGGGCCGTGGATAAGCTAATCCAAAGGACAGTGAGGGGCAAGGAGCTCTGCCACAGCTGTCTTCTTGCAAGGAGGAGGGGCAAGCATGAGGTGTCACCAGAGGAAATTAAATGGATTGGACTGTCTCAATTAGTGTCTTGGGCCCTCACTCATTATAAGCTTTCCAGCTGTAGGGGATGATACTTTCCAATCCCCTTTCTAGCCAAGGCTCCACGTTGTGATTCAGGATGGAGAGTAAATTGTTTGTTGTTTGTAAATGCCCTACTTCCCATCTCTTATCAGCTAAAATTTCAAAAGGGCAACTTAAGGGAAATTGTTTTGGTTGTCTAGCTAGTTATAAATTATTACTCAGTCTGTAGTCTTGCTGGTTGCCAAAAACTTCACACACACACACACACACACACACACACACACACACACACACACACCAACACACACACAAATGATATATATACTTTTTTTTTTTACAAATAATTATTTATTTTTGGGGGAGAGTGCAAGCAAGGGAGGGGCAGAGAAGGGGCAGAGGATCCAAAGTGGGCTCTGTGCCGACAGGCTGACAGCAGTGAGCCCAATGTGGGGCTTGAACTCACGAACTGCGAGATCATGGCCTGAGCTGAAGTCGGACGCTCAACCGACTGAGCCACCCAGGTGCCCCCACACAAATGATATTTTATGTTCATTTATTTCTCAGTCATTACTTTGCTGTTTACCAACCCACATGATTACCTTGAACACCACTGAAAAGAAATTGCAAAATAATGCTGCCTAAACACATGCTAAGTTTACAAAATGATTCTAAATGGCTTTTAAAGAAAATAATTGCGTTCAAGCTTCTCTACATAATTGTGCCACATGTGTGTTAGGAGACTGTGGTGGGGTACGTTGGGGCACATGGCCAAAATAATCTAGCTGTTTTTCAATAGACAGATTATATTACTGCTGCTTATACTTTCACTTGTAAATTGATTTAACAAACATTTGAGTACCTTCAACGTGTCATAAGGAAACTTTGTCTCTCTTTGGGTTTGAGTCTTTGATTTGTTTTTGTTTTGATTCATTTTGCAAAAGGAGGCAGCATCCCAAGGACTTGATAGCTAGGAGAAGGCAGTGGTAGTTAGTCACTGTAGCCTAGATGTGAAAAAAAGTAGCCTTGATCCATTCCTGGAATGCCTCCATCACAGAGCCATTGATAGCGATGGCAGCAAGCTTGTGGAAAAACCAGAACAGGTCCCTGGACATTGCTTCAGGCTTCTGTGTGTGGTGCTTACAGCAAGTATGGGTAGTAGGAAATTAATAGATATAAGTACCATGAGGGGGGCTGGCATTTTATCTATCCTGTGAACAGGTTTAGGAAATATAATTGACTTGTGCTCAGAAATCTGAAATACAATTTTTGTGATAGTAATTTTCCCCGCAGCTTTGGCATTTTCCTTTCCATTAAACTTCTTGGTTTTTAGTGAGGGTACTACAGCCCTGGTCCTGCTTTGTCATTTTGGGATGATTTATTTTAAAATTACAGTAAGGGATTTTTGGTCAGAATTCCACCAGGCTAATTTCAAACCGAGTTTGCTGACTCCAACTAGCCATAAATGGTCCCCACCTCCAGCATATAGAGCAGGAAGTGGCATGCTTAGATGCCAGGAATAAGGCAATTGCTCAGATGGAATAACACTTGGCAGTTTGGAGGAATTTGTTGATGTAAGCCTAAATCGTAGGTTAGAGACTGACTTGTGGGATGCATTTCTGCCAATTATGGTCCATTGTGCAGTCAAAAATGGGAAAAATTACTTACTGCAGCTGGTTCTTTGGCACTGAAATCACTGATGGAATAATCAGAGGAAATCTTTTAAGTTATCAGAAAAGATGGATTGTGAAACAGGATGCTGGTTTTGCGGGTTATCTGCTTTACCTGTCTCACATGACATAAAAGAGGAAAGGAACTACAGAGCCCGGGAACTGTTGAGCAATCCTTAGCACTGACTTGCCCAGTGATAACTGATGCCTGCAAATGCCCTTTCCTTCTGCCACTGCAAGGGCCTATGATTTTTTGAGAGTTGGGGCTTTAAGGGGTGCCTGGGTGACTCAGTCGGTTAAGCGTCGAACTCTTGGTTTTGGTTCAGGTCCTGATCTCACAGTTCATGGGTTCAAGCCCCACATCAGGCTCTGCACTGGGAGCATGGAGTCTGCTTGGGATTCTCTCTCTCTCTCTCTCTCTCTCTCTCTCTCTCTCTCTCTGACACTTCCCTGCTTACTTTGTCTCTTTCTCTCTCTCAAAATAAATAAACACCCCCCCCCCCCCCCGCAAAAAAAGCTTTGGGGCCTTAAGAGTACACTTGTCCTGATGAGCACTGGTGATATATGAATTGTTGAATCACTGTATTATACACCTGAAACTAATATGACACTGGGTGTTAGCTACACTGGAATTAAAAACAAAATAAAACAAAAGTTGGGGCCCTAGGAAGGTTCTTTTTCAGTCTGTCTCTTGTGTCTAAGGGTCTTTGCATCATGGGAGAGGTATGGACAAGCTCGCTGAGTCTAACTTCCTGCTGTAGGATCATGCACATTATATCTATTGAAGTCTTCAGTTGAAATGCTGAACACCAAAATAACTATAGCTGATTATTGTAAGCACGCTTATGACTGATGTATTTTTTTCTTTTTCATTCGTGGATTTGTATATATTCTAAAAAAAATCACTCTAAAAATAAGATTTGCAAAAGAGGAAATAAGAGAAAACACATCACCCACCCACATAGACCAAATGGGCTACTCTCTTCATTGATGAATTCTAAGTCATTTGAGTTTCTCCATACTTGTCTCATTTAAGCTTCTTTCCCAGAAGACCTCACAGTGGTTTGACTCTGTGTCCTCCATCATTGTGCTCTCAGGACTGAGGACAGATCTTCAGAATTCGTCTCTTGAGGATCCCATCTCTCTGTTGTATAACTTGCTGCCTCTGTCCCCTGTGCTTGGGTTGAAATATCCTGCTCACCTCAACCTTTCCTTTGGATTGTAAGTTCGCTGAAGGGACAACTGCAGGGGACAGCTGATATTTTGGCCTCCCCACCACCTGCTTCCTCTTCTTCTGGAAAGAACACACTACTTAGGAGAACTTACTCTTTTCCACTTTGCATGCAGGCTAAGTAGCATCCCAATTAAGATATTTCTCTTTCTTCTACCTGGAGGTAGTCACAAGATTCAAATGAGTCCACACAGAGTTTTGTGGTACAGGAGGCTGGTTTTCTTGGGTTATCTGCTTTACCTGCCGTTCTGAGAATTTGGGCTTTGAGCAGAATTCTCCGGAATGGAAAAGTACTAGAGCTGATTCCTTTCACTGGAGTTCTCTGAAGAGAAGACAGGAGACCCCTACTGCCTGCTTCCCATTCTTTATGAAGACTGTTTGGGTAGCGTTACCTTGCATTCTGTGAGCTGCCTCAAATCTTGCCAAGAAATCCCTTCATTTTGTCCCTATTTGCCAAAATTGACTGTTGTTTGCTGACAAACTATCCTGATACAGACTCCATCTTCTAGTGCCCATGTATATGTCATGATGGGGTATAACACCTTGAAAGCATTGTGAAGGTTGTTGCCTACAGTTTCAAAAGTTCTAGAATTCCGTGGGATCATGCATATGAATGAAATTAAATAATATTCTCCCATGTACCACTTCATTTCTGCTAAGAGTTTTAGAAATTTGTGAGTTTAAAATGGAGAGTAAGAGTAGAAATTGTGTAAATTTACAATATTTTTTAAGTAAACTTATTTCAGAACAGTTTTGAATTTACAGAATTATTGTGAAAATAGTGCAGAGTTACCACAGCCCATAGCCAGTTATTATTAACATCTTACAATGACTGTGGTACATTTGTAATAATTGATGAACCAATATTGATGTTGACCCAAACTTTATTCACATTTCTTCAGTTTTTCCCTAATGTCCCATTCCTATCCAGGACCCTGTCTAGGAATCTGCACAACATTTAGAAGTCTCATCTCTTGGACTGGTCGTGGTATGATGATTTCTCAAACTTCCCTTGTTTGCGATGGCCTTTATAGTTTTGAGGATTACCAATTGTATAGAATGGAATTTGTCTGATATTTTTCTAATGATTAGACTGGATGATGTATTTTTGGGAGGAAGACCAGAGAGGTAAATTGCCCTTCTTATCACATCACGTCAAGGGTACATGCTTTCAGTGTGACTTAACACTGTTGATATTGACCTTGAAAATCTGGCTGAGGTCATGTTTGTCAGTTTTCTTTACTGTAATTCCCCCTCACTCTTTATGTACTGTATTCTTTGGAATACACTCTGTGAAAACCACACTTAAAAAGAGTTGGTGAGCAATGCTCCATCTCCTTAAGGGTAGAGTATCTCAAAGTATTTATCATTATTCTGCACAGAAGATTTGACTATTTTCCCCTATCTATCTATCTACCTACCTACCTAATTACTTATTCAGTCATTTATTTAAATTAGTATGGATGCATGGATATTTATTCTATATTTTGGGTTATAATCCAATACTACTTTACTTTGTTGCTCAGATTGTTCTACTTTGGCCATTGGGAGCTCTTTAAATTGGCTCCTGTGTCCCTTTCACATACTCCCATCATTGTGGTATTTTTTGTTTTTTGTTTTCGTTTAAGCATTTTCTTGCTTTCTGGAACTAGAAGGTACTCTAGGCTTATCTTGCATATTTCCCGCCCTCATTCTAGAATCAGCCATTTCTCTAAGGAGCCCTAGTTTTTTTAATTGGAGAATGGCATTCAAACCCAAGATCTGGCACTAAGTATGCTTATTATTACTGGGGTGTCATTGTTTGTAGATCTTCTCAGCTGACAGAGCAAGGAAGTATGGGTTTGTACAATAACCCACTTGTGTACATGTATCTATGAATAACACTATTGTAACCCTCTATGTATTAAGTTAAATGTGAATTCATACGACTACCTCCAACTCTGATGCCTCACCACATTGTAACTTGTCCTCTTGTTTTTCTGTAACCTCCATCCCCAGCAGTGAGAAAACTGGCTCTCACCATCCTCCCTACATTCGTTAAATTTCTCAGTTCCAGTATACATGTAGTGTTGTTTCAGCAGTGTTAACTTGCACCCCCATGTGAAACAACTTTATCACCTAGAGGCCAGTGCTTATAGTGCAGTTCATTTTACCTTTAGCTTTATGGACATCACTCATTTCTAAAGTTACCTAGATGAGCACCTTATTCCCCTGCTTCTGCAGTGGGGTTGTTTTACACCATTATATATTTTAAAGCATGTTTTTTATTTATCCAAAGGACAAATACATAGCTGAAGATGTGAAATCATGCTGAAGGGCTTATAATAAAAATCGCAGTCCCCTCCTTCTACTCCCACTCCATCCTGACCTGCTTCCCAAGAGCAACACTTCCAACTCTTAGCTGTTTATGGCCATGCATCTGAGTAATGTGCTTTACAGCTATTTCTCAAGCTCTCAATTTTAAACATTATCCATTGATTTCCTATTATTTTAGGTAAGGATTAGCTTTATTTCACCTCCTTACCCTTACCCCATTTCTTCACAGTTTTTTAGTTAAGTCAGCTATTTCACAGGTTTTTAATTAAGTCAATACTCCGTGTTCATTTACTTTTTTGTTAATTTTTTTAAATCCTGGAATTAATAATTACTTCATTCTATGTACTTATCGCTCTTACCCAGCCCACGTTTTTTCTCATGTGATCAAACTTGTAAGATAATTTTCAGTTCTTCGTACTCCTCATCCTCACCCCCCAAGACCCACTGTTTCCTGGGCTAGTTCGTTGAGAATAATCATGCAGAGCCAGGAATAAGGCTGCTTATACATGGGAATTGGGTGGAAAAGGAGACCAGGGGTCTTGTTGTTTTATAGGCAGACTTTCACTTAACCTTCCTGTTCTCAAACTGGTGGGTTACCTTTTCTTCCACTGTGCCCAGTCACTGAGTCCCAAGCCTTTCTGCATCCCCTTCTGTGAGATGCACATGCCTATTTGCTGGCCTTGGGAGAATATGGGCTGCCAGTGTTTGTGTGATCATGAAGGGAGTAGGGAACCTGGGGGTGTACATACTTTTCATAAATACATTCCAGCAAACTTCCTGCTTTCAACCCTGTGTCTTACCCCTGCTTCACAGGCACCTGGTACTCTCATTCCTGTACCTTCCTTAGGTTCTCTGCAGTAATGCGGCTTGTTTCTCTTAGGTACACCATCTGCAGGCTCATAGCTTCTGAATTACTCTGCCAAGTCAGCAAAAGTTCCTGTATTTGCTTTGTACCTTCACTTAATGGGGTTCAGTGTTACAGATATCTTTAAATTTATTTCATCAAAGATGGAGTTTGTATTCATGTTTCTTAGGCTGTTGGTTGCTTTGATGGGGGTGATTTTGAAGAGAGAAGGGAGTCCCGACTTAAACAAGAAGTCTTGTGCCTGGGCTGCATTTTCTATGACCTGTGCTGGTCTTGGCTCATGTTACCTCTTTGGAAAAGGAACTGCTGAATCCTCGAAACAAAGTAAGTTACTTTGTTCTTGGCTTCCACAGAATCCTGACTGTACCTCTGTCGGGGTGCATGCCATACTGTATTGTAATCCATCTGTCCATTTTCCCCACTAGATTATGAGCCTGTCTAGGGCAGGGACCGCATCTACCTGATGTGTGTGCACCGTGAGCATTGCACTGGACTGATTGTGCTAGACATCCTTCACACAGGCTTACAGAATCTAAGAATAAGTGCACAGTGCCGTGTTTGCCACAGTCACTCGGAACAGACACTAAAACCTCTGAAATACATTGTCGTTGCTCAGGTACCATCTTAGAAGTAAAGTGACAATGTTGGGCTGCACTGGAACCTCACATTTTCAAGTTTTCACCCAGTTTTATGCCCTGGAACTGTACTGCCTCTTGGAAGTGTTTTTGGATGACCTAGGAAAGAATTGAAGGAAATTGAGAACACTATAATTTGGGAAATTTCCAAAAGAACTGGGTATTTCTAATTAGAGGCGACTTTCATACTTTAATATCTTTTCTGTGCAGATTTTCTGTGATTTGGGGGATAATCTAAACTTTGGAAATAATTACTTTAGTGATGGAATTAACTTGGAAGTTTAGTTAGGGTTAAGAAAGCCACATGAGGTAACAATTAAGAATCTGGGCTCTGGGGGCGCCTGGGTGGCTCAGTCGGTTAAGCGTCCGACTTCGGCTCAGGTCACGATCTCACGGTCCGTGAGTTCGAGCCCCGCGTTGGGCTCTGTGCTGACTGCTCAGAGCCTGGAGCCTGTTTCAGATTCTGTGTCTCCCTCTCTCTCTGACCCTCCCCCGTTCATGCTCTGTCTGTCTCTGTCTCAAAAATAAATAAATGTTAAAAAAAAAATAAAAAATAAATTAAAAAAAAAGAATCTGGGCTCTGGAGTTAGAGCTGAATTTGGATCTTAGCTCTTTCACTGACCAAATGGGTAGGTCATTAATTTCTAGAGCCTCAGTTTTTATGCACTACAATTGGGATAATAACAATACACACCGTATTGTGCGGTCTGAGAATAAAACAAGATAATGTGTGTAAAATACTTAGCATAGTGCCTGGTATGTGGTAAGCTTTCAACAAATATTACCTATATCTGACAGTTAAAATAATGCCACGCAAGTATTTGATGGTTGTCTAAAATAAATTGAAAAAGTTTAGTGAAAAAAATTGAGGGGTGGGGATTGGGATTGGGCATAGAAAACTTAGCAACCTAGGGAAGCAGTGGTACTTTCTTCACTAAGACCTATTACATTGAAAGATTGTGCTCTAGCAGCCAAGGTAAAGAGCAGCTATACGAATCATTTCTTATGATCTAAAGTCCATTAGCTACTCCATTTAGCTGTTAATGTTGTGAAGCCATCGGTGTAAATAAATGTGTTATTTGGTAATGGACTTGTTTTCTTAACAATTATGATATATTGTTCTCTCCAAAGGCTGTACTTTAACTCTGCCATTCTGCTAATTAGTCAGCAGATCAGCCTTCAGTGATGTTTCAATATCTCATCCCCTCACCACATTTTTATATTAAAACTTATATTTAGGCAGTGCCTGGGTGGCTCAGTCTGTTGAGCTTCCAACTCTTGATTTGGCTCAGGTCACGAGCCAAGGGTGGTGAGTTTGAGCCCCTGCTTTGGGCTCCATGCTGAGCGTGGGAGTCTGCTGAAGATTCTGTCTCTCTCCCCCTCTGCCCCTCTCCCCCCCACTTACATGCACTCTCTCTCAAAAACAAACATAAAACAAAAGCAAAACAAATAAACAAATAAACAAACAAAACCCCAATATTTAGTTGGTGTTATGGGCTGAATTCTGTTCCCCTCAAATTCATACGGTGAAGCCCAGTACCTCAGAAGGTGACTGTGTTTGGAAATCGCGTCTTTAAACATGTGAGTAAGTTAAAGTGAGGCCCTTAGAGTGAGCCCTGACCTACTATGACTGATGTCATTTGAAGAAGAAGAAATTTGGGTACACAGAGAGACATCAGAGGTGCATATACACAGAGGAACCACCAGGCAAGGACATAGAAGGAAGCTACCTGCGGGCCAAGAAAGATTGGCTTTAGGAGAAACCAAATCTGCTGGCATCTTGATCTTAAACTTGCAGCCTCCAGAATGGGAGAAAATAAATTTCTGTTATTTAAGCCGCCTAGTCTGTGGCATTTTGTTATGGCAGTCCTAACAAACTAATACAGTTGACACTGAGAAGTAAAATTTACTCTGGAACTTCTGATTTTATTTGATTCCTTGTAGTTTATAGAGCACTTTTCACACACTTCATTTGAATCTTACCCACTCCTATAAAGTAAGTGGTATTATTAACTTCATTTTACAGATGATGCAGTTGGGGGCTCAGAGAGTCTACACAAACACATAGATGCTCAGGGGACAGGCGGGATTTGAAGCCAGACTATTTGATTTAAATATCCTTCTCTTTGCACTTTACCAAAGTGTCTCTCACTATTACTATGAGTGTAGAGTATGCACCTTTTCTTCTTAGTGTAGTTTATATACTTGACTTGCTATAAGATAGTGTTGACACGTTACCACTGACAGGTAACGTGTGACAGGTAACAGGTGACTGTGGCTTTCTACCTAATGCTGGGATGAAGAAAACAGCAAACTTGTCAAATTTGAAAAGAGAATATATTTCTTTATTACTCAGCTTCCAGAATCTAATGCCTTTCCAGTTTCTCTCATTGTTCCACTTGAAATTGAAGAATGGAATATTGATATATCTACTGTTTTTGTTGTTGTTGTTATTGTGTGTGGTTGTTTTGTTTGTTTTTGCTTTCAAGCTATTCCATGTGGTTAATCAATGTTTTAGCTGTTCATTCATTCTGCAAATATATATTGAGGACCTGTTATGAGCCCCAGGTTTGGATATCAGTTTTTGTGTTCAGCATAGAGAGATGTGGCTGAACAAATCATTGTTGGCTCTTGATCCAGGAAAACATTTCCTTTCCATGAGATTACACTGTAATTTCTTGTTACATTGAAAATATACCTTCCCCCATCCCCAAATTAAACTTTCAAGGTTCTCCCTTCATCCTCAGAAAAATGTCTATAGCAATTTGCAAAAGCTGGCCTCAAAGTAATATAGTAAGCAATTCAGTATTACTGGTCTTATATAATCTTACTTTATTGTCACAGTCATTCATTTATTTAAAGTGAAAACTGTTTGCTCATATGTGGAAGTATGAATAGACAGGGAGGGGACATTGAAGTAACAGCTTTGATTTGGGATTTCTTCTCTGTTATTTTTAGCCTGCAATTTAAAGACATTTATGTATATTATATTTTTCTCGCCAAAAATTTTACTTCAAGAAAGGAAGAATGCT
This sequence comes from Panthera leo, assembly GCF_018350215.1. Lineage (NCBI taxonomy): Eukaryota > Metazoa > Chordata > Mammalia > Carnivora > Felidae > Panthera > Panthera leo. The sequence continues at coordinate 43,390,167 of NC_056695.1, forward strand.
TCTATTTTTTTCCCCTAAGAGGAATAATAATGTAAAAGTTCATCTTCTTAAATTAAATTTTTCAATTTCAGAGACCTTTGCTATTCTTGTGTGACAACACAGAATATGTAACTTTAATTCTCTGGCCATCTAATTAGAAAGATGTTTCCTAAGTATGATCAGCACTGGAATTGATCCAGAGCCCATATTTATAAAACAGTAACTATGACAACCCATTCTTCCCAACCAGGCTCAACCCCTAATACTTTCCCAACTGTCTGTTTTACAAGATGACATAAGTAGAGGGTTCGGGGGGGAAAAAACCTTTGGATGATAATCAAAATGCTTTTTGCAAACAGAGACTTTAAAGCTGTTTGTTCAGCAGCATGTGATTCGGACAGTGGGAGTTGATCAGACAGCAAGGATTAACCCCCTAATTTGTTTCTCTTTTTCCTTTGGAAGGGGATAGACTGCTGTGAATTCCATGTACTCAGCCTGAGCTGCCAAATGGGATTGGAAACTATTTGACTGACTAGTGGCTGAAACATGAGGCAGAGATAATTCATTGTTTTCCTGTTCTTCATGACCCTATGTAATAAGGTTTTGTTTTATTTAAAAAGAAGTAAAATTATATTACAACCTTAAACAATGTCTCTCCAAACCTGAAAGGCTTTTAGATATTTCATCCTTTTCTGATTGAATAGAATGATGTTATTTATCTGGTAACAATTTTAAACAAATTCCTTACAGTTATCTCTATTGCCAATGTAGAAACTCCTCTTAAGTGAATATTTAATGGTTCATAATGTGCTGGAAGAGCCGATTTCTTTAGATGAGTGCATACATGGTTGGTTTTGATTAGACCACCGTGGTTTACAGAAGGCTCAGGGTGTCCAGGTCAGAATAGTCCTCTGGTACTTGACTGGGTAGTGTATCCGTAATTAGCTGACATTCAAAATTGAGGTAGTGGCAGGACTATGCATTTGAGACCACTCCTTAACATTGATCCCTCCCCTAAGTCCGTTTCTACATGTCTCAGTGAGAATGAATTCTGTGTAGGGATAGGGGAGTTGGAAGAGCTGCCTCAACCAGGGCAGCTCCATCTTTCCTGGAGCCAGAAATAAGTAGAAAATAGTAGGCTATTTACCAGGAGCAGTTTAGCCCTGTCTCCAGGAGCCACTGCCACCAGATATGGAAGCCATCTTAGCCAGGACTCAGCTGCAGTGATAAGGACCTCCCAGTCAAGATCATATCATACCTGTTAGTGACATGGGGCACAGTTAACCAGTTTGACTTTCTACTACTCTTTCTTCCCTTGGCTTCTGTATTATCCTTGCTTGATTTTTTGTAAATATCATCTCTGGAAATCAAAGTTCTACCTGGAGGTTAAACATAATGCATTAAACTGAAATTGATAAGATTATGATGCAAAGAAGTATCAGGAAGCAGTGTAAGATACAAATTTGAATCATCAGTGGTATTGCAGTTAAACACAAAGTCTGGGTATTCAAAGAGAGTACATTTTTAATGTGCATGTCCCCCATGGAACACCTCCTTTTCATCTCTGTAATGACGTAGCTCTTTCATAAGACTCACTCAACTAGACCCTAGAACCCAGCCAATGGGAAGAATTCATCTCCTTTAACTCCTATTTCTCTCTCTTTCTTCAAACGTTATCCCCCCCACCATGGCCAGTGTTAATCTTATTATTTTATCCATTGTCCCTAGTAGCATACTCTTGTTTGTCCATCCATCCACGTACCCATCTTTCCATTCATCCATTCATCATCTGTTGAGCAGCTACTGCATGCATGCAAGGCATATTCTCAAAGGATCATTATTTCTCTGGCCAAAGTAGGAAGACAATGAAAGATTAGATGCCCTGTTCTTATTTTGATTCTTCAAAAGCAGACCTTATAATAAAGAATTTTTTGCAGATAGTCTATTTGATAGGTAGTTCCAGAAGCTAAAGTGAGATAAAGAGGGAAACAAAGGGGGGAAAAATCCAATAAAGGATGCATTAAGACATAGGGTAAATGCTATAGGCAACTGGGTTCAGTCTGTGGGGGATTTTTTTTTTTTTTTTTTTTGAGAAACCCTGTAGAACATGTTTCAAAATTGTCCTCCTAAAGACAAAGCTGAGATGTTTATCCTGACTGACAGGGTACTGACTGCTGTGTCCCTTGGTTGAAAGTTACCCTGGGAGCATTAAATCCCTCCCATTTTCCAGATTGCCTGCTTGTAAGCATTTAGCTGGAGAATGCTCTTGGGCAGGAAAGCAGAGGGCAGGTGAACCCAAAGGTGGGCCCACAGGCTGTGGGATGGAGTATCCATAGCATCTGCTTCAACCTCTGTGGCATTAAATGGAAATGCATGAGAGTTTTCCATTCTCCAGTAAAATTTACTCTATTTCATGTGCAGAAGCACAGCACTATGTTTAGAATTGGACTTACTCATTTCCTGAATATATATAGCTTCCCTTTTCTCTACAACCTCTTTTCAGCAGATTTATACAGACAAGAAAAATATTGCAACCAAAGGCACCACTGCAAATTTCCCTATACTGACATTAATCATGCTCATCTGATTTATTATCTATCATTTAAAAAGAATACTTTGCAGCTCTTGTGCAATGATTTTTTTTTTTTATTTTATGAAGAATGATTACATCCATGTAGCATAACTCTTCTAATGGTGAATGCGGTTTGTTTTATCACCCATTCACTCCCTAATTATGTATGTTAGTAAGCAGACACTCTTCATGGAAAGTTGGGAGAGAAATATTCGATTTCAGAGAAGAGAGGGATATAAAACCAGACTAGATACAATGATTGATTATTGAGTGCTTGGTTTGTGGGCTTAATTTACTGGGTACTATTGAGCCAATTAAAAAATAAGGAAACTCTATGGCTACTAGTACTTTCAGGTGTCAGAGTTTGAATGTCATCTACTTGGGCTCCATTGAAAAGATTTTTGCCCTTTATAATTGAATTGACCTTGTTTCGTTTTAATTTTTGTTTTTGTTTAACATAGCCACCCACCCTTTTGGGTAATTCTGTACTATACATCCTATAATACTGGGCTGAGGACAAAAATAATTGTGGGTGATTAATAAATATTCATTGAATGCATGAAAGAAATCCACTTGGAATTTATATGTAAGAACAAGAGCCCATTAACTGTACCAAAAAATTAGTACATTAATCTTTTTTGTATTCCTTTATGGATGCTCTATGATATGTGTTTATCAAGCATAAACCAAGTTATGACAGAAATGCCTCTATCTTTCTCTCCATTTATTCAAATCTTGCCCAACCTTTAAGGTTTAGGTATAATTTCTCCTTCTTTAATAAGGTGTCTCCTATTACTTCCAGTTCAGTGCGTCTTATACCTAGATGCTGTTGGGAAACTGTTAAAAACCTTTTTGCCCAGCCTACACCCAGATCATTTAAATCAGTGTTTCTAGGGGTGAGATTCAAGCCTCTTCATTTTTAAAAGCTCAGGTGGTTACAATATGCAGCCAAGGCAGAGAACTACCACCCTACCTGGATGTGATTGCTCCCTTCTCTGAAGACCCAGAAAATCTTGATTATGCCTCTTCAAGACTGTTGTAGCTGACCTTGTATTCTGGCTCAAGTTGCTCTGCCAATCAGCCAGCCCACCCACCCTTCCAATTCCTAGATACCTCTGACAACATTCTGGTTGTCCACTTGAATACCCCCAGTGACGTGGAGTCCATTCCCCAGTGTCCATCTTTGGGCAGTTCAAACAGTTGATGTCTAAGTCTGTCTCTTTCTAGTTTCTACCTATTTTTCCTGTTTCTGCCACTATAAGGTGAAAAAAACCTTCTCCCAAAGTTTTTAAGTGTTTGAATAAATCATTCATTCAGTAAACATTTAAAGAATGCCTACCATGTATTGAGCCCTGGGCTACCTTATTGGAAATAAAAGTACAGGTTCCTAAGAGGATGTGAAAGTCAATCTTCATTTCCATAAATAAATTCTTTTTTTTTAAACCTGCCACATTTCTTTCATAAAAGATTATCTAGGCTGTAATAGTAAAAGACCGAATGGGCTTAAGCTACAGCAAGATAAATTTATATAGCAGAGTTATGACTAGAAAACTTTGGGACCAGTTGTCTGAATAAGGTTGTGCAAGCTTTCCTTCAGGCTTTAGCTAAGGCATATTTTCATGTGACTTCATTTACATACTTCCTTGAGGGCAGAGGGCAGTGTCTTAGGTTACTTCTCAGAGTTCCTTGTGAGTCATTCTACCTCTCTAAATGAGGCAGCCCTGGGGAAGGGAGAGTGAATGATTGATTCAGATACCTGAATCAGATACCTGATAACTTTTGGGGAAGGGAAGATAAACAAGGTTCCTTCTCCTCCTGTTGTTCCCCACAATGCAACAGCTAGCTGGGGTCTCCCAGGAGAATCTTGGTCCAGCAGTGCTTGGTCATGGGAGTTCCCTAAAACTAAAGGTTTTGCTGGGAAACAAAGCACACAAGGACAGTTCTGGCTCACGCTGGCCTTACATAGGTTTCCAAAGCTTCTTTAAGGAGCAGGAAGCCACAGAGCTCCAGGGGCTCCGTTCCCATTGCTGTGTGCTGAGGGGTTGCATTCCTACACTTCCTGACTTATGAGAACGGCGCCCCCTGAAGTAGTGTGAGGAAGTGGCCTTGGCCCCAGGGCACAGTGGGGAGGAGCCCCTTAAGAACTGGTGCTGGATAAGAGACTTAAAAACTGAGAACAAACTGAGGGTTGATGGGGGGTGGGAGGGAGTGGAGGGTGGGTGATGGGTTTTGAGGAGGGCACCTTTTGGGATGAGCACTGGGTGTTTTATGGAAACCAATTTGACAATAAATTTCATATATTAAAAAAAAAAGAACTGGTGCTGGGCAAGTGTGGAAAACTCACTGCTCTCCCACCAGAGGGAAAGCCGGTGCGGGGCGGGGGGTGGTCTAAGGACTCTTTCCTGGGACCTGGAACATGGTTCCATTTACCTCAACCTGGAAGCACATCAGAGAGGTATTTAAAGTCCAGAAACCAAGCTAGCTGAGACGTTTCCACCATCCTTTCTTATCTGTTCAGACCCCAGGTCCTCCTTTCCTTCAAGTAAACCCAGCCCTGAGATGATCTGAATTCCTTCTAATCTCTGTTTATCAGCACAGTGACATTTACACTCAGGTGATTAATTCTGGTTTCTTTCTCTATCCTGCCATGCTTTATCCCATGGTATACCTTATGCCCGGAGGTAGTTGTGCCCTCCCCCAGTTGCATCAACCTTAAAACAGACACATTCACTGCAAATATGCACAGCCCAACCAGCAAGTCCTATACAGGTCAGGTTCATCATGGTGTCTTACAACCAACCAGTTACTCAGTTCATTTTATGGATTGACCGTGCCCATCTCTTACTCTCAGGAAGCGTTTTCTAATATCATAAGACAGGGGTATGGGAAAAGTGCTCCTTCAGTTCCAGACCCTAGGGCATTTATGCACTAATAACCTTACTTCTTTGTGCTTTTCAAGAGAACGTAAACCAAAGCAATTAAATTAAATGGAGTTAACGTTGGCATGGTGGCATAAATCGTCAGGAAATTCAATATTAAGGGGTTAACGTTTCTTTCTTGTGAGCTGTCCTATATCTGTCTACTTTAAAATAAGAATAAGCCCTGGGGCGCCTGGTGGCTCGGTTGGTTGTGCACCTGACTTCGGCTCAGGTCATGATCTCGCAGTTTGTGAGTTTGAGCCCTGCGTCAGGCTCTGTGCTGTTAGCTGGGAGCCTGGAGCCTGCTTCGGATTCTGTGTCTCCCTCTCTCTCTGCCCCTCCTCCACCTGTGCTGGGTCTCTCTCTGTCTCTCAAAAATGAATAAATGTAAAAAAAGAAAAAATTTAAGAATAAGCCCAAACTTGGGCCTTGGTATCGTGGAGGATCGCAAGAGAGAGTTGCCCTCCTTGTGTTTAGTAGCAGAGGCAGCCCTGGGATTTGTGGGTGATGCATGTCTATCAGATGTTTGTCCTCTTCCGAGTACAGCCTTTTGAATCAAGTTCTCCTGCCCATGGTATTTTGAACAGGCAAACATGGGTAAGCAGTTTACCTCCATGCTCAATGGCTCCAGAAAAGAAAGCAAACAGCCTTGTGTTTAGACTGTACCCACCCTGGCTGTGCTCTGAAGAGCCGCCAGATTCTTCACATCACTGACTCTCCCAGTGAAAAGCAGAGGTCTCTTCAGCTTTGTTCATGGACCGAAAGCTGCTTGCAAGATGGGCTTCCAAAGTTCAGACCCTGACGCAGGGAAATTATATTCCAAGTCTGAGGGTGGCTAATCAGAAGAAACAATGTGTTTGGATTTGGGTCTGATTTTAATTTGAGGAGACCAGGGCCAGAAGGCTTTCTGCTGAGTCTGAAACAAACAAAACCTGAGCTCCCCAACCAGGTTGCTTTTAAGGAATTATACATTATTTAAAACCTGTATTTTTATTGTAATTTACTCTCAATAAGAAGATGTTCTCCCTTTCCAAACTCGTTTTTGCACCTGACTTCCTAATGAACTATTAACAAGCATTTACATTAAGATCTTATGCAGGCTTTTGAATGATGGAAGATGGTTCTGATGTAAATGAGTGATAGTTTAAAATCCCAGGTGCTTTCTTTCTTTCTATTTATTGGAGAGGTACAGGGGACCAAAACTTCCTGGAGAGATTGTTTCAAGGGAAAAGAAATAAAATGTGTAACATTCATTTTCTTGGCCTGAGACTACAGTCTTGATGAGCAGATGAGACCCATTATATTGGTTAGGAGGAATGTCGGGAGATAAGGTGTTTAGTCATGTTATACTGTAAAGAAGTTATCCTCGTGACTCTTTTGATCTGCTTTAGGAGCTTAAACATCTTTGTTAATGTTAGAAAGATGCTCATCTTTCTAAGTTTCCTCGTATGCTTCCCCAAGTAAACCAAGTTTCTCAGTTTCAATTCCAAAGAGTGAGAGTGCGGTCCGCTCTCTTGTTACTCCTCTGGCTTCATCTCAGAAATCCAGTTGGATACTCCTATAGTTTCCTTCAGTTTAGTTCAGAGCATGGCCTCTTGCCAATTCTGTGTCTCTGAAACATGCTTAATATTTCCTCTAAGTGTTCTTACACAGTAGAGCTTGGGTTGAAAATGTACTTTCACTATATTCTCTGACTTTCGGGAATGTGTATATAAGACATGAACTATATTCAAATACAGTTACATGTGCTTGCTTCGAACTGAAAAAAACAGGTAAAGAATTCAGTAGAACTGTGTCCCAGAAGTGAGTTTCTTTATAAATTGCTATGCTATGAAAACAGCCTTTTCTGTGTGCTGAGAACTCAGTGTGTGGCAAGGGTAGAGGGGAGAGGGGGGCTGTGTTCAGGTCAGGTGGTATATCAAGAAACACCCCCAGCTGGAACAGTCAGAAACCAAGAGGGGAGAAGTTTATCCTTTCTGAACTTTGCTGTTAGGAGATCAAGAAGGAGATGCAGGTTTCATGAGTCGTATTCAGAAACTATAGGTGTTTTTATGACAGTAGGAACAAACAGGGAAAATATAGTGTCATCTTCTCTTCTTAAAATCCCTGAGCTTCACATGAGCCCAAGATCAAGGAATCAAATATAGAAAGTCACAGAGCAAAGAAGGACCTGTTGTTTCTTTTAGCCTAGCAAACAGCTAGCAACTAGAACTCCTTACATCTTCAATGGATGAGGAATTAAGAGAACTGTTACATTTCTTTTTGTTCTAGAGTGATTTTTTTGGAGATACTGAAATGTTAATCCTGTTCATCTGTGCAGAGTTTGTTTGGAGTAAAAAAATTGATCTCAGTTGCCAGTTCCTCTATAGAATGAAGTCCATAGAATTGCTGTTTCAGAAATTTGATTCTTTGGCTCCCCATTTCTAAATAAATCAAATTCTCACAAACAGTATTACCAGAAAGTTCTGTCTCTGATAACAAGGATGATATTCTCTGGAGATTTTTAGTTTTAACTGTCTGTTTTAACTGAAGGCATAATTTGCACACCCCCATTTCCCAGTGTTTAGATGGAAAGCCTTCATTGCCCTCCTGGTTCTCCCAATGATGACTTTTCGGGTCTGCAGAATCCAGAGGACGATGCCAGCTCCCTTCACAGGAGCACCAACAGATGTGTCATTTCACTGTCTGGCAAAAGGTAGGAATGGAGATAGTTATAGCTGGCTGGATTCCAAGATAAGGAAAGAATTCTGATGAGCTATTGGAATGTCGGGCAGATTTATATCTCCTTGGACTTGGGTCTGTCAACACTGCTGGGAGGAGGGAGATGTTTGTACCACAGAGAGATATTCATGGGGCAGAGAGGGATATCAGTGTGGTGAGTCTTATGACCTTCCTTTGCATCAGCTCTCTTGGCAGGTGGCCCCCTTGCAGGTGTTGAATGTCCAAGGCAAAGGGATGAGAGGAAACTCAAGAATGTTCTACCCTTCTTCTATCAGTGGCTATGTGCACACCAAAGGCCACGTTGACCTTTCATCAGACATGCATGCAGGCTTCTGGCCTCTTCCCCACAAAAGATTTTTTGAAGCAAAGATCATGTTATTGGACCAGAGGCAACTGGCTTGCGTTTAGAGTATTCCAGGGACCAAGGCTATTCACTAAAGTTCAGCAATGCTGGTCTGGGATTTTTGCCTTATAGCCATGCTCGGTTCTAACATGAAATAGGTAAAAATGTTTCATTTCTAGCTTCCTTTCTTTTTTTTTTTCTCTTTAACTTTTCTATTGCACCACAAAGGACAAGTATGTTTCCTTCTTATCTAAGGAAGTTTTGGCAACACTGAAGTCTCACTCATAGTTTTATGGTAGCCCTGGAGAAATTGCCAGACTGTTTATACAACCCCTCTGCTTGTTTGTTCATTTTTACTATAGTCCTACTCTTTCCTTTGCTCCTGTTCTATTTACCAACTTGGAAAGCCAAATCTCCCGGGCCCTGTACAGCTCCTGTGATCACCTAAGCTAGGTTTAACTTGGTCTTCAGAGTAGGAATAAGCATAGTAGGAGGAATACACATGAGGCTGCCATAGGCTTAGCTTGCTCTGGTATGTTCTGCCCTTCTTTGCCTGGAGTCCATACCTTAAGCACCTACAGCTATCCCCTAGTCTGGTATCGTTGAGCTCTGGAACTAACAAGGCAGTGGTCTGAGTATCTTAAACTTTTAGGACTACTATTTTCCCCACTTACCCTATTTCTCCTGGCTCCAAAAAGAGTTGTGCGAGAAAAATTCCTCTAAATAGAAGGTGCCTCATTCGGCAGGGTTGAAAGGAGAAGATGTACCAAATTGCCTCTTGGTATTGTAAAAGATTTGCATAGGACTTGGTCTAGTAAACCAAGATCTTCCTGGTATGAGTTTAGTTCTCTTGCCCTGAATGGTATTTATGGAGCTCTGTGGACTCTTTCCCTCTAGCCAATCACCAACTTCCCCAGGGGGAAACTCAAAATCTTTCATTCTGGATTTCCTATATAGCAATTCCTAACTTGTCTCAGTGTTTCTTTTTTTTTTAATTATTTTTAATTTTAAAATATCTCAAATATACTAGAAAACCACAAAAAAATCAGGAAAACGCAAGCATGTATATTAAAACCTTGGGTTATGAGTAACTTGTTCTAATAAATTTTAACTTGATAAATGAGTGATGTCTTGCAATAAGAGTAGTACGTGATGCCAAATATCACATGATCACAACTGAGCCAATGGTTTTTCTCTCTCTTGCACGTGGTGGGATTGTGGGTGATCGTCTCCCATGTTTTGATGCTTGGTCTCAGGCTACGGTGTTTGGCAGAAATCAGTGATTTTTCAGAATGTTGGAAGGTGCCACAACTGGCACTAGTGTATTTTTTGTCACTGCAGAGCACCTATGGACAGTCCTTTGCTTTTCCGTACAAAAGTAAGCTTAGGAATGCTTTGCTTCATTCTAGGTCAGGCTGCCTGCGGATATAGACCCTTTCCTCTGCTGCTTTATTGCCAGCTACATTAAATACAGTATGTGACAACAATTTGTTTTTTTAATATGAAATTTATTGTCAAATTGGTTTCCATACAATACCCAGTACTCATCCCAAAAGGTGCCCTCCTCAATACCCATCACCCTCCCTTCCCTCCCACCCCCCATCAACCCTCAGTTTGTTCTCAATTTTTAAGAGTCTCTTATGCTGACAAAAGTTTATTAATACTGTACTGTAGTCAACATCCATCTGAGCATATACAATGGCCCCATGCAGAAAAAGGTTGAAGAATGGTGGCAAGAAGGAGATGATTACAGTGGAAGTGAAGAAGGAAATCATCAAGAAGTATGAATGAGGTATGCAAGTGGCCGAAATTGCAAGATCTTATATGAAGTCTACGTCTGCATCTCATCTACAGATGAGGGAAAAAAAGTGGAGGAATCCCTCACTTCAAATGAGATTAGAAAGATGTGTAAAATGTGGGGAACAGTGCAAAATTTTGTAGAAAAGCACCATCTGAATAAGGCTGTAGCAATGTGAACAACAAATCTGTTTAATGACAATGCAGTGTCACATTTCCACAAAATCCTCAAAAGGAGGCAAAATCAAGTGTCATTGGATAGGCTCCTTCTTAAAGTTGTGTGAATAGAAAAAGATTCCATTGAGCCAAATAGACAAAAATGATTCCGTTAGTGATAGTGAAAGTCACCCTACACAATAACCCTCCTCTCTCTTGTCTCCCTCACAGCAGCCATGAAGGTTTTCAGAGATAAGTGCAAGTTAATTTGTTCATTTTCTTTATATTTTGTATTTTCTTTATTATTTTGTATTCTGTTACAATATCCTAATCACTTTTATATGAATATTTTGGGGTCGTGGAATGAATCATCTTGAGTTTCCCATTATTTCTTATGGGGAAATTCACTTTGATATACAAGTGCTTTGGATTACAAGCATGTTTCCAGAATGAATTATGTCCACAACCAAGGTTTTACTGTATATATTCACTCCCCAGATTGAACAGATGTTAACAGTTAGCTTCAGATTCCTCCTTAATAAAGGAAGGAAGGAAGGAAGGAAGGAAGGAAGGAAGGAAGGAAGAAAGGAAGGAAGGGAGGCAAACAAAATAATATATAGTTAAAGTTCTGCCCATATCTTCCTTGTATCTTCCATGTAGAATTTACTTAATGGTCTATCTATATCATTCCCGTGCATATTTTGATTGTTTTTTATTACATATGCACGTTCTCATACCACATTAGGTTCTCGATTTTTAGTATTAAATTTTTAAACAAGTGATATCATAAAAGTATATCCTTTTGCAACTTGAATATCCTTATTCAACATTATTATTACACTTTTAAAGACTTACTCATGTTGAGATATCTAGCTTTCATTCATCGATTTTAACTTGCAAACTAATTAGTTTACTAAATGTCATTGTTGCTCTAAAAGTCACTTAATCATGCAAAGCTAATTATGTTCTTTGCCTATTCTTCACAACTTGGCTCCAGTCTGCCTTTCATGAATTACCTGGTGGTCCTGCTTTTCAAAAGAGCCATTAGCTTATCTGATAAAGTAATTGTCTGTGCTTTGACACTCTGAGTATAAATGGCCTCATAAGCAGCCTCTTCCAGGTAAGGTCATTTGAGATGGAGGTTTGTTAACCATTATCTTCCCAGCATCTAGGAGAGTACCTGATTCTTAATAGATAAGCAATAATACTCATTGGACAAATGCCTACTCACAAGTAAGTAGATGTTTATGGAATAAGGGCTAAATGCTGTGATTCTGAAGGCATATAAGAGGGTATTGAGATCTTTCTGAAAATATTTACACCACTCTCCAGCAACTACTGGTTTCTTGCCAACTGGTTTTTTTCCTCAGAAATTGCCACAGTAGGTTAAAGAGATTATTTCTGTCAGCTCTCAGATTGTAGACTCCTTCATGGCTCAGTGAGGCCCACTAGATGTTTGCAAAGAGCCACCAAAACCTTTTGCCGCAGAGAATTGGTAACTTGAAAGGTCTGGTAGATGCTACACTTTCTTGCCATCTGTCTCTTGAATGTAGCTTTGATTTAGCTTTGACTTGGCCTCAGTAAGTCACAAATACCAGATTTGGTGAGAAATGCCAGTGTGAGCCCCAGTCGAAGGGAGACAATTTCCTCCTTTGCTGCTATTGGCAGCCTTGGGCCACTTTGTTCTTGGTCTGCTTGCAGGTGGATGCACTCTCCTGGAAATTAGGGTTGAAGGGGCCAGGGTGAATGGAAAGTGGTTCTATAAGATCAACAAAAGCTTCTTGTGAACTTTTGTCAACCTTATTTTTCAACAGTTATTTACCAAATAAGCAGTTGACAAGACATTGTCCCTGCCTTCAAGTTGCTTCTAATTTAATGGAGGACACAGAAAGCTGGGGTTCTCAAACCATTAGCTAAATGTGAAAACAGGCAGAGAAAGCACAGGGTTGTATAATAGCACTTGGGGGGGGGGGGCACCAACCTGCTCTGAGGTGCGGTGGTCAACATAAGGCTTCCTGGGGGAAGTAACCTCATCTGAAAATGAGATTAATACTGACATTATAAGGTTGGGAGAATTTGGGGTGATGTCTTTTCATTGACCACTCCTTGTTAAGCAGTAGCAGTGACAGTAATGTGGTGTTGGTGGTAATGATGATGACAGAGAAGGACAAAAATGACTTCACAGCTACATACCCTATTTTCAAATCCTAGCTCTTACTGTTCTTAGCTCTGTGATCTTGAGCAAGTCACACAGCCTTACTGAGCCTCATCTATAAAATGAGACTAGTGATGTGTACCTCCAAGGTGGTTGTGATGGTTACAGAATATGTTGGTAAGGAGCCCACACAGTGCCTAGCACATGGGAGGATTCAGTAAGAAGTTGGTTGGGGGGTAGGGAGGAGGGAACTGTTCAAATGAAAATTCAGTAAAAAAGCAACAGGAACATGAAGAGAAGATAGCGTAGGTGTCGTTAGTGGGTAGGGAGGGAAGGGTAGGAAGAACTCTGAATGAGGAGACCAGAGACCTAAGTTCTCAGCCAACTTCTATGCATGGGGAGCTCAGTGCCCTTGGGCATGGGCTCTCTGGTATCCTCTGGGCCTCCCCCATCATTGCAGAGAGGCCTGTCCATGAATCAGGTAATTTTTAAGTGAGAGGAATCATGACAAGTGACCTAGGATTAAGGACAACAGAGAAATTGCTGTGTGATGCAATGACATGGGAAGTCTTTGTGGAGAAGTGCCTTGACCAGGTGCTGTAGGTCAGGTAGGCTTTAGACCAGACGAGCTAAGTGAAGAGGGCATTCCAGACAGGGGCACAATGGAGCAAAAAGGGCCAAGTCACACATCAGTTATGTCAGAGGCTTCCTTCATTTCCTCACCTCTGGGGCAGCCTTCCTCCTGGAGGAGAATGGGTAATACAAAGGTCTTGACTTTGGCTCGGAAGTTTGTTTCTTTGATAGTCAGGCCTGGTTCTGGCAAAATTGTCAAGTCATTGACGTTCATCTGCATGATCATTCATTTTCCTGTCAGCAACCCACCTTCCTTTGCCTGTGTCCTCCTGTCAGTCAGCTAAACAAGCCCCCACTCGCACCTCACCCTGCCAACCTGCAAAATATGCCTCTTTTGGCAGCCTTTTTCTGATTCTTCTCCACACTCTCCAAATCTTTATATAGCTTAAATATATATAATCATAGTATGTCCAACTTTAAAGAGAGCTTTAGAGTTCATTATTAGAACTCCCCCCCCCCCTATTTTTTAAGAAGGGACATGCCCAAGGTTAAGCATTTAGGGACAAAGTCAGTTCTTTGTGATCCCCAGTTGTGTTCTTTTCCTTCCGCTACACAGGCTGCATTTTCCTTTACTGTGCATTCAGATTAGGGCATCGATACCTACATATTAATGAGGACCTTTGGAGTTTTAAGTTTCAGAAACTTAGTGAAACTGGTTTAATAAGAGAGAAATGTCTTCTCTCATGTAACTGAAGAATTTTGATAGGACTGAATTCAGGTTTTCAGAAGATGTCAAGTGTTTGCCTCTCCTTCACAAAGCTCAACTTTTCTCTGTATGATTCATTCCCAGGCAAACAGCCTACAAACAGTATCCAAAAGGCCTGGAGAGCACACCAGGCTTATGTCCTGCCATTTTAGCATCCCAAGAGAAGTAGAGAAATTTTTTCTGGCAAAAGTTCTAGATAGGACTTTGATTAGTTTGACTTGAGTCATTTGTCTACTTTCATTGTGGTTGTGGGGTTGTAGATCTGTGATTGTCCAGCACCAGGTAGGGTGCCCACTACGAGAACCATGAGTCATGGTCAGTCTCACCTAAACCATGGACTGAGAGTGGGAAAGAGGTGGTTCACAAGAGTAAAGCAGGTTTCTGTTTTCAAAGGAGAGGGAAAGGGATATTGGGCTGGTATGTGTATGTCCACCACACATCACCCACACACAACCAACCTCAAGCCGATAACAGTTCCAAAGTATTACATCCCTGATAGCATTTTCCTCTAGTGAAGGACTCTCATTGTTTTAATGTGTATTACATGGGAATTTTGTGTACCATGGAAAGGCCAGTGAGGGGGGGTGGAGAAGGTAGAGATTTTGGATTTGAGGAATTTTCAGGCTCTCCCAGATCATAGCACAAAGTAATTGTCAACTCTGTCCACTTATAAATCTTAATTTGATGGTGATCCAGGAAATCAACCTGAGATGAAAAGGTCTCCACTGGTTAACCGTTACTTGTGGATAATTGAAAGTTGATGCTATTTAACTGTCCTCCCAGCTGTGCATCCCAATTTGTTCTACCTCTTTTCTTTTCAAGTACTTGCTTACTTCACTCATGAGCATAACCAATGTCTATGACCCCCAGTTAAGTAGTGAACATCAGATAGGAAGTGGTGATTTTGCAAAGTGGCTGTGTTCTTTCTTTTCTTTTCATGGGCTTTTTGTGTAGTTCTCATGTGCTTGGAGAAAACCCTGGGTTTGTGAAGTGCTACAGTTTCTTACCCTGAAGCAGTGAGGCGACGCAGTACAGTGGCTACATATTTGAAGGAGGCAAGAGTGGTAAGGGGTGGTCAGAAGGTAGCCTCATTCAATGTGGTGGGACTAATACAATTTTTCTGGACTGAATTGAGTGGAATTTTTACCTAAGGTCTTTTAGAAATCATTTTCAAGTCTGTTTTAATTTCTAATGTTTTCTTATATGATTTCTGACTCATTTGCTTAATAGTTTCATTTATGTTTAAAAAAGGAATACCAAACCTTCCTTATTTACTTTCCCTGATACTTTTCAAATACCACAGAATTCTGTAAAGCAATCAGAGAGACAGAGGGGGCCAACATTAAACATTCATTTCCATTACTTTGGCAAAGAATTCTTGAGATAATTCAGCACAGAGGAACCAGTGCAAGTCTCTGGTAGCTGTGCCTAATGCTAATTAACTCACTCACAAAATCTCTTGCCTGACAACAATTACTAGAAATATAAAGAACGATCTAAACACTCCAAAGATATCAGAGAAACCTTTGGAAAACATTTCAAAACATTTAGAAATTCGAAAAGCAAAACATACCCACATATAAACATGAGGATGGGGAAGGGATTTTTTTCTCTCACTATTAGATCACTGGCCCCTACCTAGCACAGCGATTGGAGGAGAGGAGTTTCTCAGCAAGTATGTGATGAATCTATGTCTCCATCTTCACATGGGTTCTTGAGTTATCTATGACTTTAAGAGTCATTACAGCAGGCAAAACAGGGTGATCTATCTTGTATTGTCATATGCATGGGTCCAGCAGCATGTGGTTTCTTTTTTCTCTCCCTCTCTCCTTTCCTTTCTTCTTCTTTCCCTGCATCCTTCATCCCCTTCTTCCTTCTTCCTTCCTGTTTTCCTTCCAGTATTTAATGAACCCCTATGCTGTGTCAGTGTCCCTTATGATACAGAAGTGACTAAAACTTAGCTCCTGCCCTCAAAGAGCTTATAGTTTAGTGAGAGATACATACAAGTAAATGGGCAATTTCAATATAGTATTAACATTTAAGAAAGAGAGAACTTGAGAACTTAACCCAAACTCAAGGAATCAGGAAAGTCTTCTCAGAGGAAGTGAGATCTACTCTGAGTTTTAAAGGACAATATGAGTTAGCCCGATCTGGTTTTTCATGGCTGAGTAGGCCAGATTGGGGGAGCCTACGATTAGATTTAATCCACTTACCGGGGTGAGGCAGGGGTTGCTGGCCATCCCCAGCTTCAGGTGCCCAGATAGAGTCAGTTCAGTAGTCATAGCCTAGTAGCCATGTTTGACCATGGAGTTTATAGTCCAGAGACACATCTAGACCCTGGGTACCAAAAAAGGAGATAGCAATATTGGAAGTCTGTCAGATCTTAGGAGAGACACCTGTATAAACACGGTCAGGTACAGTTCTTATGCTCAGAGACCATGGCACAACTCACCTGCAGAGGGCCTGGGGCCTCCACCATGGGTACACCATACAGGCCAGCAACCAGGCTGAGCTCAGCTGTTGCCCACACCCATAACAGTAGTATACAGTGTATACCACTACCTGTATCTCTGGGAAGCCTCTGTTGACTCTAGGAGGTGTGTACTTATTTTTTCCCTCTCTTATTACTTAACTTTATAGATGCTAACCTTGTTTCTGAGAAATCCTTTCAACCTATGGTTCACTGGACTACAGTGCCAGCATTCCATTTTAGCATCTACTGTGTGCCTGGCACTGTGCTGGGCACTGGGGATAGAGACATGAAAGGATCTGCTTTGTTCCTTTCAACTTGTTAGCTTTGCATTTTACTTTTTATTTTATTTTATTCTTTTTGTTTTTGAGAGACAGAGAGAGAAAGCATGAGAGAGTGCACATGCACGTGTGGAGAGGGGCAGAGGGGGAAAGAGAGAGAGAATTGCAAGCAGGCCCCATGCCCAGCATGATGTGGGGGCTCGATCCCATGACCCTCTGATCATCACCTGAACCGAAATCATGAGTTGGATGCTCGACCAACTGAGCCACACAGGCGCCCCTCTCTGCTTTGCATTTTAAAAAATAATATTTTGAGTACCCTTAATATTTGTTTTGCCTAAATAATACATAAATACTTGCCTCTTAAAAATAAGTTATAAAATACAGAAATATAAAGGCCAAAAAATTAGTGTTTCTTTCTTTCCCCTCATTCTAGCTTCTTTCACTTGTGTTAATCATTGATAACCTTTCTTGTGTATATTTCTAGTCCTTTCTGTGCTTTTATATCCACATATAATTTTATCAGTTGGGGTCCCAGCAATAAATAGATGGTGCTTTTAAATTAAGATAATTTGAATTTAATAAAGGCACTATTTATGAGGTGTGGGGAGAATGGAAGGAAACCATGAGGGATCATGTTTATTACCCCCAGACCTGAGAGGGCACAGAGGGAGAGTGGCCATGGAAATGTAGACACAGAGGTGTAGAAAGGACCCTCTGATGGTGGTGAGACCTTTGGTGGAAGGAGCAGCCAGTCCTCCGGGACCACAGGAACATAGCTGGGAATAAGCACACTGACCTTTCTCTTTTCCCTCTTTCCACACTCCTGCTGAAGCTCCCCATTGGCTGAACCCATCAGGAAGCTGGGGGCATGAGAGTTTATTGATACAATCCATCTAGGTCAGCCTCCTTGGCCGGAGAGCAGGGTGGAGGCGGGATTAGAGGGGCAAACAGGAGGTATCCAGTACAAACAAATACTTATCATCTAGTTTTATGAGCTTTTAGTTTCTTGCTAACTTGTTACAGAAATGGAATTGTACTATGGTATTTTTCTGTATTCTGGTATTCTTTCTTTTTTTATTAACCTAAACAATTTGTCTTGAGATCTTTCCCTATCAGTACATATGGACCTAATGAATTTCAATGGCTATGCAATATTTCATCATATATCAGATTGTTAAAAAACTTATATATGTAAAGAGAATATGTACCACCTATGTAAATTATGAAACCTAATAATGAAACTATCATCTGTAAATTCACCTCTCAACCTAAGATCACTTAATCCCATGGACCCCACCTTGGGCTCCATTCCTGGGCAATCTCTCTGTGTCCCCTCACCCTGAAAATACCAGTCTGAGTTTTTCGTGTTAACCCCTTTATGTTTTTAAAAATAGTTTTCCCATATATGTATCTCTAAACAATATATTATATAGTTTTGCTCTTTAAAAAGCTTTATGAAACTATTTTAATTGTACATAGCCTTTTATAATTAGCTTTTTTTTTTTAATGCAGTGTCCCTTTTGCTCTGTGCCGCTGTGCTTCATTTATTTTCACATTTTACAAGACTCCATCGTGTGAATATTCTATAGCTTACCTCCCCATTCAATTGTTGATGGACTTTGGGGTTGATTCCAATTTTTGCTGTTTCAAGAAGTGCTGCTTGTGAACATTTTTTGTCCATGTTTCCTGGCACATACATGTAAGAGTAGCTCTAGGGCATATACCTAGGAATGGAATTTCTAGGTCATGAGGTTTACACATATCCGACTTTGCTAGGTAATGCCAAATTGTTTGCAGTGGGATTGTGCCAATGTACATTCCCACCAGAAGTACGTAAGAGTTCTGGTTGTTCCCTGTCCTCCCCAGTGCTTGTATTTTCAAGTGCTTAATATTTACCAGTAATATTCTTTTCAGGGATGCCATGCAAACGTTTAATGAAAGTCTCTCTTATTAAAAAAAAAATGTGTCCAACCTGGCTATCTTAAAAATGAATGTTACGGGGCGCCTTGGTGGCTCAGTCGGTTAAGTGTCCAACTTCGGCTCAGGTCATGATTTCGCCGTCCATTGAGTTCAAACCCCGCGTCGGGCTCTGTGCTGACAGCTCAGAGCCTGGAGCCTGTTTCAGAGTCTGTGTCTCCCTCTGTCTCTGACCCTCCCCCGTTCATGCTCTGTCTCTCTCTGTCTCAAAAATAAATAAACGTTAAAAAAAAAATTTTAAAAAATGAATGTTACTTTCTCTGCAAAAATGGTTTTCCCTTTTCCGCCCTGTTTGATTTGTCCCATTGTTCCCTGATTGTGACACAGTCTAAATATATTTAAAGGTAGTTAATACATTGAAAACAAATATGCCAGTTGGATCTTTAAATTCTTTCGAACTCTAAAACGAATGTGATTCTGATAAGGCTGCACATGAAAACGGTGGTTCATCAGCTGATGGTTAGGGCTGCTCCCATTTGGAGGAGTTAGCTTGCAAAGAAGAAAGAGAAAATGAACAGTTCTCCATGGCCCCTTTCTACCAAACTTCTGACCTCTGTGATTTTCACAACAAACTGGATTATATGCTTTTTGAAAGGAATTGTGGGGACAAAGGAATATTACCATGTAGTTTGCAAATGGGACAGTGAGGAATGGACAGATGGCTCTGGAATGCAGAGGAAGAAACAAACTGAGACGTTGGGGTGGGATAGGCTTTACCAGGTATTTGAATGAATGAATGAAAGAAACGAGTTTTCAGTCCTTTACTCGTTGTATTTTAGGAAGAGCTACATGGAGTTGAATTCCCATCAGCTAGTCCTCCTCTTATTTCTAGAGTTAGTCTTCTTTGATAATTTAATACTCAGAGTACCTTATAAGATCTCTTGATTGATTCCTTCAGGAGATGTAAAGCCTTCTATCACTTTATTTTACTTTAAAAAAATGCCTTTTTGCATTCTTTTAAAAAGCACTCCATCTTCTTCCCCCTAATCTTGGTAACTGGCATTATTAGCTCCTTTTAATGTGCCAGCATGCTTTCTTTCCCTTCCATACAAGTAAG
Organism: Panthera leo; assembly: GCF_018350215.1. Lineage (NCBI taxonomy): Eukaryota > Metazoa > Chordata > Mammalia > Carnivora > Felidae > Panthera > Panthera leo. The sequence goes on from NC_056695.1 coordinate 43,409,935, forward strand.
AGCTTGTAATCACCCAGTGTTTCTCTGACCTAGAAAAGCTGAGAAGTTCACATTAATGAAAACACAGGGACTTACAAAATTGCTCTCAGCCCTCTCCCATAGAAGCATGTCTGGTGCTTGGTAATTAGCCGGGTGGAATGTGGGTAATGGATGGAGTGCGGAGCGGCTGCTGCAGATAGGGTTATGTAACTTGGAGATCCGGAAGCACATTCAGTGGGATAGGGGAGACCTGCTTTTAACAAGCTGCTGGGATTGGCTGAACTTGCGCTGGCCTTGCACTCTTACTATTAGAACCTTGATGTCTTTCTCATTTATAAACTTTATTTGCATTCCACAGCTCAGCTGAATTTGCCTGGGTCCCTAGTTTCTTTAATCTTTTGTCCTGGTCGGCTTGCATGTAAAGCAGCTTCAGACTTCAGCTGCCCATATATTGCTCCAGTTCATACTCTGTAAAGAGTTCTTCCGTCGTAGGCTCCTATCCAGAGCATGACGGTGTATCTGAACAGTGGACAATATGGCTGCTATTAGTAGTAATGAGTTGTTACTGAGCATCCGTATGTAGTTGAGTAGATGGTGCAATTGAGGTGGCTCAGGGCTGAGGGTTTCCCCAGCCAGCGTGCTGTGGGACTCGGGACAATTTGCCAAGTCACTCCAAGGCCCCTGTTTCACTCCTGCCAGAGGTGATGTGTTTCTCTTCCTGCTAGGGATGTCATGAGCCTAACTGAGAACCCTGATTCTAAAACTACTGGGGTGAAAGTTTGTAATACTCTTCTGTGCCCCTCACAGTGGTGAGGTAAGCACAGTTTCACATCTTTGTACATAAATTGTGCATCAGTATGTCCTGTGCTCATGCCTATGGATCAAATGTAATCATTTCTATTTTTTTAAATATAGAAATGCAAGAAAACTGAACTGCTGGAGAGAATAAGACAGGTAACATTGAAAGAAGAAGATGTTTAGACATTCAAGATACTATTGAAATATTGAATTTCTTTAATGATGATACATGTGCTAGAATGCTTTATTATCCTTATCCTTTCTCTTCTTTCTTTTCTCTAGAGAAGATACATTATTTTGCAATATCTAAATAACTGAGAGAGAGTATATACTGATTTATAATTTGGAGAAACAATTTCTTGTTAACAGAATTTGAAATAGCATTGTCTTCCCAAGGACTGCCTAACTTCATTTCACAAGGAAACCACAAAAAGCAACGAGTTGGTACATTTTCTATAGTCCATTCTCTTCTTTCATCCCTATGAGGCAGGGGCTGGGTTGCTTTTACAAACGTTACTGTCTAGCATAAACCTCTATGGCTGTTTTTTAAATGGAAATTAGATAGTCTTGCCAGGAGCCATATTAAGGAAGAAATCCTACAGAGGCAATATTCTTGGAGCCAAGTTCTCACAGTGGCCAGCTCTGCCCAGTTTCCTCCTTTGGTCCCTGTATGATTTGTAGAGTTGAATTCTTTCATTAAGGCTGGGGTAGGGGGCAGGAATGAAGCAGATGACAGGGACCCTTGGTGGAGAAGACAGGTAAGCCAGAGATCATCCAACCCACAATTCCTCTAACTGACACAAAGGATCCATCACCAACAGCACAGATTTGTGGCTCAGTCCCATAACCTGAGTCAAATTTCCTGGAGTGGTTCTTGAAATTCAGCATGCAGAGGATTCATCTAGGTGCTTAATAAAAATGAAGAGGGCATCTTTTGGGATGAGCACTGGGTGTTGTATGGAAACCAATTTGACAATAAATTTCATATATTAAAAGAAAATTTTTTAAAATGTAGATTGCTGGGACCCATGCTTAATTCAGATTCAGTAGATCTAGAGGGAGACCCAGGATTCTGTATTTGTAAAGATGCCCACAGATGATTCTGATGCTGGTGGTCTGAGGACCACACTCAGAGAAACACCATCCCTAGTGCCTCTTGTCATCTCTTCCCTTCGGCACTTTACCTCTGCTTCAGGAAGTGATTTTGAATTTGACTCTTGTAACGTCATCACTTGGAAGCAGGAATTCCTATGTTGTACTTTAATCTAAACTGGTTGAACTTTATCTGAGAGAACTTTAGGCACTTTACTTACGGCATATCTGGCTTTTTAGAAGGCTCCCATCAGGCTCATGTAAGGTCCGTTGTTTTGAATGACTGAAAGTTGGAGTTGGCCGCTAGCCTTCCAGACCTAACCAAATTCTCTTCCTTCAGAGATCCTTTTAGTTTTCCATTGCAAAATAGGAGATATTCCTAGGCTGGGATTTTAGATAGGAGAGGTAAATGACCTGGAAGTAAATTATGAGGAACTTGAAAGTTTCCTCTATATCATGATTGAGCCTATTTTCATAAATCTATTTAAATCACTGAAATAGTAAAAGTAATACAAATAATTTGTAATTGACTACCATGGCCCAGGCCTTGCCCTACGTGATGTACATAGATGCAGCTAATCCTCATAACGACCAAGACTTTATTATTATTATCTTCCTTTTGTAGATAAGAAACCAAAGCACAGGAAAATTAAGTAACTTGCACAGTTAGAAAATAGCAGTCTTGCCCCCTTGGTTTGTATAAGTTAAAATGAAACAATTGAGGAAATGAGGAATCTACAGAAAGCTTCTTTTTCAAAAGAGAAAGGAAATAAATACATGAAGGGCATTATAAGGGCACAACACAACCATTTATGAGAAGAGTAACTTTTTTTTTTTAGTTTTTCAGAAATGTATCAAGGCACAGTAGCTGCAGCCTTTAATACCTATTGGGGTTAATTCCAGGACTTTAATTGTTGCTCAGGACTTGACAATGTAATAGTTATTTGTGTCACTAAACCTTTTAGGCTGGAAGGTTCTGTACATTAGTCACTGTTAAAGATCTCATTGCCAAAATTACTGTCATGATTATGGAAGCCCCGATTTAACCCACATTGATCATGTTTCTGGCATGGCCATGAAATTTTCTCTAATATAAGTTGCTTTATAAAGCATATTTAAAGGATGGCTTCAGTCCCTCTGGAGTTACATGGCCCTTTCAAAGACTTTGTTTAGCATTTCAGAAAGAAAAGCTAGGAATACAATTGGCATTGCTAAGTACTGCATTCTAGAGTCCTGTCTGTAATCCAAATGTCCCTTGGCCCAACCAGCAAAGAGTGTAAATGTGGTGTCATGAACCGTTTATGCCCAGTTTTGCATCCTATGACCCTATACTTGAAGAGCCCAGGTCTCCAGGCCTTCCAACAACATCCTCTCCAGGCAGTTCTTGGAATTCCCAGGGGTATTTGTCCAAGTTTGTTCTCAACCATCCGTTTCTGTTTCCTTCCTAGTAATCCATAGATGATAAACATTTAAGTATATAATCAGTGATAGTAAGGAACAGAATGCTATGTCTTATCATTTTTTTCTGAGGCATGGTTTTGTTAAAAAAAAGGACTGGTATAAATTCCTTCTTCTAGAGGTGTGGAGTTTTTCATATGTCAACCAGCTGTAACCTTTTGAAGGTTTAATAAAATCAGCAAATATAATCCAACATGTGAGAGTGGATATGAATCAAGTCTATTACTGTCGAACAAATGGCATTAATTTCCAGTGCACATGTGGACCTGAGTTTTAAAATATTTGTTTGAAAAATGTCAAGCTGTTCATTGTTTTAGAATATTTGAGCCTCTTGCCAGTATATTCTTTTTAAACAGTTGTACTTCTAAAAGGTTACAGTGTTCACATATTTACTCTTTAACTTTAAAAATTCTTCCAGTGGCATGGGTAGTGGGGAAATACCTCAAATTCCTCTTTTTAAAGGCTTGCATTTCCTAGAGGGTATAAAAACTTCTCCTTCACTTCCAGTGGTAGCCTTAGCAAAGGGACTCACTTTACACACCAGTGCTTGTTATTCTGTCCCTGGGCAGAGAAGTTCTCTTCAGTGCCCCTGAGAGGTTGTAGATTCGATTACTGAAAGCAGTAGAGAAGCTACTGTCTCATCCCTCTGAGGAATGAAAGGGCTCAAGGGAGAACGAACACTTGCAGGGTACTCTTAAGTAGCAGGGGTTAGGTGAGGAGCCCTTCACTCCTGGAGGTCATGGTTGCATTCAGGGGTCAGTGTGGGTAGAGAGCACAGAAGTCTTCAAAGTAGGTAGGGGGAGATCCACAAGGATGTTGAGAAGAAATATAAAACTTAGACTTATCTCATTTTAAATTTCTGTTGCTGTGGATGTTTCATAGAGCCCATAGTCTGTTGGTGTTGTGAAACATTTTTTTTATAATACACTTAATTATTTTATACACACATACATAGATCTGCTTTAGGACTGTCTGTTCTGTTCCACTGATCTTGGCTGATGTCCTTAAGAAAGATTGACAACTATGCTTAAAAAATATAATCTATCTAGTCAGGAAATCGATTTAATCAGAACACTCTATTCCATAAATGATTTGATTGAACGTGTTTTTTTTTTTCCCTCGAGATGCAAGAGTACCCAGCAGCATGGTTTGTTTTTGTTTTTGTCTTTGTTTTTGTTTTTGTTTTTTTGCACTTATATACAATTTAGCACATCTTTCAAGATTTGGAATTGGAGGAACTTACAATACATTTCTGTGAGATAATCTGTTGTAATGGTACAGTATTCCATTTCTTACTGAAACACAAAATACAACCCTCCTTATTAACTTGTTTGTTTACTTGTCCCTATTTTGTCCTATTGCCCTGTGTGAATTCTTCCTTAACTGGTTTCCACGTGCTCCTAAACTGTCCTCTTCTCGAGGGGTGTCTCCACACTGTTCATTTGCTTTCAGCTCATCACTTGTGACAGTGTGAATTATGGTCAGCCCAGGTAACTTCCAGGTGGCTTGCGTTGGGCAGTGGCTGCTCATTTCACTCACTGCAGAGTCCCTGGGGGCATGCTGACCAGTTATTGCTACCAGTGCCCCACACTGCTCCCCTCAGGGCTTCTTTCCATGATGTTAGTTTTCCAATTGACTGTGAAAAGATTTATCTCTGCTTATATCCCCTGGCTATCCAACTCCTCTTCTGTTTGATCCTGTCGTCAGTGTTCATCCCTTCCCCAATTTCCCCTGGTAGATTAAAAAAAAAAAAAATGATCCTTACCTTTTGGTTTTCTTCCACAGGACTTCTATGGCAATTATATATTTGTATTACTTTCATTTCTAAAAAAAAAATTCTCAGGGCGCCTGGGTGGCTCAGTCGGTTAAGCATCCGACTTCAGCTCAGGTCACGTCTCGCGGTCCGTGAGTTCGAGCCCCGCGTCGGGCTTTGGGCTGATGGCTCAGAGCCTGGAGCCTGCTTTCAATTCTGTGTCTCTCTCTCTCTCTCTCTCTCTCTCTCTGCCCCTCCCCCGTTCATGCTCTGTCTCTCTCTGTCTCAAAAATAAATAAACGTTAAGGGGCGCCTGGGTGGCTCAGTCGGTTGGGCATCCGACTTCGGCTCGGGTCATGATCTCACGGTCTGTGAGTTCGAGCCCCACATCGGGCTCTGGGCTGACAGCTCAGAGCCTGGAGCCTGCTTCGGATTCTGTGTCTCCCTCTCTCTCTGACCCTCCCCCATTCATGTTCTGTCTCTCTCTGTCTCAAAAAAAAATAAACATTAAAAAAAATTTTTTTTAAATAAATAAATAAACGTTAAAAAAAAATCTAAAACAAAAATTCTCAATGACTGTCTACAATTAGAAAAGTAATTCTAGAAAGCCACATTTTAGTTTGCTACATTAAATCTTTCCTGGGACTTCTTGATTTAATATGTTGCATTTCTGTACTTGAAAGGGAATGATCATTTCCAGATGGGTCTATGTATGAGCATTCAGCAATATTTTTGGTTTCCTAAATCAGCATGCCTTCATAATTCGTAAATTCAAATGAAACTAGTATTTCTGGTACCTCAGGTATTTCCTAAGTGCAGCTTCTTGATTTGCTGTTCTGCTTAATGCTAACAGGTTGTTATAAAGAAAGACTTAAGCTCTCAAACTCATTCTGCCACGAGGTCTTTGCCTCAGCTATTCTTTTTGGCTGGAGTTCTCTTTCCCACATCTTCACCTGGCCAGCTCTTAACATTCAGGTTTCAACACAAACATTATTTTCTTTGAGAGGCTTTTTACTGGCCATTGATCCCCTTACCACTTTCTGACACATTATTTGATTTTATATTTTCACAGCATATGTCACTGTCTGGAGTTACCTTTGTTTACTTGGTCTTCACTTATCCTCCAGCTAGAATGTAAGTTCACAAGAACAGAAGCTTTGTCAAGTTTCTTGCTCTATCCCCAGAAATTATATATTATGGCATCTGGCACATAGTGGTTTGATAAATGCTTGCTGAAGGCATGGATACAACATTTTGGAAATGCTGGGTAAAATAAGGCTAAACAGGTTTCTCTAGAATAGTATATACCGGTTTAGCATTTTCCAAATATATTTGTCTAAGGATGGATGGATAGATAGATAGATAGATAGATAGATAGATAGATATTTGAGGGAACATAGAATGGATAGTGCATAGTGATTTACTATGTACTATGTACAAGGACATGTGGATGGCAGGTACATAATGTGCTTTTTAGCTGTATAGTACTGTTCCCTATACTTTTAAGACTATTGTAGACTAGGATTAAAGAAGAACCAAGGTAAATTCCAGAGGGTATAGGAGACTCCTCACCCCTGTAGGGGTTCAGAACGAATCACCTCAAGATGTTCCACCTTGGCATACAGATTATTTTGAGTTGAAAACAATCAAGGTCCAAAAGTTTCAAGGAGACACTCCTAACTGCCTAAAAGAATTTACAGGGCCTGCTCCAGGAAAGGAGCTATCACCATAAATAACTATATTATAATATGAACTCGGGGTAATAGACAGGGAGGAATTTAGCAGTCTGTTTATTAAAATTCCTATGTCCCAATGTGTGTCCAGCACACATTTGTTTACCAAACAACTACTTTTTCATCTTCCTGTGAATTGCTTTCCTTCCCTTTTAAGTCCCAGACCCCTACCCCTTTCTCCTTAGTTCAGGATAACATTTATACCTCATTTTGTCTAACTATCTTTGGAATCTTTCAAGTTTATGTGGTTTCCCCAAACATATGAAATTAAATTTGATTTTTCCCCCATCTTAATCTGTTTCATGCAATATAATCCTTAGACCAGCCAGAAGAATCTTGAAGGGTAGAGTAAATTTTTCCTCCTCAACACCCCCCGTCCCCTTCTGTATGTGTCATTGGCTTCTTGCCATCCAATGCAACTCACCCCTTTTGAGTTGGGTTTTGGAGCCAAGCCAGGTCAAAGGTAAATTTCTCTCATATCCGATTATCTATGCTAGTTTGACTTAGGAGCTGATTTTAGTATAACTCTTTGTAACCATGGAAGCAGAGCTCATTTCTCTTGACATACATGGCATGAGCCCTAACAGCTTTGCGCAGAAAGAATTCCTGAGGCTACTTTCCTAAGGAGAAGCCTGTGGGCAGGGCAGGCACTTACTGCTTCAGGGCTCCTGTCTGATACAGAAGGGGAAATGGAAGACAGCTATATTTCTGTTTTATTGCCTCTGTTTTGATTTTTTAGATTGTTGAATATTTCACTGATGGTGCAATAGTGCATATATAAAATAAAAATAGTAAACTTTGGTGCTAGGGACAGTGTCATTAAGCTTTATAGACATGGGTAGTGAAGCAGGAGTAATGAATCCATGGGCTTATTTTCTGCTCAAAATTATTCTTTAATCTTTAAGCAACAAGCAGGATTTGATCATTCCAAATGCCCTATCTGCATGGACAAATCCACAGAACCCTCCATGTGTATTAAATAGGGTTGCTGTGGGTTTTATTTTTTTCATAAAGAATCACTAACATATTTTGCAATTTGGACCAAACATAGGATATTGTGTGTTTTTATGTTTGCTTTTTCAAGAATGACAAATTCACCTTATGATAATATATTATATAGATTGACTGAAATCATAAGCTCATTTTTTTTACCTTTATTGTCTATTTTCTAATTTTATCTGTTAAAAGTGGAGGAAGTTTTATACCGCATTAATAATCATTTAGCATTGCATTCATAAATAAGATTGGTCTATATTGTAGTGCCCTTGTCTTGTTTTGGTCTCAAGGTAATATCTTGATAAATGAATTGGCTTAGTTTGAAGATTTTGTATTCCTTCATAAAATTTACCTCTTGAGTCAGGTGGCTTTAGTTTGTGTGTGTGTGTGTGTGTGTGTGTGTGTGTGTGTGTGTGTGAAGAGAGAGCGTACTTTCCGATTCTTGATTGAATTTCTTAATGTTTATTGATATTTTCAGGTTTTCTTATTTCTCCTTGAGTCAATTTTAGTAAATTTTCTTTTTCTAGAAAAGTAGTCCTTTGATCACCCTAAGCATAATTTTAAAAAATGTTATGTAGATTTTCCATAAAATTAATTTAATCTGGAATGGAATTTTTATTCCAGTTGTTGATTTTGTTGACATTTTTAACACTGTACTTCTTCATGTGTTTTGGAATTTGGGTTTGCTGACTCATTTTGAGTAGGATGATTTAAGATTCAATTTGTATTGTTGTTTGTATTGTGTTCTTTCCCTTTGGGCTCCCCATTCTCTCTCTGGAGGTTTTGTGATTACTTTCACCTGGCCTGCAACACTGCCTGTCCAGAACTGGGTTTTATTATGTTGTATCAGCCACCCTTGCCAATGGTGATAACGAGGATCACATATTCTGTTACAAAGCCAGCAGGTAGCTTGATTCAGTGCCTGGTTCTGATTCATATCTTTGTCCATATCTCCTCTAGAGGCTAAAACTCTTTATAAAGCTGTACCACTTGGCATGTTTTCTTGTTTTCAGCTTCCTCTCATGAGCCCATCTACCTTGCTTGCTTCTATGCAGTTAACCTGGCATAGGTCCCCCTATCTCCAGCAAAGCTACTTTAGATTCTCTGTACCTATAGGAACAGGATGCCCAGAAGACAGTGCTGGCTTCTAGATCTGAAGCCCTGCAGATCCCCTGGCTTCAGACCTACTCACTGCCTTGTGATTCTAATCCATTTCTAGTCCACAGAGATGTTTATCTGGTTTTTAGAGCCAAACTATAGCCTTTTGGTTTTCACTTGTTATAACTCATCTCTAATTGCCACGTGTTTGGAACAGAGGAGGCTCATGAGAGTGTGAACTTGCTGTACCCTGTTGACCAGAAGTCTCATAATTAACTTTTAAGCTTTATTTTATTTTTGGTCCGAATTTTTTGTCTATAGTTCTGTATAGTTCTTGACCTTTGAAGCACACATTAAACTTAATCTTTTTTTTTTAATGTTTATTTTTGAGAGATAGAGTGTGAGTGGGGGAGGAGCAGAGAGAGACGGAGACACAGAATCTGAAGTAGGCTCCAGGCTCTGAGCTGTCAGCACAGAGCCCAACACGGGGCTCGAACTCACGGACTGCAAGATCCGTGAGTTCTTGCAGTAAACTTCTTTAATGGGTTTAGGTGATTAGAATTGTAAAAGTCAAAGTCATTAATTATAAATTTGTTTTAATTGTTCATTGATCACAAACACTAATATTTTTTTTTTTATTTTTTAATGTTTGCTTATTTTTGAGAGAGAGAAAGACAGTTAGTGGGAAAGGGCAGAGAGAGATGGAAACACAGAATCTGAAGCAGGCTCCAGGCTCTGAGCTGTCAGCACAGAGCCTGATGTGGGGCTTGAACCCACAAGCGGCAAGATCCTGACCTGAGCTGAAGTCGGACGCCTAACCAACTGAGCCACCCAGGCACCCCTAATTTTTTTTTAAGGAACTGAACTAGCTTGATTCTGAATAACATTTTGTTATTAAAAAGAAAGAAATCAAAGTTGGTTTGTTGATTTTCTACTGTATTTCAAGTCTTATGAGTAATATGTGTGAAGGAAATAAAAAGGTCTCTGCCATTAGAAGAGAGTTTGGTATTTCTCAGCTGAGGGGTGAGGATAGAAGGCATGTTCCTCCCTTCTCCCCTGTTCAAAAGGTTGAAACATGTCCAACCTTACTGAAATTTACTGAAGGAACATATGGAGATGAAAATTCATCAATTGTTAAGAGTATAGAGTTGAAAGAGATGAAACAGAGCTCTGTGATGGGCCATTTAGCTTTTTCTTTGATCTTTAAACAACGCTACACTTAAATTTGTCTACAATAGCATAAAACTGATATCTGCCATTTATCATCTACTCCCTATTCTTAGCGATCTTTGCGCCTTCTCTGCAGAGATTATGCTCAAATGGGATGTCAAGATATGCTTTTTGTTGTTGTTTTTTTTTTTTTTTAAAGCTTAAGCTTCTCATTTTTACATGAAATATGCCAGACTTTGTTGTGTTCTCTAAGACTCTATTCTGGAGACTCTCTCCCTATATTCTGGGCCCTCCTACAGAGAGCCTTTGTGGGACCAGTCTTGCTAACTCTAGAAATGCAATTGACAGTGGAATCATTTATTAGACTAGCCATTGCCACGACAAAACTCACCTCAGGTGCATGGGAATCTCTAGTTCAAACACCTGAATTCATTTTCACACAGCACTACCTGGTTACCTAGTAACTGCAGAGTTAGTTAGGGAGGGCTGTGTGTTTGTGATTGCTTGAGCTGTAACATCTTTTTCCCCTTTGCAACCTATTACTGAAATGAAAATGTAACTTAGCTATTTCATGGTGTATGAATGTTTTCAAATGGGATAAGTTCATGCTGTTTTAAATTAGACTTGCCAAACAACATTTTTAGAATATTTGTCATATTTTAAATAACATACGCTTGTGATTGATGCTCCCTCTAATTCAAGCAAGCAGCACATAGTACCCTAAACCTGTGCCTGCTGAAGCAGTGTGTGTGAAATCCACTCTACTTTCCAACTCCCCAAGTGCATTTTTCCTAGAAAGAATTCTTTGCAGTGTTTGGGGTGACCGTACACTAATTATGGTGTAATCAGCACTATAACGGCAACCATGTAAGAGTCCATACTTTGTGCCCAGTGACTGAGACAATGATGAAGGTATTATGTCATCTCATTTCATTCTCACCACACACTTTAAAGTTGGGTTGGTGTTATTATTCCCACCTTACAGATGTAGAAACAAGGCTTAGAGAGGTTAAATAACTTGCCCATGTCCAGCTGATAGGGATAAATTGTAGGAAGAACTCATTAGACTATGTGTATAGGCAAAAAGTAGCAGATTAATTTTCAGCACAGTCAAGTAAAAGGTAATGCATTAGAGAAGAGCAATCAAAAGTAGTCACTGCATTGTTTTTTATGAAGCAGACAGAAAGATAGAATGGAAATAGCCCTTAGCTCTGTGTCAGAAGCAACGGGTTCTATTTTCAGGCCCTGCCACTTGGGCAAAGCACTTCTCTGTGTAAAAGCAGAGCATTGACCATAATCTCCTAAGGTCATTCTAGCTTTAATAGTGTGAATGTAGGATCCCGAGAAGGAATTCAGAGTTATTGTAGGTTTCTTAATTTATGTAATTCTATGCCATTAAAGAAAATAAGCAAATTCCGGGAAATATCAGGAGAGGTGTTATAGTTTCTATATAGCACACAAAAAAGTTACATTATCTATGCATTATGGGTTTGATTGCTACAGTTTCAAAATCCAATGGAATTGGAGAAAGTTCAAAAGGAACCATCAAGATGGTATAATGAGACTGTTATAATGAGTGTAGCACCCTTCATCCTGCAAAGGAAAAAAATGTCTCAGAAAATGTCTCAGAAAATTACCAAAGGAGCTAGGGGTTGATATTGACAGTGGTTATAACTATTATGCCTCCCACAGTATGCCCCTAGGTTCCAATGGAAGTTGATGCAGCATGGCACCAATTCAAGAAGGCAAATTTTAAGTCATAAAAAGTTCTTTTTAGTATGTCTTATTTTCTTAATAATAAATATTACTAGTAACATAATTTAAAATTTTTATTCTGGGTCCAACTGAAGAAAAAATGTGATAATAGAAATTTGTAGTAGGAAAAAAATACAGGATTCACAGGAAATCTTTAACAATTCTCACTGAATAATGGCCAAGATAAGCCCATTCTTCCTTTTAGAATCATGGAATCTTAGAGCTGACAGTGCCTTTGGACATTATCTGGCTCAGTGCCCACCTGCCACTCGGACCTCAGGTCATGTATCCATTCTTTACCTGACAGATGTTCCTTCCACTTCTGCTTGAACACTGCCAGGATTTTGCAGCTTACTCCTCTGAGGACTCCTCTGTTCCCTTTCTGAACTGCTCAGATTCATTCTTCTAGCGAGCTGCAATCTATGCATGCACCCTCTGCTCGCTGGCCTGGTTATACCATCTGATCAAGTTCATTCTCTTGTAGATGAGGCATCTAGCCCTTTGAAGCATACTCTTTTCCAGGGTAACATATACAGTTGCTCTTCAAACAGTATTATTTCCAGGCACTGTAAGATCCTGACATCTCTTCTCCAGCCACAGTCTATTTTCTGGAAGGTCTCTATAGGTATCTGGGCAAAAAAAAAGAGAGAGAGAGAGAGAGAGAGAGAGAGAGAGAGAGAGGTAAAAGTGTTTGATTAATTGAAATGGGAGTATTACTTTACATAATCAGTATCCTCTATTTCTATCAATAAACCCTAACATTTAATTAATATTTTCCATAGCTGGGACACACTGCTCAATATGTTTAGGTCCACCTAAATTTTCTGATTGTCCCCAGATGAACTGCTATCAACCCAGCATCTCAGAGTGCAATGTACACCTTGATATTTATCCCTGCTGAATTATCTTGTTAGCTATAAGCTATCATTTCTGCTTCAGGGTGATATTATAGAACCTTGATTATTTGGTTAAACATATTAATGATTCATCTTGTGTGTTTATCATCTTGAAGTTTATAAGTGTCTCTGTGGTATTGACAGAAACACTGTCTGACATTGTACCAGGGGTGACTTCAGTTAAACACGTGCTAACACTTATAACAAATATGATTTCATGAGAACTGTACTTTGTATTTCTTTTCATCTCTTAAAATACACTGCACTGATAAAATACAAGTTAAATTAATAAACATTTGTTTTTATTAGTATTTTTGTTTCTTTAGAAAATGCACAATTGATGGAAAAGTTTGTTCATTAGTTCTTTCTTTCTTCCTTTCTTTCTTTCTTTTCCCAGGGTATACAGTTAATTATTCAAAATACATGGCCACAATCAACATGTAACTGATGAGACTATAATCTCATGACAAGTCAAAATATTTAGGGGAACATGGATAACCTTATAAGTGTTAACATTAAAAAAATCTGAGTCTGCAGTGATAATGTCACCATATCTGTTAATCGTTCTTTTATCATGATCTTTTATTTCAGTTAATTGCATTTTGGAGAGAAGAACACTATACTATTCATTATCCTTTGTGGTCTCTGTAATGTTCTTAAAATTACCTTGTATCATTAGGTATTTTTTTAAATAGTCATTCCTCATGCATTCTGAGGCCCTAGAATCAATTTTTACCCCTTTCTATATAGTGGGTCTGCCATTACCAAATATTATGACATTCAAGCTGCTTCTACTCCTTATCCTTGAAGTACACTTCTAAGAGGGAAGAAAATAGGTTTTCTGTGCTGTGCAAAGTGTGACCATGCTTCAAGTTAGTTTGGACTTAGAGGAAATCGCTTTCAGACTATCTGTTTTGATTTGTGATACACAAACATTATGAAGTTAATCAGCTTTTTAGCCTTTAGAGACTTGATTCTTGTGAGTCTAAAATGATCACTTCTCTTCTTAATGTAGATGTGTTATTTGACAGTGAATATTGAAGTTAAGTTTCAATTTATTATATTCTAAATAGAAAGGAAGAATTTTTCATTTTGGGTATATAAACACAATACACACTTTTCTCTGATGCTTATATAACATTTATATTAGGTACAATATTGGTTAAGAAAACTATTCTTTTTCTTTCTAGGAGAAGAAAATTCCCATAAAAAAATAAGACTGAATCAGGGTTAATGGGTAGAATAGTATTCTTTTACACAAAGATACAAGAAAATAAAAAGTTTAATATTTGCAACATCCCCTTCCTAAAACAAAGTATGCTAGTGGAAATTTGGCTTATTCCTAGAGTCTGAATGCAAAGATTATTAACTAAAATGACCTGGCTGAGAGTATGTGAGCTCAAATATGGTGAGAGGAGTAAAGACCAAGAACTACTGTGTTCAAACCATTAGCTTGCTTCCTATGGAGACATAGAATCTTTCAAAGTAAGTGTGGCTTCTTGACACCCTGTTCTGAAGACAAAAATTAGATCACTGAAAAGTCCTCTTAGGGGTATTTATAATGTTATTTGACTATCTTTTATTTAAGCTATAATTTATGCATCAAAATTAAAGTTGTCATCAAGTGTTGACATCATAGGAAGCCATGAAGCTACCCCAAAGTTCACGGCCCAAGTCTTGTGACTTGGGATGGTTGACTTCTGACTCCCCATTACTGTTGTGGTCCATGGACTTGGCAGGCAGGAGCCAACAGAATAATGTGGATGTTTGAGGTAGAAGTAATTTGGGTAACTGTAACTTAAAATACACTGGCTATCTTGACAGGTTAGTGTTAGTTAAAGCCTCCTTCCCACTTTTCAGCTTACCTAGTCTTAGCCACACCCATAGTGACATCAAACTAGTGCACATAAGCATATGGTGAGACAGTTTCTCTTAGTTTTGTCATGTGAGCCTCAGCAACCTGACACTGTCTGGGTTCACATCTTGACCTGGGTTTACTTTCTCTTTTCTTCCTCTGCCTTTGCCAAAGCTTCTTTGCAGTCCTCTTGCCCTCTAATCTGTCTTCTACTTCATCTTCTCTTTTTGTGCTAGTCAGCATTTTGCTTCAATCTCTCCTTCCTTCCTCTGTTCCTCCCTCCCTTCCTCCCTTCCTTCCTTCCTTCCTTCCTTCCTTCCTTCCTTCCTTTCCTAATCATTCACAGAGTAACTAAAAATACCCTATCCTCAAACCAAATTTCTTTCTACTAGGGAAAAAATCCACAGAAGTAGATCTGTATACTAATCCATAGCAATTCATCTTTCTCTCTATGGGAACTGATGGTAGGGGAGGAATTATTATACAGCCTTCCAGTTACTGTGCTTTTCAAAGTGACAGCATTCATTTGGATAGAAAACCCTGGTCTGTTGTTAGCTTCTTTTCATGGCTTATCAAATTGGTACAGAACTGGAGGCTGCAGAATTTTGTGTGGACAGAAGCCTTCAGCTGATCTTGCAGAATGACTTCTGTAGGAACATTCAGAAGATCACAGAAGGTTAAATAATTAAGAAAGTTTCCACAGTCAATAGACAAACAAAAAACAGTACCCTAAGCTGCATAGGCTTCTGGGATTTTATAAAACATTAGGGGCCAAAAATAATCCTTTAGTTTATAAAACTAAATGGCAAAAAAATAAGTTAAAAAATGTCTTTTTCTTTTTCTTTGGTTTTCTTTTCTTTTCTTTTTTTTTTTTTTTTTGGAAGGCAGCATCTTGGCCCCCGTTTTCTATAATGAAAGATTGATGATACCTCTGTTAGCCTGTCTAAATTGAATAATGAAAATCTGTAGAATACCAAAATACCAAGTGCTTCTATTTTTTGTTTTTTAATCTTATGTGCCATGGCTAACAAATGCTTAGAACATAGTGATGAGTGAATGGCTGTGAGAATAGAGAAGTTATAGCTGTGCCCTGTACCATAGTTGGATTTGACCATGGGAAAGATGATCACTATTGAGATCAAAATTGCTTAAAGTCTATCTCCCTTTCCTCCTTTGAGGAAGTTCAAATATAGTGTTGTCATTCAACTCTTCTACTCTTTCCATCCTCTCAAGTGAGACAACTTATCCTGTGGTTGCTTAGGCCAATGGAGAAGGGATTCAGGAACACAGTTCTTTTACTTAAAAGATTATCATTGCCAGTTGCAACCAGTCATGACTTCTGGATGAAACCCGCCACCTTCATTTAATCAGAATGATTTCCTTCCATAGACACTCTCTGCCATGTCCCATCTGCAAGTCAATCTTTAATCAATTTCAGCCATTTCTTCCAAGTACACTGCAATTCACATTCATCAGTCTACCTAAGGCTTATTTTTTCTTGAGTCACAGATAAATTAGGCCCTTCTTATTGTACCTTCAGATACCAGCAATGTGCTTAGAGTATTCAACCAGGAACAGGAATGATCTTTCTTTCATGAAGCCAATTTGAGTGCCCTGAACATGTAAGAGGGGACACTCAAGAAGGGGAAACAGCTTCCTTCAGGAGTAGCTGTGGTGATGTGTGAGCATTTGGACACGTGGTTCATTATCTTGGGAAAGAAGTCTGTATCCTGCAAGCAGTCAACACCCAGCAGTTTCACTAAACAAAGCTTGAATATAAATTAATTCAAAAGGAGCTCAGATGTTTGTTGTCTTTGAACACACCCTGTGTATTAGGAGTCTAGCTTTATTCTGTAGACCACCTACTCTGTTCATTGGGAAGGGCAATATTTGTTCAAACATAGTCCCCTTTGTCTGTGTTGGGCAATAGCACAATACATGCAGCAACTGTCCTCTGAAAACCAAGGCTTTGTCTCTGACAGGGATTATGAAAACACGGATTTCTTGAGAAGTGCCTGCCCACCTGCATTTAGATCCTAAATTGTGGGAAGATCTTGGCAGCCAGAGTATCTAGGAGATGCTCAGGGAAAAGTCTATTGAGGTTATGGAGACTTTTCAAAGGACAATTTCCTCCTTTAAAGTGGTTAGAATAGAAGAAGAATTCTTAAGAACTGTCATGGAATATTGGATTAGATGGAATCTTGAAAGATTTTATTTATCCCTCCTTTGTTAGCTTTCCATGTAAGACCTAAGAATGCATCCTATTTTAGAAACCCTCCCAGGAGTGAAATTTTCCATAATCTTTCCCCAGTTAGCCACTTTTTTTAACTTCTACAAAAGCCTTCCATCAGAAAATTCTTGATCATTTATATGACCCTCACAGTCACTGGTATGGCCCAAACCTGGTTCCCTTGCCTTTTCTTTTGGTGCTCAGACCCTCCACAGATGGGCCTGTCAGGGCTGAAGCCCATTATTAGATCACTTCTTGGCTTCTTCTCTAAGGCCAAATAATGAGAAAACTTTTTTCCTCCTTTTTTTGTAGGTCATATTTTTCAACTATCTAATGATTTTTGTTGTTGAAAATTGGATTGGGGATTTCCTGTGTCTGGAATTGCACTAGGCCTTGAACTTTGCAACCCTGATACTCCTCTTGCTACCTCTTAAAATACACCAAATAAAATGAGACCGAGAGAATGAAGCAGCTGCAAGCAAAGAAAAACGTCACAAAAGCAACAAATAAAAACACTGAGTAGTTGTCTTTCTGGGTATTTTTTCTTTTTTATTGAACAAGACATTTGTAAAATGAAGCATGCTTCAAAGTTAAGTGGGCATTTTGTTTATTGAGGATCAATCAATACGAACTTGGTTAGGTTTAGATAAACACCTATATAATTTATAATTTAAAATGCAGAATGTTAAAAACTAGGCATGCCAAGAAGATTAAGTATGACTTAACTTCTTAGTGGCCCTTTCTTAGCATATCTAGTATCTATATAACTTCCATTTTCTATGGGCATTTGGAGACCATTGCGCCATTATCACGATGGCTTTCAATATGCTGCTGGATAGAAGTAATTTTGATTTTTACATTTATCTTTGATCTGTAGCTGGTTTTACAGGGCATTCTTTCTTTTTCAGATTTTAGTATCAATCTTATGATTGTAAGTAAATGTAGACATTTTCCATATTTGTTTCTTTGCTTTGTAACAGTTGGATTAGGATGAGATATATCTGACCTGTAACATCAGATATATCTCTCTGAGCCCCATGACTTTGAAGATAGGTCTTTAATAACTCTTGCTATTGTTCAACATACACATTTGTAAGACTTTATTTAACATATGTGTATAGCCTAAAAAACAATAATGAAAAGATCACACACGTTCTCACCACTCAGTTTCAGAGAAAGAACACTATCAGTGCCTTAGAAACCCACTCAAATCATCTGCATATGACTCTCTCTGATCAGCTCCTCCTCTCTGCCCCAACCCCCACCTGATATAAGAACTATCCTGATTTTGGTTTACCATTACTTTGCTTTTCTTCGTAATTTTACTATCTTTGTATGCATTGCTAAAGATTATATTCTCTAGTTCAACCAGATTTTGAAATTAAATAATGGAATCATACTCTTCTATTTCTTTTGTGACTTCCTTTTTTGTTCTTGCTTTGCTCCTATATTTTTGTTTTGAGATTCAGTTATGTTGATAGATGCAGCTGTAGGTCATTATCACTATTTTATAATATTCCACTGTATGACTATGCCGCAATTTATTTATCCATTCTGTTGATGGACATTTGGGTTGGTTTTAGTCTGAGGCTTTATGATTGCCTCTATATGACCGTTTTGGTACACGTGTCCCAGAACTCAAGTGCCAGAATTCCTCATATATATGTACCTAAAGTGCAATTGTTGGATTGTGAGATGCACATATGCTCAATTTAATAGGATGTGCCTAATGGTTTTCCTAAATGGCTTTAATAATTTTCTGCTCCTTCCTGCAGTGGATGAGAATTCCTTTTGCTCTCAGCATCCTTGCCAAGACTTCATATTGTTAGATTTAAATTTTTTTTTCCAGTTAGGTACAGAATAGAATTTTTTTGAGGATTTAATTTGCATTTCCCTGATCAATGATGAGGTTGGTCATCTTTTCAAATGCTTTGTATCCATTCATAATTTCTTATATGTGAAATGCCTATTTATGTCTTTTTTCTATTTTCCTGTTGGATTGCTCATCTTTTCTAGTTGAATAGTAGGAATTCCTTATATACATTAAAACCTTGGTTTATGAGCATAATCCGTTCTGGAAACATGCTTGTAGTCCAAAGCACTTGCATACCAAAGCCAATTTCCCCATAAGAAATAATGGAAACTCAGATGATTCATTCCACAGCCCAAAAATATTCACATAAAAATGATTACAATACTGTAATATAATACAAAATAATAAAGAAAATACAAGCTATAAAGAAAAATAAACAAATTAACCTGAACGTACCTTTGAAAACCTTCGTGTGAGGGAGACAAGAGACAGGAGGGTTATTGTGTAGGACGACTTTCACTATCACTAATGGAATCACTGCTATCTATTGGCTCAGTGGAATCTTTTCCTTTTCGAGCAACTTTAACAAGGAACCTATCCAATGATACTTGCTTTTGCCCCCTTTTGAGGATTTCACAGAAATGTGACATTGCATTCATCACCCACAATCCCACAGAGAGAGAAGAACCATTGGCTCAGTTGTGATCATGTGATGTTTGGTGTCACATACTACTTGTATTGCAAGACATCACTCGTTTATCAAGTTAAAATTCATTAGAAATATTTGCTTGTCCTGTGGAACACTCACTGAACAAATTAATCACAATCCAAGGTTTTACTGTATTTTTAATATAAACCACTTTTTGGTTATATTTATTATAAATATCTTCTCCCAACTTGTAGCAACTCCTCTCATTCTGTTATTCTCTTGATTAAGAGGAAGTCTTCATTTTCTTATAGTTGAATTTGTGCATCTTTTCTTGATGCTTTGCATTTGTTGTATCTTGTTGAAGAACACTTCCTCCTCCCCTAAAGACATGAAAATATTTTTCTTTTTCTTACAAAAGTTTTAAGTTTTGACTTCACTTAAGTATTTAGTCCCTTAAATAACTATATTTTTCATTTCCATTTGACTTTGTAACCATAGTTTCCATCTCTCTGATGAAATTTCCCATCTTTTCCACTAGATTTTTAACATATTAATCATAATTATTTTAAACTCCTTGTCTGATATTTTGAATATATGGGCTACATTGGGTCGACAGTATTGTGTTGAATACTGTATTTCCTGAGAATGGATTGTTTTATTTCTTGCCTATTTTATACGTCATAATTTTGATTGCATGCTAGATGTCGTATGTGCCAGAACAGTGGAGCCTGAGGTGAACAGTATGTGAGTGCAAAGGTGCTTACTCCTCTTCTGTCCAGCCATTAGTCTGAGAGTGGATGAGTCCATCTTTCATTGCTGAGCTAGGTTTGGATTTTATCGTCTCTATTCTTACCTTTGGTGCTCACATGTTTCAAATTTCTCTAGCAGTGGGTTGCTGCTACTCTGTTTTTAGTGTAGGGATTGGGTTGCTTGGAGGACTTTTCTCATTATTGTGCTTTATCCTCAGCTTTCAGCAGGCTCTGTATGTTGGCACCACAGCGGGTGTTTCTCTCTGTGCTCCTGCCCTTCCCTCGGCTATAAGCTGTTAATGCTGTGCTTGTTACTCACTGGGGACTCCTGGTGGGGACAGGGTAGTTTCTTGGTTCTCCTGCCCCTAGGTCTCAGCCAGGCTCTGTGTGCCTGAGGACAAGAGTGGGGCTTTCCCAACATTTCTACTCTTCGCAAGCCCCTGTGGAAGCCAAACTTTGCTGTAGTCATGGGAATGAGTATCCCACTCCACTCCGAGCCCTCACCCCAAGGCAGCAGGACTCTGCTTTAAGTCAATGCAGGATTCTAGGTATGAGCAGGTTTCCTGCCCTCCCCAAGAGGCATCCATGCTTTTCCTAGTGTCAGTACAGGGTGGGAGTGCAATTTTCTACCCCTTTCCTTGTAGCCACTGACCTTTGCCCAGGACTGCCCTGCAAGACAGCACTCTCCCTCTCCCGGAGGGGCAGGTGACTTCTTCCTATGAGAGAAGGGCCCAGAAGCAGGTTATGTTTGGCGCCTACCTCCCAATAGTATCTGGTCATCATCTGCACTCCTGCATCACTGAGGCAAGCTCTCTCAGGGCTTCTGCCCTGCTCCCAGTATTTCTTGGGAGTACCTGATGGAGGCCTATGGAAAAGATCTGGAAATTTGGGTACCTAGTGCCTTACATGAGAGGTTTCCAGGTATTCTAAACTCTCATATCAACCCACATTCGCCTTTTCAGAATTTGTTAACCTTTTAGTTGTCTTCCTCATTCCTGCTTTTGTCTGCCACCTCTGTCTGTTGCTGGCACCTGTCCCTCCTGTCTCTGCAAAAGGCCAAGCAACTCATGTGTCCCATCTCTCCTTGAGCTTGTTGTCCTCTGGAATTCAGCGCCTCTGACTGAATCACAATCTGAAATCTCTGATGGGCCTTAAAAAGTTATGCTTTTATAGATCATCCAGATTTCTCTCATTGTTAGGGCAGGCACAGAACACTCCTGTGGCTATCCACCTTTTAGGAGGAAGCACACTGATCTTTCCTCTCCATGCTACCACCACTCTATTTTCTTTCTTTGCCCAGTATTTCTTTATAGCACTTAAAACTACCATCATATCATATTTGTTTATTGTCTGTTTCCCTTACCAGAATGATAATCCCATTAAGATAGAATATTTATTTATTTTTTCATTTCTGCATTTCTGGCCCATAATAGGAACTCAATACAAATTGTTGAATAAATGCATGCAGTGAATGCCAAAGATCATGGCATTTTCTCCAATACCTTGAATTAACTTGCTTTCATAAGAATGTACTTCCACTGAGGCTGTTTTCTCTCCTTGTTCTGCCATATTTTTCATATGTCCCATTTTGATTATGTTCTTACTCATCATTTAATCAGGCAAATCTGTTTGCACTAGTGTCTCCGGATGTACCAGTAATGAAGACGTAAGGGGCTTGTCCTTGAGGCTGCTGTCTGTCTACCCTTGATTTAGTTTATCTCTGCTCTCAGGCCCACAGCTGGCCTGTAAGGGGTTGTGTGCCACGGCTGGTCTTTGTTCATCTTAGCAGGTTCCCATCCGGTGTGTTTCTGCACGGCTGGTCTTTGTTCATCTTAGCAGGTTCCCATCCGGTGTGTTTCTGCCCTTCTGTGGTAGGTTCTCTCTCCCACCGCCCCACCCGACCTCAAGGCCTGAGTCTTTGGTGGTCAAGGCTAATGTGTTCCTCACAAATAAGAAGCTGCATTTCAGATCATCACAGTTCTGCTTCTGCCTTCCTAATTGTTTTGGTGTGCCTGCTATTGCTGCTGTTGTTGTTTTAATAACTTTTACTCTTTGCTAAGTAAACTTTTACTCTGTGCTTGGAAGAGATGGTGGTAAAAAGGAAAGTGGTGGGTGGGGAATTGGTCAGTGCTCTACCTGCCTCGGGGAGCAGCACACAAGAGGAGTAAATAGGTGGGTGTCCCACTTTTCTGTTAGTTCTAGGCCATCCTATTGCACTAAGGGCTCCACATCTGGCAACAGAGGCAGTGAAGGGACTGTGTATTTTCCTGTCTTTTATCAGGTGACTCTTTTTCAAGAAACTAGAGCTTACTGTGTCTCTTGGTAATCTGTTTTTAGTATGTTTGCCTAAATCGGATCCAAATGTATTATAAGTAATGTTTGTTTCTGCCTGACCCTGACACAAGGCATGGTGAGTTTGTATGTTGTACTGGTTTATCCTTTGTGGGACTGCATTAAAGCATGATAATGCAGATACCGTGTTGAATGAGACCTTGTGCATCAGTTTTCTAAAGGCAGTAGAGCTCTTATGATTAGGAAAACTCAAGTTCGTTAAAAATGCTACTGAATTGTCATTACCTACTTTTTATATCAAAATTACAGTTGCTGTCTCACAGTGGCCCCCAATATATTTTCTGATTTTAAAAAACATATTAAAATAAGCTCTTAAAATCTACATGGTTTGTAGTCAATCTTCTTTAGCACTGTGCCAAAGACCTTATTTTATGGGATAACATTTAGTTTCCTATCATTCAAAACCATTTCTCCCATCTTTTAATTATTTATTTAAGTAATAATTCTGGGTTGGATAATGGGGGCATTTTAGAAAACATAAAGAAGTATGATTGTAAAATAACCTCAATTATTCTGAAAGATGAAATAACAGCTGCCTTGGTTTAGTTACTCTTATGTGTTAACTGGGAAAAAGTTCATTAAAACACATTTTGACGCTTTTAATCCACGGGAACTCCAATTTCATTGAGAAAATGGGTCCGAGGATGGTGAGAATGTTGACTAATTGGCTTGTCCATCCCACATGGGATTACACCAACGTCTGAGTCAGAATTTCCTGCTATTGCAGCATGTTTTCTTCTTCATTTTTTTCCTCTTTCCTTAGAAACAATCCATTCGGGTTCATTACATGGCCATTTGTTAGTCTCGTTAGTTACAAGGCATTGTACTTGTTTGTGACTACAATGAAGTCATGCCGGCTGGGTCTGGCTGTGTGTGTATGCAGAGTCAATGGAGGATCCTACAGCTGCCTGGGGAATCAGGCAGTGCAAGGGGTCACCCTGATATTTCAGAACCCAAATCCTGCTTTCCCAAAGTCATGGGGCATTTTTGTTTCATTCATCGAGAAGATTCGTTCAACTTTGGTTTGCTTACTACATGCTGTATATAGATATCAATCTGTTGAACTTTTGAAAACTTTTTATTGGTATGTAATGTTCTCAGAGAAACTGTACAGATCCTAAGTGTGTAACAAGATAAGCTTTTACAAACTGAGCACACCTGTGTAACTGTACCCAGATCAGGAAACAGAATGTGCCCAGCACCCCAGAAGCTCTCCTTCATGTCACTAACCCTTCTCACCTTGGGTAAACATTCTCCTTTCTTTTGATTGTTTTTATATTTTATATACATGGAATTATACATGATATATATTATTTTGTGTCTGGCTTCTTTCATTTCATAATGTTTATGAGATTTATCTCCATTGATCATGTATTGTGTTCGTTCATTATTACTGCTATGTAGTGTTCCATTGATCAGTACAACACAGTTTATTCATTCCTCTGTTAACAGGCATTAAAGTAGTTTCCTTTGGTGGAGGGGGGACAGGGGCCATTATGAACATTCTGAGCATTCTAGTACATCTCTTTTGGTGAAGGTATACATACACACATACATTCCTGTTGGATATATATAGAAGTGGAAGTGTTGGGGCACACACAGGGTGTGTGTATGTTCAGACTCAGTAGATAAATCAGTTTTCCAGAGTGGTTATAAGCACTTACGCTCACACCAACAGTGTGTAAGAGTTCCAATCACTCTATCTCCTCACCAATATTTGACATTTTCTATCTTTTTTATTTTAGTCATTTTGGTGGAAATGTATTGAATGTGGTTTAATTTGTATTTCCTTGATGACAGTGAACCCAAGCACCGTTTTGCTTGCTTATTAGTATTTGTATGCCTATTTTTATGAGTTGTGAATTCAAGTCTTTTGCCCATGTTTTTATAAGTTGACTCCCTCTTTATTTCTGTTTGGTAGGAATTTTTTATATAGTCTGGATATGGTTCCTTTGCTGTGTATATGTATTGTAAATATCTTCTCTTCCTCTGTGGGTTGCCTTTTCACTCTTGTAATGGGGTCTTTTGATGAACAGATACTCCTTATTTTTTAAAAGTTCAGTTTGTTACTTTTTCTTTTATGGTGTGTGCTCTTTGCCTACTCCAAGTTGACAAAACTGTTCTATGCTTTCCTCTAACATCTTTATTTAGATTTGTAATCTATCTGATTTGACATTCATATATTGTGTGAAATAGAGGTCAAGGTACAATTTTTCCGTATGGATAAGCATCACTTAACTTGCTTTGTTTAAAATGTTTTAATGAAATTTAGTTTTATTAAAATATGGTTTCTATTTTCCTGGAGATAACTACTAATGATTCTTGAAAATAATTTAAAACTTTGGTGATTTAAAATTTGTAATATAATCTGTAGACTTATTTAACACTAGTGTAAATTTAATTTTTTTTAAAAGTTCTTTGTCTAACTAGACTGTAGTTTGTAACCCCAGTATATTTATTTATTAACCCCAGAGTGATTTATAGTACACAGATCATAAACTGAGGGTTTATGGGGGGGGGAGGGTGGGGTGGGTGGGTGATGGGTATTGAGGGCACCTGTTGGGATGAGCACTGGGTGTTGTATGGAAACCAATTTGACAATAAATTTCATAATAAAAAATAAAAAATGCTAAAAAAATAATAAAAATAATAAAAAATAAAAAATTATCGTTCTCACTTTTTCATTTGAATTCAGTTCAACACATGTTTATTATATGTCTGCTAGAATTTGGGACAGTTGAGAATATAGTTGAAGTTTTGAGCTCCATTTATGTCATTTAGCTTTTAAGCCATATAATAAAGTTATAAAACATCGGTCAGTAATAAACCATTTCACTTTAGTATTCAAACTTATATTAGTGAAGAGAAGTACAAGGTGAGAATTTTTATTACTGTTAGGATGACCTTACACCCTTTATATAGAGCGTTATACCAGGTTTTCCACTAGTAATGACATAGATCTTTTAAGATGTAAAAATAGAAAAGAAAATATAAAAGTTTCATTTCTATATTTGGAATGACTATGAATGCTTCCTCTTTGATGTCATTTCTGCTTAGTTTTATTTTTTTTTCTCTTTTTATTATTTTTTCTAGGTCGTACTGGTCAGTGGACATCTGGACAGCTGGGACGTGGGGCAGGGTGCCATGGATGATGGCGGTGGAGCCTTTATATCATGGGAAGCACTCTCGCTTATTAAAGATCTTGGTAAATATTTAGAAAGTCATTAACCACTGTATGAGGATCTCAGTAGTGACATGTTTAACTCAACACACAAAATACTGAACAGATTAGTGACTCTAGTATGTTCAGAGATCCTCCTGAGATCTATGTGTTCGTTAGTTTATTCTCAGAAAAGAATGAATTTGTCCCCTTAAAGAAAGAAATTTTTATTCAAGTGTATGCCAGATATCCAAAGTATCAAATATGAGGCACTAGGGAAAAAGAACAAGCAAATAAAACTGTAGCGAATATAACCACATCAGCTGGAGACTATGTAAGGAAACCATGACCAAGTCAAAGAAAAGTCAGCAGCTCCCCCTGCCTCCTTTTCCTTGTTCATCTTAAAGACATTATTAGGCTGTTAGGATAGCTTTACTGCAGCTATCTTTCCATGGCAGAAATCAAAGAGAGCAATGCAGAACTGAAGGAATGATCCTTCAATAAGGACCCACAATAAGGAATCTAGGCTGGAAAACAGGAACTTCCAGGTGAACCTAGAAATGAAGAAGATGGACCGGCATACAAAGGATAAGCTAATAGTAAAGCAGTTTTTGATGACCCTATTTGCACACACAAAAAACATATATTTCCTCTTTGTTTGCTGGTCAAAAAGGTGGATTTTGAGTGAGGTTAGAAATAATGAAACAGTCTGGGGGCGCCTGGGTGGCTCAGTTGGTTATGTGTCCAACTCTTGGTTTGGGCTCAAGTCATGATCTTGCAGTTATGAGATTGAGCCCCAGGTGGAACTCTGCACTGAGTGCAGTGCCTGCTTGAGATTCTCTCTCTCTCTCTCTCTCTCTCTCTCTCTCTCTGTACCCCTCCCCCCCCCACACTCTTTCCCTCTCTAAATAAATAAATAAACTTAGAAAAATAGAAATAATGAAACAATTTGAAGAGTCCCACATCTGAGTTAGGGCAGGGGTGGCTTTAACATGCCTCATCAGCAGAATGTTTTGTCATAACTGTGAAGTAGCCTCAGCTTCATATACAGTAAAGATCAGAGCATCCTTTTTGGTGAAGGCTTTCTATATATATATATATATATATATATATATATATATATATATATGCTTAAATTCATACATTTCTTCCAGTGTTTAATAACCCTTATAATCCTATAAATAAGCCTATTAAATAATTGGCCATATTAACAATAGATTGCTGAAATGGTCTTGCTTAGGCATATCTTTGGTGTGCCATTTTGGTTTATGTCTTACTTGTGTTTTAAAAATGGGGAAATGGAGAGGTGGTTGTGCGTTTTGTACTTCTAAACAGTCCTGTGTCCCTTAGCCTTGATACTACTGACGTTTGGGGCTACATGATTCTTTATTGTGGGTCTGTCTCATGCATGTAGGATGTTTAGCAGCATCCCTGGACTCTATCTACGAGATACCAATAAGCACCATCACCCTCAAGTTTTAACAACCAAAAAGGTCTCCAGACATTGCCAAATATCCCTTGGCAGTTCAGGGGTGGTGGTGGAGGAATGCATAAAATTTCTCCACTAAAATAAACTAATAAAAAAAAATCACTAAGAGACCTGAATACAGGACATTTTTTTTTTTTTAGAGAGAGAAAATGAACTCATTGGAAACCTTACATTCTATGCACTTACACTTTGAACACTTCCATACTGAACACCTACTGTATGAAAGCACTCGGTAAAATCTGGACATACAGAAAGGTTTAAAACATGTCCTCTGTTCTTAAGAACGCTTAGAATAGAATTGGAACATACACAAGCACCTACACATATAGGTGCCAGTATAGACATAATTTCAAGGCCTGCTTTTAGAATTGTGTTAGGTTTGAGAGAGATGAATTGTCCAGCAAACAAAACCCAAAAACATACATTCCTTCAGAGAAGATCTGGGGTACTCTATGTGTGAATCCTCTCCTCCTTCCCTTAAAAATATTCCCTTGGTGGTCTGTTCTCTCTGTCCTTACCTTCACTCCGGAATGAAGTGGGTTCTAGACGTGAGGCAGGCAGATATCAAACATTTCCCTCTTTATAGGGCCCAGATATGCGTTTGGGAAGTTGATTTTCTTTTGATGTGTTCAGCCAGCTTGATTAGAAACAAAGTGGTATAGCAAAGAGAGAACCAGACCCATCTGAATCAGAGTTTACGTCACTCTGTGCCTCAAACTGCTTTTTTGGCCTCAGGCAGGTCATTTGAACTCTCTGGTCTTAATTTTCTTTATCTCTTTTAACTGTAAGCTTCCAGAATATTTTATCTGCTTTAGATGGGAATAAAAATGATGTCTTCTCTAGGCTTTGAATCTAACATTTTTAGTATTCAGCATGGAATCCTAAATCACCATTAATTGAGTTGGATTCAGTTGCATGGATGAATGTAACATCATGCAAAGGTGGATTAAGTATTTTTTTTCAACACTGACTTCAGTTGCTTTTGATAGCTAGTAAATAGCCTCCTTCAATTCAAGACTTAACTCTCCTATAGGTTTCTGAAAACCTATGAAGAAACCTATGTTTATTCATGTAAACATATGAAAACAAACTCTAAAATAAAGAGTAATATTTCTTTTGAATAGGTGTTAAGAGGTAGCATGACATACTGTTAAAAAGCATAGGACTATGGAGCCAGACTGCCTGAGTTCATATCCTGGCTCTGCATTTACAAAGTGTGTGGCTTTTGCCTTTCTGTGCCTCAGTTTTCTCATCTGTGAAATTGGGATAATAATGTTCCTAACTCATACAGTTGCTTTGAAAACTAAATAGTCTACTCACGTAATGTACTTAGAATAGTGTCTGATCCAACCGAGTACTCAATAAATGTTAACTTTTATTATTTAATAAGCGTAACTCTGACAGTACTATATTTTTTTATGTAAAGGAGAATGATAATTTTTCTTACCCTTAGCCCCATTAGTAAATATATTGCTTCTTCACTTAATATGTTAGTTAAACTCATGTAACTCTAGGTCCAGCTGCTATGGTATACCTAAATATGCTTTCTCTTTACTATTTAAGCTGCTATCTCTTATATGATGGAAACCCAGTGACTCCTTCACTTTTTTCTACTTTCATACTACATTTTCAGGCATCTGAATTTCTCCTTGTCACTTCCTGCTTAGGTCAAATGCCCAGTGCCATCTCTGTGCCTCACTTCCTGTGATTGTGCCCACTGAGTCTTACTCTTTAAAGTTAAAATTAGATTGTGAATTTCTATTTGTAGATTGCCTATGTGCTTTAATACAAAGAGCTGGGTCCAACATGTGACATATGAGTTCTAGTTGAAAATAACTGGTACACATGAACAAGAAATAGGACTTTGGGAAATGGGTTCATAATTATATTACTTAACTATATTAAGCCCAAACTATTTAAGTGGTGAAGTATGAAAACTCTCTGGCAGTCTCTTTTTCAAGGAAAGTAACTTCTTTTGGCTGCTGTTCCTTGGACGATATGTCATGCAGCACGCGTGTATGTCAAAGTCCTACAGTGGGGCTTGTGAATTTGAATGTTGGTCAAGCAGGGATTTCTGATATTTAGGAATATAGTTCTAAGGTCCATCCTTCCCTCCTTATCTCTTTTCCTTTGTTCTCTTCTTTTACTATTATTATAGGTTCACTCTTTTGCCCAGGCCCTCAGCTAAAACTATATTCAATTAATCTAACAGAAGAGATATTTGTGCTTTCCAAATATAATCAGTCATTCCTGTGTAACTGTCAACAGAAGGCTATTTGCTATGAAATGCTATTGAATACTTCTTTGTGTTTGTGGTTTACTGGACTTGAAACTGTTTATTTGAAATGTCATTTCCTGGAATGTTCTGGTGTCAGTGAACAAAGCCTATGGCAAAGGATCCTATGCTTCAGAATGTTCATTTGGCACTTGAAAAATAAACCACCATCCATCCCCAAATTCTTCCAAATTTACCATTTTCTGTGAAGTTAGAATTTTGAGTGTTTAGGCCTAAACAAAGGGAAAAGATCAGAAGTAATAGCACTACTGGGTTGTTGAAATGAGGAATATGTGTGAAACATCTTTCTAGAGAAATTTCAACGTGAGCATCCTGATTGTGATTATTACAGAGCTTGAGAGTCTATGTGTTAGAAAAATATTTTATTTGTAAATTCCTTCACTGGTTCACTCAACAAATACTCACGGTGCTCTGGCCTGCACGTCAGTGAGTGCCAGATGCCTTGTACCAAAGAGGAATGAGACGTGGTCCTTGAAGGCCTTGAAGTGAGAGAGACATTGAATTCAAAAATTGCCATGAAACTGTTTTAAGTTCTTTAATTGAAGGATGTACAAACTGCTTTGGGCACCTAGGAGCGGGAGGGATTGGTATGGCTTAGCTGGGTCAGAGCACCTTCACAAAGGTGATAGTTAAGCTTTCTTTTATAAAGATAAATAGAAATTCCTGAAGCAAAAGGGGCACAATGAAGAATTCCCAGGAGAGCACAGAGCCTCCAGGCCTGCACATCATTAAAAATGAGGAAGAAATTGTTGACAGTAGCAGTGTTGGGATAGTAAGGGAAGAGAGGATTTGCAAAATTGCAGGAAATGTTCACTTTTTATTTAGTATTTTTAATAACATTACATTTTTGTATAGTAAGAAGTTGTGATTTTAGTAATCAGGGGAAAAAAAACCCCTCAAAAGCCAAAAGAAAGATTCTTGGCATTGCCATTATCATAAACATTGTTTTAACAGGAACAACAGAGCAGAAGTAGGAAGTAGGAAGAGTTATGCAGGAGCCGTCAAGCCCTCCCGGCCCAGAAGTACACAAGGGCACACAGCCACATGCATGCCAAGGCTTTGGAGTAGTCAGAGCTTTAAGTACCCATTTCGAGTGCAGTGGGTTCTCTCTTAGAGGGATGCATACATCCAGTGAGAGGATTTCTTTCTCTCCTGTCAAACCTCCCTTGAAAAATTCCCAGGCGGTCCAATCCAGAATAACCAAGCAAGGGAAATGAACAGCTTCCAATGAGATGGAAACCTAAAAGTTAGAGCTAGAGACAGCTAGAGCCCTGAAGCCAACTTGACACCTGCCCAGACTAAAAAGGCAATCCCACTTGGAAAGGACCTCCTCCCTGCCCTGGGCTTAGCCATACCTCTGAGTATAATAACTGTTCTAAAAGCTAACATCTACGGAATATTACTGTGTTGTGGACATCGTGTTAAGTACTCCACTATGCACACGCTCTCTTTTCTTCTGGACAACTCCAAGGTGTGGATACACTTGTTATATCCATTTTACAGAAGAGGAAACTGAAGCAAAGAAAAGTATCCTGTTCAAGGTCACAGAGCTATCACATAAAAAATTTCAATCCAGGCAGCCTGACTCCTTACTCGTATGTACTTTGTAATACTGTTTTACTGGAACAGCATGGCTAGTCTATTTCTAGGAACACTCATCCTCAGGATATTGAGACATTATGTTAAAAAAAAAAGTGTCTGATAGTCAAATAAATTTAGGAAACACCCTGGGTAATTTCTTCATTCATCTGAAAACATTTGTTGGGAGAGTATTCAAATTCATGGATAGAGTATGCTTTGGGAAACACTGCTCTGGGGCATTATTGGTGTTGACAGAACTGACCAAGAATCCAAGAATGCAGGCTCAGGTACGCTTTATGGAACTGAGTACAAAAAGCCTTGGATTGATTTTCATTCCAGATTTTCTAGGCTGTATTTGGGATCTGTGGTTGCCTGAATATTGACAAGATAGAACTATTCAATGCTTCCCTAATTGGCATAGTAGAGACTGTTCTTGTATTTCTTCTTGAAGAGCATTTGTACCCATGTGCAAACTCTATGCAACAACTAACTTCTTCTCCATGCTCTCTGAGCCTATTTTATTTAAATGAATATGGTATTATCAGAAATGTTTGACATGTGCTAAGGGCTCTCCCTTCCAGGTTTTTCTGTGGCTCCAGAGGAATCAGAATTTGGTAGCATTTTTTTTTCCTAGAAGGAATTTTTGTCTTCAAACATGCCACAAACTCTCTGTCCTCTCACTTCGGATGCTCTTCCTCTGTAATTATTTTTGTGAACACAAGAAGGGTGACTGGTAGGTATCCTCTGGGATAAGTATCCTCTTAAAATCACTGATCCTCAAAACCTTTGGGGAATGATACATCTGCTGCGGAACTGTCTAAAAAATTAGCTTAAGTCTTAGAAAAAAAAACTTTCCCTCCCAACATTAAATTTAATTTTTATTAATTTAAATTTTAATGTCTAGATGGTGGTTTGCCTTCTTCTGAACAAATTTTGGTCTTGACTTTTTATAACTGTATTTAACAAGACAAATACCTAGAACAGTAGAAGAATTAGACTCTAAGAATTTGCTTGCTCTTTTTCCTTTTTTAAAATTTTACTTCTAGGGGCGCCTGGGTGGCTCAGTCGGTTGGGCGGCCGACTTCGGCTCAGGTCATGATCTCGCGGTCCGTGAGTTCAAGCCCCGCGTCGGGCTCTGTGCTGACAGCCCAGAGCCTGGAGCCTGTTTCGGATTCTGTGTCTCCCTCTCTCTGACCCTCCCCCATTCATGCTGTCTCTTTCTGTCTCAAAAATAAAATAAATGTTAAAAAAAAATTAAAAAAAAAATTTTACTTCTAAAAGTAGCTTTACTGTCATGGGCATTCATAGCCTCTTCTCATGGTTTTTTTGAGGATGATCTTCTCATTTTTTTTATTTAGGTATGTTATTTCCTCTAGTGACAAGTTATATAGTGTCTGGCTTTACCGTAAGACCTGTAGCAGATACGTATTTTTTTTCAGCTTAGAATTGCTGAGAACTTTTCCTGAGTTTTAATCACGTTTGTAAGTTTCACTAAAATACTTAGCATCTTTACATCTCATTAGCTAACACAGACATTTCCACTGACATGTGTAAAATGACAAACTGTATGTAGATTGATCTTCAAAATGTTTCCATGAGATAAAGTGAAATGAATCACTTAGAATTTCTTCTGCCTGTTAGTTTGGATGTGATATGGGAGATTCAGTAGTCATTTTAGAACCTTAGGCTGCATGAATACTGCTGTTACTATTTTATCCGTTAGTTAGAATATACCATTTCTATGTAAAAGTAGACAAAACCCAGGCCCAGTGGCTTACAAATTGTGAGCAGTCCTTCCTGTCTGACAGAGTCTGGAAGGATAGCCGATGAACACTGTGAGACGAAGGTCTCATGGGACCCCTTTCTCCACAGCGTGCTCAGCTTCCTCCCCCACATCTGCTTTGATTTGGCCCACATGCCTTAGAAAGTTAAGAAATGTAGTGTTGTTAGAGGAATCGGAAGCTTTGGTATTATTTATCCTGGAGAAGAAGGACTATGGGAAGACTTAATGATGGTATGCTTAGTGCCCCAGTGGATTTCCTCCCACCCAAGAATGGGATCTGTAGAAGTCCAGGGTGGGACTGTCTGGGAAATGTAGGCTACTTCATTAAAACAGTATCATCACAGTATTGCACAAATTGGCTCACAAGGAGATCTCCTATTTCAGTAATAAATATTGAACATCTATTTCATGCCAGCCAAATAAAATGGATAGACCACAAGTCCTTCCATGAAGGAACTCCTCGTCAGGCAGCAATAGCATCACATGCTATTTGAGACATTTGAGCTGAGCCTTGAAAGGGTGGGAGGTAGGAGAATAAAGGACAAAATTAGAGCTCACAGAAGTACATAGTTTGAGGAGTGGAGGCTGTTTCTATAAGTCTAGAGCAATAGATGAGTGAAGAGCGACTGGAAATGAGTCAAATGAAAGGTAAGGGTCAGTTTGTCAGGGACACTAGATGCAAAGCTAAAGTTTGCTAAGGCCAAGGGAGCCATTGAGCATTTTAAGCATGGGATTGACATGATAGGACTTCTTTCTAAAATAAAGATATCAGGTAGATGTTATCCTTCAACTTATAAAGAAGTACAGTGAACAGAATGGAGACACAGGAAGATGGACTGGGGAGATCCCAGCTATACAGAGTCTGGAAAACCACAACTTTGGAATTACAATTTTGTTTGCTATGGGGCTAACAAGCCAGTTTCTACCTCTCTATGCTAAATATACCAAAGAGGAAGTGATGGGGTTTCCAGAGATGTTGTGTTCTTCGCCTACACACTTCTCTGCATCATGCTAATGCTGCATTTTGCAAAAAACTGTGGTTTTCCCAGCTTAGAATGAATTCTGTTCCAGTAAACTTGCCCAGAAAAAGAAATCTGCAAACAAACAAGAAAATATGCTATAAACGTCTGATTGGACCTTTATGGTTAAATGGATTTTTTCAATGTTCCTGGCAGACAAAGGTTAATTTAATTCAAACTTAGGCTCTTCCAATTCTGTGGACATTCTCAAAATCAAGCTCTAGGAATGGAAAATTTCTACCAAGTGTGTGATAGCAACGACAGGCTAAATAAAGTATTGAAAGAAGTTGACTGTTAAGGCGCCTGGGTAGCTCAGTTGGTTAAGCATCTGACTTTTGATTTTGCCTCGGGTCATGATCTTGTGGTTTTGAGTTCGAACCCTGTGTTGAGCTCTGTGCTGACAGCGTGGAGCTTGCTTGGGATTCTGTCTCTCTCTCTGCCGCTCCCCTGTGCTCTCTCTCTCTCTCTCTCTCTTACTCTGTCTTTCAAAAATAAATAAACTTTAAAAACATGTTGGCTATTATTAGATTATTTGTAATACTGCTAATGCCCTCCTCATATTGGATCATCATTATTGATGAGCTGATATTCAGCCCATGTCCTTGCAAGACGCCAGCATCCCCAGGCTATACCACGTGACCCAGGTCTCATGGACTTTTCAAGTCTTTAAATCTCCTTCCTTACTCCTTAAATAACTCAAAATCTGCAGATAAATGAGAGGCAGCCTATATAGCAAAATAAGTGTGTTAAGAGTATCTTAGATTCCAGTCTTTCTATGCTACTTAGTAGCTGTATTATGTTGGACAAATTATTTAACCTTTTAGATCTCACTTTTCCCTTCCTTACAATAGGAGAAGTGTAATCCTGAGTAGTTGAGAGGATAATTTGAAATAATTTAGACAGTGTCTGGCCCCTACTAGGTCATCAATAATAATAACTATTTCATTGGATACTAATTGCCAAAACAACAAGGGTGGATATTTCAGCAAAGGATATAATCTCAGGATTGACTCTGTCTGTCTATATCTTGTTTCATAGTCCAGCTGGGGTCAGAGACGTCCCCAGAGCAGAGAAGCCCTCATAATAAAAGAATAGCAGATTCCGATGAGCCAAACTGAAACCATCATCCCAGTATAGCCACCATCCACGTGTATACAGGACTGATTCTCTTCTCACTGTTACAGAGAAGGTCACTTAATAGATTCTTCATAAATGTGATGCAGAATTAAAATAACACTCACAGGACATGGGAATGGAAAGATCTTTACCTTTTCCTGTCCCCTTTGTTCTCACTGCTAATGTCTCTAACCTAGGAACACTGTATATACAAAGTTTTATAATAAACCTAAAGAAAAAAATGGTAAAAACAGGAAATGGCTGTTGAGGGCAACATAATTTGCTACAAAGTAAGTGGTTTGAAATGTAGGGAAAAAATCAAGGCGGAAAAAACAAAGAATCAAATCTAGTGTTTACTGTTTACAATTTACCCTGGTGGCTGAGTTCTCAAGAAATCTTTCTATTTTTAATATAATCAAAACCCTAAAATCTCCACGCATTCTCAGAAGATCCTCATGCATTAGAAAACTGTGGATGATGACCACTGATGCCTGTATGATCATTCTTTCTGAGTGGCATCTTTTAAAAGGAATATATTTAAAATGTATTTAAAACTATTCTGACTTATTGCTTTGGTTAATGTGTGGGAAAATATAATTAAGAAGTGTTTCAAAGGCTATATTTCTCTTCTCATCACCATAGACCATATATCCATTAGCTATCCCAAATTCACTTGTTTCAGGCAGCATGTTAGAACAAAGAAATATTTTATGAAGTGCTTCATTCTAGAATTACTCCTTTTCTGAAAGAGGAAAGTGTGAATTCATCTTTTATAGTTGAATAATTTTAGATAAAATAATTTGAAGGCCATTTTGGCCACAAATAAAGAGTTAGAGGAATTTTTAAATTGATTGACTTTTTGGAACTTTATTATATTTATTGCAAAAAACAGTGGCTCAATTTATGAAGCAGGGATTTTTGATAAAAATGCAAAATATATGCCAAAAGAACGCTGTGCTCTATATTTTCATATAATAAACACATTAATTGAACAATATAGCAACAAACACTACTTGAATATTTGAGAGAAAGGAGAGAACCAGTATTTATGGAATATCTCCAATGTGTCTGTTACATTATATGACCTTTTTAAATCCTGAAAACAGCCCTCCAAGGTATGTCTTTATCATCTCTGGCAGATCACTGGGCCTATTTGGGCCTTAGTTCCTTATTAGGAAAATAAATGACAATATGCTTGCAGGGCTGTTGTATGAATCAAACATAATATAAACAAACACCTATCTATCAAAATTGCAACAATGAAAAATCCATGGCATGTAATGTTGAAGAAAATGTTAGTGGCAATGTTGCTACTGATGATGACCATCTCATGAAATTCGTCATCTTGGAATTCAAATAGAGCACTTTGGGGAAGAAGTAATTTTGGATATAGGCAGACAAGGTAACCTTAAAGTGGCTGCCGTAAGAAAATACTTCAGTAGTATCCTATGTTCCATATCAGTAATATCTGTTTGCTAATTACAAATATATATAACATTTCAGGGGGTGGGGGGTATTTTTTGTTTTTTTAAGAATTGACAGTAACAAGGAGTACCCTTGCTTTAGGATGTAAAGTAGGTACAGAGCCTGCTATACCAAGCTCTGAGCTCAGTGCTGTATATATAGTTCTCACTGAGTCTAGAAGGCAGGAATTACTATTATCCCTTCTACAGATGAAGGGCCTAAGGCTGATGTTACTTACAACTCACAAAAGTAGAAAATCTCATTTCTTTTTCTTTTGTAATTTTTTTTAATGTTTATTTATTTTTGAGACAGAGAGAGACAGAGCATGAACGGGGGAGGATCAGAGAGAGAGGGAGACACAGAATCTGAAACAGGCTCCAGGCTCTGAGCTGTCAGCACAGAGCCGGACGCGGGGCTCTAACTCATGGACTGTGAGATCATGACCTGAGCTGAAGTTAGACGCTTAACCGACTGAGCCACCCAGGTGCCCCTCATTTCTTTTTCTTAATGTTTCTCTTTAAATTTTTTCTTTGCCCACTTTTTTTTTTTTTAACTGAAAAAGACTTCAAATATTTGGAAAACAACATAGAAAATAAACACTGACATATCCTCCGCTCAGATTTCATAAATGTTAATAATTTCAAATATTTCTTTCAGATCCTTAATTTAAAAGAAATAAAAAATCATCAATACAGTTGAAACCTGTTTTGTACCTCTCCATGGTCCACCCCCTTCTCTCTTTATGGTTTTAACAAGTGTTCTGATTATTAACATTATCCTGTAAGTGTGTATATCCAAAAACAATATCATACAGTTTTTGTGATTTTGAATTTACCTAAATGATGTTTTTTTCTTCTGTATTTGGGTTTACTCAATTTTATTTATTTCTTCTTTCTTCTTGAAGTGAGTGTTTATTAACTGTCAGTCATTAACTGCCAATATAATTTTCTAACATGCATTTCTCTCTAAGCACTTATGTAACTACTTTCCACAGTTTTGAAATAATGCCTTCATGGCCATCCAGTTAAATACATTGGAATTTTCATTATGAATTCTTCTTTGAGCCTTTAAATCATTACAGCTTTCTTTAAGTTTCCCAAAGTATGAAGTTATTATGGAGTTATTCAGTTCCAATTTTGTTACATAGTGATTGTTAAACATGGTTTACAGAATACCAGTTATTTGAAATTCATTGAAACAGAATGTTGGTTTATTACATGGTCAGTCTTTCTTAATATAATTTATTGTCAAATTGGTTTCCATACAACACCCAGTGCTCATCCCGACAAGTGCCCTCCTCAATGCCCATCACCCACTTTCCCCTTTCCTCCACCCGCATCTACCCTTAGTTTGTTCTCAGTCCTTAAGAGTCTCTTATGGTTTGTCTCCCTCCCTCTCTGTAACTTTTTTTCCCCCTTATCCTCCCCCTTTAAAAAAATGTATTGTGTTGACTTGAAAAGAATATACAGACTCCTTTCCCCAGGAATAAGGTTGCACATATGATCATTAGAGCAATCTTATTAATCATGCTCTTCAAAACTAATGTATCATTACTAGTTTTTTATCTGTTTGATGTTTTTGAGAAAAGTATTTTAAAAGTTTGCACTAGGATTTCTCCTTGAATTTCTATCAGCTTGGCTTATATAATTTCAGGTTTTGTTGCTTTATATAGTTGAGCCCTAAGACCTTTATCTTTAATAATGATTTTTCCATGCAAGTCTATTTTATCTTATATTAATATCATTGAACCAACTTTCTTTTGGTTACTCTTTCTATTCCTTTCTTTATCTAAGTCATGTGTTTTAGTTGATTCTGCTGTAAACAGTTTAAAGTTAGATTTTTTTCCCTTTAAAAAAAATTTTTTTAATATTTATTTATTTTTGAAGGAGAGAGAGAGAGAGAGAGGCAGAGAGAAAGGGAGACATAGAATCCAAAGCAGGCTCTAGGCTCTGAAGCAGGCTCTAGGCTCTCAGCACAGAGCCCAACACGGGGCTTGAACTCAGGAACTGTGAGATCATGAGCTGAAGTCGGACACTTAACGGACTGAGCCACCCAGGCGCCCCTATAGTTAGATTTTTAAATATTGAATCTTGCAATATCATTTAACAAGGATGTTTGTTGCGTTTATCATGATTACTTATATTTTACCAATTTCCCCCCTTTTTTCTATTAAGGTTGTTACTTTTGTTTTTTGTTTTTTGTTTTTTGTTTTTTTGCTTTTTATTAGATTCATTGTTTTTTCTTTCACTCTCTCCCTGTCTTTCCTTCCACTATTTGGCAACTTGCATGTTTTCTATTCTTTTGGTGGTTATTATTAAAATGTTACATGTATGTATGTCTGAATTAAATAATACAGCAATGATAAATTGCTCCAATATATCCCCTTTGATCATGTATATTATTGTTGACTAGCGTTTTAGTTATGCCTTACTTCTAAACCTTCTCCAGGTTTATTATTATTTGGTTATTATATTTTGGCTTTGCCACTTACTAGGTGTGCTACCTTTCAAGTTGTGTAAAGGTGCCATGCCTCAGTTTCCTCATATATATAATGGAGATTATAATCATATCTACCTATAGGTTTATTATGGTAATTAAATGAGCTAGTTCTGTTTCTGGCACGAAACAACTGCTCAGTGAATTTTAGCTGTCATGTCTTTTTAGGTTCCTCCTAGCTGTGACTGTTTCCCAGACTTTCCTTGTTTTTGTTGATCTTGACAGTTTTGAGGAACTCAGTTATTTTGTAGATGCCCATTGATGGCAATTTGCTGGATGTTTTTCTAGGGTTAGACTGAGGTTACAGGTTTTGTGAAGAAAGATCACGGAGGTAAAGTGCTGTTCTTATCGCATCTTATCAAGGGTATGTGCCCTCAACATGACTTATCACTGATGGTGTTGACCTTGATCACTTGGCTGAGTGTGTTTATCAGGTTTCTCTACTGCAACTCTTCCTCTCACTTCCATTCAGTACTCTTTAGAAGGAAGTCAGGAAAGTGACACTGTCCATTTACATATTTTTACATATTAAACACCACAATAAGTTAATTTTATTATTTTATACAGGCATTCTTTACTTCTACTTAGCCACATGTTTTTGTAATGTTTTCGTATTGTGGTAAAATATACATAACAGAAAGTTCAGGCCTACAGTTCAGCAACATTAAGTACATTCACATTGTTGTGCTACCGTCACCACCATTCGGCTCCAGAACTTTTCATCTTGCAAAACTGAAACTTGCTACCCATTAAACACTGTCTCCCCATTCCCCTCTCCCCTCAATTCCTCGCAGCCACAATTCTACTTTCCGTCTCTTGCATTGGCTGTTAACGTAAACTGCATATGGTTTAGGCCATATATCATTATGTAAAGTTTGGGTGTGTGGTTTTTCTTTTTACCATAGTCTTATCTTCATTGAGTCCTTTTTCTTTTTCCTGAGAGAGTGAAGCATGCAAGCGCCTGCACAGCAAATCTACACTTGCTTTGGCTTGATCTCTCTGGGTTTCTGAGATCTTAGACCAGCCTTTCAGTTACTTTCTCAGCCTGGGGTTTTCAAAATCCCCTGGGTTACTGTAGCAGCAGCTTTTACTTTCTGCTCTATCTTAAATTCCCTTTTTGTTTCTGAAATCTGGGGATTTCTGTCCCTTTCTCTTTATTCCTTTTTCTTGTCTCTTCCTTCCTTCCTCTCCCTCTCTCTCTCTTCTTCCCTTCCTTTCTCTTTCTTGAGTTATGCTATGTATTAAATGATAGTTTGTAGAATTCACTGTATGATATATAGGAAAGTTGTTAAAGGAATAAATCCATCACAGGGAGAATTTTTTTTCTCCTGTATTCTTCTTTCTTTTCCTTGTATTGTATCTACATGAGAGGCTGGATGTTAGCTGAGCCTGTCTTTGTCATGTCACAATATATGTGAATAAAACTATCACGTTGCTCACCTTAAACTTATACAGTGATGTATGTCAACTATTTCTCAATAGAGCTAGAAAAAATATCATACAGTTAATAAAATTTACATGATGGGGGAAATGCATACTTTCTAAGCATTTCCGTAAATTTTATGAGAAAAAAGGTCCCTTCCACATCAGCTTGAGCAACCAGAAGTCCTACTTCTTTTCTAAGGAAGCAAAACACCTTCCATTCAGCTTGATGCTTGACATCTGGAGAAGACAAGAACTGGGAAATGAGAGTAGGATTCTGTCTGTGACACCCATTGTCATGGAATAACAGGGAGGGAGACAGAGAAGAACTGTGAAAAGCATGAATGGCCAAGGGCAGTGGCCCCAATCATTATGCCATCGAGTTTCCCTAGTATTTTTATCTTCACCTGTGTGCTTTGCAAGATTTTGAAAAAAATAATTTGTTAACAAATATGATGATTTATTTTCAGATTTTGTTAATCACACAATTTTAGAACATAAGTTTTTATGAGATGATCCATGTTACTGTACCAACTTGATCTTCTTCCAACCAAGAGCAAAGAAATTAAATTTACCAATTCAGGTTTACTCAAGGAACCATTTCACTTATAAAGGTATATTTTTTTCTATGTTTTTCACAATATTTGAAATTGGCCTAGAGAGTCCGTTTCATGATCTTAGGTTTGGAAACTCTGACATAAAGGTAGTGATTAGCGCCCTAGAAAGAAGTCATTCTTGCCTACCTCCTCTCTCTGTCCAGGTTTAGCTCTTGCTAGCTTGTCCAGAAACTGCATCTTCAGCCACTGCTAACCCCCTTCTCGACATAAGTCACACGTTCTGCAGAGGTTGGCAACGCAGTTCCCGAGTGGTCTTGGTGCAGGTATTTATTAGCTTACAGAAGATGTTATTTGGACTAGCCAGGGAGATTATCACATAGAATCATCTTGTTGCCACTCTTGACAAATGGTCCCAATTTTCATATCAGATTAGAAAACCCTGGGCCATCAAAGCAAATGTGTTCTTATCAGTGATTCTGCCCAGCTTTGCTAAATGCAACTTATGTAATCAGCTCTCACTTAAAGATGGGGTTTTTGTTTATTCTTTCAGAATAGTGCCTTGGAAAAATGTATACTGATTCTTCTTGGCAGTTGTTAAGCAGATTTTCTCCATTCCCCATTTCTCAACCCCAACACCCAGCACTGAAAAAGAAACAAATCCTTAATACCAAATCTCAGTCCCTCATGACACTCACACCTGGGCTTACTCTGAAGCCAGCCTGTCATTGAAGGAAAGCAGGCAAAGCACTGGTCACCGAGAGAGCCTGGGGTGACAGCGGGAAGGTGAATAGGAAGCCATCAGGAGGAGTAGCCATCTCTGTTGCTTTATGTAGTTGAAGAGAGCATATTTTTAGAATGGGCTTTGCTAGAAGGCTAAACATGCAAGCCTATAGTCTAGGCTTGTGAATTATGCTTGTAGCCTTATAACTTTCCAGACTTACCCCCATGTACATTCTTTTATTGTAATGAATAAAGGTCATTAAGTGAGGGAGTGAGTACATTTAAGGTTACTGCATTTAAGTCTGGGGAATATAGATAACAAGATTGGAATAGGAAAATGATGTTGGTCAGCATTAGTCAGGGGCCCAGAAGGAGTGGAGGTAGGTCCCTGAGGGAGCACATGTAGGGGTCATATGGGAAATGGGCACATGCACATCATCCAGATCCTTCCGCAGGGGCAGCACCTACTCTGTATATCTCAGGGGTATTTTGTATTATGCCTACTTGCAAATCCCTACATATGCCCTGCTATTTCACCTCTCCTCATTCACCATGTCTCCGTATATTATGTGTACTCATTGTTTTCACTGTCAGCACCCAATACAAGGTAATACCAATAGTGTCTGTCACATTTAGCAGAACTGACCCTGCACAAATCCTCTGGGCCAGGAAAGTGAGAGGGCCAGAGGGAAGCTTCACTCTGGGGAGTAGAGGAATCCGTTCATGGAGGACTTTGATTTCTTATAGAAACATAGGAAGGTAAGGACTAAAGGGAAAGGAAAGAAGAAAGAGAAAGAAGGTAAAAAGGCACAGCCAGGTAGAAGTGGACCCTGTCTCAGGGAAGAACAGTCAGCTGGAGAAGTGACATCTGGGATGCATGTCATAAAGTCAGATGGTCCACACATCTCCATCTATTTGATCTGGTCACTGTCATTGCACTGTCTCTGGCTTTTATCCTTTTGTCAATCATTCAGCCTTAATTGCATCATTTAATCATTTTTCTTTTCTCCTTCTTTGCTCCATCTTAGACATCACATCACTATTTAACTCAGAGAACTTCCTTTAACCTAGGCAGTCTCCCAGGTAAGCTACTTCTAGTTCTTTTTGATATACTCATCCTTAAAGCAACAGTTATTTCCTCTTTTGGAAGAAGACAGATTTTCTTTAATAATTTTTTCAAGTGGAGAGATTAGTTGTGGTCACAGTGGCAGATTTTTCATAATTCTCCAATTGCTATAAAAAGTAACTTCATGGCATGCAGTGAATTCCCATGATGGGAGCTGTCCTGTCATTGTGAATCGCTATGATCATCTTTGAAGTGACACTTCGTTCCACACTGTCTGTCAGCAACTATGTAGGGTTTGTTTTGGATTCAAACATGTACGAGATGAGTTGATCTACATCCAAGAGATTCAAACATTTTTGTTGTTGTTTCTTTTGGATCTGACTGTTGTTCGCTAGTTCAGTTTGGGGGTAGTTTTATTATGTTAGCTGTCCTGAAATTTTATATTCAGATGCAGTTTTACATACCCTTTCCCCCTCCTTTACCTACTGAAAGATGGCTAGAGAAGAAAAATAGTCTTATTTTTTCTCATTTCATTAAATTTTTAAATAAATCATATCCCTACTGCTCTACACAAGTCTTATTTCTTAAAATTTTGATACATGTATTAATTACTTAAGACTGATCAGCATTTTCCCCTGTCTACCACGTACACATCCAGAGTTTTGTTTTCTTTTCAAATCTTCCAGACTGGGAAAAAATGTACTGTTTGTAAGCAGATGATTTAATTTCAATAAATGCCTTTTTTATTCCTCTCTCCCGGTGATTTATTGCTTGAAACCGTGAGAAACATCCAAGCGCAGATGCTGTTTTCCAGCTTTGACAAAACCTTGGTTGTTGACTTCACACACTTAGGAAGATTAATCTGGTATGATTCAATGGTAGAAGTAGTAATATCAGCAGTTAAACCCTTATGAGACAACATCAGGAAGAGGAAACTTTGGTCATTCTGCTTCTTGTTAAGAACAGCTGACAATTTAAAAGGCAGACACTTGCCGAAGGGGGAGGAGATAAAAATGATCAAACAGAAGTGCCTCCCCTTCAGTTAAAGATGAGCTGAGGGTGCTGCATAGTAGTAATAAAATCAAAATCCTAGAAGCTTTCCATGATGAGTGTGCGTATATGTGCTAATTTTTATTTGGTCTTCAAAACTGAATTTTCCTATGTATTTATTCTCTTTAAGGAGCTACATCTAGATAAAAGTAGATTTTTTTTTTTTTTTGCAAAATACTTGCTCTGTATAAAAGTCTGTTTAAGATGTCATGTTTGCCATGGCCGCATTGAGACTTAGACAAGATTTTCTGCTGTGTGAATTGTGTCTGCAAAAGGGAGGCTCTCACATGCCTTCTGCACAACAATTCCACTCATCGGCCGGGAAGCAGGGGTGATTCCCATCATTCTGAGCACTGCCTATAGAAGGCAGGCCCCCTGCAATGACCACTACTGAGAACCTCGACTATGGGAAAGCATCTTCAAGGGGAAATGATTCTGAAGAAAGAAATGTACATGCCCTGTTATATAAGGATATGACTGTTGAAGCTTGTCTTCTTATCAAAAGTGTGTGCAGCAGGAGAGAAAAGAAATGAACATTGAGCTGGATTTTTTTTCAAACTCCACCAACCTTAGATAGTGAGTCCTAGGGAGAAAATAATAGCGAGCCTCAGCACCTAACATTATACCACCCAGACTTCCTCCTTCAGGAAGGAGGAATTCCAGAGGGTCTCAACTGTGCTAAAAACAATAGGACATTTTTCCCTTTGTTCATTGTGGCATTGGTTCCCTGTTTCCTCCCGGACTTTTAGCCACAAGTGGATATGTATGTTTTTTTTCCGCAACAGTTTTGAGGATCAAGGGATCTTAGTTGCTACAGCTGCAGGGAGATCACAAGGATTGTCTAGTGGAACAATCTGATTGTTCACATGAACAAAGTGAGACCCAGAGAGAATGTGGCTTGTGCAAGGACATA
This sequence comes from Panthera leo, assembly GCF_018350215.1. NCBI lineage: Eukaryota > Metazoa > Chordata > Mammalia > Carnivora > Felidae > Panthera > Panthera leo. The sequence goes on from NC_056695.1 coordinate 43,454,443, forward strand.
GACCACAGTGTGTATCAGAACCCAGGTATTCTGACTTGTGGCCCAGGACACTCTGTAGTGTACCACACCAGCTGAATCTCATTTCTCTCCAAGACACGTCTTCTACTTCACCAGATGGGTCTTCTCCCTGTGTCCTCCATAGACCCTCCTCCCTCCCACTTCTGTGCCCTTGCTGATGCCATGTGCCCGCTCAGCGTGCTTTTCTCTTCCAGTGCTTCTACTCAAACCTATCACATCGCACAATGCCCAGCCCAGCCCATTTCCAGTGTGAAGGCTCTGTAGTTCTTCTAGCCCAAATTAACCTCTTCTCTCTCTGGACTTCTTCAGGTTTATTTTTATTCTGTTTCATGTTGGGTCTCAATTTCCCAAACAGATTATTGTCTCTGATGTCCAAGTTTTTGTCTTCTGCACTATGGTCCTCCTGGCACCTACTGCCAGGCTAGGACCATAGTGACTCCCAGCTTGTTGACAGGCATGTTGAAAAGTCTTCTGTTGGGCAGCTAGAAGAAGTAAGAGAGAGGCCCAGGCGTACAGAACTCAATGCATAGATGTTCAAGACTTCCTTGGAAGTCAAATATCTCCAGCACCTGCCTCAACAGTCATTTTCATTTATCCCTACCTCCAGAGACTATTCAAGCAAGAAGTAGTTCCTATCACTGTTGAGATAGAAGTGTCCCAAAGGTCTTATCAATTTTATAGTTTTGAGATTCACAGTTTCATCTAAAGCTCCCCTTTTTGGAAGAATGGAATGCACAGGATGGGTATTATGATTGATACTCAACATAGACATAGGTGACAGATGAGCCCTAGGAAACTCACATGTATACTGATGGTAGAAAGATTTTTTAATGAAAACTAATAAAGACCATAGTTATCCTAAGCAAAGAGCTTGCGTGAATCATAGTGCAGTCCATAGACATATTTTCTCCTTTTAAAATCCCTCCTAAAATAACAGCCCCATTGTTTAAAGCCAAAAAAAGTGAAGGACTTCAAGGTCATCTCCAGAAACAAGTGTAATCTATTTAAGCATTTCCCATCCTTGTTTGTATTAACCATGTTCAAATCTCAGTAGACTTAAAAAGAATGCCTTGGTAGAAAGGGGTCCTTAGAGACAGGCAGGCAGCCAAGCAGTGTAGCAATATAGAAAGAGCCCTGGACTAGAAGTATAAAGACCCAGGTTTGAGGCCTAACTATGCCCCTTACTGTTTCAATAACTCTGTGCAAAGCCTCTTACCAATCTCAGCCTCAGGATTCTCATCTCTTAAATGTGGATAATAATTCCTGCCCTACATCTAGACAACCTTCACACATATAATGATTTCTGTAACATTTCCTTCACTTCTAGATTGTCAGCTACACAAAGGCAGGGTCTCTTTGTGTCTTGTCACTAAATCTCCAGAACTTGGCCCATAGTAGGGTATGTACTATATTCATTGCTTGATTGGCCAAATAACAGGGGGAAGTTTAAAGGAGTTATAAGCTGTTATTATGATTCTTGCTATCTTTGGATGTTGTTTTGGCTCCCTAGAAGGCTCCCAGTTTTTAGTTTGTGTTTGCATTTTCCACTGCCGTGACTGAGAAGGAGCTGAGGCAAAAGACCCACAGTGAATCAACAGAGACCAACCACTGACCCTTGGGCGTTAAGTGAGTAACTTCGAAAGTTCATGGCATTTCTTTGTAAATTCTTCCCTAGCCTTAGTATCTGGCACACAAAGTGGATGGGTTTGACCTTTACTCAGGCTTGTTCTATGTCTCTTGATGTGTGTGTGCCAGCAATCATCAACAGCAAGGTGACCTTCTCTGCTTATCATCACTGGCTGCTTTTCTTCTGCAGTTCTCTTCTTTGGTCTTTGATGTATGAATATTTTTAGTGACACATGTAAGCTTCTAATGGTACTATACTAAATGTGGCTTCTGCCTGGGGATGAGCATGTGTCTGAGGAGGATCTAGATTGTCCAAGTGAGCTCTATTGTAAAGCCCCTTCTACAGGCAGGCTCTGAGACCTGGAGAAAAGAGGGCCTTTGGCAATTCTGCTTTTAAAAGCTTAGTGTAGCTGGTAGTCTAGCCAGGAAGGAAAATGTTAAAGAAATCATTATATATGTGAAGAATGCCTATATGTAGGGCAGGGATTATTATTCTTATTTAGCAGGTGAAAAAGACTGAGGCTGAGAAAGGCAAGAAGCTTTGCTCAAAGTTTTTGAGACAATAAGTGACACAGTCAGGCCTCCTTATTATATGATAAGGATAACAATAATGCCTTTTTTCAAGGGATGTTATGATAAACATAAGGAAAAGTAAGGAAATATGTGAAATTATTGAGCACAGAATCTGGCCCAGTGTAAGTATTAAATAAAGGTGAATTTCCACTCACTTTCTTTCTCTTCAGTCTCTTTTCCATAAATTAACCTGAATGAAAAATGGCTGAATTAGACTTCAGTCCTATAAAGGCTCACAGGAAATACTTCCTCTCAATTCATAGTCCCCTTCAGATTTTTTGTTGTACCCACATTTCCTGTTAGCACAAATTGGAGAGAGTCACATGACCTTCATTTGTTGACAGAGCCATGAATAGGCAGAACACAGTGATGAATGTCTCAGTTCAGGCAGGAGTTGAATGTTGTCTGTGGAGTGGGCTAGCTCTGCCACCCGCATTGACTATCCGTCATCCCTGGAAATTAACCCACCTTCACTGTAACCACTGAGATGGAAACAAGTGCCTGTTCACTGAACATTACCTTCAAATGGAAAGGATGGTGATCTAGTACATATGTTGCATCTACATCTATAATCACATGAATATAAATGTTTTAAGATAATGTGTTGCATGAGTAGGTTTGTGTATGTATTATCTTTTTTTTGGAATAAGAGCTGAATTGAAGCTAATAGTTTTATATGCAAATGTGATGATTACCAAATTCAAGAATCAATGTCCTGTTTCACATCCACTCTTACTTACTTTAGTACAACCCTATGCATCATCAGGCATGTTGGTATAAGAAAATGATGATGTTCACCCTGGTCTTTATAGGTCCAATGGATAGCAGTCATATATCTTTATAAATTTCAAAAGCATTATCACTCACTAAAAAATATAGATCATTTTATTTCAAAGGAATGATAGGTATGTATTAATAGGTTAATACCAACAAATTTTTGTTTTGTTCTCTTCATTTATTTATTTTTTAAATGTTTTTGTATTTACTTTGAGAGAGAGAGAGAGAGCGAGAATGAGGAGGGGAGGGGCAGAGAGAGAGGGAGAGAGAGAGAATTCCAAGCAGGCTCGATGTTGTCAGTGCAGAGTCCAACATGGGGCTTGATCTTACAAACCATGAAATCATGACCTGAGCTGAAATCAAGGGTCGGAAGCCTAACCAGCTAAGCCACCCAGGTGCCCTTGTTCTCTTCATTTAAGACATTAATCCTAACTTAATCTTTACTATTGAGTCTATTAATTTAAATAATATCTAATCAGTAGCTAGATGAGCTAAACAATAAGCATATATGTAAAACTTTGCATAAGATAATATGCTTTAGGGATACACAGTATAATCAGTATTTACACCTGTAGGTATGGAAACAAATGATTAGTGCCTCTTTATAAAGTTAATATATTTAGGTTCTCCAATTATGTGTTATTTCATAGTGTATCAGTAGAAACAGAAACCACTCTAGATTTTTCAAATAGGAAGGGATTTAATTTAGTGGATTAGAGCCTATGGCAAAAACAGTTAATATTTACCAAAAATTGTATTGTTCTGTCACCCTCTCCTGCTATTAGGTTGGGACCTTATGATGGTCTTGGCCAAAAGACTGTGAAGGGGAGTGAAAAAAATAATTTCCCAGGGTCAAAATGGTTGAGTTTGTATGCCTCTTCTAATCTTCACTTGCTCTGGAAGCTATATAAAAAGATGGAAATAAAAAGATGGAAGAATCCTGGTTGTCTTAGTCACCAGATGAAAGAGAGCTCTTACCAGCCTGCATTGGGCTTCTCATAAGAAAAAATTAACTTTTAATGGACTGAGACACAAAGACTGACACTTTTATCTGTTGAGACCACTAGGATTAATTACCTTATAAATAAAGAGACCTATAAAATTTTGGAAGGCATGGGATAGAGAAGATCAGTGATGCAGTTACTAGTATTCAGAAAATTTCAAAGTATAGGAACTACAGGAAACTGTCACCAATGATTTCAGCTGCCCCCAGCACTAAACTGAGTGATTTTTAGGAAGATACTTGGAAGCTATTGGCAAAAGCTCACATATGCTGTCTACTAAGACCCATGTGACTACCCACTCAAAGGAGTAAGGATGGTTTCTATTTATCTTTTGTCTTTGAAATCTCATATGAATGAGGCTAATTGTTTTCATCTAACACCATAATCCTACTGGCGTAGATTCCAGGAAATGTAGTTCCCAGGCTTCCAATTCCTATACTACCAGGGAGAGTATGGAAGGAGAAAATGGTGTTGAGTTGCCAAAAACCCATCTGGCATACATAGGTACTCTAATTATTAGGGTGATGATATGTCTCAGTTTGTCTGGAGCACTCCCAATTCCTGTTGACCCAGAGTAATTATTGACAGTGCCCTGTTGCAATCTCAAAAGTTGTTTGGATACTAACGTGTATCATCATCTACCAATTATTAACACGATAAAAATACTTTGTTTCCTCAGCAGACACTTGCTAAGGATATAGTAAGTGCTAATCATCCTGCTAAGCACTAGAGACATTGATAAACAAAGACACACATGGTTCTGTGGCCTTCATGGAACTTCAGTGTCTGGTTAGTGAATGATAAGGACCTAAACATGACAATAGCTATATAAGGATGGAGCAGAGAAGACATATTTGAAAGAGGTTGAAGAATTAAACTGTACAGGTATTGGTAATTAATTAGCATAATGGCTATGACCCTTAGGCTCTTGAGCCATACCAAGTGGGTTTGAGTACCAACTCTCCCACTTGTTAGCTCGCTTAACTTGGAAAGTTACCAACTTATCTCTGCCTCAATTGCTTTACCTGTAAAATAGAGATAATAAAAAATTATTCAATTCACAATTTTCACAATTGTAAAAATTGAATGAGGTAAAAAATTATAAAGCTTGTAAGAGTAACATAACAAGCACTTAATAAATATTTGTTATGATCACAATAATAAAAAGTAAGGAGGATGAGGATGGGAAAAAGAAAGAGAAAGGGAAGAAAAAAAGAGGGGAAACAGAGGAGAGGAGAGGAGAGGAGGATTTTTTTGTAATGGCTGAATATGAAAGAAGTATTTAAGAAAACTCTCAGATTTCTGATTTGGCTGTCTTGAGGGATGATTATGTAAAATAATAAATGCAAGGGAAGACAATTTATGTGACAGAAATATGCATACAGTTTGAATGTATGACTAAAAGAGTAAATACAGGAGAAGCCAATTTAAGTGGAGGGAAATAATGCATTCTGTTTAATTATGTTGAGTTTCAGGCACCTGTAAGGTATCCAAATGATATTTTCTTTTTTTTTTTTTTTTTTTAACGTTTTTTTTTTTTTTATTTTTGAGACAGAGAGAGACAGAGCATGAACGGGGGAGGGGCAGAGAGAGAGGGAGACACAGAACTGGAAGCAGGCTCCAGGCTCTGAGCCATCAACCCAGAGCCCAACGCGGGGCTCGAACTCACGGACCGCGAGATCGCGACCCGAGCTGAAGTCGGCCGCTTAACCGACTGAGCCACCCAGGCGCCCCCCAAATGACATTTTCTAATAGACATCTGAATGTCTAAGTCTGGGGCTCAAATAGAGTTCAGAGCTGAAATTTAGATTTTGAGTCCTTAGGATCTAGATGGTGGTTGGAACCAAGGAAAATGTAGGAGATCAATTAGATTATCAGAGTGAGATAATAAAGTTCCATTACCATGTACCTAAGGTAGGGTGGTACTTAAAGAGCAGAAGAAAAGAAGCCCTTAAAAAAGGCAAGAAGGAATAGCCGGAGAAGTAGTAAAGAACCAGCAAAGGATGTGAAGGAGGAACAGGATGGATAACAGTGGAAAGTGCCAAACACAAATCAAGATAAGAACAGAAATGATTTCATAGATTCAGCACGGTGGGGGGCGGGGGGCGACTATGGGTGATTTCAATGAGAAGAGATTCAGTAGAGCAGGGAGAGTGAAAGCTGGTCACAGAGAGTTGAGGTGAGAAAGAGAAGAGGGTGTGGAGGTAATGAAACATGAATCTTTTCTTCAAGGCACTTGACTATGAAGGAAAGGAAAGGGTCAGCTGGTGACTGGAGGCTCTGCAAAAGCAAAGCCTATAGGATCATCTGGTCCCAGAGTAGCACAAGGGATTTGCAGACCAGGCAAGGTTTTAGATTACATGATCTTCAAAGCCCTTTCCATCTCAAAGTATTTATTATTCCATGATCCTCTACTTGATAAGTTCCCAGGTTCAGCTTTTATTTTCACAGGATGATACCTGCAGATAAGGCATAAAATCTACCTTATCCCAACAAATTTAAGTTAGAATTTAATTTGATCTTATGAGTCTTTAGGGAAATATATCTTAGAGTTCAAAACATATATCCATACATAGTGCATTTATAAATAGAGTTCTTACTTTCTTAGTATTGAATTCATTCCGTTCTTTTACAATTCTTTAATTGATTCCTCTTTTCAGCCAGTTATACTTATGCTTATATACAGTTTGTCTTTATGACTGTTTTTTTTTTTTTCATGCCTGTGTTTCCAGCTTTTCCCAAAGAATGATTATTAAATTATTAGGTCATAACATTGGATGAGGTTTACTGAATGGCAATTTTTTTAAAGACTAACATTTCCCCCCAGAGCCTTGGTTGGTTTATTGACTAGAGCAAAGCAGTTGGTTTGCTACTAATGAAATAACATAGGCTAAGCATCTGGAAATGTTCTACCAGGAGGAGCCAATGGCCTTGTTTTCTAAAGGTCCCAGGTCTCCCATCACTCACCTCCAGTCTTTCTAGCGCATAGGAGAATCAGGATTGATGACTGCATATAATTCTGGACTACAGCCTTTTATCTGAGATCTGTTTGGAAAGTCTCTTCAAATGTTTTCTTGGCCTCAAGGGAAAAGTTTCTCTCAGAGACACCTCAGTTTTGATCAAAAGCATTCACAAATCGCCTTCTAGTTTTTTCGTTACCAATTATGGTCCTCTTAGCTGGGCAGAATAAACTCATAAACATGTTTCCACTGGTTTATTAGAAAACTCACTTTAGCTAGAAGAGTCAAAGTTGCTTATATGGGCAGACCCTAGGGAGCTAGGAAAAGGTTATTTTCCTCCAAAGAGTTCAAAACCTATAATTTAATTTTCCTCTGGTTTTGACCAAGCTCAGATTTTTTGCTGACTTTATAGTATAACATAGCCTATCCATTTCAGTTAGAGTTTGGTTTCTGTTGTTCCCGTTTAATTAGAAATTTCCAAATTGTTGCTATCACTTTGTTTTTGGGCATGTGTGTGAAGTCTTTTCATAATTATGATGTTAAAATATTCTAGTTCTTTAATTCCAAATAACATTATTTGAAAGATACATCTTTCATATAAGATAAGATTTTTAAAAGGAAAAAGAACCTTTTCAATGAATGTATATATTGATCATAAGGCTGTTCTAATTTTAGAAACACCGGCTGTAAAACAAATATACTCTTAGAATTGAGGAAATATGATATTAACGATCATTTCACTTGAATGAGCTTTTCCATTTGTGGAATTCATCATTACTTAATATTCCTCCATTTATTCTTCATTCATCCATTCAACTCAGATAATGAGAACAGTATTAAGTCTTAAACTCTTGCTAAGCAATGGGCAATGGAAACTACCTGGGAATAGTTAGCATTTTGAATTCGTAAAGCAAGCCATTTATCATATATCTTAATCTAGCATTTCTTCAAAGAACTCAATATTTTTCTCTCAATATTTTAAAATCTAACTTGAGTAAAATGGAAGTTATATGGTGGCTTTCTCATATAATCTCCACAACCTCCATTCTTCTGCTTGTACTCTCCCTTCGATCTTAACAGTCTCTTTCTTAAATTTTTTTTTTAACGTTTATTTATTTTTCAGACAGAGAGAGACACAGCATGAACGGGGGAGGGGCAGAGAGAGAGGGAAACACAGAATCGAAAGCAGGCTCCAGGCTCTGAGCCATCAGCCCAGAGCCCGACGCGGGGCTCGAACCCGCGGACCGCGAAATCGTGACCTGAGCCGAAGTCGGATGCTTAACCGACTGAGCCACCCAGGCGCCCCTTAACAGTCTCTTATACTTAGCAGCAACAGAGTTTATATCTATTATATAGCATGCCATGCTACCCATGTCATCACAGGGTGGCATGAGGATGGTGGCAAAGACTTGGAAATAAGAAACAAGTATGTTTAGAATCTTTAAAAACTAAAAGAATGAGTAGCATACCTTTAAAAAAAGGAGTTTCTGAAATAACAACTAAGTGATAATGACATTAGAATGTACAGATACAAAAGAAAACCAATTAAAATTATTAGAAATCCAAATGCATAGTCGTTTGGATTTTTTAAAAAGTTTCAGCAGAAGGAATAGATAGTCAAAGAGAGAATGCTATCAAAAACAGACTTTATGATTTGGAATATGTAAATTAGAAAACTGTGTAAAAGAGGAAAAAAGAATTGAAGATATTGATGATTTTGAAACACAAGAAGTTTTATTATACATCAGTAAATATTTCCAGTAGGAGAGAAGAGAGAGAAAGTTGCTGAATATTTTCTAGAATTAAGCCAAGACATGAGTATTCATATTCAGAAAAGCTCAAAGAATGCCAAACAAGATTACATTTTAAAAACTTTATCTTATGTTTATATTTAGATGAAGCTAAAGAATATCAAGAACAAAATGTTTGCTTTTTTGAATGGGAAGATATGAAATAATACTTTTGCTTCCCTTAATTACCAGAGGTTTAGTCTTGCAGTCTATTGTAAGAAAGATTTCTTCTTCATTTAGTTATATGCCTGCTATCACTTCTCATGCAATCATTGTTCTGCCCTCCAGCCCAGTTTAGTTTGCTGCTGTTTTTTTGCTATTTACTGAACAACCCCAAAACTATATATATATATATATAATGAATATTCAAAATTCATTCATATTCATATTGAATGAATATTCAAATTAATATATATTTTTGAAATGAAAAATAAATATTTCATTTATTTTTGAGAGAGCGTGAGCAGGGTAGGGCAGAGAGAAAGGGAGACACAGAATCTGAAGCAGGGTCCAGGCTCTGAGCTATCAGTACAGAGCCCAATGCAAGGCTCAAACTCGTGAACTATGAGATCATGACCTGAGCTAAAGTTGGACACTTAACTGACTGAGCCACCCAGGCACCCCCCAAAACTATTTTTTAAGAAACTTTTATAAATAACAAATAAGAATTGTCTATAGGACAAGGGATTGGCTTTAAAGCAGCACATAATAATAATATAATAATAATAGCTTATATTTTTATAGGATGTTTTGTATCTACTAACTTATAAGGTTTTTTTCATTTAATCTTCACAATCTCCCCATGAGGCTAATACTACTGTATCATCCCCATTTTCCAGATAAAGACCCTGAGGCTTAGGTGGAGAAGCTGAAATCACCCCAAGGTCATGCAGCTTTACCTAGTATGGTCAGTGGTGCATCCTAAATTTTAAGTCAGTCAAATTCGGAGCCCAGATTCTTAATGACTATTCTATGATACCTTGTTTTATGAGAAAGAGAAGCCTTTAAGAAAGCTACTGAGATTTCCAGAGGTCTTTCTCAGCATCCTTTCTCCTGTGAGGTTGTATTCTAGAACATTGACCTTGATGGAATTCTGATCCTTACACAGCGATTGGTTGTTTTCTAGATGTTTTTTTACTTTTTCAGATCCACATATGGCCAACATCATCCAGGCTGCGTTATAAGTACTTTCTCAGCCAGTGTAGTTACCCCTATGATGTGTTTCTGGGAAACCAAAAACCCTTTACGCTCCTGAGGCATAGAACTTGCTCACCATTTATAAAGCCCTAAGAATTTTCTGTTGCCAGAAATTGAAGGCCTTCCCAAGCTGCAGGGCAGCATTTCCTCTCTACTCTCATGTCTTCCCCTTGAAAGCAGATTCTGGTTCTACATTTGAACTTTAAAATGTTGGGATGAGAGGACAGGTTGAGCTTTCCAGTGAGGTTGCAGAAGACGCATCCACAGAGGGCCAGGCTTCCTTGGTCTTCAGGCAAGCCCTTCAGATAATGGATGAGCTTTCTCGATTGTAGCTGCCCAATTCCAGTTCTCCCTGGAAGTTTTTGTACATCAGGAGAAATGGCTGAGGTCATACTGAAGGATAGAATAAGGAAACATATCCACCAAAGAAGCAATTTGTTCCAAAATTTCCACTGAGAACTTATGGGAAAAGGTAGTCTTCTATTAACTCTATATGAATCAAGGTTTTAGATACGGCAGAATTTCTTGAGAAACTGAAAGCCAATTATTCAGCCAGAGAGCAAGGAGTATAGCAAGCCTAAGAATTATTGATGAGGTCACAAAATCGACTAGTCTTGTAGTCTATAGGTCTGATCTTGATCCCCTGCCCTACAAGTTAAAAGCTCTAGGATTGTGGGCACCTCAATGAAATTCTCTTATCTTAGCTACTGCATTGATAAAACTAATGTAATCATAAACACTGGTTTCTTGGGAAGTTTGAGAAAATTAATGTTAAAACCTTTTGTACAGTTTAGTCATTATTAAACTGAAGTTTTTGTTTTAGATGAATACAGTTGGTCTGCAATTCTTTGGCTCCTTCCTAGGACTCTACACACTATACATGTATACACACTTAGGTATTTCTCTTGAAACCTGAGAGCCTTGGCCACCTCACCTGTAACCAGCTTTGCTGCACTTTGATACCCTATGACTAGATTCCCACTGTGGAGTTACCTCTGTTCCATTTTAATAAAAAATAAATAAAACAAATACTGGTAAGAGCACAGCAAAAAAGGCATTTTCATATACTATTTATGGGAATATAATTTGATACCAACTATTTGGAAAGCAATTTGGCATTATATATCAAGAGCCTTAAAATTATCCTTTGACTAATTCTATTTCTCATAATCTATCCTCAAAAGTATTCAAATATCTGAAAAAGCTTTATGTTTGAACCCAGTGATTGCAATGTTGTTTGTATTATTAAACTTAGAAGTAAAGGGAAAGTATATCAACTGAAGAACAGTTAAATCATGCTTTATCCTTCTAATGGAATATTTTTCAGCCAAATATAAATAGAATTATAGGAAGGCTGTGAAATAACAGATAAATTAGTAGTTTGTAATGCAAAATGAAAAAATATATGTGTAATGGATCCTATATGTGTATATGTATATAGATACACCCCCCCCACACACACACACACACATGCACGCACACGTGTACGTATAATGGATCAACTTAGAGATATTTAAAAGCATGTCAAAAAAGAATTGAAGGAAAATACCAAAATGTTAGCAAAGATTATTTATCGTTAATAGGGTTATGCCTTCTTTTCCCTGTATTTTCCAAAATTTCCATGATTAACATGATATCTCCTAAGAGAAAAAGAAAATTTATTTTTTGAAAAATGCAATCAAGGGGTGCCTGAGTGGCTAGGTCGGTTAAGCATCCAACTTCGGCTCAGGTCATGATCTCGCAATTCCTGAGTTCGAGCCCCACGTTGGGCTCTGTGCTGACAGCTTGGAGCCTCGAGCCTGCTTCAGATTCTGTGTCTCCCTCTCTCTCTCTCTCCCCTCCTACCCCAAAAAAATAAACATTAAAAAAAAGAAAAATACAATCAAAGTAATTTCCTATGAGATTGGGGAAAGGGTCTTCACAAATGTGGCTTGAATGAAAGGTTTATGATTTTTTTTTTGTTTAGCAACCGAGTATTTATGATCATTTCATATGGATTGATATAAAATCTGTTTTGAATAGCCAGCAAAGACAACTTCTCCTAAGCTAACACTTAAGTGTGAAGAAGATGGCAAGAAAAGTTTTATCATAGCTTAAATCCTGAACTATGCTAAGGAACTTGTTGATGGGCTTTGACATGTTAACTGCATATAAATGTTATTAATTATAAATGAACATTGTCTCTTCATTGAAGAGGTTATAAGTTTAATGAAGTGAAATCTAAATGTGTGAATGTGTGTATACAGAGTTGTGCTTTGTTTTGGGGGGATTTTTGTTTTGTTTTGTTTTGTTTTGTTTTGTTTTGTTTTGTTGTTGTTCTGGACATTAAATCTCAATTTGTAGTCCTTCTGGGCTCCTCTCCCCACCTCCAGAGGTATATATTCCCCTTTTGTGCACACATTGCTGCACTGAGCAATGGGGAACTTAAAAATGTTATTGCCTATTTCGTATGCTCCATGAAATGTGCTGACAATAACATCAATCCCAGGTGCCCTCTGCAGTTTAGAATCCAGGATACTTTCCCCAAGAATGTATGGCGAGGGACGCAAAGTCTAAATAAGCCTGGCCATGCCTAACAGAGGGGCCTTGGCAGCTGAGTCAGTCAACTGGTCTGAAATCCTTGTACTTATGGTATTTTGAGAGTTTATTGCAGTTGTCAAAAGAAGGCTCATAGAAGTTCTATAAAAGCAAGGTGGCAGTTTTGGCACCGAGAAGACTTACAATTTGCATAAGGGATAGAAGTGAGATTGAATGGGAGTGAAAGCATCTAAGAATTGAGTTGCTTTTTTTGACTCTCTTCCCATGTACTTGTCCTGCTGTTCCTTAGATTTGCCCACACCTGACCTGAAAAAGGTGTCAGAAGCTTGAATCCAGCAGACACTGTCACAGGGGTCTGTGACTCCAACTACACCTGTTATAGTCAGTAAATAGGATGGCGGGGCATTGCTCTCTGTACAAAGAAGTGCAAGGGAAATAAAACTTACCCAAAGCACATTTGTTGCTTTCTAAATATCTGTCCTATTTGAAAAATTCCAGTTCTGATTTCTTAGTCCAAATTGTCCGTTCAGCCAAATGCAGCTGATTCTTCCTTATGTGAATTGGTTATTACTTTGTTTCTCCCTTTATTAGAACCCCTGGGAGCAAACAAGAAAAAGGAATAAAAGCAAAAATTCTTATTAAAATGTAAATACAGTGGCTGGATCCCTGATGTGTGGTGCCAACAACCCTGCTGGCAGCCCGGGAGGACACAGGTGCACAGGGGACTGACTTCTCTGGGCACAGAGTGGCAGGACCTGGAAACGGACAGGCTCTGAAGGGAGCCCTTTGTTGCCTGACTTCTGTGACAGGTTGCCTGCTCACTCTCCTGCATGGAACAGTTGAAACTCGTCTTTCAACTAAATAGAGTACATGGGGGCAGGGATTCTTTTTTAGTTTGGCAACCTAAGTATATTAGAAAAAAAAAGCTGCTACAAAATAGCAGGAAAGCATGAAAAATGCTTTATGAAGAAACATGAAAGAAAACCAGTAGAAAGCATATTCAGCCTCAGTCATTAAATAGCACAGTTCTGCTCTCAATCCTGCCCCCTCCCATCCCTGTCCTCTAAAAGTTTTGTTTGTTTGAAGAGTTTTGTTTTGTTTTGTTTTTTTCTGTCAAACTCCAAACCGATGTCTTTATCAGCTACCTCTGGAATGAGAGGGGCATCTAGGAAGAGAGAAACAACCTTCCATTTCATTTGGAGTTTTACAGATTTCTATGTGCCTTAATTTTTGGCATCCAACTGTTTTAACAGAAGCCGTGTGGCGTTTTTCCAGCCAGATCTTTGAGTGCTGGTGTCTTCTCACGATGCCTTTACAGCTGATGAAAGCAGGCCCACCCTGCAGAAATGCCACAGGTACTGCCTAGAATAAAATGACACACGCAAATGCCACCGAGAACTTGCTTGCCTCCTGACTCATATTTTATTTTCCATAAAGAGGCTGTTTTCAAAACTGACACAGCCTGTAGCCTAGTAATGGAAGATAATGATTAGCATAGCAAAATGGGAGTAATCATGGGGCTATTTGACACTGTCCTTAGAAAAATCCTTTACTCACGCAAAAGCCAAAGCAAAGAACTATTTCTAAAATGACAAATGTGTGTAAATTTTCAAAGTGGATTGTGATTTCTCCCTCCCCCCCCCACCAAAAAAAAAAAACCCACAGGCAACCAGAACACAGTTATGCTTTACAGTCTAAGGTGATCTAATTCTTGAAATAAACTTTATTCTGGGCAATGGCATGCATTTTCTAGATGGGACGGGAAATTGTTATTGCTTATAATAAAAAACAGGCTGTTTTTCTTACTTGGGAACCTCAAGGGGATGAAGCAACAGTTTTAATACTGTAAAGAAGCAGGCTGTGAAACACTGGGATAAGTCCTGTTTATTTAACACTTAATGCCCATGGTCTGTTAGGCGCGAGGAGACTCACGCTGGTGCTGTTATTTAATGCTGGAACAGTAAAATAGTCTGGCTAGGATTAGATGAGGCAGTTGACTCAAAGTACTCCAAGTTCAAGGCTCAAAAATGAGTAAGTCAACACTGTTGCCTTACAGAGGACTTGAACATGTATATGGCTAATGTGGTTGGGTAGTGAACCCTCCTTCCTCTTTAGGTCCTTGGAAAGCCCAAGCCTTGAGGAAATGACCTGACATCTTTTTTTTTTTTTTAAAAAAAAAAAAAAAACCTCTTTAATGCCTATTGTCATTTGAAGAATCTGAAGACAAAATTATTTGCTCGGAGCAATTTGATGCTTTATGCTATTGATCCCCTAAGTATACAGAAATAGATTTAAGCAACGTGTTGGTGAGTCAAACCAAGGAGAGCCAGGAAACTGGGATCTATAGCCCAGTAGACTCTGTAATAATGTGTAGATTTATGCTTGGACATTTTAAGCTGTTTATTCAAATATGCCACAAACTTTGTGGCCAGGGTGAATCCAGTGCTGAGAGAATAGGACCTCCTCAACTTTTCAGTTCTGTGACTGGCCGAGAGAGTACTTTTCTTATTAGTGCCTTGTGAGTGGGTATATGATGATATCATCTGTTATCATCTTCAATCGTCAAGTGAGTCAGCCCCCGCCCGCAGGGCTTACCGTGGGGACCCATGTACAGGAGTATAGGCTTAAACTGTGGCATTCAGGATCAAAAGGGTTCAAGTTCTGCTTCTACCATTATTATACACAAGTCATCCCCCGCCTTGTCTGACATCTCACTTTCCATGGTTTCAGTTACCCACCATCAACCACAGTCCAGAAGCAGAGTATTGTCAGAAGGCTAGTATTAGCCCAATTCTGCAGTCACAGGGCCTACCTCATTCACCTCACTTCATCTCATCACGTAGGCATCTTGTCATCACACATCATCACAAGAAGGATGAACACAGTACAACGAGATATTTTGAGAGACCACATTCACATAACTTTCGTTACTGTGTATTGCTTTATTTTTCTATCTTACTATCAGTTATTGTTGCTAAATCTCTTACTGCACCTAATTTATGAATTAAACTTTATCATAGGTATGTACATATAGGAAAAAAACAGTACATATAGGATTCAGTGCTATCTGTGGTTTCAGGCATCCACCAGGGGTCTTGGACCGTATCCCCTGTGGACAAGGGGTGATGACTGTAAGTGACCAGGAGTGAGTTGCTTCACCTCCTTCAGCCTCCGTTTCTAATCTGTTGAAATGGAAAAATAATAATACTGACATCATTGTGTTATGGTGAAAATCTATTGAGAAGAATCAAAGGAACTAATGCATATAATAGGCACTCAATAAAAATGCTAGCTTTCCTTTTACTGAACCTCATTAGCAAACATCTCTATTATGTAGTTAGTGTTCTCCTATCCATGTCAGGATCGGCATGACACCATGGAAGTCTTTCTGGTTTGTATTTCTCTCATGACTGCTTCTTCACATGATGACTTTGTTGGGTCTGAAGTCTGGGCCATGCACTGTCCTTCCCATGTCCCTTGGCCTTGGAGACCATCTGGTCCTATGCACAATGCCTCTTTACCACACAAGGTAGAACCCGCTCAGTCACTGTGCCTTGGCAGCCTCTACACGGCCAGTCACTTGGCCCCAGCAGATCAGTCCCTGAGCTCTTGCCCTCCATCTACACGTGCACTGTGCTAGTGTCTAGAAACCACAGTGCTCCTTCTGATGCCTCAGAGAGCCAGGCCAGATGGGCACCTTCCTCCTTGGATTTTTGGATTCTGTGTTGGATATGTTCCAGCATTCTTTCTACTTGGTCTCAGATACTCTCCACTTCATCTCCCCCATGCCACCTCTGGTTTTTCCTTATTGTAGAGGGTAGATGCGGGGCCTAAGGAGCAAGTATGGTTTGCTGACCACTTCCCCAACCAAGGGGCTGTTGGCAAGAGGTATAGGAAGAGACAGAGTAAGGTGTCCACATCTTTTCTTGAGTTTGTGTCAGTGCTGTTTATGGTCACCAGTTTCTGTTTAAGGAGTTACTTATCTATTGGAGGGAAAATGTTCCTTATTCTGTTTATTCTTTAAACAGAAACAGGTTTCATCACTTACATCATAGCTATGTCTTCAATGTCCTAGTCATTTTTCTCTCTGGATCTTCTTAATTTCTCATTCATTTTCCTTCCTTCCTTTCTTTCCTTCTTTCACTCATGCCCTGGTCAAGCCAGTGAGAGAGTAAGCCCTGCTAAGTTCTCATAGAAGGGGATGACTTTGAGCAGAGTGCTGTGTGGGAGAACGACGATGGCGGTGCCTCAAGGCCAGCAGCTCACAGTGGGATTTGTGTGATTTCTGTGATTTCTACAAGTCACAGGCTAGCGGTAGTTGATTTTCTGTGTCGTGCTTTGTGTCTATCTTCATTCTGCTTCTTTTCCTTCCCTAACATGGTGTTTATCTCAATCCTTATTTTCCTGGCTAAGATTGCACTAAAAACTTGAGGAGAGGTTAGAAGGTGGGGTCCTGGTGGAAATGAATAGGAAGACTTGAAAACAAGTGCTGTCCTCGGTAGTGACACCTTGCGACTTAACATTGATGATTCAGGACGTGGTCAGCGTGGTGAGACGTTCATTAGAAAGCAGCTCAGTTACTTTCACATTGTTATTGAAGTTCAGCCTCTGTGGTAATGTCTTTAGTATTTGCCTTATTTTTGTCTTTTGTATGTCCAAGAATGTTCTCGATGTATAGGGACCTGAATCAGGGTGGTCTCTGATTGAAAAGGCATAGACACTAGGGTAGAAGAAAATCTGGATTCATACTCAGCCTATAGCACCTACTAGCTCTGTGAAGTTGTGCAAATCACTTAACATTCTTTTAGTCTTTGTTTCCTTATCTGTAACTTGGGGATAATACCCCCAGTTATTGTAATACTCCAGGTATTAAAGGATTGTTGTGAAAGTTAAGTGAGATAACGTCTGGAAAGAACTTACCACAGTGTCTGGCATAGTGGTAAGTACCCAATAAATCCTGCTCCCTTCTCTCCCCAGCCTCACCTCCCCACCAGTTGGCCAGCTGTCTCTAATACAGCATCAGTGGAACTGTAAATACTTTCACTGTTATGTAATTGCTCTCCACCAATCTGTGCTTTGATCACCTTTCTGCCCTCCTCCAGATCTATTCCTAAACTCAATTATGACTGTCCCTCTGGTATAATCTCCCTCTGCAGAGAGCAGTGAAAACCTGATGTTTAAAAAATCATTTTTCCATAGGAGAACTTAAAACCCCTGCTATGTCCTTATGAGTTATGTTTTTCTAATGGATTTATTGTTGACATAAAAATTAATATATTTGCATTTGGAGCTTCTTTTCTACAATAATCTTGACAGTAATATTTTCCTGATTTTTCAGACCTGTGATTTTTTTGTGTGCAGAAAATGCACTTTGTTGATTTGTCTAAATGGATGCTAGGCTTATAATTTTTTTAGATTCAATTTTATTATTTCTGGAGCTCAGGTTCCCAAAATACCAATGAGTCTTCAGCAACCTATATAGAAAATGTTATTTTCCTTCTCTGTTTCCTACTTATTTCAAGTTAGTGATGATTTTCAGACCCAGCAGTTCAAGACTTTTGTCATTCCTGTTAATAAATATGAAATTCCAGTGTGGTTCAACTTTTGAAGGTCATAGGGTCTGCTTGCTTATCTCCATCTGCCTAGAACATTTCTTTCTTTGCACTGGTCCCAGCTCTCAACCCTACTGACCAGTCTATGGTCTACAGGCTATATTCTTGCCACTTTGTCTCTTTGAAATTGGGCAGTTTTATATGGAATTTGAAGGTGCTAATACAGACCTTTGAGTAATGGGAAGGGAAACAGTAGCTTCATGAGATTATACTCTCTAATGTGAGAGTTTCACCTAAAAACAGACAGAAGAAGCTAGAGTTTTACCTAAAAAAAAAAAAGACAGAAGAAGGTACATGACTGGTCAGATCTTCCCATGCAACTTATTGCTTGGGAAGGCAGAGATCTGATGTAGTTAAAAGCATAGGTTGGGGGCGCCTGGATGGCTCAGTCGGTTGAGCGTCCGACTTCAGCTCAGGTCACGATCTCGCGGTCCGTAAGTTCGAGCCCTGCGTCGGGCTCTGGGCTGATGGCTCAGAGCCTGGAGCCTGCTTCCGATTCTGTGTCTCCCTCTCTCTCTGCCCCTCCCCCATTCATGCTCTGTCTCTCTCTGTCTCAAAAATAAATAAAACCTTAAAAAAAAAAAAGCATAGGTTGGGCATCTGGCAGTCCCAGTTAGAATCCCAGCTCTGCCATTTATTAGCTATATAGTCTTGGCAAGTGACTTAATTTCTATACCTGTCACTTTCATTATTTGTAAAAGGGGAAGGCAGTATTACTTGCTTTGCAGAATTAAATGGGGCAATGTTTCTAAAATTATATGAGATATTATCTGGAAACAGCATAGTGTCTGGGACAGTACTGAGTGCCCAGTAAACCTTGGTCCTGTCTCTCCCAGCTTGCACTGAGTGCTGACCATCTCTAAAATCATATGAGGGATGCTGTAAATGCTGTACCACTATATGGTTGCTCTCATCTAATTCTTTCCTTCATTACCTTTCTGCCCTATGTCCCAGTTCCAATTTGTGAAGCCAGTGCAAGTCTCTCTCTCTGGAGTAACCTCATTCTCCATGCAGAGCAATGATAAGTTAATTTTTTTAGATGAATTACAAGTGCCTACAACAATGATAGTGATGGCAGTAGTGATAAGAATAATGTAGGAGTTTCTTACTCTCTTTGTCTTCTAGATTGTAAGTTTAGATTCCATGACTCCAGAGAGCATGAATGTCCTCTCCAGCCCTAAATCCCTCAGTTCCTGGGCCAGGAATAGTTGTTGAATGAGTGAGTCTGATATTTTGAGTAGCTTTGATTATACCATTTAAGCTTTTTGATTTCTGCACAGTTAGTCCAAGTATTTATTGATTTGTATGTCCACTTCTCCTGTGACAGAATTTTGGTTTCTTCCTTTATGGACTAGAATTCTTAAATGTATGCTCATGCATCGAAAGATGGACAGCAATGACATGTTTTAACAAGTGTAAAATGTGGAAATGACAGGAAATAATGTTCTTGAAATATTAGTGTCTACACAGTGGGAAAAAAATCTAGTAGTTTGATTTTAAGGTTTGAGGACAGGGGTCCTGGGAAAAGTTCTAAGAATGGAGGCATCGCATTCCTTCCCACACTAAGCACATAACTGCATGGGTTTGGTTTCATTTCAGAAGTGGAGTGTTCACAGACACCAAGCATACCCCTGTAAGCTCAGCCCTAGGAGGAACAGCAGATAAACCTGGGGAATCTTTCTAAGATGGCATTCCCCTGAGAGCTAAAGTAAATTTTTCCAAGCTCCTATAAATACTTTGAACAGACTATATAAAATTTCTTTCTTACCCTAATAGTGGTTATACATAAGATGTGGCACAATGACCTGGAAAAGCAAAAGCTCCATAAGGGTCAGATAGTCTATTTCCTTGGCAGTGTAAGGTTCATAAATTTTGAAGCATTGAAATTTCATGTAAACACCCCTGAGTTTGCTCTGAGGTTTCTTTTATCTGGAGAATACAAATGTGTCTCACGCTTTCCCTAACTGAGGAATGAAAATGTTTGAGATAAACAGCACATCTCTTGGAAGGCCAAGCACTTCTCTTGAGAAAATGCCAGTCCCATGTCCCTGTGGATGGGTTCAGTATCTGCAGAGGCATCAACTATAATATTCTAGCTCTAACAGAGGTTCAGAGATTCCAGCCTCCTTCCATGTTCCCCGCCTTATTTCCAAGTTTTACTTTCCCTTAGGCAAATGGAACTGATAATTGATTTAATGTTTAAAAATACTCTGTCCAAAAGTTCTTTTTATAGATCTAATCTCTATCCATCTCATTGTAACTTACAACCATTTCTATTAAGTGTGTTAATCCATTCAACATATAGAGCTCTTTGATTTACCAGGAGCTGCATGTGGAAACCCAAAGCAGAAAGTACACTAATTGTGACCACTTGCCAAATGCGTAGAGCAGAAAATAACAGTTTTGCAGTTCAGAGGAAGGAGAGAGTGGAGCAGGAGGAATTGGAGCTGGGTCTTATAAGATGTTTGGGACATTGGTTAAGTCAAGAAAAAAAGGAGGGGCAGATGGGGTAGGATAAGGGTTATGAGGAAAAGCACAGAGATGGGAAGAAAATGAAGAGACTGATTTCTCTGGAATTGAGGCTTTGGAAACTAGAGTAGTTGGAGGTAAGTCTAGAGGCAGATTGGAACTAGTCTGTATAAAGCCTCAAATGCCATTCTAATGCCTATGGGCTCTACGTTATAGACCAGTGGTCTCTGAAGCCAGGAACTATGTAGGATCATCATTTGGGTATGGGAAAATATTTATTCCTTATCTAAAAAAAGAAATACTTTCATTAATATATTAAGTGTTTGACAATATTGCATATGTGTCATTTACGCGTAAACATACACATGTGTTAATGCGTGCTCAAAATTGCATCGCTTACAGAGATGCATATTCAAAAAAGTTTGGAGGCAGACTACTGCTGCAGATAGTAAGGACTGATTACATATTTTCATGCAGCCAGTGACATGTTCAAAGCACTATTTTAAAAAGATGAATCTGCGGCAGCTTTACAGAGTGGATTGGAGGCAACAGTTTGTGATTGCAGTGATTCAGAGGGCTTAAAGTATGGTATCTGCAGTGGGAATGGAAAGGAGGGGACATTTTGATGATCCTGTGCTTCCAATGATGAGGTTTGTCCTCAGCAAGAACACTGAGTGATCACTTTGGGAGCCAAGAACGGAGCAGTGCTCGAGAAGGATGGGGGTTTTGTTGTTGCTCAAAACTGATTTCAAACAATGTGTTGACCCTACCGAATGTGTTCCGGCCTGAAAACCCAAACTTAGATGAAACCAAGAACAAAAAGTGTGGTTAATTATTGGTCAAAAACAAATTTGGGCGACCTCATAACTAATTTTATACACAAAGAACTGACGAGAAAACCCCCTGACCATAACCCTAGAGAGGAGCACTTGCAAGAGTTCCCAGAAGCAGCTTCATGACGCCCTTGCATATAAACAACTTGCGCTTCATGTCTGCTGCTTCGTCTTGAAGGGGGAGCCTGGAAATTTCCTCCTCTCCGTTGCTTGTTGCAGATGTATTACTTTCTGATAACCCCTGATTCAAGCATAAACAGTTTCGTTCTTCTCACACAGCGCCATCTTCACAAGAAATAAAATTTAAAGAACTATATTGCTGACTGTGAATTTGTAAGAGAAGTCTCAGTACTTGTACTTGATTTACCATCATTTTTTCAGACATCGTACTTTGTGTTTAACTCTTCCGCATTTGGATGTTTTTGCAAGGTAGAGCTCTTAACAGAAATGTGATTCAGAGTTCAAATCTATCATTAACCAGGCTTCTCAATTTCTCCTTGCAGATAAGAACACTCGAAATAATGATAGGGAAAAAGAAATAGTATGTTTAAAGATGCCAACTAGATCAGACTTGTGATCCCTACATGATGCTAACATAATCCTGGAAATATACTGATGAAAAAGCCCTACTATCAGGCGATTTAAATAAGAAAAATCAATTCACATATTTTAACTCTAGTCAAGCATCAGAAATAAACTTAACATTTGTCTCGATAAAGTTAAAAAAAAAACACTACAGTTTCAGTGTGTGTTTGTGTGATTATTAGGGCTGAAAATGAATAGAATGTATCAAAACAAAGGAGATAGGATTAAAATTCCACACTAAGTAGAAGCGAATATTCCTACACACTGCTGGTGGGAATATAAATTGGTAACATTTCTTTAGGACACTAGTGACATGTCTCAAGCTCCTTAAAAATGTTTATATTATTTAGATTTGGTATTTCTACTTTTAATAACTTGTCCTAAGGATAAATATCTTAAGCATCCAATAATAAGGGAATAGCTAAAACAATTAAGAATAATTTCTTTGATTATTAATTATAGAAGATAAAGGCCATGTATGCCATGATTTTGAGTGGAAAAAGTAGTATAAAACTATATATAAAATATCACAGTTTGCATGTACACATACTTGCATACAAAATTTATAAGGAAATATAGCAATATGCTTAGAGGTTATTTGTTTCCACTTGTTCATTGTTTTTCTTAGTTCAGTTTTTAAAAGGATATATATTGTCTTTATAATCAGAACAAATATCTGGTAAAAAATTAAAGAGAACTGTCGGAGTTCAAAATGCAAATACCTATAATTTAATACAGTTAGCTGCTGGAAAGATTTCTGTTGACCATAATGCATTGATTTAATGACTTCTTCGACAAAAGTTGTTGTACTAAATTTTGACTAGACCCACCTGTGCTGCAAAAATAAGTAAATGCAATCGCAACTGAGGCTCCTGTTGAAGTTGAAGCACATCTGATTATCTGGACAACTGCGGTGGTTTTACCCGTGTTATTTGGGCTTTGGTTTCAAAAAAAGAGCATATCTTACCAACTTTCTGTGAAGCCAGGAGGCACTAATATGCTTTAGATTAAATGAAAAGGCAGTAGCTTTTATTTATATTTATATAAATGTAAGTAGGCATTCATTCATTCAGTCAGTCAGCCAATAAGCATTTATTCAGCACTTGTTAAATCTGGACCAGGATTATGAAAAACAGAAATGTGTCAGTCTCAGAAAATTAATGTCCTTTAAATGTGGTTGAAAGTGAAAAGAGAGGTACGGATGAAGTTCTAGAGGAACATTGAGAAAGGAGTAGCCAACTTTGCCCTAGAGTTAGGGGAGCTTTCCCAAAGAAAGTAAAATTAGAGATGGGCTTTGTTGAGTGAATAGGAGTTTGCCAGATGGAAAAAGTGCAGTGGCATTCTAGATAGGAAGAAGATATACAAAGAACCAAATATCTGAGCCAGCATGGCATGTTCAGGGACGGATAGGAAATGTGATGTAGCTGGAGCTTAGGAGGAGAGGCAGAAGCAGGAGATGAGGGTGAGAAACTGGGTTAGGGCCAGAAATGGCCTTCACGCACTGGTAGTCACTGTGCTTTTGCTTCAGCAATGATTAATTGTGATTTTCCTGGCTAATAGAATCCTAATCATTATAATGAGGTAGGACTGTTCCTTTTGAATTATGGAAATTATAACTGTTATGACCCGTTCCACAAACACAGGTTATAAATATGATCACATCTCTTTAATCGCCTTTACAGTTAATCATTCAAGCCTCCACAGTCCTTATTAGCAGGAAGTCTATTATCTCCTTTTGAGGTCCCTCCCGCCACCTCCAGATTGTCCATTAATCCCAGGACTTTACGTGGGCCGAATAGGCCAGTCTCCCCCCCAAAACCTGCAGCTGGAGCCACCTGTGACTGCTGTGCGTGGCATTGTTTGTACCCCTGAGTCACAGCGGTGCTCATTTTGGGCAACAGGATTGCAACTCTTTGTTTACATTCTCATCTTCAGCTATTACTCCCTAAACCATAACCTCTGTGCCAGGGTGGCTGGATCTGGAGGATCCGGAGTTGGCCACATGCTAGGCTGGAATCAGCCCTTTCCCTAGAGCCCTGGGTTGAGTCACCAGCTCAGTCACCTGTGTTGAGTCACCAGCCCAGACTTCTCCCTTCATCAGGTCACTTCATTTCAGTTGTTTCCAGGACTTTCTGTGTCCCAGGACCTTAGTCATTGTCACCCTGACCCAACAGGTCTCTCGTCCCCAACCCCCAATCCAAGGAGGTGGGTGAGGACACTGGGGCTTTCCTCCCAGAAGGCCCTAGGCTCCTTTTACACACCGATTTGCCTCCTGCCCAGTGTCCATTTCCTCTAGATGACTCAGAGGTAGATGGAATATACAAGATGGAATATAAAAATCAGGTTAGGGGGTGCCTGAGTGGCTCAGTTGGTTAAGCCTCTGACTTTAGCTCAGGTCATGATCTCACGGTTTGTGGGTTCTAGCCCCACACTGGGCTCTGTGCTGACAGCTTGGAGCCTGGACTCTGCTTCAGCCTACTAGCACTCTCTCTCTCTCTCAAAAATAAACATTAAAACAAAAAAAAAACTTAAAAAAAAAACCAGGTTATTGCCCTGCCCCAAGACCCCCCAAAAGTGCCTAATTGCTTCATATTTACATAACTAAGACACCAAATGATTTTTCCAAGAACAAAAGATCTTCAAAGTGATTTTCTGTTCCTGCCTATAAAGAGAAGTAGCTATAGTTTATTTCACTAAAATAATCTGTGTTCAACAATGACCCTATTAAAAAAAAAAACAAAAAAAAAAATGATAATGTGCTTATATACCATATGACAAATTATGTAACTTGCATAAGGTGGAAATAGGTCTTGACCACCAAATCCATCTGTTTAACCACTATGCTTACAGCCTCTTCTCATTCAATTTAGATGCTAATGTGCCATTTATCTTATAACTCAGATATTATGTTAATTAAGTTTATTGCAGGGGTAGAAATCTCTAAATGTAAGCACTCTCCTGAACTATTGATAAAAGAGAGCTGGGCAACAAGTCTATTTATGAACTAGTGCATTTATATGGAAGATAGGTATACAGCATTTACTCTAAAAGAAAGTTGTGTTTTCTCTGCAAAGTTAGGTCAAAGAAGGGAGAACAGTACTCACCCATAGTTTCGGAGGGATTGAAACTGAGCAGTAAGTGAACATTTGAGTCGACACATATTGTTAACAAGTAGCATTCTTTAGAACTCCTGATACGGGAAAGCTATCTACAAGGTTGGATTAATGTGAGTTGATTTTGCTTTGCCCCACTTGGTGCAAGTGTAGGACAGTCAACTGACCTTTCAACTGATCAGTTTAATGAAAGTCACCTCTCAGCCTTCTCATCTCCAGGTTTGATAAGAATGAAAAACAAACTCCACCAGATGGTTTTTACCTTTTCTCCTAGGTACTATTTTCCCATTTGCATTATTATTTTCCTCAGTAAAAATGAAAGTGAAAATGCATGTATATCGTATTTCATAAACAAGACAACATTCTGACACAATATCAGCACTTTATGTTTTTTTAAGAGGGAAACCATATGCTGTAAAATGTGTGCTATGCTATCTGGAGTTCTTAACAGAAATTCCAGGAGGGTGAGAAATCTCTGAGAAGTTTCTGTACATCCAAAGGGGAATGAGTTGCCTGTCTTCTGACAAAACCTCAATGACACCTGACTCCTAGACCGCTGAGACCAGAGTCCTACCACTCACCTCCATTTGTAAGACTTTCTTTCCTGTGCTTACCTGGGGCCAGTGCTGTGCCAGGGCCAGGGTTGTGAGTCAGGATGATATTGAGCTATTTGTTTACCCCATGTCTACAAAATCATACCCCTACATACTAGTTCATATCACTATGTTGTCTTGCTATGGGTGATCTTGCTTTATTGTTGTGGTGGTTATTTTATATACTTAGAATTCTTTCTTAGCTTTTAAATCTAGTTTGGATTTGAGATGCACAAGGAAGGAAAAGTAAGATAAAAAACAGAGAGGGAGGCACACCATAAGAGACTCTTAAATTCAGAGAACAAGCTGAGGGCTGCTGGTAGGGAGGTGGGTGAGGGGGATGGGTTAAATGGGTGACGGGCATTAAGGAGGGCACCTGTTGGATGAGCACTGAGTGTCTTATGTAAGAGATGAAACACTGGGTTCTACTCCTGAAGCCAAGACTACACTGTATGTTAATTAACTTAAATTTAAATTAAAAAAAAATAAAAATTAATTTAAAAAAAAGAAAAAGAAAAATGATAAACAGATATTCTTATATCAGCTTTATTCAGTTTTCATATTTTTCCAGTTCTTTGACTTTATTCAGAAACTAACAATTCCGGTTAACCCTTACTTTTAAGAAGTGAGGAACCCATTCCTGTCTTTACTTAGATTTGGATATGCTCTATGTTGTGTTGAGGAAGCATTCCACACTGAAAGAGGGTATGCATTTTTCTACAAGTTAGATGAAGTTTTTCCACTGGCTGAGTACACACTCTGAATAAACAGAGATATTCTCCGGTTCCTAAGGATGAGGAATGAGGACTGTGCCTCTTTCCTGGCTTTCCCACAAGATCTCCCTGGAGATTACTGGCCCAGACTAAGAAGTTGTGGGCAATCATACAGAAAGAAGCTAACTAACAATTCTTAAAAACCTACTATGTGCCAGGGACCATGCTTGATACATATTTTCCTCGTCTCATTTTAATTTTCTTAACAATCCTATGAGGCAATGACCATTTTCCTTACTGTACAGATGAAGAAACTGAGGCCCAGAGAGATCAGGTAACTAGTCTGAAGTCACGGAGACGGAAGTAGCAGGGCAGGGACTCAAACAATACTTACTCAGATTCATGGCCAGCCTCTTTCCAGGCCCCGCATTCCCTGTCTGCGGACTCGGGTGGCTTGGGGGTCCAAACCCCACACTAGGAGCAGAGTCCAGTCATTGAATGAAGTCACGCATTTGTCTTAGGTTTAGAGACAGCCAGAATATCAGAGTAGAGACTTTGGAGCTCAGTCAGGCCATGTGCTTACCACTGCTTTCCTAACCTCTTCTGTCTGGCCCTTCACTTTGAACTTGGGGCAGGCCCTGGTGTTCCGTGCTGACGGGAACTGAGCTGCTTTCTCAGGGGCTTGAATGAGGCTCCGTGTGTCTTTTTAGAGCCAGCTTTACATCAACAGCTATGCTCCTGTTGTTTGGAGGCCCTACCATTCCTCATTTCGACTGATTACTTCTTTATTATCTTAATATAATATCATTGGCCATCTGGCCGATTTGAAATGGGAAGGAGACTAATACCGTACAATAATGATTTTCAGGTGGAACGCCAAATCTATAGGGATATTCAAGGCATTTGCTTTTAAAAAAATGATTTTTTCTAACCTGTGCTAACTGTCCTTTTATCCTTATTTAGAGAATTCCATCATTTTAGTAATTTGGTACTGTTTTGCTGGTAGGTGCAGAGATAATGTGAAAAGAAAATTTTTTTTTTCCTTTTTATGGATTAACAAATGTTCAGAATTTTTACTTGTAGTACTTTATCCTCTCCTATTTTTTCTATGTTGCAAGCAAAGTGTCATTTGATTTAAAGTGACATTAAGCACATTTCTTTTAGCAAAACCAAAGGTTGTGATCTTTAGATATACCAGTTAGACTTCTTCCCGCAATGGTTGACGTTTGTGCTTTGAATGTGAGAGGCTAGTTTGACTCTGGAGCAGGCAGTGGGCACTTCAGGATTCCTTGTCAGCAGGCACCTGAATGCCTTTGAAAGAACTTGCTGTCTGAGTATTTAGATGCCCCTTCTCTCTAAGGGTACAAGTGTGCATTCTGTGCCTAGATACCCATTATGAAGTTTCATAGTTCATTTATTAAATGTCTGCCACATGCCAAGCACAGAATTGTCTTCCATACATTATCACATTTCATTTCATCCTCACAACCATCCCATGAAAGAGTTATGGGATAGGCATATAGTATTCTCTCCACTTTTCAGATAAGGTGGCTGAAGTTCAGGTAGATCGATTTCCCAGTGGTTGCACAGCTAGTGCCTAATGATAGCAGGGTTCACCAGCTCTGCCTGCCGTTTTCAACTGTAACAGCTTGCCTGAGAGTGAGCTAGCTGGAGAGTTTTAGGAGATGAGGCTGAGAAAGCGGTGGAAGGCTTTGAATTTTATTCTAAGTGACACCCCAAGGTTTGGATTCATTTATCCGTTCCTTACCGATTTATTGGGTACCCAAGGTGTGCCAAGCAGGTTGGGCACTGAGGGCATCACAGTGAATCAACAAGCTTAACCTTGTCTTCCAGAAGCTTACATTCTGGCTGTTGGAGGTTTTGAGCAGAGAAATGACATGACCCAGTTTCAGTTTTACAGGGGCCGTCTGGCTGCAGGAGGAGTAGCTTGGGCAGAAGGAGGTGGGGCTCTGACCACCACGCTAGCAGAGGTGAGAAGCTGGGCTCTCGATGGACTTAGAAGAACACAGCAGTGGCATTTTCTGAGCAATTGAATATAGACACTGCTCGCCCAGGCTTTAATGGGAACTCAGGTCAGCCTACATGCTAAGCCTGTATTCTTTTTATTATGTTAAAATGCTCGAGTGTAAAGTGGCTTCACAACAATATTCAATTTAGTGGAAAATGTAGTGCCCAGTCAGCTCCTTAGCACTAGGCTTATGAAAGGAGAATACTTGTTGGGGCCAGGAGGAGGCAGGTGCCGTCTCCCTTCCCCAGGAGCATTTATCATCCTGGCTGCAGCTGGCCAGGCTGTTCCCTCGAAGGCCGCATGCCTGGGTGGCAGCACTTGTGTGGTTACACTGGAGATTTGTAGCGTGCCCGTCTCAGTGCCCCTCAAAGTCCTTCCCTGTGGCTCCCCTGTGGTGAGGCAGGCGCATAGATCCTCTTAATAAGAGTCAAGCCCAGCTTCTTGTTCTGTCACGGTTATTTCTCTCAAATGATATTAGAAGGTCCAAATCGGAACAGGTTTTAATTCTTGGTCACAAAATGAGACTTTTAGCATATTGCGTTCCCATTTTTTCAAGTTTGGAAAACAGATATCCTTGTAGTTAACTTTTACTGAGCAGACACTGTCACTGAAAAATGGTCCTAGATGTGCCAGATCTTTAATAACTCCAAGACAGAAATTTGTATTTCCCAAGTCGATGAAATTGTCACTGAGCTGTTTGTGAAGCAATAAGGTAAATAAAATGTCATCTGCATGCAATTCATTTTCATTGACCTGAAGCGAATGACCTTGTATTTCCAAATAGTAAAGGAAAATGACCGTGGGTAACCATTAACGCGGTATCTGCTCTGCAGCCATCATGTCACTGAGGATAGCACAGACAGCTTGTGGATTTAGACTAAGGAGCAACCCCCTTCACACCTGATCTTGCAGCAGAGCCAAATGATTGGGTTTCAGTTAGTCATTGGAAGACTCCCTGATCTGCCTAGAGTCCTGCTGACTGCATCTTCTCTATGCAATCTAACATTCCACTGACCCTGGCCTTCCACTGGGTCCTGCTGGGCAGGTTGTCCATTCAGGATATGATTAGAGGCTCTCACTTCTGGCCTGCAGGCAGCATTTGTACAACCCCTTTCTCCATTAGCCTGCCCTGGAGATCAGCCCTGAGGGCGCTTCTTTGCTGTGTCAGCCACACTCTGAATCAGGCAGCCACATCAGCAAGAGATGACTACGCGTGCCTCTGAGTTCCTCCTGTCTCCAGAATGCAGATGAGGGGCCTTGCCATTTTTAAAAAATTTTAAATCACCTGAAGGATCACTTGTTTTATTTTATTATTTTTCCCAGGGTTGCGACCCAAGAGGACTCTGCGTTTGGTGCTCTGGACTGCAGAGGAGCAAGGTGGAATCGGTGCCTTCCAGTATTATCAGTTACACAAGGTAAGGAAGTAGCCACGGGTTGCTGGGCATTTGCGTGTTTAACATTAGTGTAAATAAACCGGAAGCATCTGCGCTTTTGGTTGAAAAATTCCCTCTATTGTCCGGAAGACTCTCAACAATTCTTTGTGGTAGGCTGACCCCAGCAAACACCCCTTGCAAAAGCCTTCATCCATTCCTACGGCAGAGAATGCACTGGTGAACCGAGGGTGCTATGTTGTAGACCTGAGGGCTTCTCTGTTTCTGCATCAGTCTGTGACCTTAGAGGAATCCCACCTGCCACGCTGCCATTTTCTTAAAGCCTCTCTGGTTCAGCTATTTCTTGTGTGCCAGAGAAACAGTAATAGGTAAACATTTCCTCTCCCCACTGAGCCCTCTCCCATACTTGTATGCTCTAAATCCTCCTGGATTTAGAACCAAACGCGGGGGCCTAGAGCCAGCCAGGAGCATCGATAATGGCAGTGGGACTGGCAGCACCTCAGACCAGGCTATGTGGAAGACAGCTTGGTTTGACACTGACTTTAATAAGGCAAAAGTGAAGCTTGAGGCAAGAAGGTGATAGTGGAAGATGATGATTAGAAATACAAGACCATGATGAAGATGGGGGGCAGGGAGATTAATGTCAAGAACAACCGTTGAGAGAGGGCAAAGTGTACGAGCTCAGAGATACTCTGGAGCAAATCAAATGTTAGTTCAAAGAGGAATTTCCAAATCAGTGGGTGAGCTGCTGAACAGTGATGGGCAGAGGAGCAGGGTCTGGTCTGCTGCTGCTGGGTTGTTTTTCCTGCATTTCCAGATTACAAGGAACAGATTTGCAAGCTTAAACGATCAAAATCAGAGAAAGGTTTGTTTTTTGAATTTTGTTTATACCCTTTGGGATCATTTACAGAGTCAGTCTCTATAACCCTACTTCAGTTAGAGCTTAAGAATAATGAGCTAAGGGGCATGAATTTGGCCACTGAAGATAGTTATTTACTGTACAAAGGAAAACCATGCTTTATGCTTAACGCTTTTACCACTTCAGTTATTTTGGCCTCGAGTGATCCTGGAGAATCAGGTTATTCCAGATAAGTGTCCTTTGGTTGGTGGGCCAGTAGCATCATCTTCTATGTGTTGTGGTTGACTAGAACTCCAGATGAGAGCTATTCTAGATTCAGCAACATTCATTTAATATAGCGTCCCGCCTACTATGCTTCATGCATTAGATTAGGCACTAGGTTTCATGTCATTAAACAAGCCACCCGGAACTTACCGAGACTGCAGTATAAAGGACACCAACCACTGAACTTCAGTCATACAATCATGTGTGGAGTGTTCTGATAAAGTACTGATGGCAGAGACGGGAAGCTCACCTAACCTGCCCACGGAGAGCATTCAGGATAGGCTACAGGGCAGAAATGACATCTAACCAGAGACTTCAGGACTGAATAGAAGTAAGCTAAGGAAAAGGAGTTGGTAGGGGGGAGGTGGGTACTTGGCAGTGGGAACCGTATGTGCGAAGGCTGGAGGCAAAGACAGCACCACATGCACACTGAGGAAGGGGAAGGGACTCAAGAGTGGCTGGTGCACGGAATGGAAGCTGCAGTGGTCAGAGCACACAGTAGAGAGGGAAACAGGGGCCTGAACAAGAAGGACGTATACATCATGTTTACAAGTTCGCACTTTATCTTTGTTTTTCAATTTTATTTTTTTAATTTACATCCAAATTAGTTAGCATATAGTGCAACAATGATTACCTTGAGGCGACAAGAGTAACTGAATTATTTTTAAGGAGGAGCTTTTAGCTTCTATACACCTTCTATACGCCTTGGACTCTATAAGCAACATAATACCTAAGAACTGGTTTGAAGCACATTTATTCTCGATAATATATTCTACTCAAAGGAAAAAAAATTGGATTTAAACTGCAGTGGATCTGGCTTGAACTTTCCTCAACCGCTGAAATTCCTTCAATCTGAAATAAGGTTTATTTCTCTGTAAGGTTTTGAGTTTCACTGTAGCCTACTAAAATACATGGATAAAATCAGAAATGACTTGATTCTAAGCTTTTAGGAGGTTGGCAATATGTATATATATATATATACACACACACATTTTTTTCCAGAGGGTATGAAATCACATTAACAGAACTGGTTTATCTTGACAGTATCCATGTTGCCTCTCTACAAAAGTCTATATATTGGTGGCTGGTCTGCTTTGCATTTTCAGGGATGAAAAGAAATTCCAGAAAGGGAGACATAGGTGTTTTATTTATAGATATCTCTTTATCTCACCTTTAAAAAACATTCTGCATGTTTATATGATACAGCCAATTTCAAAGGACTTATTCTGTATTCTCATGATTAACATATTGAATGAGGCATTGCCAACAGCATTATCATTTCTGGGGTGGCTGAGTTTAACTTTAAATAAATATAATAAGGAAGTCACAAATCAGAGAGGACAAATGACATTGTCTTTAAACTTTTCTATGGCATTTTTTAATACCAGAAAATAGTCAAACAATGTCCGATTCACTCCAGCTGTAACAGAGAGATCCTCTGTTCTAACTAAGGTTATGATAGCTGCTGAAATAAATAAGCCCTATAATTTCAGTGCCTTAACATAATGAAGATTTATTTCTTGCTCATTTAACATCCAATCTACAGGAGGGTTCCTCTTCACATAGTCATTCAAGGATCCAGGCTCAGAGACTCTTCAACAACATGGCTCTCAATATTGCCTTGAGCATCAATATATATCCAGCTGGCAGTCAGACGGAGAGTGGAGAGGTTTTATAGGACAGTTCTGAAAATGGATGTGGAAAAGCAGAGAGTTTATGTTTGCTTAACTGAAGTCTGAAAAGATCTTTATCCTCCACTTAACATGGTTCTGTCTAAGAGAAAGCTAGGACTAGGTGGATATAGTAAGTTATATAACTGTGTTGCTTTAATTCTTGTGAAGTAAAAATAATGAAAGAAAACAAGTAAAAGAACAGGGATATCAGTAAACAATTACTTGACAAAAGTTTCTGTTTTATATTAAAGAGAATGCTATATCCTATAAACCACAACTGGCAGACAAGGGAACATAGCCTTCTTCCTCCCACATTAAACCCACCAAAACACTGGAAGTATGAGCATAGAATGGTCACCACAGCTCAACTTTCCAAGGCCTTGTTCTTGCCTTCTCCCCTCCAATAAGAAACTCAATCCACTACTGGCCTTCAGGAGAACTGCTTCTAGTCTTTGTTCTGCCACTAACTGAACATGAGACCTGAATAATGAGTCCTTTAGCCTCTCGGAGACTCAGTTTCCTCAACTCAACTTGTTGAAGTTTATCTTCCCTTCTCAACCCTCACAATGTAGAGAGACTCTCGTATCATAATTATGCTTTGCTCTATTGAGAACAAAGTATTATTTACAATTAAAATGTACAATTAGGCATGCCCTTATAAGATCTAGTGTTATTGTCTGTGAGAAAACAAAGGCAGTGTTACCTTCAGCAGCACAGTTGGAGATCAGTAAACTTCTATTATTGAAAATTTACCCTACAACAGACACTCTAGCCTGAAGGAAGTTTAACCATCATCCCTGTCACACTTGTTCCTCCTTCATTATTGTTTCTATTAATGACAGTGTCATCCTCCCCACTGCCAAGTATCAAAATGTCACTGACACCTTTCCTTCCTTCCTCTTCCTTGTGGTCCATATCTAATAAACAGTAAAGCCCCATTCATCCTACATTTTGTCACTTTTGATGAATCCCTCATTTCTATGCCCCCTGCCTTTTCTCTAGTTCAGGCTTTCCATGATACCCACCAAACCAAGATAATCTTCCAGAAGCCCGGCTCAATTGAGACAAACCCTCTGTCTCCAAACCTTCAGTTGTTCCCCAGCACTAATAGAATCTAGCCCAAACTGGGGCTCCTGAGTCTTAGTTGGTTAAGCGTCCGACTTCGGCTCAGGTCGTGATCTCATAGTTCGTGGGTTTGAGCCCCGCATTGGGCTCTGTGCTGACAGTTCACAGCCTGAAGCCTGCTTCAGATTCTGTGTCTCCCTCTCTCTGCTCCTCCCCTGGTTGAGTCTGTCTATTTCTCTCTCAAAAATAAATAAACATTAAAAAATTTTAAAAAAAAGAATCTAGCCTAAATTGTTTAGCTTTTTGGTCTTTGTGGTTCTCCATGCCATGGTTTCCCATCAGTCTTCTCCAGTGTCCTCTAGTCTGACAAAAAGGAGTGATTCCTTACACATCCCACACTGGCCTTTCTTCATATCAGTAATCATACAGTTTTTCTGCCTTTAATTCTCTTCTTTCCATCTCTTACATGTTTTACAAGGATGAACTCAAAAGCCCTCTTTCCCACAGCACATTCTCTGACTAGGGGCGCCTGGGTGGCTCAGTCAGTTAAGCTTTGACTCTTGATTTTGCTCAGGGCATGATCTCATGACCCTGAGATCGAGCCCTGCCCCACATGGAGCCTGCTTGGCATTATCTCCCTCCCTCTCTCTCTGCCCCTCCCCCACTTGTGCTCACACATGTGTGCACGCTCTCTCGCTCTCAAAAAATAAAAATAAATTTAAAAAATTAAATGGAGCGCCTGCGTGGCTCAGTCAGTTGAGCGTCCAACTTCGACTCAGGTCATGATCTCACAGTTTGTGGGTTCTAGCCCTGCACTGGGCTCTGTGCTGACAGCTGAGAGCCTAAGCCAACTTCAGATTCTGTGTCTCCCTCTGTCTCTGCCCCTATCCCACTTGCACTCTGTCTCTCTCTCTCTTTCAAAAATAAACAAATGGTAAAAAAAAAAAAATTAATTAAAAAAAGAGCATTTTCTGACTCACTCTTCAACCCCTGATTGAATATAATCTTTCTATCCTTGAAATAAATATAACACCTGACCTAGACATTTCTGAGAATGTGGAATAATTTCTAATCTACAGGAAAGAAGGAAGGAAGGGAGGAAGGAAGGAAGGAAGGAAGGAAGGAAGGAAGGAAAGAAGCAGGGAGGGAGGGAGGGAGAGAAAAATGCAAGAAAGGGAGGTAAAAAACAAAAGAAGTCAGAGTCTTCGGCCATAAGGACCTTGCATTCTACTTAAATATTAATTTTAAACTCACACATAAAAAATTTAGTATAACAAACAATATATAATGAGGTTCTAATTTATGTACTAAAAGTATCTTGCTTTTACAAAGAATTCTATCCCTGACAGGGTGCTGAGTGCTATAAAGGCTTAGCACTTGGATGGATGGAAAGGAGTTAAGAAAAGGGAGAAATGGCTATGACTTGTTGGTCATGAAGAAGGCTCCTTGAGGAATATGTGGGTTTGAGTGACTAATCAGGAAGAGGAAAATTGGAACCCTACTCTCCTTTATATTGGTGACGACTAAGACCCAAGGTATGTCTTTGGCTCCAGTGTAGGTGATATCAAAGAGGAATGGAACGTTTATTTGGGGAGGACCTATTTTGGTAATTGCAAAATAAAAGATTTGAACTTTTAAAATAATTTTCCTTTTATGGTGTAGTTATGGTTATTAGTGATCATTATCAGTAAGGGACCAAAAATCTGTGGCTGCAGGCCAAATCCAGCCTGCCACCTGTTTATGTACAGACCTCAGGCTATGTACAGACCTCAGACGGTTTTTTACCCCATTAGCCGACTATGTGACAGAGACTATACATGGCCTGTAAAACCTAAAATATTAAATTTCTAACCCTTTACAGAAAAAGTTTGCTGACCCTTAATCTATATGATAAAAAATATAAAAGATTTTATATTATTATTTCCATACAACAATTTATGTATGGCTTTTTATGACCTAAAAGATAATTTTATTAATTTTGCTTGGAAACAATTAAGTATTCTTCAAGAAGACATTATTATAATACTATAAATTTACAGGTTCTGTCCTTTGTTCTATGCACTCTTTTTAGGTATTTATTTGATAGTAAAGTTGGCTATGTAGCATCACTTATGGATAAAAATAGAATGCAGAAAATTATTTTTCCTTCTTTTTGTTACTCAGAAGAATTCCTCCTTCCTCTTCATATAATCTTTTTAACAGTGAAAGTTCTATAAAGGCTATTTTTTTAAATGTTTATTTATTTTTGAGAGAGAGAGAGAGAGAGACAGAGAGACAGAGCACAAGCAGGGGAGGGGAAGAGAGAGAGAAAGGGAGACAGAATCCAAGGCAGGCTCCAGGCTCTGAGCTGTCAGCACTGAGCCCTACATGGGGCTCAAACCCATGAACCATGAGATCATGACCTAAGACGAAGTCAGACACTTAACTGACTGAGCCACCCAGGCGCCCCTATAAAAGCTATTTTAATGGACACATGTAGCTAAACTTTTGTACAATGAAAGTAAAATTAATATTAACTATCCTTTTCTTAGGAAATACATCTTGGTTTACAATGTACTTTTATCATATACTCATAGAAAATATAAAATTAAAGTGATTTAAAATTATATGGTGAAACTTATTGCCAAACTAATTTTCAAAATTTTAATCAGATTAATAGTTACCTTTACTTCATAGTTTACTTTCTTATGAAATATTAGCTAAATTGTAATAATTGCTAACCTTACTAAATTGTTGTGAAGTATGTGAGGCTATTTGTGGTTCGTGTATAGATTTGGAAATTCACGTGCAACTCTATTACAATGTCTAAAACACTCTTTTCAAGAAAAACTTTGGCTCAAAAAGGTCTATAAGCATTTTGGAGGAGGTAACTAAATAAAGTACTTCAACCAGGAAACGAATTTTTTACTATATTTTGGAGTCATCTAGAATAGAAATAATCCTGAGGGTTCATCCAGCATGCCCATAACAATTCATAGCAGAAAGTCCTATAAAGGACATCTACATATTTTTCTCTTATTAAAAAAATGCTACTTCACATATTTTGATAAGTTGTAAAATGTTCTCTTCCAGATCTAAAGTTTCTTCCACTTTCTTTCTTCACATTAGTAAAGGAACATGAGAATTATTTATATGCATATTGCTTGTGCTTTATGTAATTGATTTTTGAAACTAACATGTTTTTCATGCTAACAGTGTTTTACTGAGGTAAAATTAGCATTCAGTAATAAAATGCACAGACCTTAAGTACATAACACAATATATTTAGCAAATGTATACCCCTGTGTAACCATCACCCAGATGGATATAGAGCATTCCCATTACCTTAGGAAGCTTCCCTTTCTGATCAACTTTGGAATTAGAAAATATTATAGATGATTTTATTTAACCTTCAAATCAGTGAATAAAATGAGTGTTGTCCCGATGCCATTTGCCTAATCTGCCTTTCATGGGAACCATGTTACTTTCTTCTCTACTCTTGGAAGGAGAGCATAATGTCATTTCTCATGTCCTGAAACGTACAAAAGAGGAAAAAAAAACATCCTAGAATAGTTTCAACTAGATTTCTGGCATTTTTTAATCTTTTCCATTTTAAGCAAAAATATCTGTCATAATTATAATGAGTAAGGTAATCTAGCCTTGAAAAAGCCTCATTACACAAGGTAATCAAATAAAATAGATTGATATGTTCTATTCTGGCATAAAAAATATTTTAACCTTTTCCTGATTTATTGCACAAACTACTGGCAATTGAATTATAGGGATTATGAACACCGCTGTGTTCTGGTAGTCATTAATTAGGGCTATATTTTAAGTAGGCTTTATTAAATGAGGGAGGGGATGTATGATCATTCTAAATACAGCATTTTACCCTGACTCTTGCCAACTCTAAAGCAGAAAAATTTGGAATGAATGTGTATGGTATTTTGTCAGAATTTCTTGTGTTGCCAATGCCAAGGAACAAAATTTCCTCCTATGTAAAAATACAAAAATCCTAGCTTCTTGTAGTCATGGAGTTCTTGCCAACTTCTCAACCCTAATTAGATTCATGTTTCATTCTAAAGTAAAGGGATATGGTAGAAACGCTTGTGAGACTTCTTTATGGTAGCTGTGCAAATGGGTTTACTTAGGCAATTTTATTTCACCAACCCTATCACCTCTATATAATGTGAATATAGCTTGGGTGACACTGCCAGAGTAGGAACAGTTTTGTGCTCATCTGCAGCTCTGGTTATAAAAATAATAGACTTTATATACCCACTCAGCATAATTGTGTCTGGACCGTGTCTCCAGCGCGGCCTTCCTTACATCGTTAATGTTCCATGCAGTATAGACGTACTAATCACAGGTTATTGTCTCAATCGTTACTGCTGGGCTTTTATGCATCCTGTGTTTTTCTTCCAGTGCCTATGTGTTTGCATTAGTCAGTCAAGCACACCACAAAATTGGTTTAAATTTCATTTATCTCAGTGTGTTGTTGGTCTGGAGCCCCTCATAGTTCCAACATTCACATAATTTCTACAGCACACCTGGGAGCTCTTTGGGGTCTTACTAGAATTTATGAATCAATTTTTTTTAGTAAGGTGAAAGGGCTGTCTTTTATATTTGTTTGCTCTCTCCTGTGTAGATTCCATTATGACTATGGGGTTTCAGAATCCTCTGAATACTATGTGTAGTATTTATATATAGATGTATGTCAGCCTAGGCAGAAATATCAAAATATTCCCTTTGATATTAGGGAATCTCATTATGTCACCTTGTGAATGAACATGAGTAGGCTTTGACTCACCTCTTTCCTTTATTTCTTTAGAAAGGATCCTTCTTAGCTGGTTTTTATTAAAGGAAAGGAAAGAAAAGGAATAGTTTAAAGTAGAAAGACTGGCTGTGCCAACTAGGACTGACTCTCCCCATATTCTTTGGGCGGCAGGACTTTGCCTACAGTTGTGGGGCAATATTTACCATATAACACCTTATGGTTTCGGATCACAGTGAAGTTTGGCTTGAGTATTGGTTGTAGCTCTATACATGTAAAGAACAGTATTCTGACTTATTCACTACCATTGGTAACCCAAATAAGGCAACTACACTTTTAAGGTTGTTCGGAGAACATTATGCCAAAACACTGAGGTCTATTGTGACTTCTCATGGCTGGCATCTTATCTCATTTATTCTGCATTCCTGAAACTGTGAAGGACTTCAGTTTGCATCCAGACTATTTTACCAGCTTACTAGAGGTTGCCAACGAGGTACAAATAGTTTCTGCCTCAGTGCCTCCCTATTGCCAGCTGGGTCATGATCTGACCCGGAAGGACCCATAGCATATTTGGTGCGTGAACTTTCTAAGGAAATCAGGTTGGCACATCAGGACACACAAATCTGAACTGAAGTATCATGCCTTAGGCTCCCAAGTGACCTATGGGTCAGAGCCTTTGAACTAAATTATCCCCTTACATGTGCTGCAGATGTACTAAGGTACAGAATCAGCAAACCACTTTTGAATCACCGGCACTATGTTAATTTGCCTGGGGCTGTCTTCTTCTCTTCGTCTTCTAAACAAAGACTGGCCAACTTGTTCTTAAAGGTCCAAGTAGTAAATATTTTAGGCTTTCAAGCCCTACCGTCTCTCTACTTAACTCTGATATTGTAGTGCAAAAGCAGTCACAGACAATACTAGACAATGAGCATGGCTGCCTTTCAATAAAACCTTATTTAAAAAACACCACCAATAAGCAGCAGGTCAGATTTGGCGTGCTGGTTACTTTTGTTGACTCCTGTTTCATACCCTTATTCGGAACAAGTTTAGGAAACTTTCTTCTGAAGGCTTTTCCAGTCTCACAGTCTTACCTTTTGGTGGAAGAGGCTTGTAGTACATAGTGAAATTCTAGCATTTAGGGTATCTTGTATCTAACATTTAGTTGTGTCTTGGTGGGCTTTAGTAGGACTGTTTGTAAGCTCAGCTCTCAAGAGGTGACAATTGTTTCCCCTTACGTATT
Source organism: Panthera leo (assembly GCF_018350215.1). Lineage (NCBI taxonomy): Eukaryota > Metazoa > Chordata > Mammalia > Carnivora > Felidae > Panthera > Panthera leo. The sequence goes on from NC_056695.1 coordinate 43,494,118, forward strand.
TTGCTAACAAAACACATCATCACCAGGTCAGTCTATTGTCTTAGTGATAGCCAGCCAAGGAACCACACAACAGGCAAGGGAACCTGGCTAGAGGAAGGGGTAAGCATACTTTCCCACTACAAGAACAGAACCCTTTATTAAGACAATAACTAAATACAATAGTGTTCAAAAATACATTTTAAGGGGCATATTTTTTAAAAAGTCTATACATATAGAAGGGTCTTTTCAAGAAATGAACACCCCAATACACCTAGCAACTTTCTTCCTAATCCCTAACAGTTGTCATTCATGTTTTATAACCACATCCTAGTTTTATCCACAGATTTGCCTACAGTATTTCATTTTTAAACATGATTTATTGTCTAGGAGAGAGGTTCTTCCCAGGAGATGCCCAGAACATCATATCCTTTGATAATCAGTAGCCCCTCTGGAAGTTTGTGCCCTACTTCTGGCTGCTATGGTTTTTGTGTACTTCTGCTAGAGTAATAAATGTATAGCCATTAAAGAATGGTCTGTCAAAGATGGCTTGAGGAATGAATGGGCAGAATAAAACTGGCATCAAGGTCAATGCTAGAAAGCAGCTACTGGGTGGTGAGTTCACTTTGTTCTCTGAGAAATAGTGTCCAGAAGCCACAATCAGTAGGACTAAAACTATGTTACTTTCAGGACTGAAGATCAAACAGGGAATTGAGAAGCAGAATCATGGGATACCATTGTGACTACAACCTGAGTACTTTCTATAGTCCTTTATCCTTCTCTACAAAACTCATTCTAATGGGCCATCCTATAAGTAGTAACCCAAGTCCGGTAGTATCTTAAATGTGCCACTTGTCCCCTGATAGAGTTGATCTTGGAATAATTTTTTTTTTCCTAACCAAAAGATTAGGGCTTTTATTCCTTTTTTTTTTTTTCTTTCAGAAAACCTTATTCTTGCATACTCTTATCAAGTGCTTGTCCTGCATTGGCAATTATTCATTCTATAACCTGAGGTTACCCTAGCAACCAGCAGTTTCAGAGTTTTGGTTTGGTTGCAGAGTTCTCTTAAAGGAGAGTTCTCAGGATCAATTTCTAAAGGCCTTTTATACGCCACACAGCAAAACATATATATACAACAGTTCAGATTTTAACAGCTTAACAAGGTCTTTCAACAAAGGTTTAAAATGGTTTCATAGCATGAGTTACTTTGAGATTAGACAGAATTTCCATTACTAGTTAAAACAGGAGTATAATTTGCTTTTATTGATTTCTATAGTTTCATTTAATAAAACTCATCCAGTGAGATGCACCACCCCATGAAATCACAGGCAATGCTATAGTAAATACTTGTAAATATGTTTCAGAAAAGTCTCCTGGCATTAGCTGAGGGCTGGGAGAATGTATGGCATGCATCCTTTCCCCCTCACTGGCATAACTGGATGGTTTTTCCCCCTCCAAAGCTCTGGAAAATACTTTATTATACCCTGCAGAGCCAAATGGGAAGCAATCAAGCTGTTTTGTCATTTGAATTAGGAAAGGTCAAAGGGAGGAGAATGTAATAGTAGATGGAGGGGAAAGTTCTTTGTGAAAATTGTCCATTTTTTTCCATGTAAGGGAAAGTAATTTGTTCCTTTTAATAGATCTGAAAATCCAGTAGTAGAGACTTTTTTTGGATAGACACAGAGAGAAAAGAAACCATCAAGAATTTTAAAAGATCCCATTTCCCAAATAAATATGTAGCAAGTTGTTACTATTTATAAGAGATTGTAATAATCTCTTGCACCAGTGTGATCATTTATAAATAAGAGTACTCTTTCATAGACTTTGATAAAAGTAATAACTCTGGTAGTTGCCATTCAATGTACTGTTTTCCTTATTTCATACATGAAAATGAAGAAGCCCGGAGAAGTAAGGAATGTTGCTCCCCAAGTTGCACAGCACAACCATGAGGTATAGAATATGAACTTGAACCTAGCTTTTCTATCTCAAGATTTCAGCCATAATAACTTCTATGACCATGTACTTCTCTGCCACCCATCTTAAATATAGGAGATACATATATATGTAGGAGATATATATATATATATATATATATATATATATATATATATACACACACTTCTCATAGGCTGAAGTACATACACACTAATAAAATCAGGCATGGTGGTTAAGTAACATATGAATGGATGAATGGAGAAGGCACTTCAAAATGCTTAGTTTAAAATACATATAGCACAGAATCATATTCTACAACATTTTAGGGGATAAGGCTAAATAACACTATATAATCATGCAGACATCAGCTACACCAGTAATTCTCAATGTTTTATATTGGTACTTGCTCTGGAGAGTATAAAAATAAATATATTTATTTGTTCCTGAAGTTAACTCTCTACATCTTGCTACAATGATTAAAAAACTTTTTAATCTTTGCTGTAATATTCTCTTAGCTTGGGGCATTTTCTAAGTAAAGTTTTAGCTGGACAATAGATAAAATCAAAAACCATCCAAAGAGAACTTTCAGTGATATGAAACACCTTCTCAAGCTAATAATGTTAAGATCATTCCACTATTTGAAAGAGTGTCTTCAGATCAGAGGCACCCCAGGATACCACCTCAGGACATTTCCCAGTGCCTCTAATCTTAAAAGAAAAGAAAAATGAGAGAAAAATTCTAATCCTTGAGAGATGGAAATAGCGGATATATTTATCTGTTTATATATTCTCTACATGTGTATAGCTTAGACACCTAGAAAAATATATCAGGACCCTCCACATATCAATTTCAGCTTTCTACTTCCAGGTACTGTGCCTGATACACCAAAGACACTAGGGTGGGTCCCTGCTAGTGCTAGTTTTAAAGATTTCCAAGGACAGGCTTTCACTAATGTCAGTATTTTTTAACATTATTAGACGATAAGGATATTCCAGGCCACATCCACTTAGCAGTGTCTTAATTTAAGGATGCAGCTTAGGGTACTGAGGATACTGCAGGAGCAATTATAAAAGAAAGTAGCTGTGAGGTCTCCAAAAGGTGGTGTCCCTTAATCCTATCTGCCTTAGAGGTTTCAGTGTGAGTGCACTGAGGAGAGATAGGTGAGTTGGGGGCAAGGGATGAATTGTGAATTGCAAAAGAGACATTTAAATATTATCTGCAAACTAAACTCAAAGAACAAATGATTCAACATTTGTTCCAGGTTTTTGTTTGTTTGTTTGTTTTGTTTTTAAGAAAGTAGACTCTAACTTATTCTTTCCTTGATTAGGAGATAAAATAACCTTTTAGCATGTTGTTTTCTTCATAACTGAGAGCCCAGTTTGTTGGTACTTTAATCGGCCAACTGTTTACTGAGTGGGTTGGAAAACTGTACCTGCCAAAATGGATTGGTGTTTGCTCTTCTTCAGTGTAAGGTGGCTATGATCAAGAGCTGCCCCTTGTGGCAAGTTCAGCCTGCCAGAGTCTAGTACAACAGAAATGGAAGGGAGAATAGAAATGAAAGACAGATTCAAGAATGTAACAAAGAGTTGGATCCTAAGGCACTAAGCCTGTTGGCTTCCACAAGAGTCTGCCAGAAAGGCTTTGACCACCCATGTGATTATTATCTTTTCGTCTTTTAGGCAATTTCCTTAATAGGGCATACTATGGTGATGGCTTCCATTGATAGTCTCTATTTAAATGACTTTTTCTGAATCACCAAGTCAAGAATGGAGCAAATAAAGATGGAAAAAATATTCACTTGTACACAAAGCTTCTTTCTTCAGTTCTCTGACACTGTAGTTAATGCCTAATTATACTGACACTCCTACTGTACAAAAATATTGAGAATGCAGATATAATTTCCCAGCTAATTATTGCATTATATGGAAGTGACATGTGTGGAGTAATAAATTAACATTGTCTTCATAAGAGCCAGTAATTGTGGACTTTCATATTTAAATTTTCAAGTGGGATGAAGTACACTTCTCTCATGACTATTCTGATTAAATGAAAAATGCTTTCTATATTTATGAGTAAAATACCACCTTCTTTTAGCAGATCTTTACCACTGATATAGGGTAGTGAGATGCATGTGAGTAAATTATTACTGACAGAGAAACCCAAGGGATGTCAAGGGGATGGCTACCAGCAGCTACAACAGTCTAAACTATGCCTCTTTTCTTTATTTTTTTAATTTAAAATTTTTTTTTATATTAAATCTAATTTATTGTCAAATTGGTTTCCATATGACACCCGGTGCTCATCCCAACAAATGACGTCCTCAATGCCCATCACCCACTTTCCCCTCTCCCCTACCCCCCATCAACCCTCAGTTTCTTCTCAGTACTTAAGAGTCTCTTATGGTTTGCCTCCTTCCCTCTCTAACTTTTTCCCCCCCTTCCCCTTCCCCATGGTCTTCTGTTAAGTTTCTCAGGATCCACATAAGAGTGAAAACATATGGTATCTGTCTTTCTCTGCCTGACTTATATCACTTAGCATAATATTCTCCAGTTCCATCCACGTTGCTACAAATGGCCAGATTTCATTCTTTCTCATTGCCAAGTAGTACTCCATTGTATATATAAACCACATCTTCTTTATCCATTAGTCAGTTGATGGACATTTAGGCTCTTTCCATAATTCGGCTATTGTTGAAAGTGCTGCTATAAACATTGGCGTACAAGTGCCCCTATGCATCAGCACTCCTTGGGTATCTCTTGGGTAAATTCCTAGCGGTGCTATTGCTGAGTCATAGAGTAGATCTGTTTTTAATTTTTTGAGGAACCTCCACACTGTTTTCCAAAGCGGTTGCACCAGTTTGCATTCCCACCAACAGTGCAAGAGGGTTCCCGTTTCTCTACATCCCCTTCAGCATCTACAGGCTCCAGAATTGGACCCACAAATGTATGGCCATCTAATCTTTGACAAAGCAGGAAAGAATATCCAATAGAAAAAAAGACAGTGTCTTTAACAAATGGTGCTGGGAGAACTGGACAGCAACATGCAGAAGGATGAAACTAGACCACTTTCTTACACCATTCACAAAAATAAACTCAAAATGGATGAATGACCTGAATGTGAGACAGGAAACCATCAAAACCCTAGAGGAGAAAGCAGGAAAAAACCTCTCTGACCTCAGCTGCAGCAATTTCTTACTCGACACATCTCCAAAGGCAAGGGAATTAAAAGCAAAAACGAACTATTGGGACCTCATCAAGATAAAAAGCTTCTGCACTGCAAAGGAAACAATCAACAAGACTAAAAGGCAACTGATGGAATGGGAAAAGATATTTGCAAATGACATATCGAATAAAGGGCTAGTATCCAAAATCTATAAAGAACTCACTAAACTCCCCACCCGAAAAACTATGCCTCTTTTCTTAAACATGGCTCAAGCAGTACATGCGTGAATCATAATGAAGGAAACTTCCTTTCATTTTTAAAAAACACAATCACTTACACCTCTTCAACTAGAACAACAGAATTCCAAATATTATATTTTCAAATTTAAACTAGAAAATCATGGTGGAGCCTGAGGGAGGGGAGAAGGAACTCAAGAGTGACTCTGAGATTGGTTGCAAGAAATGCAATCTCTACTTCTTTGATTTAAGGCTTATCAGTCATAGGGGGTGCAGTTAGGATTTATAAAACTTTAAAGGAAAAATAAAACTACATTAAGTGTGCATTTTTACACTGATGGTAGCATACAATAACTTACACTTTTGTAGTTATAGTCAAAGTCTATCCAAGTCTAAAGATGGCATTGGATTAAATACCTTTTGGTCATCAGCAGTGAGGTCTCCAAGTCAGGGTGAGAGGCCACTTTGTGAAAGTTTTGCTCATCATTTTGACAAGGATCTGCTAAAGATGTGCCTTTAGAGTTGACCACCTGATTAAGAAGTATATTGAATACAGACTTTTCTCTGTATTTCCAATCTGGCTACTTTGTTTTCCATTTTACTTCCAACTTAATATTTTTAAAAGCATACAGCTTTTCCTGAAAGTCTAAGGAAGCTTTTCACAAATTGTTCAGGACCTGCTTGGAGGCCTCCAGATGCATGTTTGGTTACACCAGTCTTTGCTAACCTTGAACATTCTAGGATCTAATCTGAAAATTTGGTGATTTCTACTGCCTTTGTTTTGCCTCATGTGAAAAATCAATCTTTTGCATACATCAAAACTTTATGAAGAATTTTAAGCCATAATTAGGGATGCATATTTAAAATTTAGTGATCCGTGTTGATAGCAATGCAAATAACTTGGCTACGGTGTAAAATGAATTACCAGAGCCCCTTTCTGGTGATGTATGATGAAGTTTGCATGTGGACAAGCAATGATAACTAATTAATATATGGCACGATTTGTTGTTTGCTTGGTATTTGGGAAGTATCTTATGGAATGTGTCAATAGCAAGATGCCTTCTCATTTCCAAAAAATGTTAAAATAGGAGAAAAATGTGATTATTACAATGGGGGAAATCAGCGTTTATCTATTGGATTTTATAGTGCCGAATTGGAGACACAAAAACATCAGAAAAGTAGTATTGAAATAGCTTACTGGCTTCTGATCTACCTGAGATAGTCCAGTTTCCACCCATTGTCCTGCCATCATTATTGATCTTTCATCGCAAAGGCATCCTGGCTTGAGTGATAATTTATACGGCTATTCTACTTATAGGACACTGTTGTTGGTGACAATAACAGTAATAAGTCTCAAGAGAATTGAAAGTTTGATATATAGTATATCTTAGAATGCATGTAATAAATTCATGTAATGTTCAGAAAAGCCCTATTAGAGAGGTCTTTCCTTTGTTGAAGAGGATATGAAACTCACTGAGATTAAATGGCCTGCCAAGAACATACAGCTAGTATGTGAGAGTACGAGGACTGCAGTGCAGATGTCCAGGGCAAATAAATTCTAGTGAGCTTAATAATCATAATAATAGCAATAGGAATCGTCATCATCATCATCATCATCATCATCATCATCTTAATAATAAAGCTACCATTTATCCAACAGAGGTTGGTGACAACTGTTTGTTCCATGGAGCACTTTGGCAGTCTGGTGAAGCCTATGGACATCTTCTCAAATATTTTTTAGTGCATAAATGAAATGTATAATATTATAAGGATATGAATTTTATCAGCACAGTTATCAAAAAGTTAAAACTAAATATGATATGGCCATGTTTTTTAAAAATGTATAAAATAAGATCTTACAGTATTATCTAATTATTACTGTAATCCCAAAGTAGTGATGAACATAAAGATTATTTTGAGATTTCTACAAGTCTAATGTGATATGAAAGTACCTGTGATTTCTATTGGCAACAAGGTGACAGTTTCTGCTAACTAGTGTGGTTTGTTACTTTCATTCATAATTGCAGGAAATTCTAAATTTAAGTTGGAGGTTAATGAAACTAAAGATGCAATTTTTTCCCATTTAAGTTCATAGACCACCTCCAAATTTATGAACCCGCCAAATTTGCCAGATTATGAACTCCTACCTTAGAATAAACCTGCAAAATAGCTGTTATCACCCCTGTTTTACAAATGACTACTCTGAAGCCGAGAGTAATTAAATGGTTTGCCTAAGATCTCTCACCTAACAACCAGGAAATGTGTCAAGTGACATTTTAGTGTCTGTATTCACCTCCTCCAGTTCCCCAGTGGCAACCACCATTGAAGTGGGGATTATAGTATCCATCCCACTTTGAGACTGACAACACCCGCAGGACTGTTATCCTGATCACATGTATCTCCTTCAAAAACCAGTGATACCCTGATCAAGATTGCAGATATCCAAAGAGAAATTTGAGGTGAGGGCTGTGCACCTGACTGCTTTCATTCAACTTGCCTTTTCTCATGCTCAGGCTTCCCAACGTGGTCCTCAGGTGGCTTCCCAGAATGATAATTATTTCCAACATATTTGGTGCTATTTCTACCGTAGCTATTTTCCTCTTCTACCTTTAGGTGATTACTGGGGCTGCTTATTACTATTCTCACATGAGGAAAATTGTTTTTCTATACCTCCCTTAGCTCAATACAGGTACCTATTTGGATACTTTTCTGTAATCACTATAATTCCTTAGCCTCCTTTTATCTAAACTATACCTATTAAATTTTCTTAACTCTTCTCAAAGCTAAATTGCCTCATCTGTTTATGATTTTCCTTCATTTTGTCTGAATACTTAAAAACTTACAAAGTATGCAAAGCAATTGTTAAAGCTCTAAGTAGTCCCAGGATGCATTTATTAGTTTCTATAATTGAGTCTTACTGATTACACCGTCTGTTATTATCCTTATGTTGTACTAAAGCATACCAAACCTTAAGGATTCCTTTAAAAAATATTTAATATTTGAGGGGCACGTGGGTGGCTCAGTTGGTTAAACATCCGACCCTTGATTTTGGCTCAGGCCATGATCTCGCAGTTCATGAAATCAAACCCTGCATCAGGCTCTGTGCTGACAGTGTGGAGCCTGCTTGGGATTCTCTCTCTCCCCCTCTCTCTGTCCCTCCCCTGTTGCACTCTCTCTCTTCCTCTTTCTCTCTCTCTCAAAATAAATAAATAAACATTTAAAAGTCAATAAAAATTATTTCGCATTTGAAGAATGCTATTTAAATACCCACTTGGTGATTCAGTTGTTTTTCCTCATCCTCTGCTCCTGCTATGAATGATGGCCATTTTATTCTAGTGAGTCTTGAGTGTTGAGGGTTCTCATCTTTGGTGGTCAAATGATGATGACGTAGGGTCTGCTAGAGATGTATTCAGCCCTTTTTCACTTGAGAAGGAAACAGCTTTTGCTGCATGGCTTCCAGGGTAAGAGTAGCTTATTATTCCATTATTGAAGGAGCCTGAGAAGTTTCACTCGTATTTAATGCCATTTTATATTGCTGTCGCTCTAGATAGCCTTCCTAGATGTATTTATTTGTGGCATTTATAATGAATCTTGTAAAAAATTTGTATATTTTTAAGAGCTTTATAAAATAGTCACTACAGATTCAGCTTACAACTTTAGTTGTTGAACCTGTGCTTGCTTGTGAAGGTTAAAAAAAGAAAAGAACAGAATCTGAAAAACTGCTGTTGCCTTATCACCAACACTAGCAGCCACATCATCATCATCATCTTCACCACCACCACTGTCACCCATAATAGCATCTAGTTATGGGTTTGCAGAGTTTGCAGGTACATATATATACACACGTGTGCGTTTTTAAACACATAAATACATATATTTAGTCATTAACTCAGCACATGTTGACTGAGAACCTTCTAAGTTCCGGGTACCACTTTAAACTCTGCCCTCATCTTGCCTCCATTCCAGGCATCAGGAGTGATAACAAACTGGATAAAGAGGTAAAGTGGTATGTTAGATGAAGGGGACAGCTGAGGAGTAAACTAAGATAAGGAACAGAGACAGGGTATGTGGGGAGGAAGTGGTCTGAGTTTGTGTTGCGGGAGAGCCAGGAAGTCTTCATCAAGATGGTCACGTTTGAGTAAAGATCTGAAGAAGACAACGAACTGAGCTATGTGGATATGTTTATATTTATTCTTTTAGAGATTGCCTAAGTTCTACTTCTGTCTTCTCTCCACTTCTCTCTTAGAAAGCTACATGTCTGAATGACTAGTTTCACTTAGCATAATACCCGCCAGTTCCATCCACGTAGTTGCAAATGGCAAGATTTCATTCTTTTTGATTTCCAAGTAATACTCCAATGTATATATACACCACATCTTCTTTATCCATTCATCCATCGATGGACATTGGGGCTCTTTCCATACAAAAAAGACAAAAAATCATATGACTTCACTCATTTGAGGACTTTAAGAAACAAAACAGATGAACATAAGGGAAGGGAAACAAAAATAATATAAAAATAGGGAGGGGGACAAGACATAAGAGACTCTTAGAGAACAAACAGAGGGTTGCTGGAGGGGTGGTGGGAGGGGGGAATGGGCTAAATGGGGAAGGGGCACTAAGGAATCTACTCCTGAAATCATTGTTGCACTATATGCTAAATAATTTGGATGTAAATTTTAAAAAATAAAAAATAAAAAAAATAAATAAAATAAATAAAATTAAAAACAAAGAAAGCTACATGTCTGGACAACATTATTTGGATACTTACAACACTATCATTTCTTCATTTACTCATTTGACGAGTATCATCAAATGCCACTTGGCAGGCCCTGGAGGTGCAGTAATGAACTAACAAGATCCCTGTTCTAACAGGAGCACTTCAGCTGAGGGGCTTTGCTCAGGCCAAACATCACCTCCTCTCCCAGGCTCTCCCCAATGTTTTCCAGTAGTTACCCTCCCTTATTTGTGCATGTCTCTTTCCTAAAACTCAACACATTTTTAATATCACAGCCAGTTATTGCCTCTGCTGGGAAACTCTGCCCTCTTACAAGGAAGCAAGCCTATTTTGTCATCTTTATATACAAATAAATTGTATTTGTATATACAAATAAATAGATTGGCAATATGGTCTATTACTAAATCTGGGAAACATTTGTGAGATAAAGGGGGCACTGTTAATAATCATGCCAAGACAAAGGATATAATCTGTGACTGCCAAGGGCAAACATGGATGTATGGTCACCCTATGCTCTGTTACTATCTCAGTAACTGTTGAATAAATACAGTTTGCTCCTGAGCAAACACCTTTACTGAAATATGACTTAATATTTTCCTTTTTGCTTTAATTGAGGATCAATATATAGGAAATGATGTTCGGAAAAGTGTTTCTGCCTCTTTTGTAAAACTGTTATTGGAGACTCTGTTATTTTCTTCAATGTTCCTCATATAAAGAGACACATAATAATAACTCTTAGAATTGAACGGTGGAAAAATTGTTGCTTTTTTCAAGGAGCTGGTGGTATGCTTTCTTTTCCTAGATAATGAGAGCTCTGTAATACATCAATCTTCCCTCTTACCCTGGCAGCTTAAGCTAGGGCTAAATTGTATCCTCAAATTGCGGTTAGGGTATCATGTCAGGTTTCCTGGTTGTGACTTTCTTTTTCCTCTGACATTTATTGAGCACCCACTATGTGCTGAGCTCTGTTATGTAAGTTGGAAATATAACAGAGATCCACACAGATTTGGTATTTGCTTTCATGGCATTTTCTTGGTTCTTGAGAGTTTTGATACTTTTTAAAAATATGGCATTAGGCCCTTTTCTTATAAGAAGTCTTGAATCCTTTCTGGAGAAGGTAGGTATAAAAATACAAATCAAATCAAGATCAGTAACCCAGCATATTAGATGGGAGTGTGGCGTTTTAGGCAGGGAAGGCAAGAGGAGAGGTAGAGCATGAAGTCACTTGAGTAGACCAAGAGCCCTAAAGCTCATATTTGCATATTATTGTGGGTTTGTGTGTGTGTGTGGGGGGGGGGGGGGGGGCGGTGGTGAGGTTTCAGACCCAATATTGTGCTTTTGAGGAAAAAAAACGGCATGCTTACAAAAACAAAATTACTTCTAAAACTGTATTTAACATCTTTACTAACATTAGTAAAGACTGCTTGATCAAAGAAAGCATATGAGAGTATTGTCATAATCCAAAAATACTGTGCTTGTCTACAGGCTGTAGAGAAAGTAGACTTAACTATTGTGTTTTAATATGATATCCCCCAGCATTGAATGAATATTTGAGTTCTAGAATATAGAGTAGTCTGTGTTTGCAGGACAAGAAAATAAGTACTGTATTTTTTAAAACAAATAACCTGTCCACTTATAGAAGGTGAAGTCGGCTGTTGGTCTTAGAGGAAGGCTTAAAGAAGCCGCTGTAGTCTTCCCAGTCAGGAGAAAGGGATTAGAAGTCAACAGGAAAGCACCGTTTTGGCTGGTAAAACACCATCATCAAAAACAAGAAACATGTCTTTGTGTTTATTTAGCAGGTAACAGTGTTGAGTAAGGAAGGTCAACTGAAGGATGGCTACCTCATTTAGGCAGTTCAGTTATTCTGTTTGGGCCTGGGGAAGAGGGGGAGTGTGATGGGTACAAGAGGAAACGCTGATGGGGAGATGCCATGAGAAGCAGGGGTTGAGAAGGATAGAGAGAAGGTGGAGAAGGCTGCTTTCACAGACCTGGCTGTATTGGAGACTTCTCTTCTGCACCTGCATATTGAAGTGTATATGCAACTGGTAGCACGAAACACCTGACCGATGTATTGTTTTAAAAGAATCAAAATGGTGGAGATCTCGAGTCCCACCGATTCTGAGTATTGATTATGTTGCTTTGACATGCAGGAATAAAATTTAAAACTGAGATTGACATTAGCTTGCCATGTAAGCTTTTTTTTTTAAGTCTATCTACCAAATACTCTAGATAACGCATTCTTTTTATTCCTAAAGGAAATGTGAATATAGTCAGTTACATTTCCTCTTATGATATAAATAAAATTCCTATTTCTTTTAGCCTATGTTTATGCCATATTTTCAGCCTCCTCTGCTCACTATTGTTACCATAGTGACATTTATGGAGGGATCATGTGTTTTCAGTAAGTTTAAAGGCTATCTATGGACTTTAACCACCTCAAGAGGAGAATTCACTGAGATCTAGAGTGCTTTGGATGACATTGTAAAAATTGGATTGCCTGAAAACACGGGTTTGTCTCACAACAGAAGCCTTCTGTGCATACATAGAGAATGATAGGGCTGGAAAGGGATCCTCAGAAGCCATTTATTCTGTACCGTCTCCAGGCGGAATGGCAGCTGAACCACAATAGGTGTCTGCACTTTTAGTAGTAACGTAACTTACCCTAGACTGCCCGTTCCCCCAGCCAGTTTATCTGTCAAATAGAAATAACCTATGGCCTTCCACTTTGTCATCATCCCTTTCCTGGCTCTCCCTTGGGTACTCAAGGATGTTCAAAACTGAATACTGGTGACCACAGACATAAAAGGCTGAACTTCAGGGTAGACCTGACCAGAAAGTAAAACCTATTCTTGGCTTTGCACAGCAGGGAGAAATTGCTTTACCTATTATTCAGTCATGACAGCTGTTTGAGCTGGAGCTCTGTGAAGAAACCACTGCTCCACTCCGTGAACTGGGAATTCCAAGGTCACTGGCATGGCTGGAAAGGATGATTGCAGCAACTCAGCCCACGGTATCATAAGACGATGTGCTTCTGAGAACTTGTTTTGAGCCTTCCACTGACCAAACAGCATCACCACCATCATTTATAAAATACTAACATTTATGGTGCAGGAAAGTGATACTGAGACATACTGGTCTGTGCCAGGGTGAAGTTTACTTCTTTGAAGATTGAATTGGGGAGGCTACATGATTAATTTGAATAATTAGAGGAGTCTCTTTACTTCTTCATTTGATCTTGGGATTGCAGTGCCACTTTAGGTAAAAACCAAAGATACGTCACCTACATCATGAGAAAATAAAAGCTTTTAAACAAAGAAGAAGCCACTCTGACTGGTGTGAGGTGGTACCTCAGTGTGGTTTTGATTTGTATTTTCCTAATGATGAGTGATGTTGAGCATCCTTTCATGTGTCTGTTGGCCATCTGGATGTCTTCTTTGGAAAAGTGTCTATTCATGTCTTCTGCCCATTTCTTCACTGGATTATTTGCTTTTTGGGTGTGGAGTTTGGTAAGTTCTTTATAGATTTTGGATACTAACCCTTTATCTGATATGTCATTTGCAAATATCTTCTCCCATTCTGTCAGTTGCCTTTTAGTTTTGTTGATTGTTTCTTTTGCTGTGCAGAAGCTTTTTACCTTCATAAGGTCCCAATAGTTCATTTTTGCTTTTATTTCCCTTGCCTTCGGAGACATGTCGAGTAAGAAGTTGCTGTGGCTGACGTCGAAGAGATTGTTGCCTGTTTTCTCCTCTAGGGTTTTGATGGTTTCTTGTCTCACATTTAGGTCTTTCATCCATTTTGAGTTTATTTTTGTGTATGGTGTAAGAAAATGGTCCGTTTCATTCTTCTACATGTTGCTGTCCAGTTCTCCCAGTACCATTTGCTAAAGAGACTGTCTTTTTTCCATTAGATATTCTTTCCTGCTTTGTCAAAGATTAGTTGGCCATACATTTGTGGGTCCAATTCTGGGTTCTCTATTCTATTCCATTGGTCTATGTCTCTGTTTTTGTGCCAATACCATACTGTCTTGATGGTTACAGCTTTGTAGTAGAAGCTAAAGTCAAATATTGTGATGCCTCCTGCTTTGGTTTTCTTTTTCAACATTACTTTTGCTATTCAGGGTCTTTTGTGGTTCCATACAAATTTTAGGATTATTTGTTCTAGCTCTGAGAAGAATGCTGGAGTAATTTTAATTGGAATGTAATTTAAGTATAGATTGCTTTGGTTAGTATTGACATTTTAACAATATTTGTTCTTCCAATCCATGAGCATGGAATGTTTTTCCATTGGCAAGGATGTGGAGAAACGGGAACCCTCTGGCACTGTTGGTGGGAATGCAAACTGGTGCAGCCACTCTGGAAAACAGTGTGGAGGTTCCTCAAAAAATTAAAAATAGAATTACCCTACAACCCAGCAATAGCACTACTAGGAATTTATCCAACGGATATAAAAGTGCTGATTCATAGGGGCACATGTACCCCAATGTTTACAGCAGCGTTTCAACAATAGCCAAATTATGGTAAGAGCCCAAATGTCTATCAACTGATGAATGGATAAAGAAGATGTGGTTTATATATACAATGGAATACTACTTGGCAATGAGAAAGAATGAAATCTTGCCATTTGCAACAATGTGGATGGAACTGGAGGGTATTATGCTAAGTGAAATAAGTCAGTCAAAAACAGAAATCATATGTTTTCACTCATATGTGGAATTTGAGAAACTTAACAGAAGACCATGGGGAAAGGGAAGGGGAAAAAATAGTTTCAAACAGAGAGGGAGACAAACCATAAGAGACTTTTAAATACAGAGAACAAACAGGGTTGGTGGGGGGTGCCAGGGAGAAGGGAAAATGGGTGATGGGTATTGAGGACCTCACTTGTTGGGGTGAGCATTGGGTGTTGTATGTAAGCAATGAATCATGGGAATCTACTCCCAAGAGCACACTGTATACACTGTGTGTTAGCTAACTGGACAATAAATTATATTAAAAAAATAAAATTAAAAAACAAAGAAAGAAGAAAGCCAAATTTGAGGGGAGAGGAGATGTTGTTGAACTTGAATCTATATTTCTGAAGAAGAATCGCCTGGAATTTTATAAAAGCAAAGAACACAAACATCATCTTTGTGTTTATATTAGGGAGTAAGCATTTTAAAGCGTGCAGTATGTATTTTAAACATTTTTTTCTTTTTAATCTTTCATTGCATCTAAAGAATGCTAATAGTTACCAAATTGTTCTTTGGCAGAGTAACCTGGTCCTCTCAGAAAAGAAAAAAGAAAGGAAGTGTGATAGGATGTGATTGTAGCACAAGACAAAATTATGGGTCCTCAACCCTGAGCAGATATTACCTAATCCAATGATGCCAAACTAAGTTACCCGGGAGCATCTTCCCTCATTGCGTTATGTACATTACACAGCAATGAACAACAGTTTCCATGGCTCCTAATAATGAGACTTTTCTCTTTATTACGAGAGCAAAGTGGGGGCTTACAGATAATATCTGAGCTTATCTTTGAGCTGCTCAGCCTCCTCATCTACGTACCACAGCTTCTCTCAACTGGTGCTGGTTATCTCAGGAATAAAGTTTTCAGTCTCTAGAAACGGATTTCTTCCTACAGCCTGAAAACAGAAGGACAAAGATCTTGTTATGTGCGCTAAGATGGTTGAGTGGAACGAGCATGACTCCTGGCCTGTCACTAACTGTGATCAGCTTTTCAAATCCACATGGAGTGCATTCCCAGCAACTCGTGGCGTAGTGAGGAACACGGATGTTTGTAATGACGCATTCCCGAGAAGCAGCAGTTCTAACGGCCCAGTGACCTAGCTTACTCATTCCAGTTTCTTTGTGCAGAGACCTTTTATTTTCCCGAGTCCTTCGCCATGTGCTAACAATTAGACAGTGACTCCATAAATGAATGCCATGGATGGTGGGTGATGTGTTTTCTTAGTTCTTTATTGAAAACATATGGAGATGTTTATATATAAATAGAAAACAATAGAATGCTGCCATCATGTTAGCAGCAGCTAATAAAATTCTACATGAATAGAAATTAAACATGTCTCTACCTATGCCAGAATTCTGGTTTACTGACATCTGAATATCCTGTGTAATTCAGCTTGAAAAGATGTTTTATTATTTTAGGCTTTTTATTCCTAGTTGGGAGGAAATTGTGGGGCAAGACTTGTTTGCTTTTTGGGGATTTTTGTTTTGTTTAGTTTAGTTTTTGTTTTGTTTGCTCTTTCCTTTGCTTAATCAAATTACTTTATTAGCAGGGATGATAAATTCTGCCCAAGCAGACCTTTTATTATGATCATGAAAAATAACTTTAAACTCTACCCATTTGTTTAACTACAGTCCCTGTATTTTTAAATTAAAACCGAGGACTTGTGGCCTGACACTTGGGAGAAAGCTTCAGCAGACAGGGTGGTGGAGGGTGGAGAGCTTTGGAAAGCAGACCTCTGCATCTGAATTCTGGCTGCTCCACTGACTGACAGGGTAACCTTGGAAAAGTTAGGTAATGTTACTAAACCTCCATTGCTTCCTCTGTGAAATGAGAACTACAGTACCGCTTGTCTCACAGAATGGTTGTGAGAATTACCTGGCATAAGCTGGAAAGCATTTCCTACAATATCTGGTAATAGGCAGCCCTGAAAAATGCCACCTGTCATCTTTGTAACAGCTAACTGAATGGTTTATGGGGAGACCATCCTTGAAAGTTTGAGAAGTATAGATGCTCAGTAGTAAGACCAGTGAGGACAACCTTATTAAGTGCAAATTCTGCACCAGGCTTCACCATGAACTCTTTCTTACAACTCCATGAACTGGCTGCCATTGTCATGCCCATTTCACAGAGGAAGAAACTGAGAGGTTACATAGACGGCATGAAGTCACACAGCCAATGACTGATTCATCTGAGAATTGAACCCAGTCTGAGTAATTCCAAAGCCCATACTCTTTTATCTCTCTGCTAAGCTGGCTGCCTCACATACCGTTAAAAACTTCATTATATACATTATTTCTTTATGTTCCTAGCAACATCCTGTGACATTGTACAGGGGCATTCACAAACTGTGGAGTCCCTGTCCCTAGGACGTCTGTTCATTTGCAGCCGAATCAGAGGGCCAAGAAGTTCTTAATGCACATTTTGTGAAGAGCTCTGGCAAGTTCAACTCACGCAGCCACTCTCACTGTGGTCCACGAAGGTCTTACCTTTGAAGGTGCTCAAAGCTCCACGTGCACTGGCTCATTATTCAAGCTTTGAAAAAGAGCATTTCTCCCACCCTACCGATGGAGAAGCCAGAAGCCAAGATGACAAGACTTGGGGACAGAGAGAGAAAGCCAGTGACCCCCTTGGTAGTCCAGCATGGAATAGAATAGCGTGGGTCCAGGGCTGTGTCGCCTCACCAGGCTGCTCCATAGTGTTGGGTCTCACAGCCAAACTGCTGCCTAGCCCCACTTTAACCTAAATAGTGCGACACTAGGAGCACTCTGTCTAATTTTCTTGTTGGAAGGATGGGATCTTCCTGTAGTGTGGGAACCCTCACATATAAGATTATCCGATTATGTTTTCATTTACAGATTATTGTGATGTTTCTATTCTCTTTTTTACAGAGGGTAGAGTTTGGGGTAAGAAGTAGCAGGACATATGAGGGGAGAAGGTTAGGACTGCCAAATAACATGTCAACTTGCTGACCTAGCATCAGTGTGCTAGCTAAACAAGCCCTGAATGTGAGACATTAATGCAAATATTGTGCATATTATTAACTCTAATGATGCTGCTGTTGTGCAGTAGCCACAGCTGAAAGCTGAGATGACACATTTGATTATAAGTGCCTCAGGTCCTTCTCTGAAAATCACCATGAAGACAGAAACCTCCTAGAAACGAGAGTGGAAATGTGAGAAGACTTCTGCTTTGTTAACTTTATCAATCATTAGCAACAAAGCATGTTGCTAATCCCACGGGCCACCCCATTCAGTCCTATAATTGCCTGCAAGACCCTCCTTTAGAATCCACCATTCCTGTTCTTGCCCTTGTAACAATAGTACGCTTCCATGGCAAGTTAGGAGATCATCGTAAAAAGGAATCTGTTCTAGAAAAAAAAACATGCAGCCCTCAGACTGTTATGTAAGTGAGAAATCATTCTAATTCAGAACAAGCCTTACTTATCACTCCATCCTATGCTAGTGATGGCAGTGTGGAGTCCTGGGAAGTGTAGGATTCCAGACTCAGCTCTACCATTTGCAACTGTGTGACGTTGAGCAAATCACTTGACCTCTATAATCCTCATTTCCTTTTCTGTAAAACAGCATCAACCTTATAAAGCTGCTTTGTCTACTTTATGGGTTATAGAAGCAGATAAAAGGAGATTGCAAATGTGAAACCTCTCTGGAAGCCCTGTGCAAATGTTATTAATTGACTTTTACTGGGTGAGTATTAAGGAATGGTTAGCGGTGCCATCCAAGGATAGCGTGGGAATAACTCAACCAGGTAGTTGTTGGTAGTAGACCAGTCTTGGAGAAGTGAATGGCTCCTGAGAAACAGAAGGTCAGGCTAGTTTTTAGGTCCTTAAACTTGTGAGTCTTAGGGCTGTGTGGCAATTTAGTTGTGCAACCTGGCAACAGCGTCTTATATTCTAAGCCCTTGCAGTGACAATACAGCCTACACGAAACCACTGTGGGCTTTCTTAGCAGACTTTATTTGGAAAGAGCTTACAAACTAGTGGCCTGACACAGTTGCCAGGGTTTCAAGTGCTCTGGTTGTACACCAGAGAGAGCAGTGCTTCATGTGTTGTCCTATTAGCTCCCTCTCTGGGGATTCAACAAATGGAACAACAACATCAGAAATCCAAGACAGACCTGTCGGTTTGATGCCTTTAAGCTTCAGCAGAACTCACAATTAAAATAAGATCAAATACTCATTTAGAGGAAAGAAAAACGGAGAAATAGGTCCGCAGGGCATACCTTCTTTCGTCTGAGCATGACTCACACTATCTGGAGGTACCTACCATGTAGGAGGAATCGTATCCTGGTACACACTAGGCATTTAAGAAAATTGGTGGAAAGACTATTATTGCTAGCAGAAACAATTGAGTACCTTCAATATTAAGCCTTATATTTCCTTTCATTATATTTTTTAATCCTTCCAAGTCAACTTGTGTTTGGCAAATCCCAAGATGAGTAATTGTACATCTCAGAGCACTTAACTAACATGCAGACCAGACCCGAGGTCAGGCAGAGAAGCGTGTGTTTTGGTAAGAACTGCCGAGGAGATAAAGCATTTGATTATTATTGTTTGATAGTTCCCAAGGAGAAAGCACAGAGGCAACAGATAACGAATCAAACACTTTTCTCTTCTGTTTAGGCAAATATTTCCAACTACAGCCTGGTGATGGAGTCTGATCTGGGAACCTTCTTACCCTCTGGGCTGCAATTCACTGGGAGCGAAAAGGCCAGGACCATCGTGGAGGAGGTCATGAGCCTGCTGCAGCCTGTCAACATCACACAGGTCTTTAGGGCTGGAGAAGGGACAGACATTAACTTCTGGATCCAAGCTGGAGTGCCTGGTAAGACCAAACGATGAAGTTGGTGTTCCTTAGGTTCTGCTACTGATTTAAAATAAAATTGCTATTCAAACATGCCACAGAGGATACTAATAGGCCAGTTAATACACGGAAACTCTAAGCTTTGTCCATAATCTGATGACTTCCAGACTTGGAATAATAATACTCATTTGTATTTTTTTTCTAAATTATAAGTTCCTCACTCCCAGAAATTCTGCTTTACTGATTCCTGGATTGCACCTACAAATATGTTTTTTTTTTTTTTTTTGGTTATTTTTTAAAACAGGTATCTAAATGGTGATCTCATGACCAAAATTTGAGAAATCGAGTACAAAGCAATTATTACTACTAATATGCTTCTAGTTCTAGCTCTGTGATATGAAATCTTTGCTGACCCAAATAATTCCCTACCCAAATACCATGGAATCTGAAATTTTACCAGTAGAGCTTTATTTTTTGAGGGTAGGGTACTTCCTACTCATCTTTTTTTCTTAATGAAAACTCTTGGACATAAACTAATCTCACATGATCAGTGATTTATCAGGTTGATATTTTTAAGACAAGTCCTGGGGAAGGATAAACTTACAGAATAGGAGTTGGCCTCAAGAGGTCACAGAACTAGAACGTGAAACAGTCTTCGTATACTACTTCTCAAATTTGCCCTAGACTGGCCATGGGAAAAGGTTATTGATGAGATGAACTGAAGTTGTTCCCTCCTTATATCCATAATCAAAAACATTGTTAAAGGGGCGCCTGGGTGGCTCAGTCGGTTAAGTGGCCGACTTCAGCTCAGGTCATGATCTCGCAGTCTGTGAGTTCAAGCCCCGCATCGGGCTCTGTGCTGACAGCTCAGAGCCCGGAGCCTGTTTCAGATTCTGTGTCTCCCTCTCTCTGACCCTCCCCTGTTCATGCTGTCTCTCCCTGTCTCCAAAATAATAAACGTTAAAAAAAAATTGTTTAAAAAAAAAAACATTGTTAAAGGATCTGTTTGTATTATGCCATTCAGTAGTTTTAACGTTACTGTTTCCAGAACTATTTCTGTTGCTACAGAGCATTCATAGGTGCAAAATAGATTTCACCAATAGCATGCTGCATGGATTTAAGATTTTTAAAAAGCTTATCCTTAAGATATTGTATATTTTTAAAGCATATTTTAAGTTTGAAGGTTTATAATAATCTTTCATAACTAAAAATAGAAGGAGCTTTCCTTTATTCTAATACGAGGACCTAGATTCTGTTTCATGGCATGTGTACATTTTAACCATATTTTGAAATATCATTTGCATTGATGGGGCTGTGCATCATCTGGACAGATCTGAGACTCCTCACATTTCTGTCAGTTCTAATTATGATCAAGGTCTAAGGGAAGGCAATTTGCCCTTTTAAGCTATATGGAATAATTTGTTTGAATTTTAGATTTTTCCCAAGGCTTAACTTTTTTCATAGGGATGTTCTCAAAAATTGAGAAAGCCTGAGTAAGTTTGTGGGGTGGTAAATGTGAGGAAAAGACTGACAGACTGTGGGTGAATTGAAGTGGAGACCGGGGGTGTGTGGAGGGCCGGGGAGGAGCTGAAACCAAAACCAGAAGTAGAACAAAGAAACTTGTAAAATCTCTGCTCCCAGGGTCGCTTGCTTTCGTTGCACTGGGTAATTGAGAATTTGCTCTAGCTTTATTCCCTCCGTGTAGATGTTCATAAGAATGGTTCTGTTTGCAATTAACAGGTTGGTTTGATTGTCTTCACAAAGGTAAGGAGGCCTTTTCCTCTTGCCAACGTGAGGTCAGATTTGATCACCAACTAATGGAGTGGAGTGGGGAATTTGAGCTCCATTATGGTTTCTTGAGAATTAATGCAAGTTACAATTTCTTGAGCTCTTGTTACTGATCAGGCACTCCATGAGGCTTTTGTAGACACTCTTTTTTATCCATACAACCATGCTAAGGGGAAGGTACAGTCATCCCTATTTTGCAATTAAAGAATCAGATTCAGAGGGACTAAATAACTTAGCCAAGGCTATCCTGCTCTTAAGGGCAAAAGTTATCCTGAGACCAGGCCACTTTGTTTTCAAGGCTGGTGGCCCTTTTCCCACAATGTGCAGCAACACAGGGGAGTCTGGAATGCTGAGATGGCCTTCCAAATCTATGGCAGTGTCTGAAATGTTTGTCTTACTCAGCTCTTACTTATGCAAAGGATTTCAGTTCATTCCTGCTCTAGAAAATTTTACCCCTGGGGAAAGGAGTTTGTTATTGTAAATAACTACTTATTTCTTCTAACATTCTTTGTTCCACTCCCCTCTCTACCTCGGTGGATCAGGAAGGCTTATAAAACGTCAGTGGTTCATTTAGACTGCAGCTAATGTTTCCTGGAATTCTTTTTAATTTCCTTCAGAATACTGTAAGATGGAACCAAATTATTTCTGTCTTCCCCTATTACCATTAAGCTATCTTTTGATATTTCAAATTTGGTCTATTTCTGGAAGAAATGATGGAACTGCTTATATTGTGTCTCTTTTTACCTACTGAAAATTCTGGAATTTTAGAAAAAGATGAAGAACCATAGTTAATCAGAAAAAGAAATAAAAATATGCCAGCTGTATGTATACCCTCTATTCATGAAAACCTGGCAAGTTACAGTAACTTAAACCTAAAGATGGTATTTGAAATATTAATTATGATTTAAATAACTGCTCACCTAACTTTTGAAAAATTAATGAGAAATAATGTCCCAAACACCATCTTTCTTCTTTCTCTTTTTCTTTTCTTTGCTCCACTGACTCAATAAGTATTTATTGAGCCCCTACCATGTCCTATGCCTATCAAATTTCTGTAGTCTGATGGCGGGCCCCATTTTTTTTCATGTTCCTTGTGTACTCAATAGTGAAATACTAATTAAGAACACAGATAGAATTAAAATTCAACATGATTTTCATTAATTATAGAAGCCAAGTAGATTGATTGATGAAAGAAAGGTTCATCTTTGGAGAAGAGAGATGCTGTCCTTCATCCATCTATATGATATCCATAATGGACATAATAACTATCAACATAAAGATAAGGCTTTGGAGGGAGGAAGTTTGTTTTTTTAAAGTATCTTAGATGTGTTTTCCACATAAACTGGCTATTCTAGATATTTTTACACTCCAACCTACTCCCATTGCTACTTCCTTCTGTACTCCTTCCTATTCTTCCCTTCCAAATCCTAGATGCTCTTTAAGGTTCACTCTGTTTTCATCAGTATCCATGAATCCTTCCGCAACAGCCCATGGCACTCTATTGCTTTTCTAAATTTCCAAAATACTTTTGTGTCCCACAATCTGGCATTTGAATTACACACTAATATTGTTCTTGGATTACTAGGAGTACCCAGTGATGAATTCTTTGAAGTTAAAGTCAATGGTTTCTACTTTTCTTCTTCTGTAGTTCTTAGCTTAATTTTGGGAAACATTTAAACTCTTGTAAATCTGACATGAGAGGAGAAAACAAAACCACAGAAACAATTATTTTCTCAACACGCTTCGGGTCCCTCATCTTAAGACTGTGGAGAAAATGAAGGATGCTGAGAAAAGAGATATAAAGGTAGAAAAAATAGTAGAAGATTGGCATAAATTAGGGAGGCTACAACAGTTAGGATTATTTCCCTTAAAGGAATAAAGACTGAAAGGAAATGCTGAATAATATCTTCTAGTCTTTAATGATTCTCATACATTAATGGTAAATAGTTCTCTGACTCTTTCAAACACAACACAAGAGCATGGCTTAGAGTGGTCTAAGAGAGATTTTGGTTAGTCTCTATTCAAAAACTCTAGAGAGCAGAGAGACTTTCCATCTTAATTTTTTTTTACCTGATTCTCTAATTACAAGCTCCAGGTTAGAACAAGAGGAGTCTATTTCATTCGGAATATGTCAGTAATGAGATATAATCCACATTTTCCAAATGTCCTTGCATGCATCCTTCTCAGACATCTTCTTTCTTTAGAAACTCTTCTATGAAATATACATTAATGAAAAAATTAGATACTCTCTTAATGTGACCTGAAGGAGTGAGCCTACCCTATTCCATACCTACCAATAAGAGTTTCCTCTGCTTCAAACTCTGAGTCAACCTTTTTCTAATATTGTTGGCATGTGGTAGACAGTGCGCTGGAAAGAATTAGAGTGTGTTTTCTGGCTTTATAGTGTCTAACTGCATGGGCTGTCTTAGGCAAATGATGTCATTTTTCTCAGCCACGCTCATTTTTTTCTTTATATTTTTTAAATTGAAGTATAGCTGACACATGTTGCATTGGTTTTAGGTGCACAACATAGTGATTTAACAAGTCTATATGGTATGCTGTACTCACCACAATGTAGCTACCACCACAATCTGTCACCATACAATCCTATTATAATACCATTGACTATATTTCCTATGCTTTGCCTTTCATCTCCATGATTTACTCATTCCATAACTGGAAGCCTGTTCCTCCCACTCCCCTTCACTCATTTTGCTCATCCCTCCAGCGCCCTTCCCTCTGGCAACTACATTTGTTCTCTGTATTTATAGGTCTGTTTCTGCTTTGTTTCTTCATTTGCTTTGTTTTCTAGATTTCACATATAAATGAAACCATATGATATTTGTCTTTCTTTATCTGATTTATTTCATTTAGCATAATACCCTCTAGGTTCATACATGTTGTTATGAATGGCAATATCTCATTCTTTTTTGTGGCTGGATAATATTACATTCATGTATATACATATATATATATACATATATATACACACACATACATATATACACACATATATATACACATATACACATACACATATACATATATACACGTACACACGTACATATATCACATCTTCCTATTCCATTCATCTATTGATGGGCACTTAGGTTGCATCCATATCTTGACTATTATATATAATGCTGCAATAAACATAAGGGTACATATATCTTTTTGAATTCATGTTTTAGTTTTCTTTGGGTAAACACCCAGAAACAGAGTTACTGGATCATGTGGTATTTCTATTTTTACTTTTTTGAGAAAACTCCGTACTGTTTTCCACAGTGGTTGCACCAATCTACATTCTCACCAAAAGTGCACATCCTCATCCACACTTTTTCCCCCATATCCTCCTCAACACTTGTCATTTCTTGTCCTTTTAATACTAGCCATTCTGAAAGGTGTAAGGTGATGTCTCATTGTGGTTTTGATGTGCTTTTCCCTGATGATTAGTGATGCTGAGCATCTTTTTGTATCCGTTGGCCATCTGTATGTCTGTACTCATTTATTATTAAGCATTCTTACTAGTTATCTACTGTATGGCACTAGGGAATCAGTAGTAAAGAAGATAGATAAGATCTGTGCTCTCACAAACTATACATTCTATTGAGTGAGACTTGGTTATCTTATATGCAAAACAAGTATGGTAACCACCAAGCCACAATATGTACTCCTCCTCCTCTGTCCCCTATCTCACTGACTGGCACCACCATCCAGAAACCACAGAGTCATCATCCATTACATACAACAGAATGGTCTCCAAGTCCCACTTACTCTGAATTTCATTTGTTTCTTAAACCTGTTCACTTCTCTCCACCACACAGACCTGTCTCATCAGTATTCACTGAGTTTCCTATGGCAGCTTCCTACTAACACCCCAGCCTGCGTTCTTAGACCCCTTCCATCTAATTGGCTCACTGCTTCCAAAATGAACATTCTAAATTGAAAATCAATCTATTAGTTGGGTTGCTTTTCCTTGAAAAATAAAACAGAAGAAAAGAGAATTTTAAATTCACTTAAAAAGAGCTCGGGAATGAGTGGTTATACAACACTTGATTTAGTCCACTACCACATCAAGGACCTTGGTTCTTTACATCTTTCAATTTTGCCTTCCTTAGCATGTTGACTTTTGTCTTCAGACTAGTCCCCCCCCACCCCATGTTCCCAAGATAGCTGCAGTTGCTCTAAGCAACAAATTCTCACACACTGTGCAACAGTGGAAGAGAGAATGTCCATAATGGATATCTCTTTTTAATCGTGAGCCAATCTCACCCAGAAGCCGCAAAGCAGATTTTTTCCGTAGTCTCATTGGCCAAAATTGTAAAACATGCCTGTGGCTAAATTAGGCAGAGGCGATGGAGTGGAATTACCAACACTGGTTTATTTTGATCAAATTTTACTTTCTGGGCCTAGAGTGGGGCCCAGTCACCACTGAAAATGTAGCCTCCTGATATACAAGAAAAATTGGGATTCCTTAGAAAGAAGATGAGGATTTCCTCTGGTAAGCAACTAAGAAAAGCTACAATATCTGTTTGTCTCTGCTTCTTGCTTAAAATCTTTCAACATCTCCCCGTTGTCTTCAGAGTATAATCTTTACCTAGCATGGAATTCAAGGTGTTTCTTGTTCCACTCTCTGGTGTGCGGCCACCACACCAGCCATGTCTGGTGTCATGGCTCCCCACCCGTTTCTGTTAATCTCCTGTACAAATCTCATTCCCCGAAGTTCCTGGTATACCTGTGCTCTCCCATTTCCTTGCCATTGGACCCAGTTGGTTTTGTTTTCTTCAGCAGCTAACTCCTATTCATCTATGGTTCAGCAACTTGTTCTCCTCTCACAAGGCTTCTTTACTCCTACTGATCTGGACAAGTGTACCTTGGGTATGCCCCCATAATGCCCTCTCCTTGCGGTGTTTACTCTTTTCACCGTAAGGTGATTGATTGTGAGTTCCTCAGAGTTCCAAGTACCTGAGAAGTGCCTGGCCCTCGACAAAGTGTCCATGAATCAAATGCTGAGTAGGTAGGGTTTAGGTTTGTAGAAAGAGTAGGATAATGTGAAAGAGGTTTATAAACTCTAATGCCATAACTATAAGCTGTGATTACTTTAGGGACAGCTTTGCTTCATTGAGCTGTCCTCTTTCTTCACATATTGTATTGTTTTTAAAATCACAATTTCTTTCATCATTTTATGATTAAAAAGTTCAGACTCCATATTGAAGTACCAAATATGCAGAATACTCAGAATTTCACATATTTTCCATCTTGTTTGTTTCTAATACCTCATATGACATTAAACAGAACTAAACAAAACTTTCCATTTCTACATTTCCAAAGGCCTCTCTTCTAATATGTTCCAAGAAAGGAGAAGGTCAGGACACAAGCAGGAATGGTAATGTAAAATAAATTGAAGGTCCAACCTCTGAACCCAGGACTCGTACGTCTCCTAGTCCCCAGATGGAGTAGTCCAACACTGCATCTCTATGCCCCTTTCTGTTCCTGATTAAGAGATTCCTCCTTTGTGGTGGAAACGCTCTCTGCCAATAATGTTTAGAGAGATCATTCCTGGTTGGTGAGCAGACCTCGCCCCACTGGGTACATGAAAAGAGCAATCTCTGGTTTGTGACTCTAGCCTTCATTTAAACAGGTGGGCAGTTTCATTCCATCCTCAAGCATGTCTCAAGTGTAAACCAGGTGCTCTAGACACGTAGGACAGACATGAAAAAGATTTAGTACGTCTCTGCTCTTGTAGAGTTTACATTGTAGGAGGTGGGGGAGGGAAAGAGGAAGGAGAAGAGGCAGACTACAACAAAGAAATCAAGAATGAGAAGAAATATTAGAAAGAGAGAAGGGTAACACAGGCAATTATAGCAGGTGGCTGCCTCTTATCTCCAGCTCAAGTGAGTCAGAGCTCTTGCTTTAATATTCCATGACTGCTATATGCTAGATAGATATGTATACCATCCACATCAATAGTACACTATTGGAAATTGCTCATCAAAATAACTAATAATAGTTTTCCCCCTTGCAGTCGACCTGCTTCAACTCCACAGAAGCCATTGAGTATTTTGACCAAAGCAGACCTGGCTCATGCCTCTGGTATGACTGACTACAGCATAGGGGCAGAACAAGGCATTTTTTACACTATTGGGCAGTTAGTCACACACTGCTTTATGAAGTCTCTTCTGTTGTTACCTGGAACTGTTTTTAAAGCACATATTTTCACTTTAAAGTTAATATACTTTGTATTTTATCTTCTTAACTGAATCAAGGACGAAGAGAGTATTTCATTCATACTTATATACCCACAATACTCACTATTACCTGGCACATGATAGATATACAGCAAATGGTTGCTGATTAGATGTATCGATTTGGAGAGGAACACAAGAAAAGCTACATCACAGTAAAAGGAAGCTTTTGGTATAGCACCAAGATAAATACTACATGCAGAATAACTGTAGGAGCTCATAAGATGGGAGACAGGAAAGACCTGGAAAAGGAGAGCTTACGTTGGCTATTGAAGACTATCTAGTATCAGAATGGACAGAAAGGGTAGAGAAGGGCAGTTCTGGTGACAGAAATAGTATGAACAAAAGCAGGTGTCCCCACTGGGAATGGTTAGGGGAATAACGTCACTGAGCAGAGGATTCATCTTGGAGAGCAGTGGGTGGTAAGAACAGTTGAGTATCTCTGGGCCAGATGAAGAAGAGGCATAAATTTCGGGTAGAAAACTCTTGTAGCTGATGCAAAGTCACCAGAAATCTTCAGCAAAAGAGGGAGTTGACGAGAACAGTGTTTTAGAAGGGAGTCCATAAAGTTCATACCAGTGGATACCCCGTCACAGTCAGGCAGGAGACTCACTGAGAGGACTGGGAGTGAGAAGGCAGATTGAGGAATTGCAAAGACAATTGCTGTAGAAAATCAGAGGAAAACATGAAATTATTCCTCCACTTTCTGCATTATAATGACTCTCAAAACACTATGACTTAAATTTCTCTCTCAGCTGTTTTCCATGCCTTCCAACGATGTAGCCTAGAAAAATTTCATTTCTCTAATTGCCCCTATCAGGGTCTCAAGGTTAGTTCTTCTGGATTCCCCATCCTATGCATTTGAATTTCTGTCAGTTTCGCCTAATACTTTACAGATACTCAAATTAACTTCTTATGTAACACTTCATTCAACAGGTAGCTATATTATAAATAAATTATGGAGGATACAAAAATAAGAGGAGACCCCTTTTCTCTAGGAGTTCACCAGCAAAGACTGACTGTGAGTTAGTTTACTTAATAATCACAAAAATAAGGAGGAAGACTTCATCATGGAAAACTAAATAAAGCTACATTGAAAGTTTCTGAGGAAAAAACCCTTAAAATTATATGAAGGCCAGTAGAGTCGAAGGAAGTAGGACCTCAAAATATGTATCCTCCTTGCCAGCTACATAAACTTTGTATATCCCTACTTTAAGTGTTAGATTGTAAAATTCAGAATGGCCTGGCATACAAGATTATTTTAAATTATGAATTTAAAAATTTATTACAGAAAATTTCAAGTGGATACAAAAGTAGAATAATTAATGAATCCCCATGTATTCATCACTTCAGGAATTCTTCATTCGTGGTCAATTATATTTCATCCATACCTTAGTCACTCTCCTACACAGAGATTATTTTGAAGCAAATGCCCACCTTTATATTATTTCATTTGTAAATATTTTAATTTGTATCTCTAAAAGGTAAGGACTCGTGTGTGTGTGTGTGTGTGTGTGTGTGTGTGTGTGTGTAACTACAATCTATTATTCCTCCTAAAAATATTTTACAATCGTTTCTTAATATCATACCAAATATAGGGCCAGATTTCAAATGTTTTCAATTGTGTGCAAACTGTTTCCCCCCTCCACAGTTTTCTTTGTTAAACCAGGATTCGAATAAGGTTTAAACAATGTAATCAGTTGATGTGGTTGGTATCTCTTAAGTCTTTTTTAATCCTTAGGTTTTACCTTCATCTTTCTTCTTTCTTGCTGCTTGTTTGTTACAGAAACCAAGTAATTTGTCCCTTGGGATTTCTTTATAGTCTGGATTTAGCTAATTCCATTCCCATGGAACCATTTAACATGTTTTCACTCTCCCATATATTTCCTGTGAATTGGTGGTTGAAGCTAGAGGCTTCATCTGATGCAAGTTTGATTTTTCTTTACTTTTTTTTTTTTTTTTTTTTTTTTGGCAAGAATACTTCTTAGGTGCTGCTTTTTACTTCCATCAGGAGTAGTATATACTTGCCTCTCTTTTTTTGATGTTAACAGTCATTGAAGGTTATTTCATTGGGGTTGCAAATGGTAATTTTGATTATTAGTTGAAACAATTCTATAAAAAAGAGCTTTCCCCTTATTGACTGTCTGATCACCCTTAGGTACTTTCATTTAATAAAGGTAAGATAAATATTTCATTCTTTCCCTTTACTTACCTATTTTAAAATGTACTAGTTGGTTCCTTAGTATCCTCCAAAAATAACTAATTGGATTATTTTTTGCTATTGCTGTTTACTATTAGATTTAAAAATATAGATGTGCTTCATTCTGTTGCAGTATGTTTATTTTATGCTCAAATTATCCTATCTCTGGCCAGTGAGAGCCTTTTAAAGCTGGTCCCTGAGTCCTTTTGACTTGACTCTTGTAGTTATTGATAGTGTTCTAGCTTTGTGATGTGACAAAATGTTCCAGACCATCTTGTATATTTCCTTCCCCAGATCTGGAATTAGCTATTTCTCCAAAGAGCCCAGTTTCTTCTAGTATGTCATGGTATTTAGAGGCCACAGTCTGAACATTAAGTGTGCTTATTGCTAGTGACTTGGTCAATGTTTCTAGGTCATTTCAGTGGAAAGAACTAGGAAATATGTATATTTTTTCTCTAAGAAAAAGTATATTATGAAGTGTATTTCCAATTAAATCTCAGGATTACAAAGTTGTACCTTACCTCACTGATGTTATATCTGCATTTCCTTTTCCCTTGCCAAAATTCCTGGTTCTTAATGCAACAACATAGCCACTCATTTGCCTTATCCCACAACACACACATAGTAGTTTCAGAATAACAATACCACACAACCAGTAACAGCATGATTATTGAAAGCAGTTTGTTTATTATAGGATTATTTGTCTTTAGTATGTATATTCCTCTAGAGATATACAAATTTCTGTTAACCTACAATACAAATTACCCTTAATGTGATATCATTGCCGTTTTTCATATTTTTGTCTTAAAACCCAAAACTACTAATTTTCAAAATGTTTAAATGCCTATTTATAATTTTTCTTTATAAATCAAAAAAGAGGTTACAGATAGGAATGATTATGAGACTTATTAAAATAATTACCTTGAGTGTCATCATTGAATTCTCAGGATATACTACTGCGTACTCTTTCTTCTTAGACCTGACTCAGACAGTTTCACAATTTTATTCATTCATTCGTTCATTCATTCATTCAAGAGATACCTAATAAATATTATATGACATTCAGGCAAGAGGAATAAAGAGGGAATTTAACATGTATTGAGTGTCTGCTATGTCTCAAGTGTTATTCTAGCTGTTTTACATACATTATCTCAAAATTTTATAAGAATCTTTTGAAGTATACATTATTATTCTGTAACCAATTTTCAGATGAGACAGTTGGGGCTCAAGGGGCTTCCTTTGTCCAAAGTAACAGAGCTGTTAAGTGGAAAAACCAGAATTAATATATCGGTCCATTTTATTCCAATGTCATATATAAGGTACACTCCCTATCCTCAAGGAGTTACTGGAGGGTTTAGACACAGGAAGAACAAAGTACAATAGAAGTTCAGGCAAAAGAAGAATTAAATTGTGAGGGGCACCACAGAAGAGGTGACAATTTGCCTGAATCTCAAGAAAAAATAGAGTTTTGTTGGATAGAGAAGGAGTGCATTCCACATGAAATGATGGAAATAACAAAATTGCATAGGTTAAAACACGCAATGGATTCTTGAAAGGATGAATAGTCTGGTTTGGCTGGAGTTTATTTTAATATAGGGAAATAAACTAAAGCTGAAAAGGTGCCTAGGACCCCAGCTGGGACCTGAATGCCAGTCTGAGGATTTAGGACAGCCAGAAGTGAGGCATGATAGAGCTCAATCCCAGCCATTGGGTAGGTTCCATCTAACCCACATCTTCCTCCTTTCGGAGACTCAAGGCAAAACCTAGCTTCATAGATCACACACCTAACAGATTGGTCTGCCTGTCTTCTAGCAGTTTCTTGCTAAAGCTGAAATTATTTTTTATGTTTTGCTGCTTGAAGTTTTGCCAAATTAAACCTTCTAGTTAGACATAGAGTAGTCCCACGAAACATTACACAGTGGTCGACACTGGTTGCACTGGAATTCTCAGTGTCAACAATGAAGTCTGACTGTAATTGGATATATTTGGAGTCAAATAAGCCTTAGAGTACTGTGATAGCTCATCAATTTCTTATAAAAAATCTGCTAAAGTATATTTATCAATTTGATTACTTTAATAAGTATGGGATTATGGAAGCAACAGAAAAAATATCATAATGCAAGAGATTTGGGTAATGGGACACCTTGGTGGCTGTCAGTTGAGCCTCCAACTCTTGATTTCAACTCTTGACTCCAGGGTCATGGGATTGAGCTCTGTGTCCAACTTCACAATGAGCACGGAGCCTGCTTAGGATTCTCTCTCCCTCTGCCCCTCCCTCACTCTCGTGCACATGCTCTCTCACTCTCTCTCTCTCTCCCTCTCTAAAATTAAAAAAGAAAGAGAGAGAGATTTGGATAAAATTGAGTTCGGATTTGGATAAAGACTTTTTACTCTAGAAATGAGTTATATTTCAATGATATATATAATAGACTCTTTAGTTCAGGTAACTTTGGCTTAAGATCCTTCCTTTTCTCAGTATTAAAGTTAAAAAAAAACAAAACACAACAACCACTTAACCTAATATTCTCATACATTCCCCTCATGGGGATTTCTAACAGTGTATTAAGTCTCCCCATCATCC
The DNA here is from genome assembly GCF_018350215.1 of Panthera leo. Taxonomy (NCBI): domain Eukaryota; kingdom Metazoa; phylum Chordata; class Mammalia; order Carnivora; family Felidae; genus Panthera; species Panthera leo. Next base: position 43,526,522 of record NC_056695.1, read on the forward strand.
TGTTTTTATAACAAAGTGTGAGATTGCATAATTCATGGTAACTAAACTTTCTTTTGCCATATGACATTTGCTATCTTAATTGTCCTTCCAGTTCATAATGCATAAATCAAATATAGTTGAGCTCTGTAAAATCTATTAGTTATGGATCTTTTGAGATCTGAGTGAGCTATTGCCTATTTAGGACAAGTTATGAAAAATGTCCTTAGTATTCCCCCTTCCTTCTTTTCTTTCATTCTTTCTTTCTGTCTTTCTCTTTCTTTTTCTTTCTCTCTCTCTCTCTCTCCCTCCCTCTTTCTTTCTTTCTTTCTTTCTTTCTTTCTTTCTTTCTTTCTTTCTTTCTTTCTTTCCTTCTTGTCATAATAATTGAGATAGTCTCCTGGCAGGTGAGAGAAAAGAATCTTATGTAGAGAAAGGGCATGGCCTTCATCAATACCCAAAACTATCCGGTTATGGAAAATATAAACCCACATGAAAATGTTTGCTGGACCCATTTTTACAAAATCTACATTTTTGAAGATGTAGTCTATTAATTTTTGTTGATGTCATATTTAAGAATGAAGATATTTATAGATACCGTTTTAATATTTTTAGTCAGCACTGTACTGCAGAGTTCAATACATAAATAGATCTGTTGTCCAGTGATTTCACACTCACTATTCCTGGCAGAAGATTTTATCTGAGATATCCCGATAATTGTAGTCACATGGCATATTAGTTTTAATTGCCCCACCATAAGCTTTAAGTTTTCATTTTGTGCTAGTGTAGTCATAGCCCATATAAATCCAAGATCTGTGTTTAGGTTACGGTTGTGGTTCACACCCTTGACTGCACTTTAAAATCACCTGGAGGGCTTTTAAAATCATATCAACCTGGGACCCCACTCCCAAAGATTCAGATTTAATTGGTCTGGCTGCAGTACCACATCAGTTGCACAAGTCCAGGAAGCATCATTTATTGAGAACATATTCATCCCCAGGGCCCCCGAACTTCCCAGAGCACAAGTCCACTGTGTTCTGTGTGAATGGTACCTGCTGTCCTTGTACAAACTTGGAAGCCTAAAGAGGGGGCATGAGCACACCTGTTTTTAGAAGCTCCCCAGGTGATTCCACAAGGCAGCCAGAACTGAGAACCATGGAAAGGTATAAAATAGCACGAGACAATAACAGCATGTATTTAGGAGCCAAGTAGAAATGGATTCAAATCTTGCTCTACCATTCTTTAGCTGTGGAACCTTAGGAAAGTCATTTAACCTAGTGGAGCATCAATTTCTTCATAAACAAAATGAGAAGAATAATACCTGCCTCAGGGCTTCTGGGTGGCTCAGTCAGTTGAGCGTTGGGCTTCAGCTCAGCCCATGATCACACAGTTTGTGGGTGCGAGCCCCACGTCGGGCTCTGTGCTGACAGCTCAGAGCCTGGAGCCTGCTTCGGATTCTGTGTCTCCCTCTCTCTCTGCCCCTCCCCCACTCATGCTCTGTCTCTGTCTCTGTCTCTCTCTCTCAAAAATAAATAAACGTTAAAAAGATTAAAAAAAAATAATACCTGCCTCATGTGATTATACTGAAAAAAAAATACAGTCTAAGTGAAATGCTTGGCACAAAGTTCATTCTCAAGAATCCACTATTTTTATTTCAGTTATTAAAGTAAAATTTCTGTATTATTCTAGACTTCTTCAGTACTGACAGAAATCAAATGTGGACAACCTGAAGCAAAATATGGGAAATTCAAGCAAGCCACAAGAAGGGTAGGGTTGGATTTGGTCTGTTGGATTCCAGCATTTGAATGCTGTTAGGACACATATTCTCTCTTGTGCTTATTCCAATTTCTTTCATGGTGCCTTCATTCTCTGAAGCCAGCTGTCCCTGGAGAGGCTAGCCTGTGACCATAGGCAACTCAAGCCTTTTATATCTCTATAGCTTCTTATGCACAGAAGAGTAACTAATTATATTCAACTCAGTTGAGAAGATCACAGTGACCCGGGCTGGCTCTTATATCCACCCCCATGGTCAAGATGTATAGTCCTTAAAATGGAGAGAAGGATAATGTGCAAATGAACACAGTAACCACCTTCATTTTCACTATTCAAATAATTGAATTCAAATAATATAAAATGCACAAAACCTCTGCCATCGTAGGATCTAAGGAAGAGCAGCAGTAAGGTCCCAGAAGCAGTCACAAAGTACCCCAGTTTAAAACACCTAGTCTCTGGCCGCCTGTGTGGCCCAGTCAGTTAAGCATCCAACTTCAGCTCAGGTTCATGATCTAATGGTTTGTGGGTTCGAGCCCCACATCGGGCACTGTGCTGACAGCCAGAGCCTAAAGCCTGCTTCGGATTCTGTGTCCCGGTCTCTCTCTGCTCCTCCCCCACTCGTGCTCTGTCTGTCTGTCTGTCTCTCTCTCAAAAATGAGCAAACATTTAAAAAATAAAAATAAAACACCTAGTCACATCTGCATTGTCTAATACCTGAGTGCTCTCCCCTCCCATCCCCACCCGACAGTCTCTCCTTACCTATGGGAGTGGGGAAATTTAGCAGTCATTAGGAACACACTCTACAGCTACTTTACTGTGCATGTTACCCAAGAATAAGACACTGTGCAAGAACAATCACAAAGACTCAAAGACCCCCTTTAACATTTAACTCGTTCTAGCCACTTATCTACCCCTTGTGGTGGTGAAGGAGCAAGTGTCATGACAGAGGAACAAGATTCATCGCTTTATAGCAAGTGTGCTTTGGACAGGTTATTTAACTTCTCAGAGCTTCAGTTTCCTAATTTGTAAAATAAGGGCAATAATATTTCACAGGACTGTTATAAGAGTTGAATATATTTGCTAAGCAATAAGGTCTTTGACAGTCAATTACACTCTAGATATTGGATCTCCAATAAGTGGTTTCAGGGTTTGGGGAATAGCTTTATATTTACAAAATTAACTGAAGAGGCCTTGCTATGAACATGCTCTCATGTATTTAGACCCAGTAGAGAGAATGGCTGGGCATATACTTGAATATCCTAGGAAACACTGCAAAAGATGCACAAGTATTATTGATATTCACTGACCTTTGGGTCTTAGCACACTTACTTTGTGGTTACATAAATGAGTGATGGAGCTGCTGGCATCCACTGTAAGTCACCTTGCTACTTTACTGGTTCAAGGGCATTATTTAGAAAAGCACCCACTCACTTCACTGCAACATAGAATAACACTTTAGATAAGGAAGTAAAGAAGAAAAAAGTCAACTATTAATAGCAGTACTAGCTCTTCGATGTCAAATGATGCTTCTGGGGATTTTGAGGCTTCTTTATAGTTCCTATTCAGCCAAAGTAAATTGATTATGGGTTGATGAGAGTTGGTGAGAGGATTATAGGAATGAAGGTGTAAAAGCCAACTGGCTCATGGCCAAGGACACAGATGGCACTCTGACTCTTATGGGCAAAATCAAGTTCCAGATTATATGCTATGGACCAGCTATGTATTCTCTATTGGCAAGGAACCTCATCCCAGACAGTGATATTAAAATAGTATGCATCAAAAATATATATTTAGTATGCACCTTTTCTGACCTGAAAATGGAGGAATTACCTGTCTAAGCCTTTTATAGTGTCAATACTCCATAATCAAAATCCCATATATTTCCATAAGTTAAAATTGCTTTCAGTGTAAAACAGTGGTGTTTTGAACAAAGGAGCAGTCTACTCATGAACCTTTACCTTTTAGGTAAGCACAGAATTGCCTATATCAAACCAACATGAATAAAGGTCAGCTATGAATTTTAAATTGTTCAAAAGATTGGTAATTCAACATCACTAAAATGTAGGGAGCAAATTGATGAGAATATCTTGGAAGAGAAAGAATATATTTTCTTAATTTTTTTAAACATCTGGTCTTCATACTAATTTTATTTCAATTTTTGTTAATATAACCACACAAATGCCTGATTTATACAGTTTAAGTATCCCATAGCAACGTGATCTTGTGTTTCTCTCTTTCATTTCCTTCCTAGCCCTCCCCTATTTATTTCTTGAGAGAATCAGGAAAAGGTTTTCTGTTTCTTCTCTGTTGAATCTATTTATGAAAATTTGAACTAAACAGCTTAGCACAATTAAGCAGGATGCCTCATTCATCAAACCTTCATTTTTCTAAGACTTCCATCCTATCAGTCACCAAAAAGCATGTGTTAAGTGGCAACTGTTTCTAGTCTGTTGGCATGCCACATCTGTTGACAATTACAGAGGTGCGTACGACGCCATTCATATCGTGGTATGTGCTTCCCTGTGCCTTGGGTCACAGGCCCTCAGGGACATTTACAAAGTGTGTGCTTTTTCACTGTCCTGGAACTAAAGAGTTTAATTTTGCCTGAGAATGTGTTTATGCACCTTGTAAAGGAACTAGTCATTCTTTTTTGCTTTTCCTTACTACGCGGGGTGTGTGTGTGTGTGTGTGTGTGTGTGTGTGTGTGTACGCGCGCGCCCGCGCGCGTACGTGTGCACACGCACCAAAGAAAAACCATGCCAGGTAATAAGCACAAAGACTGTTTTACATACCCACCAACCTTCCTTGTAAATTGCTGCTTTGGATTTTTATTCATTCTTTTGTTAGTACCATATTTCTTGGCTTCTCTTGGATTTTGTATGTTTTTTTTTAATACTACTTAATTCTGGTTTTATTTCCTCATGTTCTTGGTCAAGATTTGGATCAGATTTTTTCAATATATGTCTGCAATTACAAGTCACTGGGACCCTCTCTGAAGTTATGCCCTCTTTCTTTTGGGTCTCTTCCTGACCTAAAAGCATGTTTCATTCTATAATCCATATTTCTAAGGAAGTATTTAGAACCTCAAAAAGCTGAATCTATAAGTCATCTACCCAGGTATTTTATCTCCTGGAATAGTTGGCAATATCCAAAATGTTGACATTTTCTCCTGTTTTTACTTAAGTATTTAATATTGGGTATGCATGATCATAGTAACATAGTTTGAGGGTGTTTTTTGTTTGTTTGGTTGGGTTTTGTTTTTTGTTTTTCATTTAAAAGAGAGGTACTGGAATGCCTGGGTGGCTCAGTTGGTTGAGCATCTGACTCTTGATTTTGGCTCAGATTGTGATCTCGTGGTTTGTAGGATTGAGCCCCTCCTCGGGCTCCGTGCTGACAGTGTGGAGCCTGCTTGGAATTTTTCTCTCTCTCTCTCCTTCTCTCTCTGCCTCTCTCTCTTTCTCTCAAAATTAATAAATAAACATTTTAAAAAATAAAATAAGAGAGGGGTACTGCTTTTGGACATTGTGAGCATATTTTATTAATATTATGAATAATCAAATGAATTCTAGAAGAGCTACCTTAAGGGAGTTACTTAATGGCTAAAAGAAGAACTAGGAGAGAAAGAAGTTGAGAATGAGGTTAAAGTCAATGGTAGTTTCATCCATGGTGGTTAATGGTGTTTCTTAATATTTAAATATCAAGTGTGTTGTAATGCTTAATTATCCTTAATATCTAAATGAATCACCACCATATTGAAGAAAAGAGGAAGTGACCTACAAGTTCTTTAGTGTTTCTGGAAGAGGAAGGAGCAGCTTGAGGAGCTTGGAGAATTCTACAGGAGAGAGGAAGTTGTTAGATCCTAGGCTCCCATTTCCTTCAAATGAAGAAAACAGGATGCATGAGAATGCCTCTTCTCCAACATTAAATTTTGCCTCTTCTCCAACATTAAATTTTGAGTTGGTTTGCTATTAAACTCAAGGGTATGTGAAGGAAGCAATTTTAATTGCTTGGCACTTTAAAAACCTGTTCTACTGTTCAGTGGGTTAGAAATATTTTGAAAATTTGATTGCATTTACAGCCATGCAAATTTACCTGTAATAAATTTCTGGTGTATGCCTAAATAATCTGTCTTCTAGAAATGAACATATAAATGCAACTATAGAATGCTCAGAAGGGAAAGGGAGGCCAGTATTTATTGATGACCTGCATGGTACTAAATGCATTACATTCACTATTTTATCCTCTCTTCTTAATATCCATATGAGTAGATGCTGCTATTTCTATTTTACAGAGGAGGAAACTGAGGCTAAGACCCACTAGGAGCCCCTACCTAACTTGTATGAAGTGCAGTGCAGACCCGCCCCAGCTCTGTTTGACTGCAAGCCTGTTTTCCTTCTCAGCTGTCTTTACATCCCTGGGGTGATGCTGAAAACAGTGAGGAGTGGCAGCTTCTTAGTTCACGTAGGCTTTGCAATCAGTGCAGCCTGATTCATCGAAGACACACACCCAGCTTCATACACACAAATCCACTTGGGGCCTGATTTATCTGGATTTGTGTCTAAATTATCCCATATATCAAATAATGCTAGATACTCTCTCCAATTTCTGCCTGGTAGCCAGCTTAAAATGTCTCAAAACTCCCACTGTTCAGAGCAATACTAAGAATGTTGTCTTATGTTAATCAAGTATACACTGTGCTGTCTCGTATTAATTAAATTTATGGTACCTAAATCAAGAATCCTTCAGGTTGGCTTTTGAAGCATGCTCTGTCTCTGGCATGGGAAGAGCCTATTTTGAGATTTTCCTACACAAAAGAGCCACCATCAGGTATTGTTGAGAGCCTTTTCAACTGATCCCCAAACGTAAGAGGAATCTAGCTTCTCTGGAAGTTTTTAATAAATCTCATTATCTGACCATTAGTCAAATGCCTAGAATATGACATTCCTTCATTATTTTTTTCCACTTATGGTTTTGTTTAAAGGCTCTTTTGATATTGTTTGCCCCCAGGTAGTGGTAAATGACCATGATTGCTAATAGGCTGGTTTCCACCAGCTAACAACTGCCTCATAAATATTCAACAGGGGCATTCTGTGCGAAGGGCTGGGGAATTAGGTGACCTGCCAAGTCTTTCCACATCTAATATCTATGATAATGGCTGCAAATTACATGGGACAGAAGGAATGGTCTTGCACTGTGAAAAAACGAAGGGAAATCAAGACAGCCTGTGGCTCCTAGCTGCAGTCGTCAGCTGCCTGGCTGAGAACACCTTTCCCAGGCGCTGTTCACTGAGGTTGCTGCCTTTCAACCCTGCCTTACAGCTGAGGGCTAGGGTGTTCACCCCTGCTTAACCACAGTCCTCACCACCCGGAAGAGTCGAGCAGTCTTTTCTCTTTGTTTTAATCTTTTGTTGTAATGGTAATTAGCATTACACCTTGAGTAGTAAATTAAGAAATCCAAAACAGAATTTTAAATTTAAAAGGCTTTCCCACTAGGAATCCAGTTGCATTAATTTTGTGGACTGAAGGTAAACTGAATTAGCTGAGTGTGTGAATTCATTACCTTATTCTAATCCTCAACATCACAAATGCAAAAGGCTGTCATTAAATTTGAGAACTGACAAGAACTGGGATTTCTCAATATGAGTGTTGAAAGATTAATTTGAAAAGATCTCACTAAAAAATACAAAAGTTTATTGCTAACGTGGGATATTTTATATTCATAGTCTGTACCTGGTTTTAAAAAGTGCCCCTTTGCAGTACCTGGTTTAAAAAGAAGTGATACATTTAGAGCACTTGATCAAATTTTAAATTGAAATACCTATAGTTATTATTTTGTCCTGGTGATATGTAAGCACAGTTTATAAGATCATATTGGAAATTTCTTTGTCATCAAAGGATATTTGATTTCCATTTATTAAACATTTTACATCCAAACAGAAGTTAAAAACAAAGAAAAAGAGAAAATGAGCTCCACCCCCCATCCATTCTTTTCAAAATATGATTTCAGAAAAGAAAGTATTTACTCCTTTGACAATATCTCATTACTGTGTATTTGTGGTAAAAATACTAGTGGTAAAAAAGAAATGGTACTAATGAACACAGTGGTAATAAATTTCACGCAAGTCTAGTTAATTTTCACCAAACTAGTTGCCAAGCTGGTAGTGGGGTAAAAATGGTACATATTTCATTTTTGGTCAGTGGCATTTTAATTTTATAAATAGCCATCTACCTTGATTTCCACATCTGTAGCACATTTTAAACATCTGTGTCTAAGACGACCATTTGGGAAAAGGAAGCAAAAGGTTCGCTGGCTTCACTTAATACCTGTTGTCTGGTTGTCTGTACTGCATTCAAGTCCCAAATGAGATTTTGTAAAGAGAAATTGTATGCAGTTTGCTTACTTATTATAGAGTGAATAACCTAGGATGGCTTTTTACAAGCCAACATGTGATTTTACTGACTTTTCAAATGTTATGCAACTGTTGAAGAACTTAAACATCGGTTCCAACAGTGAAAATTAGAATAATTGAGATCAAGCGCTAGAGGCTGATGGTTCTCTTAACTCTGTTACCACAGGAGCCCTTCACTCCCTTGTGTTGCATTTATTAGTTTGCAAGAGATTTTTGCGTTCAGAACATAAGACCTAGTTTTAAAAATGCTACTTGGGGTTGCGGAGGTGCCTGGCTGGCTTAGTCAGTAAAGCAAGTGACTCTTGATCTTCAGTTCTAGCCCCACATTGGGTGTAGAGATTGCTAAAAAAAAAAAAAAAAAAAAAAAAAAAAAAAAAAAAATCTTTAAAACAATACTACTTTGAGTAACAGACTGTTTTTTAGCATTATTTTCATCCAACTTGATTAATTTTAGCCATAGATCGCTTAAAAGAACAGCTTGATTAAAACTATTAGAAAAGGAATATATTGCATGTAGCTTAGCCATAAAATATAAAGTCCAAGCTATGCGTGAAATAACTTTTAAAGGTAACCCTTCTATGGAAAAAGATAGTATGAGGTGCCTAGGCAGCTCAGTGGGTTGAATGTCTGACTTCAGCTTGGGTCATGATCTCAAGGTTCATGAGTTTGAGCCCCACATTGGGCTCTGTGCTGACAGAGCTGGCTTCGGATCTTCTGCCCCCCTCTCTCTCTGTCTGTCTGTCTCTCTCTCTCTCAAAAATAAATAAACATTAAAAAATTTTAAAGATAATAATTTATAATATTACCACCCCCAAGATACATAGACAGCCATTGCTATTAAGAAAATCACATTGATTCTGTCTACCCTTGCTGTATGTCTGCTTCTTTCCTAAAACCACAGTCCTAGAAGCAATTTTAATGATCCATGATATAATCCTTAGTTTTCCCCTTAAACAAGACCAGACCTAAAGCCATTGATTCTAACATCAGAATGGTCTACTAGATCCTTTTCATTTGCTGTTAGTACAGGGGTATCCCCTCATCCCCCATGAGCATAAGAATAGCAGTTTTGTTACAAGATCTGGAAAAAAAACCACATTGAATCCCTTACTGCTGTAGATGTATTTATTTTGTAGTCATTAAAACTAAGAGGGCTCCTTCTCAAATTTTTGCATGATGATTCCTGAATGAAACATTTGCCACTTTTTTCCTTCTCAACACTACCCTAACCCTTATGTGTATTGAACTCAACATCAATAGGGTTTGGGGGTGTTGATCCTTTCTTTAACTTTGGCCTTTTGCAAACACTTACTTACCCTGGACCAATGGTATTCAAATAATATAATTAAGAATCTCTTGTAAAGCCTGTTAAAAGTACAGATTCCTGAGTCCCATACTAAGAAACACTAATGTAGTAAATCTGGGTTGGGACCCAGAATCTTCATTTTTCTTAAGTTCCCCATAAGTCCCCTTATGACTAAGATGTAGGGTGTCCAGGAACCATCCTTTGAGGAAAGGCAGGGGTTCTGGGTCCTTGCTCATGTGTTCAAACAGCATCGACTTACTGTAACTACCTAAGAATTGCATGATCTAGTCAGTGTTTTCCCAGATTTAATAATGTTATCAGATTTAGAACCAAAGGAATAACAACTGGGCTACTTGGGATGAATAGCAGTTTGGTGATGCTGAGAGCACTCTAGAGTGGGAAGACCTGGGTGAGTTCCAGAGCCCTGTTGATGAAGCTTTTGCAGTGTTGAGAGACTTATTACCATGACTCAGTTTTCTAGTGTATGAGTAGAGATAATCATCTTTGCCTTCTACCCCCATAATACCAAGACTCTGACAAATACAGAGGCACAACTTGTAAAAATAAACTAATTTCTACATGGTCCTGTAGTTATATAAGTAACAGATTTCCAGAAACCAAACACCCATAGAAAACCCAGTATTTTCCTTATGTTTTATAATAATTTCCCTTGGTTTTAAATGATGGTTTGTAAAACCATCTCCTCAGAGACTTTCTCCTTAACTTTCTACTTTACCTTCATCCCGTCTCAACTCATTTCTATAAAGATATTGAGATGCCATATTACATGTCACATTTCTAAACCACCCTCTAACTGGTACCCTTGGAGATCTTACATTTCCCACACTCAGAACCTAGAAGGTCAACCATATTTGACTCACTGAAAATAACAAACAGCTGCTGAGCTGGCCTAGAATAATGTATGGGATAAAAAGGTTTAACCACAAAAGCCTTCCCAATCATGAGTCAGTGTGTGGGTGCCTCCATATTAGACTTCATGCAAGAGAAAGGAGCTGAGTGCGGGAAAGTTCTCAAGAGATTCTTTGGAATTAGGATTTTTGAAAGGAAACATCCTTGTCCACCCTCACTAGAGTCACCTCTTCATTTCTTTACCCACCTCATTCTTATCAAACACTGTGTACACTTCACATCAGACCAGAGTGCCCCAAGAGTCCCTATAACTTCTGCTTTGTCAAAGACCAGAAGGCGTATGCAGTTGAACAAGGCAGGTTTATTACTCATTGCAGTGGGAGAGGACATACACCATGAGAAATCATGGGGCTTCTCAGTCAAAGATGTTAAAAAGGACTTGAGACATTTGGGTTTGCATTAGGACAGAGTTTGAGGTGGGGTCCAAGGAAGCAGGGATTTGCTCTAGATTGGGTGTTCTCAGGAAGAGGTACAATTCTGTGGCTGGATATCTTAATCTTATCTGCAGGAAGGGCAAACCAGGAAGAGTATGTTTTTTTGCCATGAACATTTCAGGTTCTCTTTGTAGGTGCTGCGTTTTTTGTTTTTTTTTTTTAAGATTAATTTTCTGCTTTGCCATTGTTTGTTTATGATTAGTTCCTCTGATCTCGAGTTGCATGCCCCTATCATTTATGAACTTGGGAAGTAGGGATTTAGGAACAGTGAGAAGGGTGAGTAGAGACTCCTCTCCATGAAGCAGTGGGTCAGTAGGGGAATTATAAGGAAGAGCAAGGGGAATGAAATGGTTTTCCTAAGTCTACTCAAGTGAGAAATGGGTGGAATGCATGGATGGATGGATAGATGGATGGATATAAAATATCAGGCCCATCTGAATTTACTACCATCCCAGATAATCTGCAGTTATCCTGAATACCTCTGGAACCAAAATCAACAAAACACATGATTCCTACCATTTTTGGATTTGTTTATGTATGTATTACACCTATATTGACACATAATACTGAAATTATGGGCTGCTAAAATTATGAAGAAAGGCAGTTAATGGTCCAGAAAGTTTTATTCATTCATAACAAAAGGGAATATAGGCAGGCTGAAACTAGTAGAAAACCCATTACCTTTTAAATCTGTCAGAAATCTCTTGTCAGCTGTGGCTATCCTCAGAATCATAAGGTTTTTAAAGCCTATGAAATGTTCATTTTCACATAAACATGAAATGGTGTCAGGGTATGGTGGGGGGAATTCCTGTCCAACAGGTGCTTCTGCAGAAATAGTAGAGAGGGATCCTTCCTCAAGAGGTGTGGGAAGGAATCCAGTTGTGCCCCATGAGTGGCATAGACAACTATGGAGATTGAACTTACACTCAATGCTTATTACCCTGGGCAGAGAGGACAGGAGTCCCTCCTCTTATCTGTATTCTTTGTAAGGACTAAGCTTCCTGAGAGGTTAAGCCACCAGTTAGAATACGAAATCTTTAGAGGCACCTGGGTGGCTCAGTTGGTTAAACATCCAGCTTCAGCTCAGATCATGATCTCGCTATTCATGTGTTCGAGCCCTGCATCGGGCTGTCTGCTGTCAGCACAGAGCCCACTTCAGATCCTCTGTCTCCCCCCTCTCTCTCTGCCCCTCCCCTGCTCATTCTCTCACTCTCTCTCTCAAAAATAAAATAAAACATTTAAAAAAACCCACTTTGCTTCTACTGGGTATAGATTTGTACATAATCCTTCAGTGGAACAAGAAAAGGAAAATAACTTAAAAAAATAGAATATGAAATCTTTAAGGGAAGCCATTTGTCTGCTTTTTCTTTGCCTTCTACTTTAAATGTAAAGGCTTGTCATAGCCAGTACCTAGAGTTCCATAAGGTATGAGGCTTCATAAAGGTAGGGAATGCCCCCTCCTTTTCCTCTTAGAGTATGTGAAAGCCTCCTTGCTCCTTTTTTTTTTTTTTTTAAATTTCTACGTTTTTTCAGAATGAGCATTCTGAGAACAAAACTCTTCTCTGATAACTCTTATAAAACACTTTTGTGCTTGGCCCTCCAAGGATTAAGAATTGGACACATAATTCTCCATTCATTTCTCAAGTGTCAAGAGAGAATTGAGTTTAAAGGCTCCAATTCCCTTGCAGGTTACACTGTCTATCTAGATGAATTAGTATTCAACATGGCTTTGGGAAAATCTCAGATGATTTGCAGTTTTGCAAATTGTTCAGACTCATAATGAAATCTCAGGCTGAGGAAATCACTAAACAGCTCCTGAGCATAAGCTTTTTCCTCTGATGTCCGGACATCTTGGATCAAATCATTCATCTGCCTTCTTTGCTTCATCTATACTCGAAAACAAGGCTTCTTGAAAAAGTCACATACACCACTAACTTGGTGCAAATTCATGGCCTCCAACCTTAGCTGGGACCTCAGTAAGGCCCCCTTCTGTATGTCCTCAGTCAGTTCCTCTCCCAAACTACCGCCACTGAACTCCTCTGCCACCCTCCATTTCCTTCCTTGCTCAGCAAAAGGCAGTCCATTATCCCTCCATTCCCACTCTCCCTTTTGGGTACAATAGGATCTATATTCCTTTTCTTCTCCAGGATTATGTTCTGGGTCCTCTAACTTCTACACTCTCAAGCCCCTCAAACTGGCAATTATTTCTTTTCTATAGTTTCAATTCTCTTCACTAATATTTTCCCTTTAGAATATAGAATATTCTCAAGTCTTTTCCATTTAAAAAAAATGTGAGCACCTTCACATAACTCCATGGCCCTCCAGATCTTTTTCTTTGCAGCCAAGCATGTCACCAACCACTGACTCCTTTTCTCAACTGCAGTCTGAATTCCACCTGAAGCAGTCCACCAAGACTACCCATCCAAGGACTCATTTGGTTTTTGGCCAAATCAAATGGGTCCTTTCCTTACTTGATTTTCCTGAAGGATTGACACAGGTGAGCCCCATGCACATTTTAAAACTCTTTACTTCTTTAGCTTTGATGCACTTCTGTTCCCTGATTTTGCACCGCCCTCTTCCCGTTCCTTTTCAGGTTCCTCTCCGTGTGCTGGTCTCTTAAATGTTAGTATGTGATAGGGTGTCATGCTTGGACTCTTCTCTTCTTATTTAGCTCAGTGTCCCTAAAAGATAGCTCTGGAAGTTCCCAAATCTATATCTCTGCGTGTTAAAATCCATGTAGTCAACATTACCATGTGGATGGTCAGTAGGTACTTAAACTCAACATGACCAGAGCTGAACTTTGATCCCGTTCTTGTTCCAGTCCACCTCTAGGAATAGAAAATTATCATCCTAGTCACACAAACCTAAAAGCTTTGCATTGACTTAGACCTTTCTTCCTCATTCAGCCCTTTCCACTCAATTGATTCCCAAGATATGCTAATTCTACTTTCAGAATGTAGCCTTTTCTCTATTCGTTGTGCTATTACTTTAGTTAAGGCACTAAAACTTTCTCATTAGTACATTGCTTCTAGTTATCTTCTTAAAATGTGGCTTCCCATTGCTTTCTAGGCAAACTTCTGAGCATGGCATATAATGTCCTTCATAACCTGCCACCTGCCAAACTCTGCAGCCTGCTCTCCGGCCAGATTTCCATGTGGACGTTTACTCCAGCATAACACCCTACCAGAAGTTCCTTCAAAACACCAAATTATCTCACAATTCTTCCTTTCATATGCTGTTCCCTCTGCTTCTAACATTACTTCTTTCTAATCCTTGTGACTGACTTCTTCTTATCTTTTAAAGCTTAGTTCATATACTAACATCTTAACGTGCTCATTCAGGAAATGTTAGTAATCATTATGGCTGATTGGCACCCATTCTTTATATTCTCCTAGCAAACCTTTAACATAGTGTTAATCATACTATCTATCTGTATATATGATATATATACCATATATATTCATAAATATACTACTATATATTTACTATATATTACTATATATATAGTAATATAACATATTACTATATATTTAGGAATATATATACACCATACATATTCCTATATATTGCTATATACACCATATATATATACTATATATATTATATATACACCATATATATTACTATATATTACTGTGTGTATATATATTCCTATATATATATAGTAATATATAGTAATAGGCCTCTTAGTTTTCTTACCACCTAGTTCTGAACTCCAGCCATTTTGCTTTTACTTTATCTCACTTACATTACCAACCTGGACCCTAAAGGCATTTGGGTTTACTATACCTGTTTAAAATAACAAATATTATCAACAATTTTCTAGTGAAATTATGGTGGGGGTTGTAGTGATGATGATTATATTTATTGAATACTTACTATATGGTAGGCACTTTCTAAATGTTTCACATATATTATCTTACTTTAATCTCATTTAATGGATGAGGAAACTGATAATGAGAGAGGTAATTACCTTAGCCAAGTCATATAACGTATAAGTATTGGAGTCAGGATTTGAACACATGGAGTACTAGCCTAGAGTACAAAAAAGGCAGGGTAAATACTTTCCACGTACTTCATCAACCTTATTCCATTTATTACTCTTTGAGAGAGAAAGCCTGGGAAATCAATTCAAAATACTTATTATATATCTCCAATTGATCCTTGAACAACACATGTTTGAGCTGTGTGGATCCATTTATACATGAGTTTCTTCCCATAAATACAGTAGATTATAAAACACCATAAATATATTTTCCTTATGATTTTCTTAATATCATTTTCTTTTTTCTATCTTACTTTATTGTAAGAATACTGTACATAATCTGAATAACATACAAATTATGTGTTAGTTGACCATTTACATTATTGGCAAGGCTTCCAGTCAATAGTAGGTTATTAGTGGTAAAATTTTTGAGGCAGCAAAAGTTATATGCAGATTTTCAGCTGCAGGGGGGTTTGGAACCCCAAACCCCCACCCCTCATTGTTCAAGAGTGAACTGGACTTTGTGATTGAATTAGGCCTTTGAATAAAATATAGCCCTTCCTTTAAGTTTACCACCTAGAAAGGGAAATAAGGTATGAACATACCTTAATAAGTAGACAAGGTGGGTGATGGGTATTGAGGAGGGCACCTTTTGGGATGAGCACTGGGTGTTGTATGGAAACAAATTTGATAATAAATTTCATATTAAAAAAATAAGTAGACAAAATATGATAAACGATAAAACTGACAAGTGCTATGGAAATCGAAAATAACTTGCTATTTATTTTATATCTTGCATGTGGAAATGCTTCATAAATTTCATTTGATTTAGTATATACATATACAAATGTGCACCCACATTTTCTAGCAATCCCCATTTTCCAGTCCTGCTCTCCTTCAGGAATCAGAGGGTTCAATGTCCCTATAACTAACACAGAATCCAATGGTTTCTATATTAGTTAGCATATGTAATGTTGGCAGCTATAACAAACAGCCCCATCATGATGACTTAACAAATAAACATTAGTTCTTGCTCATGACACAGGCCAGTGGGGATCAGTGTTTGGGAGGGGATGTTGTATACTACACAGTTATTCAGGTAATCAGACTTTTTCCATCTACTGGCCTTGATGTGCCCTAAGACCTTAGACACTTAAAGTCTTCAAATGACACCTCTGTACCTCTGTATTTGGTCAAACAATGAAGGGGGAGAGAGAGAGAGAAGGAGGGAGGGAGGGAGGGAAGGAGGGAGAGAAGGAGAGAACTTGGAAGATTACAAGAGAGGTTTTTACAGCCAGGCTTTGGAGTAGCACATGTGACCCCTGCCCAAAAGCCATTGTCCAGGACTAGTTGCATAGCCCTGTCTAGGTGTAAGGAAGCTAGGAAATGGAGCCTTCTTGGGTCTCCAGGAGAAAAATGGTTTGGTGAACACATAGCATTGACTCTATCACAGCCTTTATCCTCTTCATTATTCCAGTTATTGTATTTTTAAAGTTTCTCTACTCTTCTCTCTCAGATATCACTGGGGCCTCATAATAGATTGGTGGAGAGAACTTGGAATACACAAATAATATAGTCTTCCCAACTTTGCACTGCCCACTTTTTTATTTTATCATTTTCTGCAGCTGCTTTCCATTCAATTCGGCTATAAAACATTAATGAGGCAATCACTGTCCTAGGTCCTAGGGAGTCAGTCATGGACAAGACAGTCTGTGCTCTCAAGAAGCTTAGTGTAGTGGGGCCAGTCATAACATCAATTTCAAGAGGCCTTCTCCAATGCCTTTTTCCCTCCCAGACTGCTTCTGGGTTCTTGAGAGAGAAGGCGTATTTTCCTCTCCACACCAGCTCTAGACATTAGCTCTCTATAGAAAATTTTTCTTGTTCCTCCAGGGTCATTATGTTTTTTAAGATCTTTGAGAAACATCTCTAGAATTAATTTTGAGAGATAAGTCTAGATAGCATTACCCAGTGTTATACCCCTGCTTAGTACTAAGATTCTCTTTAGATTGTGTCCTAAGGCATAACACAAATTCACTGTGTTCCTTGGCACAAGGTGAGCTCCTATACTATCTGAGTGCATCTGGCTGTCCTCTGGAGGAAGTTTGATCTTAAGTAGCTAGAAGAGTTGGCAAGAGTCCCTTCACCTGTCCTCAAATAGGGAAAAGGGATATTTATGCAAATCAGGTCCTAAAACAGCCATTAGTATCTCATGATTCTTCAAGGGAGACATGCAAACTAACTCTATAATAACATGAGGTGTGTGTGTGTGTGTGTGTGTGTGTGTGTGTGTGTGTGTGTTTGCAAAATTCAAGGAGAAACTTTATGGAGGAAACTGCCTTAGGCACATTAAATATATAAGTTTAATTTAACACAGAAACCAAGTATTTTTTAAACCAAGTTTTTAAAACACCCGAGACACTAAATTTCCCATGATGAATTCTCTGGAAGAAGTCCTAAAGCTCGTTCTCTGATCACTTCCTATCCGACTTGGAAGGGAAAGGTGTTTTGTTTTGGTGAGTTCAACTCCACCCTTGTTCATTTTGGTTATAATAAAAAGTCTTAAAATATGTTTTTCTGAGCAAGTGATTTTTCCTAGTTCTAAATTCTCACCACCCTTGAAATGTTGTAAGTACAGCTCCAGTTGTCCTCAAGGAAAAGATCAAAGGAAGGAAAAAACATATTAATGAGCACAATAATTCAAAACCTCTTAAAATGTTGTTCCCATGTGTAGTGGGTCTTTCCGGGCATATCTCTGAGAAATGGATATTTTGGATCTTGATTTTAGCATATACAGGAAACCAATCCCCAGGCATTTCCCCCTTACAATTCCTTTACAAGTTCTCACTTAGAGAATTCCAAAAGTACCTTACTCAATGGTAATGTAGATTTCCCAGTGTTAAAAAAATTAGAGGAGAATGGAGTGAGTTGGTATCTCAGGTAAGTTTACCTGTCTAGTCACCTGATATTAGCTACCTATATACTTACACCACCAGGGCACCGTTTATTAATTTAGTGATAAGCTACACAACATTGAAATTACATTGCTCCTCCATAGACAGAGAAATCACAAGTGGAGTTACCATTGCAAAGGATCTTAAAAATCTAGATGTAAATACTAAATGCAGGAACCCCAGCTGTAACATAAACTCCACAAGAAGAAGCCTTATTCACTGAGGAATCTCTAGTGCCTAGGTAGTACTTGGCATATTGTAGACCTTCAAGAATTAGTTGTTTAATGAATGGACATCAAACAGCATGGAGGAATATATCAATAAGTATTGAAAACGTAAGCATGGAAGGAGTTCAGCAAGAATAGCAAAAATGTATAAAGATGGCAGAGATGAGGAGAGCCATGAGGAGTTGTAGACCTCAAATAGGTGGAGGTGAAGGGGAGGCAGTCTGAGCTAGGAAAAAAGAAGAGAGAAGTAGCAGAGGGGGGGAATTCTCATGGGGCAGTAGGGAAATGGGTTTATCTCAGGCCAGAGAATCACATGGTGATGTAATAGAAACCAGGCAGATCAGGCATGGGAATATGGACTTAGTCACAGTGTTTGGGGTTTGTGTCCTAGCTCTGCCATTTATTCAGTAACCTCACTTAATATCTATAATTTGGGAATAATGCTGTAGAACATATATTAAATAAAAATCAAGGGGCACTTGGGTGGCTTAGTCGGTTAAGCGTCCTATTCTTGACTTTGGCTCAGGTCACGATCTTGCTGTTGTGAGACTGAGCTCCATGTAGGGCTGTGCCCTGGGCATGGACCCTGCTTAGGATTCTCTCTTTATCCCTCCCTCTCTTCCCCTCCCCCAATTGTGCGCTCTCTCTCTCTCTCTCTCTCTCTCTCAAATAAGAGAATTTAAAAAATTATTTTAAGTCAAGTAGGGGTGCCTGGGTGGCCCAGTCCATTAAGCGTCTGACTCTTGATTTTGGCCCAGGTTATGATCTCATGATTCATAAGCTCAAGCCCCCTGTCGGGCTCTGTACTGACAGCATGGAGTCTACTTGGGGTTCTCTCTCCTTCTGTCTCTCTCTCTCTGCCCATCCCCTGCTCATTCACGCTTTTTCTCTCTCTCAAAGTAAATAAACATTTTAAGAAATCAAGTAGATATGATAGATTAAACAGTTGCAAACTTGAGCTATGTAAAAGATGGTATTATTATTATTATTATTGATGAAAACAATATTCTGGGTAGCCTTTTGATTCTGCTGGTTTTCTTATAATGGGAAATTTGGTTGATAGAATGACACCACCATATGTGCCTGGGAAGAATAGGTAAAAAGATAAAACCTAGTGATTGCCTATTGGATACTTTCAAAACAAGTGAGAAAATTCTTTTAACATTCCTAAGTAAGTTTTAGAGGTGATTTTAAAGTTAAATTTGTAATTGATTTAAATTATTATGAATTGTATGCATTCATTTCACAGAATTATTATGTGGGAAGTAAAGGTCCATTCACTCACTGAGCTGATAAAGAACTTTATTAGAGTAATACCCAACAACACTTGTGTTAAGGAATGTTAGAGCTTTATTGTCTTTAATGATTCTTGGTGCATATAATATTCCTTATCTTCAGAGAACTTGATGGACATTTGATTTGAACTTCTTGTCAAATACATTCTTAAATTAAAGTCATTGTTTTTCAGTATGCTTAGAAGCAAAAAGTAAGATTTGCTGGTTGTCAGTTAGGAAAACTATGGAAGAAGCAGAAGTGAAAACTGCATATTCATAGCATATAGTTTCAGAGATGATGGCATGGTCTTCAATCTGGGCAGTGTGCTCTTCCCACAGTTAATTGTTTTGAAGTTTTCAGCAAATGCACAGCATTCCCACAACTCCCCTATTCTGAGTCCAAAGCTGACATCACTTAATCAATCACACATTCTTTCCAGCTGAGTCTTGATTTGGCCATTAATTCTCTGCCATCTAGGGTTCTAGAAGTCAGTTCCAGGAGGTCAGAGTTGGCACAGGCAAAATGAAAACTTACTATCCTGGAGTAAATGTTGGCTTTACAAAGTTTCAAACAAAGAAGCCCCCGTCTCACTGCTAATGGCCTGCAAGTATGTAAGTGGGTATTAGTGCACGTGATTAAAATACACAGATGCAAGCCTTAGATGAAAGTACTGTCTTAGCCTTCCTTCCCACATATTGCTTTCTTCATTTATGTGGCCCTATTTATTCATTTGACTGGTGATTCTCTCTCTCTCTCTCTCTCTCTCTCTCTCTCTCTCTCAGATATTGGATGTTAAACAGGGGGAAAGGTATATAAACCTACTTCCTGCTTTTCTCATCTAGCTGTGTGAATCAGTCAAATCCTGTTCCCTTTTATTTATTTATTTTTTTTACTTTCTTTAGTGTTTTTATTTATTTTTGAGAGAGAGAGAGAGGGAGGGAGAGAGAGAGAGAACACGCACAATCGGGAGAGGGGCAGAGAGACAGGGAGACACAGAATCAGAAACAGGCTCCAGGCTACGAGCTGTCAGCACAGAGCCCAACGCAGGGCTCAAACTCATGAACTGCGAGATCATGACCTGAGCTGAAGTCGGTCGCTTAAGCGACTGAGCCACGCAGGCGCCCCTTAAATCCTGTTCTGTTTTAGAATCAGTGTGACCATTTGAGCTTTTTGTTTGTTTTGAAAATTAAACTGCACTCAAACTGAAAAAAAACTAAGAAGGATGTGTTTCTTTCTGGGTTTTCAAAGCCACTCCCAATTTCAAGAAAGCTGCTGGAGGAATTTCTTGTTGTCTCAATTCTGATAGAAGTTAGAAGCTAAGAAGACCTTAAAAGTGAAACACCTAATTCCTAAATTATCCTCGTCCAACCAGCAGTCCTGTTTGAGTTAAGTTGCCCTTTTCCAGAAGCACAGAGGGGAAGAGGGAAGAGGTTCTGTGATAGGAAAAGTGGGTGAGGCCAAGGTTCAACCTCAGTATCCTGCGTGTGGCTGTTCCCCTCTGTTCAACATATAATTGAGGGACAGCTGCTCTGCGACACTGGTGACACATGTCCTTTCACTTACCTCCTTCCACTCACCATCCCAAGGATTAAGACTCTGGTGTTTTTAGTCGGAACCTGATTTCAGGCCCAGAAGGACCCGAGTTCAGGTATTAGCTATGATTTGAAGTTCTAAACCTCTCTAAATCTCAGCTTCCTTGTCCAGAAAATGAGTAGATTAAAAATAGTCCCTTAAGGGGCACCTGGGTGGCTCAGTCAGTGAAGTATCCAATTTCAGCTTGAGTCATGATCTCAGAGCTCATGGGTTTGACCCCCCGTTGGGCTCTGTGCTGACAGCTCAGAGCCTGGAGCCTGCTTTGGATTTTGTATCTCCCTCTCTCTCTGTCCCTCCCCTACTCACTCCCTCTCTCTCTCTCTCTCTCTCAAAAATGAACATTTAAAAAATAATTTAAAAATAGTCCCTCAAAAGGACTTCTGGGGAGGATTAGGCTAGAAGATCCGATAGAATTCCCAGCACCATGCTTAGGCATTGTAAGGGCTGAATGAATATTACCTAATTTACATACTATTATTATCACCAGTACTGCTTAGCTGACTGTTTCCTGTGCCCTCTGTAACATATTACCACAAATTTAGTGGCTTAAAACAACACAGATTTCTTCTCTTACAGTTGTGTACATTACATATCAGA
Organism: Panthera leo; assembly: GCF_018350215.1. Taxonomy (NCBI): domain Eukaryota; kingdom Metazoa; phylum Chordata; class Mammalia; order Carnivora; family Felidae; genus Panthera; species Panthera leo. The sequence goes on from NC_056695.1 coordinate 43,547,978, forward strand.
AATCAGTTTTCACTGGGATAAAATTAAGGCATTAGCAGGGATGTTTCCTTCTGTGGGGGGATCTGAGGAGAAAACCCATTTCCTTACCTTTTGTGGCTCCTATTACCTCGTGACCCTTCCTCCATCTGCAAATCGCATCAGTATAATCTCCGCCCTCCCATTATATCACCTTCTTCCCTGACTCCTGTATCCTTCTTATAAGGACCTTTGTGCTTACATTAGATCCACCCAGATAATCCAGTATGATCTCCCAATCTCAAGATTCTTAACTTCATCACATCTGCAAAGTTCCCTTTTGCCATATAGAGTAACATTCATAGGTTCTGGAGACTAGAATGTAGACATCTTTTGAGGGCTGTTTTGCAACCTGCCACATTGACTAATCAGATTACTAAACATCATTGGGATAATTTGTTTCATATTGCTATGGTGCAGAGTCGTGAGTATAAACTCTTGAGGACATGAGAGCTTGAGATATTAACCAAACAAACTGTTTAGAAAACTTAAGAGTTTTTTCTGTAATATCCACTCTCTCCTTTTCTTTCTACTTAGGAAAAAAGGAAGATGCAATTCAAATATGTAAAGTAGGAGAACAGTACGATCCTCAAATGCAGATATACCTGGGTTCATTTGTCTAATTCCACAACCTGGTAGCTGGCTGGGTTACCTTGGGGTACATTCCCCCAAAATATTCTCTGAGACAAGGATTTGAGACAGGTAGTTTATTTGAAAGGTGATTCCAAGAAGCGCTGATGGGGACTGAGGAAATGAGTCAGAAAATGGAAGGAAGCTAATAAACAGTATGTTATTGAGCAGGCTACTCCTGTAAGCCTCTGAGTGAACTCTGGGATCTGGGAGACAGTAGAACATGCCTCAGAGGTAGCCAGTTTGGAGGACGAAGCTTTCATCATTAGCCAAGGGCTGATCCAAGGGCTATCATCTCCAGGACTTCTAGCCTGCTCCACTCCCTGAGAGATTGTTTGTAGTAGGATGCCGACATCTAGTGAAGCATGCTGAGTGTCATGGGGCCACAAATGGGGCACTGACCACATCTGCTGACATGACTTCTCTGAACTTTAGTCCCTCCTCTGAAAACTGGGGACAATGCTACTGACTGCAAGGATTCTGTGAAAATTAGCAATCCTGCGTTAAAGTACCTAGTAGTGTGTCACACATGATAATGGCTCAACAACTGGTAACTCTTAAATAATGATAATAACAAAGGTTTCCCTTTAGTTTCTGCTTATAAAATTCATTTGCACTTGGAAAGATCCCTCAATGACTTCTGAGCCTCAGATTTTTATCTCTAAAATCAGAGAGGAAGGTAAATGTTATAGTTTACCATCCATTGCATATTCCCAGGATTAGTAATCTGATTCTGGTTTGGTTTTCCTTGTCCTTTGACACTAGAATTTCCCTCTGGCCTCTGTGTTTGTGATTGTCAACTGACCTGGACTGATTTGGTCATGGATGACCCTCAGTTTCTTCTTGGTAAATCTTGGTAGCCTCTGAAGAAGTTTTGAGGTAAGGGTTTCCTACTTAGCTGATAACTTCACTACTAGGTCACAACGAACAGAAATCTCAGGCAAATATATAAACACATATAAAACATCTACTCAGTAAACACTTATTAACAAATAAACCCACACACAGAGTTCATGTGACCATTTCTATAGACTTGAGTCTGTTCTAGCACTCTATAGTTTTGGTGTTCTGACCCCAAATTTGCACAGATTATTCACTGAGGCCATCATGAAGATTCCAGGGGCAGGATCTGGACACCCTTGTGGCCAGTATCATCAGAAATCCAGGATCTCCCGGTGCTCGTCGCTGGGCATAGGACTATTGAGAGATTTAGCCAGGACCATCATCCCTGAGGCTAAAGGCCACAGGCATAAATGAATTCTTATGCCTTTGTGGAGCAAGTGTGGGGAGTGTCCCTAAAATATTTCTGCCAATCCACATATAAATAAAATGAAGAGTTTCAATTTCACTAATGAGAGCCCATTTCTAACATTCACCAAGCTACATGACAGACTATTAATTTCATCAATGAAAAAACCCATTAGTGACTTCCAGTTATGTTAATTAGCAAAGCATTGCTTATGGATTGAAATAAAAAGACAAACCTGTGTAGCTAACTGGAAAGACCACCCCTATGTTGTGCTTTCTTGATTAGAATGAACCCAGCACCTGGTTATAGCCTAACCTAAGTAACAGACACATAGGATCACACTGCACATATTGACCTATTCTTTTATTGTCGTAAAATATACATAATATAAAACTTACCCTTTTAACCATTTTTAAGTGTGCTATTCTTTAGAATTTATGTTGTTATCCATCACCACCATCCATCTCCACAACGTTTTCATCTTCCCAAACTAGGTACCCATAAAAGAATAACAATAACTCCCCATTCTATTTTCTCTGTGAAGTTGACTACTCCAGGTCCTTCATGTAAGTGGAGTCATGTAATGTTTTTCTTTTTGTGTCTGCCTTATTTTACTTGGCACAATGTCTTCAAGCTTCATGTATCTTGTAGTATGTGTAAGAATTTCATTTCTTTTGAAGGCTGAATAATACTCCATTGTATGTATATACCACACTTTGTTTATCTATTTATCCCTCAATGGACATTTGAGTTGGTTCCACCTTTTGGCTATTATGAATAATGCTGCTATGAACATTGATGGACAAACCTATTCTGAAGTATTTTAAAGGAAAGTACAGACATAACAATCTGCTACTTTTGTTAGGAACCTAAGAAATTAAGCATATAACATGAGCAGAGTATTGGCTAATCCTTAGTTTTATTGCAGTTTAGTAAAGCACTTGTAACTTCTTCACTACCCTAGTACAACAGAAAACATTGGTTTTATGAATCTTCAAAATAAGATTTCGGAAGAAAACACTTTGAAACTCCTGATTTGGTATCATAAGACTGATTTTATATTTCATTTCCAAAATAGCTTTTAAAATATCATTCACTCTATGGTTATTTAATTTCCTATATTGTACTTTTATTCTGCCAAAACCACATGAATTTCCACAGCTATTCGGTAATTTTGTTCGGTTTCCAGGATGCAGTTGCATAAAACCTTATATTTTGTGACCTCAACCTTTTCATCTGTGAATGAAAATGTTCCCTCATCTTCCTCACCATTGGAACAGTGAAATAGTTTATAGATTTATATTAGCCTTCTTCTGCGAGACCATGAGGGTGGAGAGTGTCTGTCCTGAATTCTGATGATAGCCACAAATGAACTGAGTTGGTTACGTATCGGCAGGGACTGGAGGTTTAGATTTTATGCAGGAGAGATTGCTTATTTCCCCAATTTATATGCATGTGTATATGTGTTTATAAAATCAAGGATGCCAAGGATTAGGCATTGTGCTTCTTTACAGGGTACACCTGCCAGAAGGCACCTGTCCAGACTTCTGGATCTTTCCTTGGTATGCTGGGAAAGAGGTGGTTTTCCTAAGTGATGAGTTCCTGAGTTCTGCCCCTATCTCTTCCAGTGATAAACTGCAAGGCCTTGGAAAAGTTGGCCTTGGACTTTTGATCATGCATTCATTAACATATTTATATTGAGCACCTGTACATCAGGCACTCTGCCTGGTGTTTAGGAGATCTTGGTGAATGAAACAAAGTTCTCTGCTCTCATGGCACTCAGATTCTAGAGCTGTTCTTGATATGATAGCCACTAGCTGCCTGTGGTTATTTAAATTAAAATATAAATTAAAATTAACTAAAATTAAAAATTCAGTTCTTTAGTTTCACTAGCCACATTTTTTTTTATACTTTATTGTCAAATTAGCTAACATGCAGTGTATACAAGGTGCTCTTGGCTTCGGGAGTAGATTCCCATGATTCATCACTTACATACAACACCCAGTGCTCATCCCAACAAGTGTGCACTAGCCACATTTAATTTGCTCAACAGCTCAAGTGCTACTATATTAGACAATGCAGATATAGAACATTCCCATCATTGAGGAAAGTTCTATTGGATGATGATAGGGGAAGGACAAATAATAAATAAGCAAACTATAAAATATTAGAAGGTGGCAAGTGCTATGGAAAAGAGAAAAGTAGAGAAGAGTAAGGGGAATTAGGAGTGCCAGAGGTAGTTAGAGATAGGCTGTGGTATTAAACAGGGTGGTCAGGATAAGTATTTCTAAGAAGATGAGATTTAAACAGATTTGAAAGAAGTCGGGATATTAGTTAAACATATAACTAGGTGAGGAGCATTCTAGTGGATTGAACAGTCAGCACAACGTGCCAACTCAGGAACATACTTGACATATTCCAGGTACTACAAGGAGACCAGTGTGGCTGGAGCTGAGGGAGCGTGGGAGAGAATGTGAGTAAGATCAAGGACTAGAGAATATAGGGCTAGATATGACTTTGGCTTTGACTCTGAGTGAAATAAGGAAACCACTGCAGAGTCTTGAGCAGAATGACATGGTCTGTCATATTTTTTTTAATTTTTTTAACGTTTATTTATTTTTGAGACAGAGACAGAGCATGAATGGGGGAGAGGCAGAGAGAGAGGGAGACACACAATTGGAAGCAGGCTCCAGGCTCTGAGCCATCAGCCCAGAGCCCGACACGGGGCTCGAACTCACGGACGGAGAGATCATGACCTGAGCTGAAGTCGGACGCTTAACCGACTGAGCCACCCAGGAGCCCCTGGTCTGTCATATTTGAATGGTGTCACACGGTATTGAGAATAGTCCAAAAGTGAGAGCCATGAGAAGGCTATTGGAGTAGTCCAGGAAGAGGTGATTGGAGCTTGGACCAGGGTGCACTAGCAATGGAAGTAGTGAGTAACGGTCATGTTTAGGATGTATTTTGAATGTAGAGCCAATATGATTTCTTGATAGGTTACAAGAATAAAAGATCGTTCCAATGAACTTTCAAGTTTTTTGGTTTAAGCAGTTGGGAGTTGGAGTTGACATAAACTGGGATGTGGAAGCCTATGATTAGAGCAGCTTTGGAAAAGAAGGAATTCCTCTGGGGGCATGTGAAATCTGAGATACCTACTAGACATCCAAGTGGAAATGTCAGGTAGAGAGTACGAAGCTAAAGAAGAGGTACAGGCTGGAGAAATCATTTGGAAATCATCAGCAACATAGCCATGCACTGGATGGATCATAAGGACTGAGCCCTGGCAATTCTAGCATTAGGAGGTTGGTGATAAGATAAAAGGAGGGATCAGCAAAGAGGTGAAAAAGAAGACATTGAGATTTAACCAGAGAGAGTGGAATCTTTGAATACAATGAAAGAAAGTATGTTGAGGAGGAGGAGGGAATGATCCCTATGTCACATGCTGCTGGAACACCAAGTAAGAGGATTGAGAACCAATTGGTAGATTTAACAAGGTGAAGTATTGGTGACCTTGACAAGAGCAGTTTTATTAGATGGTGAAAGCAAATACATGGTGCAATAGATAGTGATGACACAAATGTGTTTAAGAGAGAACAGGAGGAGAGAAATTGAGCTCTTGACTATAGACCATTCTTTAGTGGAATTTTGCCACAAAGGGAAATATTTTTTTAAGTAATCCTTTCTTGGTTATTAGGGTGCACCCTTAATATTTATGGGGGAAAAGAATAAATGGAGATGTAATTCAATATTTTCAGCATGTAAAATGGATAAATTAAGCTAAAAAAACTATTAAATAAAATGTGTTCCTTCCATTACACTGACAAATATACTTTCATAAGGACCTGGAAAATCAAGTTCAGATATAGAATTCGTGGACTTTGGAGTTCATGTCATAACTTGGTGGCACAAGGAAAGGGACTGTGGTCTAAACCCCTTCCCTTCCCAGCTCCATCCCATACTATGAGGGGCTTTGTCTGCTTGGGTGGAGACACCTCAGCCTTCATGTCCAAGCTCTGGCCGCACACCCATAAGTGGCCGTCCCTTGAATATCAGTCAAGCCTAGGAGTGAGTAAATTAGCAACATGGTCCACTCTAGGGAAAACAGACCCAGTTCAGAGGACTGTGAGCACCCTGTAAGGGTCTAAGGGCCAGGTGGACAGAGAACTCTGGGGTATGAGGTATCCAGAGAATGGTCTACAATGCAGGGACCATCAGCTCTGGGTAAGCACTTCTTGTCCCAATGGACGCCTTACCCCATAGGAAACTTCATGGCTGGAGAATGACTAGAATGTGGCCTTTGAAGGCACAGAGCCAAGGGCAAGGATCCTCTCACTGGCTCTCTGATCTTGTGGAGAAATGGAGTAGAGAAAAAGATTTTTCAGATAGAGAAATAATGTGTTTATTTGCTTGTGAGAACAGTCCAGTGAAGAGGGGAAAAATTGATGATATGGAAGAGAAAAGAATGACCAAAGCAATTCTCCCAGTAGGCAAAAGGGGAAAGGATCTAATGCACAAGTATGGAAATAGGCTTTGGGATAAGCTTGAAAAGTTCTTCTATGGTCATAGTTAGGAAGGCAGCGTATGTGGATGCTGATGAAGAAGTTAGATGTGGTGGGAAGGTGTGGAAGTTCTCATCTCATTGATCAGTGCTCATTTCTAGAAGATGCCTGATTAGGAATACCTTGCCAGCATGCTATTTCAGGTCAAAGTTGACTTTCTTTTGTTAATTTAAATTTTTTTAAGTTTAATTAATTAATTTATTTTGAAAGAGAGAGCACGAGTGGGGAGAGGGACAAAGAGAGAGGGAAAGAGAGAATCCTAAGCAGGCTCTGCAGCAGCAGCACAGAGCCCAATTCAGGGCTTGAACTCACAAACTGTGAGATCATGACCTGAGCTGAAGCCAAGAGTCAGACACTTAACCAATTGAGCCACCCAGCCACCTCTGTTAATTTAATTTCTGTTTAAAATCTCACTAGCAATTCACTATTTTTTTAGTACATTAAGTACTTACATTCCACATTGCATAGCTCTTCACTTGCATAATTTCTTTTTCATGAGGAAATCGAGGCACAGATAGGCAGTATTTTGCCAAGAGACACACAATCAATAAGTGGTAGAAACAGTTCTGCTGACATTTCCTTCTGATTCATGATACACCAAAATGCTCCCCTGGACTTTTGAATATATTTTTTGATATAGGAATCTGGGAGTCCTAAAATAAGAATTTTGATTTTTAAAATCTTGAAGAAATTATTCCAATAAAAAAAATCAATGAAAGAAGTAAAAAGATGAATAAGAACAAAAACTTCCTTTCTTCTCATAAATTGAGGGGTTTTTTTTGTTTTTTGTTTTTTGTTTTTTGTTTTTTTTTTAGGGGAGTGGGGGTGGGCAGAGGGAGAGGGAAAGAGAGAATCTTAAGCAGACCCCATGCCAAACAGAGCCCCACACAGGGCTTGATCTCACTACTGTGAGATCATGACCTGAGCCAAAATCAAGAGTTGGACATTTAACTGACTGAGCCACCCTGGCACTTCTAAATTTCATTTTTTAAGTGTGAAAACGTGCAACTTCTTTTCAGATATTGAAACTTATAACATGTTGTGCCCTCTGTCTAATGCAATCATTTTCTGAATAGTCAAGTGATTTCAGCAATTACTTTTGTGCACCAAATCCTACCCCAATTGGAAGGAAGGCTGTGGGAGGGCACTGATGTAAAGCTACTTTTTTGTAAAATGAAGATGAAACCACTTGTGTGTTACTCATAAAGATTTGATTAAGATCAACTTTGAAATACACCCTCAAGCATTTTTACCTTCACAGAATAAAAGAAGTTAAATACAGTAAATAATATAGTATTTAAAATAGTACTTTGTAACAAAAGTTCAGATCAACTTCCTGTTCACCTAGGGAGAAAGAGAAATTTGTCAGTGGGGACACTCTGCCACATTTTCTCAAGGACTTCAGCCTTTTCCTCAGTCCCTTTCTACACGTCTTCTGCCATCATCTATAGTAAATCCAACTTCCATTGCTGAATGTCATCACCATTCAACCCATCCATCAGCATACCTTGGAACTCATTATCGTTGGGAACTGCTCTCCTTCAAACATCTTGAGTAGTGAAACAACCTTCACTGATGAACACTACCTTAAACTTACCAAAGTTCTTATGCCTCCTGAACCTTTTCCTCTTCCTCCTGACTTCAAGACCCTTGACCTTTTTGTAATCCCCATGGGTCCTGCCCTATCTAATCTACACTTCTAGCCATGACCCATTTCAAGCATGTTCTCAGTAGCCACCATATGCTTTCATTCTCCATGCTTTCCAGTCCCAAGCCTGGGCAGTTATCTCCGTTATCAATCCATGCTGTATAATTCTCAGAATTTTCCATTCATCCCAGGAATATTCTCTATAGCACCCTAAGCTCCCCAAGCTCCAGCCATACCTCTGTCACTTCCAGTGAAGATCTCTCCTCCCACCATATTAAGACATTAGAGGACAACATTGTGAGCTCTCATGATTTGCTTCTCCCCAGCCCTTCAGAGTTTTACTCAGTCCTTCACCTTCCCTCCTGACAGAGAGTCCACAGGTTCCTCCATCTTTCTAAGTGTGAACCATCCATGTCTACCAGAACCTTGCTCTATAAATTATCTCCTCTTTTCAATGTTTCCTCCTCAGTGATTCTGCCCTTTGGCCTACAAACAAGCTACGAACAAATTAAAAAAAAAAAAAAAGTTCCTTAGGCATTTTAATCCCTTCAAGTTATTATTCTTCCTGCCTTCTCTTTCTTGGTGAATCTTATAGAATATATAACCAGTGTTTTCTGCTCCTACCTCCCCACTCACTGTAACGACCTCAGCCTACCTTTCATGGCCAACATAGCCCTTCCTGAGACCCACAATACACTTTCCCACCTCCTGACCTTTTATCTGTTTTATCCACCTGAATCACCTTTCCCCTAGCCTCTCTATGAAGCCTGCTCAAGGCAGCATTTCCCTGAAGCTGTTCTTTACCAAACTCCTATATTTTTTTCATGGTTTTACTGAGATAGAATTGACGTACAATGAATTGCCATCCAGTTTGGTAAGTTTTGGTAATCATTTACACCTGTGTAACCACCACCCACATGAAGATATAATATTTCCATCATCCCAGTTTCCTTATTCTTCTTTCCAGTCAACTCCCAAACTCACCCCCATCTCCGGAGACATCCACTATTCTGATTTCTATCACCAGAGGTTAGTTTTGCCTCTGTGCTTGAACTTTTATGTAAATGGAATAAAACACAGGATATCATATTTCTTTAGTACTACATCCTCTCTTTGAGATTCATCAATGTTGTCTCCCTTATCAGTTCCTTCTTTTTTATTGCTGAGTATTTTCCATTATGTGAATATACCATGATTCGTTTAGTCATTTTCCTATTAAATACTCATTTAGCTTATTTTTGGGTTTTTTTTTTTCATATTTATGTCTAAAGCTACCGTGTACTTTCTGATACAAGTTTTTGTGGATTTTTTTCTCTTGGGAAAATATCTAGGAGTAGAATTGCTGGGTTATAGGGTAGAGGTATGTTTAACTTTTAAAGAACTGCCAAACTATTTTCCAAAGTGGTTTTACTGTTTTTCACTGTCTACATTCCCACCCAGCAGAGTATGAGAGTTCCAGTTGCTCCGTATCTATCTCTTACTTTTGTGTCCTCATTCATGCTTTTCTTTGACATGTTGCCCTACATTATTGGAGCATCTTATTTTATCTCCTCCTCCATATGAACTTCTTAAAGACTGTAGTTGTGCTTCCATCTTCTCTGCACACCCATAGTCTAGCCTTCCCTAGAGCTGGCTCTCTCTAAATCTACATAGAACAATAAAATGGAACCCAGTGAAGGAGCTTGAGCTCTGGGAATACTGTACAGACAGCCTAGTGGCCCAATGAAGTCAATATGACCTGACTCTCCTGGGGTGTATTATAATATTACAGCTGAATACAGGGCTCTTGTGGCCATTTGTTACAGTCATCAGGAAAAGCTTTTTATCAGATTCATAGCAGCAAGTGATACAAATTATTGGATTTCTTTTTCAACATAAAAAATAGTTATTTGCATCCTTTGAAGTTGGGTAAATGAGCCCCATTGATCTTACCTGTAGAACACTGCAGGGTATTTTTGTTCTGTCTCAACTTCCAATATTCTATGACCAGAGCCTGCCCCTCCAGCCAAGCTTGTCTAATCGTTATTCCCTGGGCATACCCTGTTCAAATCCTCCTCTATGCCTTTCCCCTACAGTATGTGGAAAATTCTTACTTGGAATGTCTCCCCTTTTTCCCTCCTAGAAGCTAGAACTTCAAGGCCTGGCACAAATGCCAATATCTCTATGAAGCTTTCCCAACTGCTTCATCCTTCAGTACCTATTCTCTCCTATGAATTATTATAACCTTCCTAGAATAGAGTAATGGCCCCCATCCTAGTTTCCAGGCCTTCTAGATTAATAGGGGTATCCCAGGGCAGAAGAGAGCCCCTAAATGGCAAGTGTATCCTCAGATGTCTGTGGCCGTGTTCCAAAGGGCCAGCTGCTGTGCAGAGCCTCTGTTTTGACATCCCTTGTTCAAAATGAGCCACGCTACTTCTAACCAGATCTACCTCCTGCCATCATCTTGAAGCAATAAATTGCTTCAGACCATGTTTCACCACTCACCAGTCAGTTGAGAGCTTGAGCTGCATTCAAGAGCCCATGTTAAAGTATTCAGTCCTCTGGGTGTGTGGGAAAGCACTGAGAAACATGGCTCTCCCTCATGCCATCAGTACAGCCTGCTCATTTTCCATGGGAGACAAAGAAACGGTCAGCTTAAATTTGACAAATATCTTGAACAAGACAAAAAGGGGGGGACTAACAACCCTATAGGTTTCCTTCACTCTGTTTTCTCTTGCTCTGTATCAAAACAAACCAACATCTTGTCTGTTTCATCATATACTCTGGGCAATTATCCCGGGTGTCTTCCTGAAAGACATCCTGGAAAGCAGAGTCTTCTCTTTCAATTTTCATTGCCTTCATTGGACTCCAGAAAAATCCTTCATCTACAATACTGTAAAACGTGAGCTAGAGTACCTAGGAATGTTACCATCCCATGCTTCTTTATTTTGCCTTCTGGTCATCCCTTCACCTGGTTATGCTACTCCACTTTCTCCTCACTTCCTAGCCCCTAGAAGATATTAATTCAAAAATATTTAACACCTTTTATATTTCTTTTTATATGTATTTTATAAATTATTTTTTTTAATTTATTCACTAGACACTATGGTAGGAATTAGAAGTCCAACTATAATCAAGATAGAGTCAGTGCTTACTTCCGGAGCCTATGTTTACTAGAAGATATAGGTACACAAAGAGACAACCACCAAACAGTGTCCTGACTGCCATCTTATTAGAAGTACAGGGGACTGTAGGAACACATGTAAGGAGCACCAAGTCCAGGCTCTGGAGGTCTGGGAAGGCTTCAAAGAAGAAGTGACATTTGAGCTAGTGGGAGTTACCCAGCAGTCAGCTGAAAGACATGATGGTGGGGGGTGGGTGGTTCCTATAAAGGATGTATGTGGGAACACCCAGAAACCAGGAGCCTGGCACAGTAAGGAATTGAAAGAAGTTTGGTGTGTTTGAGAATTAGGAGGCAAGAGAGTGGTGAAAACTGAAAATGAAAAGATAAGCAGGGGCATTATCACAACACACCTTTCATGTAAGTTCTGATAAGGAGTAGGGACCTCTCATAGCAAAGGGGAGCTCAAGTAAAGAGTAGGAGAGCTTTGTATTTGGAAAGGTCACTCTGGCAATAGTTTTGATAGCGTGGATCATGGGGACAAAGTTGGGACAGGTAAGAAGACCAGACAAAGGGTGCTGATGTCCCCAGCAAGAGCAGTGGTAGAGTGGATGGAGAAGGTGGGTGGACTGGCAATGCTGTGGCCTGGTGATATGATATGAGAGGTGAACGAGAAGAAAAGGTAAAGGATGAGGCCAGGTTTTAGGCTTGGAGAACGGTGGTGCATTTACAGAAGCAGGGAGCAAAGAGCTTTAGGTTAGAAGGTGGGGGCAGGATGTCCTTTACATAGTTTGATATGTGTCTGGGTCTCGGGAAAGGGCTGGGTCAGTGGGGAAGTAAGTCATTAGTACTCAATGGTCATGCTGCTACGGGAGTAGGGTAGACAGCCTGGGCAAAGAGGAGGGCTGAGAACACTAAAGAATGGGCAGAGGAAGAGAAATGTATAGAGAAAACTGAAAAGAGACATCCAGGGATGGGGCAAACCAAGAGAAGGTGTCCCCCTGACAGAAGCCAAGGGAAGAGTCTCAAGAAGAACAGATGGTCAATCAGGTCCAATGTCCTAGAAAAACACTTTTATACCCATTGGATTTAACAACCAGAAGGGTGGGGTTGGCAAGTGAAACTTCAGGGGAATAGTGAGGGTGAAATAGATTGGGAAGGGAGTGGGAGATGAGGGAATACAGATGGCAAGAAAGGAAACTCTCCCAAGAGGTTTAGCTATAAAGGGAGGAGATAGAAAAAGCAGTAGCTAGAGAGGGTATGGGGTAAAAGAACATTGCTGTTGTTGTTTTTCAGTGGGAGAAACATAAACAGGACTTTAATATACTTTTAGAGGGAGATAGGAAGATGAATGAATGAAATCTGTAGTGAGAAGCAGTTGTAGAATATAAAGCAAATAACAGATGGGAGAATATCAGCAGTGTCTTCTCTTGATAATGACAAAATTCTACCAGTTCCGTGTGGTAGAAGTAGTAAAGTGGGCAGATCTTGGAGCAAATCCCTGTCTGTGGTCCATTCCCAGCTGCGAGTGGCCTTGGGAAAGTTTTCTAATATCTCCACCTAAAGTAGTAGAACGGTGTTTAGAACAGCGCCTGGTACACCCTAGGCAAGTACTCAATAAATACTAGCTACAATCATCTGCTGATGCCCAAATTCCTGGAAAAAGAATTTATCCAGTGGCTTCTCACCCAGGCTGCTAACGACTAAAAAACATGTCCTTGTGCCATTGTTTTCTCAATTGTTGAAAGTCAGACCTGTCCTCCAGAGCCAGGCCCATTTTGTCTGCAGAAACACTTAATGTTTGTGTTGCTTGGCCCCAGTAGGGACAGCAGAAGCATCCATCACCAAGGCAGTGCATGCACAGTTGAGAAATCTCTTGTGCGTTCCTACCCTGTTTCTTTCCAAAGCCTTTCTTCTGGCTTTCAAATGAGATTTCCCTGTTCAGGAGGGGTGCCAAATGCTGGGGATTTCATAATATTCCCAACCGTAGGCACCAGATTTATGTAATTGCAGTGGTGGAGACTTGAATGATCTTTTGAAGAGGCTGCACACTGTTTGTCTGTCAAATCGTCTGCATGTCGGTAGAGCTGAAATTATAGAAGATGAAGAATGTGCAAGTATATTCCAAAGTAGCTAGCACATGGTTGGTGATCCCTAAGGTTTGTTTCCTTTCTGGAAGGTACTAAGATTTGTTCTCATAAGGCAGCATGACAGGGTGGAAGCCATATGGGATTTGCCCTCAAATTTTGGCTCTACCGTTGACCAGCTGTATGAACCTAGGTTATTTACATACCTTCTTGAGCCTTTTTTCCTCATCTGTAGATGAAGCCTGATAATACCCACTGTACCAGTATCTTTGGGGGATTAAATGAGACAACATATATGGAAACATCTAGCACACAGTTGGAATTCTGTGTTTTTTCTCCTCCCTTCTCTGTGTCCCTGTTTTGACTAGTAGGTAACCATATTTGCTCTCACAAATCTGATATAATTCTTCACATCAAGTCAATATATCAAGTATTTAATAAACCTTACCCTGATGCATTAAACTCATTTTGTGGAATTCACACCACTACCTAGATTCTCCACTGTCTTATTAGACACCAATAGATCTTTCTGTGGCTGCAAGAGAGATATTATTGCCAGTTGCCAGTATGAGATGATGTACTTCTTCACTCTTCAGTGAAGCGTGTGCAGGCATTTTGTTTTCCCTGGTTGAACATTTTGCAGTCTCCCTTAAAAATACTGCCCTCATCTTGTTTCCTCTCTCTGACCTGCCTCTTCTCCTTCCCAGGCTCCTAAACCCCATTATGCTTCCCTGTATTGTTGGCTTAATGGGCACTTTAATAAGTGTATCATTTCCATTTTGAAATACGCAGAGCACAAGACAGAAATTGGATTTCTTCCTGAACAGTTTCCATCCTCCCTCCTCACGTACAGCTTTCTCCCTTCTTTTCCACTCTGCAACACAACTGAAATTTGCTGAGCCAGAAAGGGGAGGAAGAAGGTATGAAAGGGGAAGCAATCTGCCTTCTCATTGTTTCAGGTAGAGCTTATTATCAACCTGCTCATTGGAAGAGAGCACGTGCTCTAAAGATACTCTGGGTGCCTCTTGTGTTTCCACAAAAGCCCAAGGCCCTGGGTATACGATGCATAACAGAATATAATTACTGAGATAATTATTGTTACCTGCACTGCCCAACTGTTGTGTTTTGTAATCAAAAGCTATATTAGCAGATGTGACTCCAAGCCTTCTGAAAACTCAGGGAGGCTATTGAAGGCCCAAAATTTAGGGAAACTAAATTTTGTTTTAGCTAGTGGGTCTGTGTTACTCAGATTTTATATTAGCAGAATGTTTGGGTATCTAGAGAATATACCTGAGTACTTCGGCAAATGCACAGACATCACTGTCCCTGTAGGACTATCTTCAGCTGACTTAACTACCCATATTCTGAAACAGGACTTCATAGCAATTGCAAAAAGCTCCGTACCATTTTTGAATTTGTTCTCTTTAAATAGTTTATCAGATCTTAAGAAAGAACAAAGCTGGAAGCAGATGCCCCCTGATTTTAAACTATATTGCAAAGCTGTAGTAATCAAAACAGTATGATTTGGCATAAAAATAGACATACGTCAGTAACACAGAATAGAGAACCGAAAGATAAATCCTTGCATATATGGTCAATTAACTTATGAAAAAAGAGATAACAGTGTTGAGAAAACCACATAGCCACATGCAAAAGAATGAAATTAGACCACTATCTTATGCCATACACAAAAATTAACTCATAAATAGATTAAAGACTTGAATGTAAGACCTGAACCATAACATTTCTAGAAGAAAACATGGGCAGCAAGCTACTTAATATTGGTCATGGTGATAAATTTTTGGATCTGACTCCAAAAGCAAAGGCAACAAAAGCAAAAAATAAATAAGTGGGACTACATCAAACTGAAAAAACCGCACAGCAAAGGAAACCATTAACAAAATGAAAAGACACCCTTGAATGGGAGAAAATATTTGCAAATCACACATCCAATAAGGGGTTAATAAGGGTTTCTATGTTTTTATAGAAAGAACTCATTAAAAAAAAAAACAATCTGACTTTTAAAATGAGAAGAGGATCTGAATAGACACTTTTCCAAAGAAGACATACAGGTAGATGGCCAACAGGCACGTGAAAAGATGCTCTATACCACTAATCGTCAGGGAAATGCAAATCAAAACCGTGAGATATCACCTCACTACCTGTTAGAATGGCTGTTATCAAAAAGACAAGAAATAACAAGTGTTGGTGAGGATGTGGAAAAAAGAGGACCCTCATGCCTTGTTGCTGGGAGTATAAATTGGTGCATTCATTATGGAAGACAGTATCGAGGTTCCTCAAAAATTTTAAAATAGAACTACCATGTAATCTAGCAATTCCACTTCTGATATTTATCTGAAGAAAATGAAAACACTAATTTTAAAAGATATATGTACCCTTATGTTCATTGTAGCTTTATTTTCAACAGCCAATATGAAAACAACCTAATTGTCCACTTAAGGACAAATGGATACAGAAGATATGAGATACATATATATTTATACAAAATATGTAAGATATATATATATATATATATATATATATATATATATACACATATATTTATATGTAATGAATACTACTCAGCCATAAAAAAGAATGAAATACTACCATTTGTGACAACATAGATGAACCTTGAGGGACTTATACTAAGCAAAATAAGTCAGACAGGGAAAGACAAGTACCATATGGTTTCACTTATATGTGGAATCTAAAAAACAAAGCAAAGAAACAAGACAAAACAAAACTCATAGATAGAGAGAACAGAATGGTGGTTGCCAGAGGGAAGGAGGTTTGGGGAGTAGGTGAAATGGGTAAAGGGGTCAAGAGGTACAGACTTCCAGTTATAAAATAAATAAGTCATGGGCATGTAGTATACAGCATTGTAGCTATAATCAATAATACTGTAGAGCAGACTTCAAAGTTGCCAGGAGAGTAAATCCTAAAAGTTAACTTCATATGGTGACAGATGGTAACTAGACTTATTGCAGTGATCATTTTGCAATGTATACAAATATTGAAGCATTATGTTGTAAACATGAAACCAGTATAATGTTATATGTCAATTAGACCTCAATAAAAAAATTTTAGAAAAACGGTTCACCAGGACCTGACTTAACAGCCTTCATTTGGCATTCAATGAAGAGAAACTTATTTTTCTCTGGGCACAGACAGGCTGTATATATTTGGTGAGTATAGTGTGTGCTAAACTGGATATAGGTATGTGTTCATACTCCTTGCCACCTGCTTCATATTCATTCTGGCACAGAACTCAGACTGGCTTTCTGTTCCCCATCTCAGCCAGCTCTAATTAATTTATGTCTACCTCTCTGCCATAGCACACTAAGGAAATGGAGTTTCCACTTTAAAAATCAAGTTTATTAAAAATGAAGCAACATGGTGATAATTGGTTTTTAAAATGCTTAAAGAAGTTCCAAGTAGAAAAAAGGAAACAAGTTGCAAAAGAGGAAAAGAAATTAGGCAATTAAGACAAGGTCAATTAAAAGGAGAATAACAAAGAAAAGTGGGTGAGGTTGACAGGAGATAAATTGGAAAGGGAGAAAGGGTCAAGGAAGAAGCAGAAGGGAAGAAAGGAGACAGGAAAAGCAATGACATGTACTTGAGTAATGGACTCAACCAAGGAAATAGAATAAGTGAAGGCCAGAGTAAGAATTATGGAGAAAAAGAGAGACATCAACGTCTCCAGAATTGCAGATTATTGGTGGCCTAGGGGAGTGTAGACAGGGGTAGATCTATCCCTAAGGAAGTTGGGTGTTGAATTCCTTAGGATGATCTGACAATTAGGGAAACTGTCCCCTGCATATGCTAATTCAGACTTTAAAATAAAAGCCAGCCAGACTCATTACTGGGTTTGGCCAGCCTGTAATGGCAACAGAATTCACTGATGCATATTTAAACTGAATTTTCTAACCAAGGTCTTAAATAAACAGTCACCAGATGTAACTGAAAATTAGAATAAGGCTTTCAGTCGTGAGTGTTCCTGTAGGAAAAGTCTGAAAACCCTTCATGTTGCTTTTTCCAAAGTTTTTAGTCATTTGCGGTTTTTAGCCCTGACTAGTGTGTTAGCAACTGTTCCATTGCTGGACTATGTGAATCCTTCTAGTATTTACTTTTTAACATTCCGCAGGGCAGGGAGAGTGGCTGACACCTGTGATGTAAGCGAAGCCCCTGGCAGGAATGTTAATTCTATCGGTAACAAAAGAACCTTTGAGGGACTTGGATTCTTAATGGGACCACCAGAAACTCCTTCCCCCCAAAGCTGGGAAATCCAGAGCAGGTCTTCTCAGTCAGCACAAATTTGCAAAACCAGAGTTGTCAGAGGAAGGTAGAAATGGCAGGAGGCTTAAGAAATCTCGGGAAGGTGTCATTTGGCCTATGGTCCAGATCCAGAGTCTGGAAACATGGCAGTACCTCCCAGGCTTGGATCCCCTGCTGGCAACTGGATGCTCTGTTGAGTCTAGGAACTGATGATCACTGGTAGCTTGTGGATACTTTTCTGTGTTGAGCAGATGCCTTCTGTTACACTGGAAGCTAAAAGCCCTCTTTACTCATATGTGTCTTAGGTTAATTGATAGATTACACTATTGTCACTAATGAGTAGAAATAATAATCCAGGGGCGCCTGGGTGGCTCAGTCAGTTAAGCGGCCGACTTCGGCTCAGGTCATGATTTCACGGTCTGTGAGTTCGAGCCCCGCATCGGGCTCTGTGCTGACAGCTCAGAGCCCGGAGCCCGTTTCAGATTCTGTGTCTCCCTCTCTCTCTGACCCTCCCCTGTTCATGCTCTGTCTCTCTCTGTCTCAAAAATAAATAAACGTTAAAAAAGAAATAATAATCCAGACTGATTTATTTTTGTCAAGGGAAAGAGAGAATCCCAAACAGGCTCTGCGCTGTCTCTCTCTCTCTCTCTCTCTCTCTCTCTCTCTCTCTCTCTCTCTCTATATATATATATATATATATATATATATATATATTTCTCAAAATAAGATAAATAAATAAGCATTAAAAAATAGTCAAAAACATAAAGTGAATCAAAAAATATTATTCAGTGTCTGGATGCTATTTGGTACATCAAAGAAATTGTTTATAAAATAGTTTCATTTCAGGAAGTTTAAAAAAATAAAATACAATGGACATACCATCATTCTCTCTAGTTAAACCTTTTTTTCCTGGAAAATGTTCACAATAATGTTCAAAATAATGTAAATGTTCACAAATGAAGACTGGTCTGGAAGCCAACAGATGGTGTGTCTAGTCTTGGCAGTTACTAACAGATCATTGACCCCAGACAAGTCATTCAACCTCCCCAGATCCTAGAATTTCCTCACCTCAAAATGCAGGTAGAAGCAAGAATTTCCCATGGGACAGCTAGCAGAAGAGAAAGATTAGAAGTCAGGAGACTCATGCTATAGTCTTCATGCTTCATTTACAACCATGCAGCCTCGGATAAATGAGTTAGCCTCTCAGTTTCCTCGTATATAAAATGGAGAGTTGTTTACAGCCTGTAGAGCATGCATCTTGTGATGATCAAGATTCGTCTTGTGAAGATACTGGAGGAAGCATGTACAAATGTCACTTTCTGCTGTCGTATACAGTGGCCCCTAAGCTTCAGGCAGTATTTAACATGGGCCATGATGTAGTATCGGTGTTAATAAACTATGGCCTATACCTAAATCTGGCCCACCACCTACTTTTGTAAAATACACACACACACACAGACACATAACACATACACACAAAGTCATCATAACCAGTCATGCTCATTCATTTACGTTTACACACTGTCTATGATTGCTTTTATGCTACAACAGCAGAGTTGAATAGTTAAGTTGCAACAGAGACTATATGACCTGCCAAATCTACAATGTTTAGTCTCTAGCCCCTTACAAAAATACTTTACCAACCCTGATCCCGCAGAAAGGTTACAGATTGGTACTCCAATATCTAAGGCTTCTCTTAAGTTCTGTATTAGTATATGATCCCGAGCACATGATTTACTCTGTCTGGTTCTCTGTTTCTCATATTCTAAAAACAGGGGAATACAAATCCATCCCCTTCTTTCCTCACAGAAATGCTGTTAAGAGAGATAAGAAAACAAAGGCTTTGATCTTTTATGAAAGGAAGATTATTTAAATTCAAAGTATTATTCATAAGGTGGATGCTGTTAGATAATTCAGAAATGATGACTGATGTGTTGTTATTCTCTGATATTAGATCTCTCATGTACATCAGTGGGGGATTATTTAGATCAGTGATAGCATACAGACCCCTGCACCATGGTACTACATCAAACTAAAATAATGCACCAGAATTGAATTTAATCACAGTATCCAGTCAGGAGTGTGAGTTTTAATTGCTTCTTTATCCCTTTATCCTCTGAAGACTACCATTAAATATTTATAAGACATGAACTTCAGATGATGCCAACATCTCTGCTGAGGTCACCTGACAACTGGCCATTTTAATCCAGGACCAAGACGGGGGGGGGGGGGGGGGGGCCTTCAGGCACATAAGGAAGGACTATTCCCAAGGCAGAAGAACAGTCATGGTGGTAGCACATGGACTGGTTTGCAGAGCAAATACCAAGGATATTTGTTTATGTTAAAACTTTAATTTGTATTTGATTCTTGGACGCATGACTGATATCCAGGCTAGTTAAGCATACACACAAGTGATTTTCAAATCTTTGCCTAGCAAGTGTAAATACTGGGACCTCCTCTTTCCTAAGAACCCCATCAAAGCTCCAGGGAGAATCTCCCCAAAGGAATAGCTCTTAATGTGTCTGAAAGCAGCTGTCTAAAGAGGCCAAGCCTGATGTTTGAAAGTAACGCTGGCCAAGGTACAGCCCTTTTACAGACCCTACATCCGAAACTCCAGATTTATGGCATAGATAAATCAGTGGGCCATCATTTGCTCTATAAAAGGAGACTTCACTTTACAATCCAATTCATTGCCATGTTCTTTTACTGATCTATTGCTACTAGTGCAGCTCCAGTAAAATCTAATTGTTAGAAATGCAGAACACATATGCCTTTTCATTGCTAATCTGGATGGAAAGATGAAAAGCAACGTGCATTTATAATCCCCTTGTATCCTAAGATGTGGCTTTTGTGAACATCTTTTGTTCTCAGCCTAGGAACTTAATGTTACTTACTTACGATTGGCTGGGAGGAATGGGGTGCATAATTCCTTATTATAACAATGAAACAATATCATGTGATTTCGTTGACTAACTCACTCTGATTATCTGCATGAAATTTCAAAGCAACGAAGGATCAGTCGTACAGGAATATGCTAACTGGCCTTTTGGCAATGACTCATAATAATATTAATAATAGCAACTGTACTGAGCGTTACCATATGCCAAGCAGCATTCTACCTCATTAGCTCATTGAAGCTCAAACAAGCCAAAAAGATAGTTACAATTATTATTATTCCTATATTACAGATGGGTATATCAAAGCACAGAGAGGTAAAATATCCTTGCATATACTACAAGCTGATACATGCAAGATCAGGATTCAAACTTAGTGCAGTTGGCTCTATAATTTGTGCTACTAACTTGCCTGCCATATATAATACTTGTCTGCTATATTGAGAAGTAAAGCAACTATCGGGTGCTGAAATGTAGGAGCAACAGCAGTACCTGACATATTTTCTACCTTCAAGAAGCTGGTAAGTATGCCAATTATATCTCAATTTAAAAAACAGAAAATAAATGACTTGTGTTTAATTTTTGAAAAGAAGCTAATATATGCCTCAGTCCATTAGAGAGAAACTGGTATTAGACTTGTCCTCTGCTATTAAAAAAAAAAACAAACAAACTAGAAAACTGTGCACGATATATTAAACAGCTAATTTCAAACATTGGACAAAGGAAAATGAGGTCTATGATCGCTGAGGTAAAGAAAACAAAAGATGACTCCTATGATTGCCCCAGTTTTCTGACTGGAGACACATTTCAGGCCATGGAGCAGGGAGAGGAAACCCAAGCATAACACAGTAGTCTTGCTAAATTGCAAAGGCAGAGACTAGAGTTCGGGGAGTCTGAGGCAGCTATGTTTACGGGATGGAGTACCAGAGAAGAGGGAGATAAACAGAAAAAGAGATCCAGAAATCTTCATGAGGTTCTCTTTGAGTCTTTTATTACATACTGAGCTGAGCATGTATAGGGTAAAATTCTATAACACTCAGCAAAGAACAGCTATCAGGGAGCTGGAGGTTGAACAATTCCCAGAGCCCACAGGGCTGGGGAAATTTTTAATTCCAGTCAGCCAAAATGGGGCAAACTTGTTGGGTATGTGGCTCATTTGACTGTTGGACTAGAGAAGTTCCATCCCAGCCCTGATTTATGTGAAAAGAAAGCTTTCAATGAGATGAGGTATTTCTCCACAGACAGAAGTGATCTTAAAAGCTAAGAGGGATGAACAGTAGCTATTCCACTGACAATCCACTGACCACAGACAGAGTGGGTTGCACCCTAAATAAGTAAAATGGGATTAGAGGTCTGTTACCACACATGCAAGGTTGAATTAGAAGCAAGGGAAGGATATAATTTTAGAGATGTACGAGTCAGACATTCTATTATTGAATCTAATAGAAGGAATTTCAAAAAACACATGTTCATAGTAGACGTTCCCTGGGGAAAAAAGATGGGTGGT
Organism: Panthera leo; assembly: GCF_018350215.1. NCBI lineage: Eukaryota > Metazoa > Chordata > Mammalia > Carnivora > Felidae > Panthera > Panthera leo. Next base: position 43,569,945 of record NC_056695.1, read on the forward strand.
CGTGTGGGCATGGGTACTCTGAGGGAGGCAGATTCATAGACTTGCCCTATCACATCACTCCATGCAGCCAAGACTCCCCGACCTGTGGTCTTCATCTTTAAGATGAAGGGATGAATTCAGCACAAGGTACAAAAGTCTACAGATCCTTTCACCAGACTCTTACACTTCTAATCATCATCATAACCTTTAAGCCCAAGTTTTTTCATCTATAAAATGAGGATAATAATAATTACAGAAGCATTACGATGATTTGATAAGATAATGAATGTCAAATGTTTAGTTAAGGCCATGGCACTTAGTAAATCCTGGCTACAATTATGGTTATGATTTTTTTTTTACCTTTTTCATCATTAAATGATATGTCATTGTAAAGAACCAATATCCCAGAGACAGTAAGGAAGAATACCATTTCCCAGTCTGCACCATGTCCGTAGTGAAAGGGCCTCTGTCACCCTCCAACATGCTTCTAAATAGTCTTTACCACATTAAAATCAGTAACTTGGGGAGAATGAGGCTTTTTCCTTTTTAAGCTTCATCTGTGGAATCCCAAGCAGTTTGGGATGTAATCTTATGTTCGTTAATCTCATTTCTGCAGATGTACTCTCCTAGATTGAAGGTTCCATGAAATTCCATGAGAGCAGACACATTTAAGTTATGCCCGACATCGTTTGCCTGGGGCTTAGCAAGGTACTTGGACCTCAGTAGGAGCTCAGTAGATACCAGATGAGTGAATATGATCTCCTTTTCAAAACCTTATATCCAAGTCATGTTTGGCAGAATCCCTAGTGTCTGCCTTGCTCTGCAGCGCTGAGTGCACTGTAAATGTTGTTGTGATCACCTCGAGTAGTCACTCCACTAGTTACAATAACTGGACGATCGTTACATCTTCTGTATGAAATTAAGCAAGAAAAAATTCATGCTTCATGTTCCATAGCCTTCAGAATCCGTCTTCTTACCAGTTCAATTAGTTAGTAAAGGACAGCATACTTACACCTTTGTCAAGAATTCTAGCTGCTTTCGGAAAAATGACTCAGGAGATGAAACAGCAGGACTCCTGGTGTTATTTATAAAGTTTGTGCTGGGAACTGTTTCAGGGTCTGTAGCAGCAAATCTCAAGCACCATTTACCTTACCCGATAATTCTGGAGTTTGAGTATGAATGATGGAACAGCTAATAACATGTTACCCCACAAAGTAGCATTAGCTTCCTTTATCATCATCAGCCTTTTTTTTTTTTTAAAGAACACAGAAATGTGTAAATTGCAGTTTATCTCACCACAGAAGCATTTAATCAAATGTGCTGTAATTATATTTTGGGTGGCTACTGAGAATAATCACTATTTCTTCATTATGAGGATTGTCCTAAAAATTACATTAATGAGGGTCAACCATAATAGCATTGGAATTTAGCTACATTTAAATGTAAAATTTGTACCTCAGCCTTGTAGATTCCCTATTAGTGGATTGCCATGGGCCAGAATCTTATCATGAGTGTTGGCATTTAATGGATGTGCCTTGAACTGATGTTTTACTTTAAGTGAAATGTGTTTGCATTAAAAGCATATTCATTTCCAGACTCCTTCTTAAACATTTGTTTCTTTTGTTTTGGAATTCAGAAAGCTTTTCATGTTTGGCCTATTTTTTCTTATTCACTGAATAATAATTTTTAGAAGGTTATATTTTAGAAGGTTTTATGTAAAAAAAAAAATCATCCTTTTAGCAGATAGTCAACTAAAGGGACTGCATTTAGCTGCCAAATGTGAACCTCTCAGGTGACCAAGAATGAAAAAGCCTATTTGCATAAATAAAATAAAAGCTCAATAACTGAGCCAATATTCACCAAAATTTTTACCAACATCTAATTTTGCTCTGTTTTCAAGGATTATGGCTTAAGGCCAGAATTATTCACCATATGCCTGTTCTCCTTGTCCTTCCCTCAGAAGCTAAGGTGGAAGAAGCTTCACTGATATTTTGCAGCGTTAGCCAAGTAGTTTGTCATCTTTTTGTAACCACCTGCCTTACACAAAATCATGGACACACCTATTTTGGATAAATTTGTGCTGTCTGATGTATAAATGAATATGAAGAATAGAAAGAAATCAAAAGACTCTCATTCCCAGATCAATTTTCTTCATTGGCCTAAGCTACCTCCAAACCTGCCCCCTGGTTTCTGGACATGATGCATGTTATTCATTAGTACCTAAATTTTATTATATTTTTAATATAGCCTGTTTTCAGATGGGATTGCTTTTAGTAGTAACACTTTCTTTTATGTATTTATTTCCTATTTTCCATTGCATAGCTTCTTGTGACTTTGACACTATGGTTATCTGGAAATGGAAAGAGCCCATCTCAGTGTAGACTCTTGGTCCATCCAGCCCATAATTCTGCTTCTGACAAAGGCCCCCAGAGGAATTTTGTGGAGGCCTTGGCTGCCCACCCTGACATGACCTAAAATTAATAGGTATACCCTCTCAAGTAGTCTGATTTCTGTATATCAGTATGGCTTAATCAGCTGTGAATTTATATTAGGTAACCTAAAAGGGACAATTTTAGCCTGTCCTCCTTATTGGGAGGAGGGGGTAGATAATGGAGATCCACAGTGTAGCTGGAAGGGTCTTTGCAGGTTTTCAAGACTGATTGCAATTCCAAATAATGATACCAATTCTCAGGTGGGCTTCCTTGTATAGAAATACCTGTTGCTTCTGGTCTTTGTCTCATGGCCAGTTAGTTCTCTATGCACAGCAAAACATTGCCTTCAATTCTACAGCAACTCAACCTTTTTGGTTGTAGCATAGTTTAATCAAAGGTTCTTTGAATAGGTAAAATACCTCCTTTTCCTTTGCTTACAACTTTTTTTTTGGTACCTTTTTAGAGATTGTAAAGATTGTAAAAACAGGCCAAGGCTTCCTCTTACAAAAGTCATCATTTCTTTTTCAACCTATTAACTATGTGTTTAAGTCCTTAATAATAAACCTTGGATTTTATAAATGCGTTATCCTGGCCATGCAGAAGTGAGAATCATTGGTCAGAGGTTCATAGAGTCTTCCTTATGATCTTTCTCATGAATGGACATATTTTTATCAACCAGTTGGCTTTCCATATCATGATCATTGAATAGTGGGTGACAGAATTGTGGTTCTAGCTCCCTCATGTCACCCAGGCATTCCTGCAGTACTCCTGTCAACCAGCCTTACAGAATTATCAATATTCAGTAAGGGAAGTAGGTCTACAACAACATGTCCATGTAATACTTCCAATTTGTCTCATTCCTTTTCCTCTGTTTGCCAACAGAATGGGAGGTGATGAGCAGAAACACAGGTGTATATCTCAACACCTGCCTTCTACTGCACAGTGGATTTGTAACCTCTTTGTATCTGTAGCCACAAATCATAATCTGTTCATTTGAGCACATAGAAAACCTGTGATGATTTTAAGACCTTCTTTATAAACACCACACTGGAAACAATCTTCAGAGTCTTTTCAAGTCAAAGACCCATATACATTGAATGTTCTCACAGTGTGCTCTGTCAGAAACAATTTTTACTGATGTTTTCTTAGTGAGCATCATTCCCCAAGTGTGGAGAGAACTGCAGAAAAGCAATTACACGGAGTCACATTAGCTCAAATAGGTGGGAATTTTACTAACATCAGGCCATGAAAGAAGAGTGGACGATAAGTTCTGTATGGACAAAGGGAGAATAATAAATTGGGACCAATATGTAAAAATGAGTAAGATTCAAAATTACCCCTCTCCAAAGAAGTGTCAATGTCATTTTGTGTTCCAAAACCAGATAGAAGGACGGTGGTGTGGGTTTTTCTTTATAGCTATATGTGAAGATATAAATACACATGCACACACCTAAAATCATAAACTCAAAGATAAGGACCTTATCACATGTGAATGTGATTGTTCTTTGAAGGTTTTTAGGTAGATGGTATTAAATTATAATTTTCTAAATGGTAAAATCATGACTGTCATGTGAAAGTTGGAAGGCAGTTCAAGCAAGAAATAAGGATATTAAGGGGTCAGGAGGTGTTAAGGACAAGCCCAATATTATACACGCAGATAGATACGTAGATATAGATAGATATAGATACAGATACAGATATAGATATAGATACAGATATAGATACAGATATAGATATAGACTCTCTCTATATTTTATATATGTATACATCTATATATACACCTATATTTATATGTATGTTTGTGTGTTTATGTGTGTAAAATTTATACTTATTCTCCCCATGATCTCCTCATACCCGGAGACCATCTGCTACCACACGGGGAGAAGACAGAAGGCCAGGTCTTGTGTTGGTAACCACTTTGCTCAATGCTCTTGCATATTAAAGTACTCATGGATAAAATTACAGATGATGACTTTGTAAGAAACTTATCCTTTGAGACATGAGAATGCAATTGTTCTTTTAAGATTTATAGATGGGTGGTATTAAGCTATAATTTTCTAAAAGGTAAAAATTATAATTTTCATGCAAATACAAAATAAACACATGTCGAAGATTTGATTCAATTAGTTAATGAGGAAATCAGTAAGATATTAATACCAATTTACAGAACATATGAGAAACTAAATGTGTGCAATTTAATAAAGAAATATTAGGATAAGATTGCTAGGTTAGATTTTTTAAACTGGTTAATATCCTAGTGGCCAATAAATTGTAATGTTTGGGATTATCTATTCTTTGGGACAGAAATCATTTTCATCTCTACTAGACAAAAATCTACAATTTAAAATATAAATTCACTAAGTCTGTGACCTTTAGTCAATAGTAAACAGTGAGTCAAACTAAGAACATTTTCCTAGACAGTTCTTAGGTGGACTTTGCCCCTGAATGACATTGAAAAGATGTGCTCCCCATCTTTTTGCCTTTTTTCAAGTTGTGGTTAATTTCTGTAACAGTGGTGAAAGGTATAGGAGCATATTGTGTAATCCATAATAGGACATTTAGATCTCAGCCTGTGTATGAAATATCATATGTCTTTGACAATGAGAACCTGCTTGGAAAGAGCTGATAGTAGAATCCCCAGAAAGTAGGATTGCCTTACCAAAAGTTGCTGTAGAAAAGGAGGATGAAGCCAGTATTCATCTCAGCTTTTGTCCAATTTGATATTTAATAATTCTTTCATTTATCCATTTAGTGAGTCAACAAATATTTAATGAGCATCTACTATATGCCAGGCATTGGGAATTGGAACAAAAAGACAAAGGTCCTGCTCTTGGGGAACTTATATTCCAATGGAAAAGACAGGCAGCAAATAATAAAACCATTATAAGAATAATATACTTTCAGATAATAGAAAGGAGGATAATGAGTGATCAGAGGGAAGGTGTGAGTTTTAGGCAGAATGGTCGGGGAACTCTCAGGAGGATTGGCCAGCTGTGAGAGTATCGTCCAGATACAGCAGGGGACTTGGTGACAGATGGGGCTCTGGTAGATAGTCGCTGCCACTGTATTAACATAATTCAAGTCTTCACTCTGTTTCATGGTCAAGGATACCTCCAGTTTGAATTTCTATCTCCATGTCATGAGGTAGAAATGAGTACTGGGGGGACCAGAGCAGTGAATGGAGTAAATTGTGCAAATAGTTTCCCACTGGGGAGAAAGTAGTTAGAGATACCTGGGATAGGGCAGTGAGAGAAGGTACAGAAAACTGGTTAGGAGCATGGGTTTTAGAACAGAGACACCCGGATTTGAATCCTGACTCTAATGACATATGATGATCATTCCCTCCTGGGGTCACTGGGAGAATTAAATGAAATAATCTCCATAAAGCCTAAGGCACACAGGAAGCACTCAACAAAATGGTATCCTTATTATTCCCGCTTTGGGAAAGCCTGTAGTATCAGCTTAATGCAGCAGTGATTAATTAGTCTTGCCATTGCTATATAGTTCTTCAACTTGATGGAAAGATGAATCGTTATCACAGAGTTTAGGTATATGTGAACTGGAGGTTCACCAGGTCTGTTGGTATTGACTTAAGCTATGTGGTCAAAGTTGTTCCAGCAGCCAGTCCAAGTTTTACAAAGAGATGGAAGGTGCAGGCTTATACCTGTAATTTTTTAGCACAGACTTGGCGATTCTTGGATAAATTAAGAATGTAGAAACTAAAATTATAATACTTTTGATGGGGTTTTGATTGGAGACGTTTTTCCCTTCTCTTTCTTGCCTTGCTCAGTCCTTTCCTTTCTTTTACTGTTTTTTTTTTTCCTTTCCTGTTTATAAGTTGCTTTCTCTTCTGGAGAGCTATGAGTTAGGAAGCTATTAATTAGCTGCTTCTCACCCTAATTTTCAATGAGATTTAATACGGTAGAGATAAAGCTGCCCCTTTTGAAAACAAAAATTAAATGTCTGCAAATTCCATGAACTGATTTTTTAATTGTTTGGCAATAATGTTTTTTCATTGATAGTGTTGCTCAAAGAAATAATTTTAATTAAATTTTAAATCTATTTTTAGATTTTATAGATTCTAGGGAGACCATTTTCTTGCAGGGAATAAGTTTAAGACCATAACATTCTTTTCTAACCCCACAATTATGATCAGAGGAATGTCTGTAATACATTCCATTGCAATTAAATTGCATACCCCAGACTGTTCAAGATCTGTTTATAAAGGAGGAATGGATTTTCCACAGCTGCTTGCCTGTTAGTGCATCCTTCATGCAACATTGCGGCAGCCAGCGTAGTCACTGAAATAACAGACTTGAACTTCCAAAGCTTTCAAATGTCTTTTAAAAACTTCCCATTACATGAATTGCTTAATTTGTGTACATGAAAATCCACTGATTACATATGAATGAGAGTCAACCTAAAATAAGAGGGGGCTTTGAGAATCTGTGTGTATTTGCCCACCCATCTTTTCAGGAATTAGCAGGTATTCAATCTTGTTCCAATATCCTGCACAGACCACAGTCATTACTGAGATCTCTCTGTGAAGATTGGAATCTGCTGGGAACAGTATGGGGCAGGTTGGGTATTTCTTACAATATTCATTGGACCATCTTCACCCAGTCACACAGCTGGAAAATATTTTCTGAGATGAATGTTTATAGAAAAGATTCAGAGAGGAGTAGAAAGAAGGGGATAGGAGGGAGGAGAAGGAAAAATAATCCAAACCAAGTTAAGGTAGGGTCATATAGAATAGACATCAGAGTCCAGCAATTTCATCTTTAAGAACAATTGCCAGAACTTTAATTTATTAAATTAGAATTTTAATCGCTCCAAGTTGCATTTAATTGATCAAACTGCTGTGTATATATTGGGTCATCTTTATGATGGGTATATAACATCTATAATAAAGTATTAATTGAATGCTTACTAATTTTCACCAGAATTTTGAAAGTCATATCTCAGTAGCCCCATTTCATGAGTGAGAAAACTAAGGCTGAAAAGCCTTATGTGATTCACTCAAAGTCACCCATTTGTTAAGCAGAAGAGTTTGAATTTGAACCCAGGCCTATCTGACTCTAATCCCTGTGTTCTCGACTGTATCTCCCTACATAGGTCCAATTGCTTGGCTGGCATACTCCAGGATATGTCTTCACATCCTTAAATTCCAAACCTCCCTTAGAAATAATTTCCTAACAGTGAACTGGCCTAATAATGCTGTAGTTTATTTCCAGGGGGTGAATGTTGGCCTTCAGAGCAGGCTCCTTCCTACCAGCTTTCTATTTCTAAAAAGCATTTGATGATTCCCTGTTCAGAGCTCATATACCTGTCAAAAGAGACTGCAATTTATCCCTGGGGATAGTTAACATTCCCTCCACCCATGAGAGTATGTCAGGTGCTCTCAGAAATTGAAATCCAGGCTCTCCCTCAGTGCTGGTCTTTTAGATTAGTAGCTGTCACTGATAAAATGTCTCCTTGGAATTGCAGAGACAAAGCTGCAAGGCAGCCAACAGGCCCACCTCATATCTCCTTGTGGTTATCAGCATTCTTATTGGTAATATCGGATTTTCTGGAGCTGTTTTAGTTTTGTAAAATGTTCGTGGGAACTTCGATGATCTCTGAGGAAATGCCTTCCCTAATGCTCTAGCTCTACGAGGAGGCAGCCAAATTCCCACCCATCTGGCAGGCAAGTTCTTTCAGTGTGAGACTGAGAGGGAATTTCGGAGGCCTGGAGAGGGCATCCATAAGTATATCTTGCTTCTATTTTTGCAATGTGGAATTTGGAATCTTTCCTGTCAGGCATCATGTAGTGTCTTTAAGAAGCCCTGGATTTGAGGAAAACAGCCCCAAGTGAGCCATACTCTGTCTGCTGGAACTAAACGTCCTTTCCTGTTTCTTAATGTACACAACTCTAATTCATCTTCCATCCACGATTGGTGACTTTAATTCTTTCAACTCCTTGATTTTGTCCTTAATCCATGACTTTGACATCCACCTGATGCTCTCAGAGCATGTGCTCCTCACCAGCTTCAGCTGGTTCTAAAATGTCATGGTTTCTGTTAACATGCTTCTCGCTCCTACCAAAGTAAACACACAGATTTGTCTCCCCTGGGTGTGCTGTGAGATCATGACATAAAGAATCTTCTGGTTTTAAAATGGACCTCTGGCCTTTTCACTGGGAATTTTGCTTGTCTTCATCCACCATATGCTTTCCAGAGAATTTCAGAGACTGGGATATCATCATGTGGCCATGATCTTTGTCACCTGTCCCCGGGACTACACCTCTTCCCCAACCTTCTCTTCACCACAGTGGTTTTTATACAAGTCCACCTCTACATTTTTCTGGAGCATCTCCCTAAGGCGCAACTCCAGTCTCCCTGCTTTCCTGCCCATTGGTTCCCAAGGCATCCCCATTTATGAACTACATTCAGTCTCTTTTCGTCCTTATATTTAGGACCTTCCCCAGTTGGTTGCCAACTTTATCTGCCAATAATTAACTTAAGTTACACACACACACACACACACACACACACACACACACGCCACCCAAACTGGAGTGCTCACATCCTCTTTCACCTGGAATGTCTGCACTGCATCTCTGCCTGTTGACATCTTGAGTACTTACATTAAAATTTTCTTTTACCAGTCCACATAAATCTTCACCTTTCTCTACCCTATACTGTGGCCCTGAAGGCTGTTATGGACTACATTAACAAATCACACCTTCCATCTAGCCTATGATTGGGTTTGGCCATAGGGAGGCCCAATAGGATATGAGAGGCACCAGCAAGAAGCTGATTCCCTGGCTTCCACAAATAGCCACAGCTCTTCCAGTGACCCTTTCCGGCAGCTATAGCTGCTTTCTTCTTTGCCTTTTAGGCCTAGGAGTGGTAATGGCTCTCTTTGTTGCCAGTCCTAGGTCAGCATCCCTTATGGGTTTTATTTAACCCTGACCACTCTTTGTAAATAATCCTTTCACCAAATTCTCCAAGCTACCTTCTTAGAGCATCCCATCTGTTTCCTATGGGGACTCTGACTGGTACAGCGTCCTCAAGGCCCAGTTCAGTCATAAAATTGACCAATTTCATTGAATCACTCAACAAATATACATTCATCTTCTATTTGATGCTATGTTACAGGTATTGGTGACAGAGTAGAGAACAAAACAGAGGACTTGCCTTCAGAGAGCTTACAAAATAGTGGGAAATTAGATGTGAAACAAGCAATTATGACAAAAGAAAGTGGAGATAATGATAATAGAAGTATGGAGTTCACACAACCAGGGGACCAAGTCTAGGGGTCAAAAAAGGTCATTCAGCTATATGAGCCATCCACTATTTCTTTGTCCTTTCCTTGTGGAACTCTGCCTCAAAAGCTGTCTTTTGAGAGGAGAGGCTGTGTCTTTTTCACCTTTATTTCTGTCTTAGTCCTTAGACCACTGCCTAGAATATAGTAGGAACTCAAGTATTCATCAAATTGAATTGGATTGAGCCTTCTGAATATTTATGGACCCCCACTCCAGCCCACCCACTGAAGGTTTTACATTATTAGGCTGGATGATGGTGAGATTCCCACTTTTTCAGAGCCACTGGGCTAATATAAAACATGATTTACTAGTTTTAGAAAGAAAAATCACTGTATTGGAAGAACACCTCCCCAACTCAGGTGAAGGGTTTTAGAGGAATTGTCAACTTAATACACCCTGTTTTGGATATTTCCTGGCAGGCACTGGAGTCATTAGTTGGTGAGTCATCAAAGGTGAGAGCTGAGTTTTCTTTTATACTTATTTTTTCCCTAACTGGCTTGTGTTATGTTTAATAGCATCATAGCTAAACTCAAAGTGAAATATGCATGGAGATAAATCCAAATCCTACTTCAGAGCAAGGAGTTAGGGGAGATAGGTAGAGGAAAACCTTGGCACAAAGTTTTAATGTTTATTTATTTTCAGAGAGAGAGCGAGAGAGAGTGTACAAGCAGGATAGGAGCAGAAAGAGTGGGAGAGAGAATCCCAAGCAGACCCTAAGCTGTCGGCATAGAACCTGACATGGAGCTCAATCTTCTGAATGAGCCTTGAGATCATGACCTGAGTCAAAATCAAGAGTCAGAGGCTGAACCAACTAAGCCACCCAGGCGCTCCTCAGGACAAAGCTTTTAAAACTTGGGTTGGGATAGAGAAAATCTAAACAGCAACCTGAGACCAGAAAGTTCTCAGGAACAAGAACAGGGTCCAGTTCACAGGGTAGGAAGTAGAGGACTGGGGGAAGACAACTCTGCCAACATGTAGATCAGAAGTTTGTAGGGGCGCCTGGGTGGCGCAGTCGGTTAAGCGTCCGACTTCAGCCAGGTCACGATCTCGCGGTCTGTGAGTTCGAGCCCCACGTCAGGCTCTGGGCTGATGGCTTGGAGCCTGTTTCCAATTCTGTGTCTCCCTCTCTCTCTGCCCCTCCCCCGTTCATGCTATGTCTCTCTCTGTCCCAAAAATAAATAAAAAACGTTGAAAAAAAAATTTAAAAAAAAAAAAAAAAGAAGTTTGTAGACAGATTTCTTCCCCCCAAAAATAATTGTTGGGTACAACAATAATTGTCTTTCTATAATGCATGGCTTAGTAAGGCAAAGTAAGGGAATTTCTCAGAGGAGAAAAATTATAAGCGAGAATCTATAGAAAAAAAACTCTGGAGCCTGGCATTTGTTTGAGGGTATCTGGCAATGTCTGTTTTTTTGAATCATGATTTTTAATGAGCAGTGGGTACATCTGGGACAGGAGACAAAAGAGGCCCTAGTGTCCTCTTATAAGATATTGATTGACTTTAATTAAATATGTGAGCTATGATTTCTAAGGTCTCCACCGACAGAATTGAAATGAAGTGTGTAATCTCCAAACTAGTAGAGTGGAAGGGATAAAAGGAATGATAAAAGGGAAAAAAATCAACACAAAGGAAGGCAAGAAAGAAGGGGGGGGAACAAACGTAGAAAACAAAATTAACAGATAGAAAGCAAAAACTAAGATGATATAAGGGCACCTGGGTGGCTCAGTCAGTTAAGTGTCCAACTTTGGCTCAGGTCATGATTTCAGTTTGTAGATTCGAGCCCAGCGTTAGGCTCTGTGCTGACAGCTCAGAGCCTGGAGCCTGCTTCAGATTTTATGTCTCCCTCTCCCTCTGCCCCTCCCCTGTTCTCTTTTTCTCTCTCTCTCAAAAATAAATAAACATTAAAAAAATTTAAAAAAACTAAGATGGTATAAATGAATTCAATTTAACAATATTCACAATCTACACAAGTGAGTTATACTGTCCAGTTAAAATTCAGATTGTTAGACTACATTTTTAAAATTCAACTTTAGGGACGCCTGGGTGGCTCAGTCGGTTAAGTGTCCGACTTCAGCTCGGGTCATGATCTTGCGGTCCTTGAGTTCGAGCCCCGCGTCGGGCTCTGTGATGACCGCTCAGAGCCTGGAGCCTGTTTCGGATTCTGTGTCTCCCTCTCTTTCTGACCCTCCCCCATTCATGCTCTGTCTCTCTCTGTCTCAAAAATAAACGTTAAAAAAAAAATTTTAATTCAACTTTAAAGTCTTTATAGGAGAAACCTCTAAAAACAAGGAGCGAGGAAGAATGCAAGTAAAATGATGAAAGAAGACATATGAGGGTAAATAAAGAAGATATGGCTATATTAAATATTAAGAAAAACTAACTTCAAGACAAAAAGCATTACTAAAAATAAAGAGGATGACTACACATTAATAAAGATGTTCAATTTATCAGCAAGCTGTAATTCTAAATTTGCATGCCCCTAATAGTATAAGTTTGAAATATATAACAAAGAAATTGCTAGAACTACAAGAAAAAAAAACATCTAAAATCACAGAGGGACATTTCCACATAAACCTCTCAAAATTGATAGACTGAATAGATAATAAATCAATTAGGTGTTAAAAGATTTAAAGAACACAGCTAACAAGCTTGATCTCATGCATATATAGCACACACTGGAAGCACATTCTTTTCCACACATGGAACATTTATAAAAATGGATCATACATTAGACTACAGAGAAAATCTCAATAGAATTACAAGAATCTGTATCATACAGCCTGCATTCTCTATAAGCTGGATTAGAAATCAATAATGAAAAAATAACTAGGGAAATCCGCATACTTTTAATAATTACAAAACACATTCTAACTCATGAGTCAAAGAGAAAACTCAAACTAAAAATTGGTAAATATTTAGAACTGAGCGATGGTGAAAATACTCATCAGAACTGGTGGGATATAGATCGCCAAGGCAACAATAGGAAGGATGGTAACCTTACTGTATGTGCTGGAGACAGAGAAAGCAGCGAAGCAATGAACATAACACTCAACTCAAGATGTTAGAAAAAGAAAAGCGAATAAAGCCAAAGAAGGAAGGAGGAAAATAATAAATAGAAATAGAAATCAATGGAAGAAAAACCACTATATGGTAGAGAGTGTTAAAAAGAAATGTCTCTTCTATAGATGCTGGAGAGGATGTGGAGAAACGGGAACCCTCTTGCACTGTTGGTGGGAATGCAAATTGGTACAGCTGCTCTGGAAAACAGTGTGGAGGTTCCTCAGAAAATTAAAAATAGACCTACCCTATGACCCAGCAGTAGCACTGCTAGGAGTTTACCCAAGGGATACAGGAGTGCTGATGCATAGGGGCACTTGTACCCCAGTGTTTATAGCAGCACTCTCAACAATAGCCAAATTGTGGAAAAAGCCTAAACATCCATCAACTGATGAATGGATAAAGAAATTGTGGTTTATATACACAATGGAGTACTACGTGGCAATGAGAAAGAATGAAATATGGCCCTTTGTAGCAACATGGATGGAACTGGAGAGTGTTATGCTAAGTGAAATATGCCATACAGAGAAAGACAGATACCATATGGCTTCACTCTTATGTGGATCCTGAGAAACTTAACAGAAACCCATGGGGGAGGGGAAGGAAAAAAAAAAAGAGGTTAGACTGGAAGAGAGCCAAAGCATAAGAGACTCTTAAAAACTGAGAACAAACTGAGGGTTGATGGGGGGTGGGAGGGAGGGGAGGGTGGGTGATGGGCATTGAAGAGGGCATCTTTTGGGATGAGCACTGGGTGTTGTATGGAAACCAATTTGACAATAAATTTCATATATTAAAAAAAAAGTCTCTTTTTTTTCCAAAAGACTAATACAACTGATAAACTGCTGGCAAGACTGATGAACAAAAGAGAGAGAAGTTATTAAATAACTAATATGGAGAATGAAAAGAAGTGCATTCCTATACATGCAGACATAAACAGAGATAAAAACAGGATATAACTGATAGCTGTACAGATTATTTTCAATATTTGGGCAAAATTCACACATAAAAATGTAATTTCCAAAGTTAATTCAAGAAGAAATACAAAAATCTATTCAGCAAAGTACATGATAAACAGAGTGAAAAGAGTCACAAGCTGGGAAATGATTTGTATAAACTTCTACCAAGAAAATATTAGTATCTACAATATTTCAAGAATTCCTACAAATCAATAGGAAAACACAAATCAATTTATAATGGGCAAAAGGCATGAACAAGCATTTCACAAAAGAGAAAACATAAATAAAAAAATATATGAAAACTTGCTTAGTCTCATTAATAATTTTAAAAAATAAAGTTAAAATCATAATGAGATAATATTTCATACCCACCAGATTAGCAATGTTAGTTTAATATTACCAAATGCTAGAGAGGATATGAAACAAGAGGAAGACTCATATACTGACAGTGGCAGTGCACATTGAAAAAGGCAACATTTTGGAATTACACAATACAATTAAACACACATCTGCTCTATAGCCCAGCAATTTCATTCCTCTATTTAGACACTAGAGAATGTTGATGGCAACATTTAATAATAAAAACTGGAAACAACCTAAATGTCCATCATCAGGAAAATGGATAAATAAATGCAATGCAATAAATGCAATGTACAGCAATAAAAAATGAAAATACTGCAGCTATACACAATGAGCAGAAAAAACAAGTCACAGAAACATATCTGGTGTATATGTTTCAAAGGCAGACAGTGTTAAACAATAAATACTTCATTCATTCATTCATTCATTCATTCATTCATTTGTAATGCCATATAAGTATATGATAAAACTGTTTTTTAAAAAAAGCAAACAGTGATTAACATACAAGCAGAACAGGAAAGTGGGTACCCCTGGAGGGAGAAAAGGATCTACAAGGGGCAGGGAGCTCATAAAATGGGCTTCAAAGGTACTTATAATGTCTTTCTTGCATTGGATTGTGAACATATTCCTACTTTTTGTATTGTCATCCATCATGATATGCATTTCTGTTCTTTGAAATCTTATGTATGTATAGTTAACAATAAGTACATACATACAAACATACATACATACATACATACATACATACATAAGACCAGAGGCTAAAAACCTGCAGTTGGAATCTACAAACTGGGTCCAAGATCTTCTGAAGGATGACAAAGGGACAGTGAAGCCTCACCAAAGCTGTGGTTCATGGCTGAAGCTAGACAAAAGCCTCTCTAGAGAGAGAAGAAAGCTCTTAACTGGGTTGAGACGCCTGCTGGTGCCCTTGGAGGTTGCTGGGAAATCTCATGGGAAGTATGTGAATCATTGGAGAAGAAAAACTTGAGCAAAAAAGTGTGGGCTTTCTTTGCATCTAGGAAGGCACATAATTTTCACGCTTGAAGATACAGAAGAAGATATTATCTTTTCATAAATAAATAGGACATTTGTATCAGTTACTTAAACAAGTGAAGGTTTGTTTATTTATTTAATTTATTTATTTATTTATTTATTTATTTGATGTAGCAGATAGTCCAGAAGTAGGCAATGTTCAACGGGCTACCAGTATTTTCTAACTCCTAGCTCCTTTTCTCTTTCAACTCTGACATTTTTAGTGTGTGGGCTTTTTGCCCCATTCAGCTCCAAACTTTTCATCTTCTTTAATGCAGCACTAGGGCATTCTCCTGACTCTTGTCAGCAAAGGCTTTCCTAGAACTCTTCATAGCCTGCCACTCATATCCTAGTAGTAAGAATGGTGCCACATGGCCATTTCTTACTGCAAGAGAAGCTGGGAAAGTAATGATTTTGCCACTGTGGCCTGCATCGTAGGAGCAGGAAGAGTGAGTAGCAATGGTTTCTGAACAGCTAATCAGAAATCTCTGTCAAAATATTTCACTAAGAATTCTTCCTCTTTTCTCCCCAGGAGCCAGTCTACTTGATGACCTATATAAATATTTCTCCTTCCATCACTCCCGTGGAGACACCATGACTATCATGGATCCAAAGCAGATGAATGTTGCTGCCGCTGTTTGGGCTGTTGTCTCTTACGTCATTGCAGACATGGAGGAAATGCTGCCCAGGTCTTAGCAAGAGCAAGAAAGAAAGCATGCTTGTCCTTTCTGGCCAGGAATCCTGAGTCTGCAGCTCCAGGAAGTCCTTCTTCAACTAACAATTTCATCTGACCTAGTCCATTTTCAAAGCACACTACTTTTTCATACTTTCTATTACCGTCTCTCTTGATACTTTGCAAATTCTGTTTCTAGAGGAATAAATGACCCCCACCCAACATAGAATCCGCATATAGTAGAGATCACAGTTGGGACATTTCATTATACCACCTGTAAAAAATATTGTTTCTACTTTGAAAGTAAATACTGGATAAATATTTGGAAGATCTCTGCTTTTCATGTGTGTATTGATGAACATTAAGTCAAATACAATGACCCCAGTTTTGTATGCTATTTATCGAAGGAGTAGAGGAATACACAATTGTAATATGGTCTTCATTGAATGTATGGAGACATTTGGCTTTCTAATTTCTACATTTTTATGTCATTAGAATTTTTTAATGAAATGTGATTTTTTAATTAAAAGAAAAAAATGTCACCATTTGGAGATAAAAACCAAGTATGTATAATCTAGTTGCCTTACTCAAGATACAAAATAAGGTCTATCACCAGGTAAACAATAATATAAATATACTGTTGATGTTTTATATATTTCACAAAAGATTTCTATGAAGTTGGGGCATATTCCCATTTTGCTGTTGACAAGGTTGAGACTCAGCAAGGCCAAATAATACTCATAGGCTCTAACAGAGAAAAAAGATTGATCCTCATCCACTCTGGGAACAATCTCTACTGTTCTTCTACACACAGTGTCCAGTATTCAATTTAAAAAAATAATTTAATGGAGCTCCTGGATGCTCAGTTGGTTAAGCAACCAACTCTTGGTTTCAGCTCAGGTCGTGATCTCACGGTTCATGGGTGTGAGCTCCACACTGGGCTCCGTGCTAGCAGTACAGGGCCTGCTCGAGATTCTCTCTCTCTGCCCATCCCTTGCTCGCTCTGTCACTCTCTCTCTCACACACAAAATAAATAAACTTTAAAAATTATTTAAAAAATTTTTTTAATAATTTTAAAAACTGCAAGAAAAAGTAAACGCATTGTCAGGAGTTAAAGCAAATGAGAGAGCCAGACTAAAAGATAACCTAGATGCTGGAACTATCAGAGAGGGATCTGATATAACTTTGGTGGATACATTAAAGATCTAGGACTACATACATGAACAGAAGGCGAATTTTAACAGAGAGATGAAAACTATAAAACAGAGTCAAATGCCAATGCTAAAATAAAAAATATAATATCAGAGATGAAGAATTTCCTTATTGGGTACCTCAGCAGACTGAACAAGGCTGAGGAAAGAATGAACTTGAAATTAGGCCAATAAAAAGTACCCAAACTGAAACACTAAGGAAAGAAATAGTGAAGGAAAACAAACAAACACCAAAATGATCTTCCAAGAGTTGTAATCTAATACATATGTGATTTAATATACATGTAATTGGATAGCAAATGGTCTAACATACATGTAATTGAATTTCCAGAAGGAAAAGACAAAGTAACAGTTTTATTAATGGTAATAATTAAAAAGATTGATGGATAGGGTAGGTCTTTCATTTCTGGCAAGGCAGCAAAGTGATACTTTGACCCTTACACTAAAAATTCTGGATACCATCTGAGAAACACTCTCTTAAACATATAAATAGTGGTTAAAAGTTAAAAAAATATTAAACAAAAAACTAAGTGAAGGCATGAACCAAAAGAGATACATAGCACATTAAATCAGCTTTCTCTATGAAAAAATTTGCAGAAGGTGGTAAACTTCACTTCCATTTCACTGCTTTTCAGGGCTCAGGGAACTGTAGACAAATCTCAAAGACATATTAGGGATACTAGAGAACCCCCAATAAAACTGAGATCTCAAAGGATTATACCTCAATACAATGGTGAACTAAAAATAAATTTCAATACTGCAAGGAAAATTACCATTATTGAATAAGTGCTGAGTAGAAGGCCCAAAGAAATTCCCATCGATAAAGTTACAATAAATATTAACCCACAGTCAAATGCAAAAAAAATTTAAAAAACAAAAGCAAATACAGAACCGTAGCATTCTGACCAAGAACAAACTAAGAATACAAAACATAATTAAACCACAATGTCTTCTGATATTGGAATTATTAGACTGAGAATTTTTTAAACTATATCTATTGTGTTTAAAGAAGCAAAAGAAGAGATTGAAAATTCAATATGAGAGTACAAGTGACCAGGCATATTGTAAAAAAAAAAAAAAAAATAGAACTTAAAGAAATGTAAACAATTATAAGTAAAAATTTAAACTTAGGGGACCAGTTTAATTGCAGATAGGAGAATTCATGAACTGAAAGAATAGTGAAAAAATTAATGAGAATTTAGCACAGAAAGAAAAAACACAGAAAATATGAATGAGAGGTTAAGAAATATGAAGGATAGAGTTATCATCTAATACATATTTAATCAGGGTTGCATAAAAGAGAAAATAAGACAAACAATAATAAAAGAAATAAAACTACAAGAATAAGAAGAAATAATAAATGAAAAACTTCCAGAAATAATGAAATATATCAGTTCACACAGTCAAGAAGCCCAGTGAATCCCAAACAGAATAAATGCAAAGAAATCTACACTAGGACATGTTATAGAGAAACTACAGACCACAGAAAAGATCTTTGAAACAAGAGAGAAGGGATTATTTTAAAAGGAGCAAAAATCAATAATAGCTAACTTCTTAATAACAGCAACAATGCAAGCCAGAAGACACTGGAAAGATACCTTCAACATGCTAGGAGACAATTACCAACCTAAAAATTCTATGCTCAGCAAAAATAGCATACAAGAACGAGAACAAAATAAGGATGTTTTCAGGTAAACAGAAATTGAGAGAGTTTACCAGCAACAGACCTTTGATAAAGGAAATATGAAAATGTCTACTCCTGGAAAAATTAAATGGCCCTAGAGTGAAGACTAATAGACAAGAAGTGAAAAGTCTGGCTCCACACCAAAAATCTATGTGTGATCATTTAGACTCATCTACAGGCAATTACAAGGGGCAGGGCAGACCAGCCCAGCAGGGCTCATGGAGGAAAGCTATCCTCACACAAGACTTAGTACACAACTGGTACGTTATATTTTTCTGAAGAGAGTTGCAGTCAAGGACTTAGGACCTACTGGCCAGCCAGACTCATACATAATCTGCATTTCAAGCCCAACAACTCCATTCAGAGGCCTCCCTATTGGGGATCTTGACTAAGACACTTTTGTCTACTCTGACTTGGTTCTTTTCACTTCTAGCCATTTCCCCTCCCTTCTCCCTAGCCCCATCCCAATCCATAAAATGGCAGGAGTCTTTTGTTCAGAACTCTTTGGCAGTAAGATTCCCCTCCATCTGTGCTGATTCACCTGACCCTTGCCTGGTGCGAGGAAAATGGAACATTGGGGAACTGGTGCCTATTCTTACATCTTGCATTTGTTATCTGCATAAGTAATAAAAGCATGATTGTTAATTTCATTTTGGTTCCTTGTCCTAATTGATCACCTCAGTCTGGCAGCTCACTAGAAATTAAGAGCAAAGAAGTTGGTAAATATTTTAAACAAACATGAACTAAATAAAATAATATCTATAATTTGAAAAGAAAGAAGATAATTGGCTAGAATAGCATATAAATGAAAAGAGAAGTTACAGGAATTGGTGTCCTAAGGTCCTTGTCTTGCTCTAGAAGATAATAGAGGTACTGTCTAAATTTAGGCTTTACCAAGTTAAATATAAATGTTAAATTTTCTAGGGTAACCACAAAAAAAATAGAGGTAGAGTGTAAAACAACAGAACAACATCTCCAAAAATGGAATAAGAAGAAAAAACTCAACAAATTTACTACCGCAATGGACTAATCAACTAAAAAAATATGTTTGGAAAATAAGTGACTTAATGAAATGAAGAAGTGACCCATGTGCCACAGAAGAAATCATAATTGAAATTAAAACACTTCCACAACTGAATAATAACACACACGCACACATGCACACACGCGCGCACACACACACACACACACACAACCACCTCCGTATCAAAACTTTCAGAACTCAGATTTAGGGGAGGGGTGAGGAGACCCTCTGCAGGTCTCTAACATTCTCACTCTGTGAAACTCTCCCCTCTCTGAGAGTGTATCTTATGAACTCTAGCTGCCTTGGCCTCCTCTGTGAACACTCAGATCCCTCTCCTTAAACTCGGTTGGCTGCTCTCTGTTTGGGTTTTCCTTCTCTGAACTGCAACTGCAACTCTCAAGGCAGTAATCTAGGGCCAGCATAGAGCTCACCCTATTTGTTTCTGTCTCTTGGGCACCTATGTCCTTCATTTCCTGATGTCCACTGTCTTGTTTCATACATTTTATTTGGATTTTTGTTTAATATTGAAAGACAAGTTTGGTCCTTTTTACTTCTGCTTGGCCAGAAGTGAGTGTCAAATCACTAATTTTTGTCCAGTGTATACAACCATATTCATTTTATGTTTTGTACATTTTGGTTCATTCCTTTCTCACTACTTGATTCTAATTTGGGAATGTGGATCTCAGGGATTTCATGAACTGCCCAAAGACTGAGATTAAAAATAAGCAGCATCTATGAATTATCAGAACCCATTGCCTATATCCTGGAAATGGCTCTTAGGAAATAGATCTTATTTCGTCTCTTTGCCTTTCCCCAGAGAGCTGTTTATTTCCCTGGGGGCGGGGGGAAAGAATTATACAGGACCAAACGATAGCGGAATTGGCCCATTTCCTAACTGACCCCCTACTGCTGCTTTACTGGAGAAGTATTAGAGGAGCTAGGTTGGGGGACATTGTGAATATTGCGGGCAGGGGAGTGTGTTGGTGAATGTGGTTATCAGTAGCACTAGTAATATAGGAGATATGGAGAAGTACATGGGAGTTGGAAAAATAGAAGGGTGGAAGAAGGAATATGAAAAAAAACTCACAAGAACATGCACATCCTAACTGCTTAGGTCTACTAGATAGTTGTGGAGCCTGGCACATGCTATTGAATAACTATAGCTATAGACATTTTTAGGTAGAATTCTCTTATTTTCCATAAATTGTTGTAAAAGGAACTGTTCATCTGCTAAGAAATGGTGTATCATTTGAGTGGTGGCCTATTTCCTCTGCATACAGCAGCTTTCCAATTTGACTTCAGGGTCAAGTTGCTTTTCTGATTCATTTGGTTGAGTAGACTTAAGTGCAAATTGAGAAGAGAAACCATTTAAATACTGTATAATGTGAAGAAGGTGAATTCTGCAACAGAAAAAGGAGGGGATTCAGGGAAAGGAGGTCGATTGCTGATTTTGCCCCTGACTTCGTTAAGATGTGGCTTTGAGGGTTCTGATGTGTCTGCGAATGATTTGGAGTTTAGGTTCCCCAGAGTGTTCCACCTTCCTCACAATAATTACACTAATGACACCAAGAGTGTTTTGAAAATCCTCATGCTTCTACACCACATCCATTTCATTGCCACGCAGTTCTATTTGCTCAGTATGCTTCCTTCATAATAATTCGAGATGCTTCCCATTTACCTTGAGTAAATATCAAACAGATCTTGATATCTATATCTGTCTCATGAAATATACATTCTCTCTAACTGTGCCCAAATGATTAATTTACTGCTATGTGATGATTAGCATAAAAATCTCATCACGACACCAGATAGAAATGTTATCACTAATTGCCGTTTGAAGTGAAGAATGTTTTTTGCATAGAAATAAATGATGCATGCTTACTTCTCAATTCTGTGTTAAACCAGAAAACCCAAGACCATTTTTGGAGCTGAAAGAAATTACCTTTGAAGTTTTTTTCTTCTCTCTCCCTTAAATGGTCCATAGTTCAGCAAAGGAATGGTGGAAAGCAAATGTTAATGGAGTTTTGTACACGAAATGAGATAAGTCAACTCAGTTCTCCTCAAAGCAGGTCTTCCAATCAATCAGTTACTCAAATCAGGCAAAGAACTTTTCCCTGGATATTAAGGCCTCCCTGCGATCCTGAAACTTGGCAGGTAACCACTCATATATTTGCAGCATATCCTAAGAGCACTCAAGCTCTTCAGAGAACCTGACATTCTTAATACCACTGGTGGTTATTCTGGGTCTCCTCAAGCAGTATCTCTGGGTTGGACGGTACCTCAGAGAGCCTTGTTCTATTTTCCAGATTGAAAGAACATTAGCTGTGCCTTACATCTTCATGATATAAAAGTCACACCCTAGTCTATTTAGTTCTCTTAACTCTAAGTACCAGCCAGTCTATCCCAGAAATTGTAATGGAACGTGAATTTCCACCAAGCTCTGACTTGCCATCCAGATCATCATCACCATTATCACTAACACCCACCCTGGGCTAGTTATACCGCTAAGAACTTTATATGCATCTTCTCATTTAATCTTCACTCGATGCATCGATGCTAGTCCTATTTTAACCCCCATTTTAGAGATGAGAAAACCTGGTTATACAACTCATAAATAACTTTTTCAAGATCATGGAGCTGATAAAATGTAGCTGAAATCTAGAAAATTCAAGCCAAATATTACCTCAGACAAACAAATTCTCTGAACAGCAAACCTTTCTAGCTTTCACCGTGTGGATGGATTGAGTCTAACTGGCGCATTTTCATTTCAACGAATAGCAGGTGGGGCTTCAACAGCGCCATGCTTTGGCCCGAGAAAGAGGGGCCTTGTGCTTTTAGAGGGCTACACATATCACAAACACACACCAACAGCAAATTTCATGAGGGATATATGGTTGCTTCTGTCACCAGGGATCTGGTGCTCAGGGCTTGCACAGCGTGACCAATGACTCTAAGCCTCCACTCCCAGGCTCCAAGGACGCCCTGCTCCTCAGGTCTTGCCTTTGAGAGAAGACTGTATCTGAATGTTGTGAACATAGACACTACCTAAGAGCATGAAGACTTGAAGAACAGAAGTACTCAAGAAAAAAAGACAAATTCATTAACTTGTCAAATCTTTCCTCTCAGAGATCAAGAATGCAATAGATTCTTGCATTAATGAGCTATTATTCCCCAGAAGTGTTGAGCATTTTTTCTTGATTCTCATCGTGTCCCAGTTTGTGGCCCTGAACATACCTGTGAATAAAGCATGGCATTTGCAAGAGTTGTACATGGTGACACGCTACATTATTTTATATCTGCGATATTAAATAATATGTATTCCTCATAAATTTGAGTAACTATTGATTTAGGCATAACACTTTTGAAATCTAATATCCATAATTTAAATTGGCGAGCAGATGGACACTCAATGTTAAATGCAAATTGTTTTATTTTTGTAAAAATATTTAACATTTTTAAATTTAAATTTTAAGTTCACTTTATTTAAATATTTTTATTTAAAATTTATTCATTAATTATAATTTGTGTTTCTTTTATTAATTTTTGTTAAATTTACATCCAAATTAGTTAGCATATAGTGCAACAATATCAGGAGTAGATTCCTTAATGCCCTTTACCCATTTAGCCCATCCCCCCTCCCACAACCCCTCCAGTAACCTTCAGTTTGTTCTCCATATTTCTGAGTCTCTTCTGTTTTGTCCCCCTCCATGTTTTTATATTATTTTTGTTTCCTTTCCCTTATGTTCATCTGTTTTGTCTCTTGAAGTCCTCAAATGAGTGAGGTCATATGATTTTTGTCTTTCTCTGACTAATTTCGCTTCGCATAATACCCTCCAGTTCCATCCATGCAGTTGCAAATGGAAAGATTTCATTCTTTTTGATTGCCGAGTAAAACTCCACTGTGTATATATATGCCACATCTTCTTTACCTATTCATCCATCGATGAACATTTGGGCTCTTTCCATACTTTGGCTATTATTTTTGGTGCTGCTATAAACATGGTGGTGCATGTGTCCCTTCGAAACAACATACCTGTATCCCGTGGATAAATGCCTAGTAGTTGCTAGGTCGTATGGTAGTTCTATTTTTAGTTTTTTGAGGAACCTCCATACTGTTTTCCAGAGTGGCTGCACCATCTTGCATTGCCACCAACAATGTAAAAGAGATCCTCTTTCTCCGCATCCTCGCCAACATCTGTTGTTGCCTGAGTTGTTAATGTAAGCCATTCTGACAGATGTAAGGTGGTATCTCATTGTGGTTTTGATTTGTATTTCCCTGATGATAAGCAATGTTGAGCATTTTTTCATGTGTCAGTTGGCCATCTGGATGTCTTCTTTGGAGAAGTGTCTATTCATGTCTTTTGCCCATTTCTTCACTGGATAATTTGTTTTTTGGATGTTGAGTTTGATAAGTTCTTTATAGATTTTGGATACTAGCCCTTTATCTGATAATGTCATTTGCAAATATCTTCTCCCATTCTGTCACTTGCCTTTTAGTTTTGTTGATTGTTTCCTTCGCTGTGCAGAAGCTTTTTATTTTGATGAGGTCCCAGTAGTTCATTTTTGCTTTTGTTTCCCTGGCCTCCAGAGACGTGTTGAGTAAGCAGTTGCTGCAGGCAAGATCAAAGAGATTTTTGCCTGCTTTCTCCTCAAGGATTTTGGTGGCTTCCTGTCTTACATTTAGGTCTTTCATCCATTTTGAGTTTCTTTTGTGAATGGTGTAAGAAAGTGGTCCAGGCTCATTCTTCATGTCGCTGTTCAGTTTTCCCAGCACCACTTGCTGAAGAGACTGTCTTTATTCCATTGGATATTCTTTCCTGCTTTGTCAAAGATTAGTTGGCTATATTTCTGGCTATATTTCTCTATTCTGTTCCATTGATCTGAGTGCCTGTTCTTGTGCCAGTACCATACTGTCTTGATGATTACAACTTTGTAGTATAGCTTGAAGTCTGGTATTGTGATGCCTCCTGCTTTGGTTTTCTTTTTCAAGATTGCTTTGGCTATTCGGGGTTTTTGTGGTTCCATACAAATTTTAGGATTATTTGTTCTAGCTCTGTGAAGAATGCTGGTGTTATTTTGATAGGGAATTCATTGACTATGTAGATGGCTTTGGGTAGTATCAACATTTTAATAATATTTGTTCTTCCTATCCAGGAGCATGGAATCTTTTTCCGTTTGTGTGTGTGTGTGTGTGTGTGTGTGTGTGTGTGTGTGTGTGTCTTCTTCAATTTCTTTCATAAGCTTTCTATAGTTTTCAGTGTATAGATTTTTCACCTCTTTAGTTAGTTTTATTCCTAGATATTTTATGGGTTTTGGTGAAACTGTAAATGGGATCAATTCCTTGATTTCTCTTTCTGTCACTTCATCGTTGGTGTATAGGAATGCAACTGATTTCTGTGCGTTGATTTTATATCCTGCAACTTTACTGAATTCATGAATCAATTCTAGCAGTTTTTTGGTAGATCTTTTTGGGTTTTCCATATAGAGTATCATGTCATCTGTGAAGAATGAAAGTTTGACCTCCTCCTGGCCAATTTAGATGCCTTTTATTTCTTGGTGTTGTCTGATTGCTGAGGCTAAGACTTCCAATATTATGTTGAATAACAGTGGCAAGAGTGGACATCCCTGTATTGTTCCTGACCTTAGGAGGAAAGCTGTCAGTTTTTCCCCATTGAGGATGATATTAGCATTGTGTTGTTCATATACGGCGTTTATGATCTCAAGGTATGCTCCTTCTATCCCTACTTTCTTGAGGGTCTTTATCAAGAAAGGATGCTGTATTTTTGTCAAGTGCTTTCTCTGCATCTATTGAGAGGATCATATGGTTCTTGTCCTTTCTTTTACTGATGTGATGAATCATGTTAATTGTTTTGCGGATATTGAACCAGCCCTGCATCCCAGGTATAAATCCCGCTTGGTCATGGTGAATAATTTTTTTAATGTATTGTTGGATCCTGTTGGCTAATATCTTGTTGAGGATTTTTGTATCCATGTTCATCAGGGAAATTGGTCTATAGTTGTTTTTAGTGTGGTCTCTGTCTGGTTTTGGAATCAAGGTAATGCTGGCTTCCTAGAAAGAGTTTGGAAGTCTTCCTTCCATTTCTATTTTTTGGAATACCTTCAAGAGAATAAATAGGTGTTAACTCTTCCTTAAATGCTTGGTAGAATTCCCCTGGAAATCCATCTGGCCCTGGACTCTTGTTTTTTGGGAGATTTTTGATTACTAATTTGATTTCCTTACTGGTTATGGGTCTGTTCAAATTTTCTATTTCCTCCTGTTTCAGTTTTGGTAGTGTATATGTTTCTAGGAATTTGTCCATTTCTTCCAGATTGCCCATTTTATTGGCATATAATTGTTCTTAATATTATCTTATTAGTGTTTTTATTTCTGCTGTATTGGTTGTGATCTCTCCTCTTTCATTCTTGATTTTTTTTATTTGAGTCTTTTCCTTTTTCTTTTTGATCAAACTAGCTAGTGGCTTATCAATTTTGTTAATTCTTTCAAAGAACCAGCTTCTGGTTTCATTGATCTGTTCTACTGGTTTTTTTTGTTTGTTTGTTTTTTTCAATAGCATTATTTCTGCTCTAATCTTTATTATTTCCTGTCTTCTGCTGGTTTGGGGTTTTATTTGCTGTTCTTTTTCCAGCTCCTTAAGGCATAAGGTTAGGTTGTGTATCTGAGATCTTTCTTCCTTCTTTAGAAAGGCTTGGATTGCTATATACTTTCCTGTTATGACCACCTTTGCTGCGTCCTAGAGGTTTTGGGTTTTGGTGTTATCATTTTCATTGGCTTCCATGAATTTTTTAATTTCCTCTTTAACTTCTTGGTTAGCCCATTCATTCTTTAGTAGGATGTTCTTCAGTCTCCAAGTATTTGTTACCTTTCCAAATTTTTTCTTGTGGTTGATTTCAAGTTTCATAGCATTGTGGTCTGAAAATATGCACAGTATGATCTCAATCTTTTTCTATTTACTTAAGGCTGATTTGTGTCCCAGTATATGGTCTATACTGGAGAACGTTCCATGTGCACTGGAGAAGAATGTGTATCCTGCTGCTTTAGGATGAAATGTTCTGAATATATCTGTTAAGTCCATCTGGTCCAGTGTGTCATTCAAAGCCATTGTTTCCTTGTTGATTTTTGATTAGATGATCTGTCCATTGCTGTGAGTGGGATGTTGAAGTCTCCTACTATTATAGTATTACTGTCAATGAGTTACTTTATGTTTGTGATTAATTGATTTATATATTTTGGTGCTCTCACATTTTGGCGCATAAATGTGTACAATTTTTAGGTCTTCTTGGTGGATAGACCCCTTGATTATGCTATAATGCCCTTCTGCATCTCTTGATACAGTCTACCTTAAAGTCTAGATTGTCTGATATAAGTAGGGCTACTCTGGCTTTCTTTTGTTGACCATTAGCATGAGAGATGGTTCTCCATCCCCTTACTGTCAATCTGAAGGTGTCTTTAGGTCTAAAGTGGGTCTCTTGTGAACAGGATCTTGTTTTCTTATCCATTCTGTTACCCTATGTCTTTTGATTGGAGCATTGAGTCCATTGATGTTTAGAGTGAGTACTGAAAGATATGAATTTATTGTCATTATGTTTCTTGTAGAGTTGGAGTTTCTGGTGGTGTTCTCTGGTCCTTTTTAATCCTTTGTTGCTTTTGGTATTTATATATATATTTTTTTTTTCATCTTTTCTTCCCTCAGAAAATCCCCCTTAAAATTTCTTGCAGGGCTGGTTTAGTGCTTACAAACTCCTTTAATTTTTATTTGTCTGGGAACCTTTTAATCTCTCCTTCTATTTTGAATGACAGCCTTGCTGGATAAAGAATTCTTGGCTGCATAGTTTTCTGATTCAGCACACTGAATATATCCCGCCACTCCTTTCTGGCCTGCCAAGTTTCTGTGGATAGGTCTGCTACAAACCTGATCTGTCTTCCCTTGTAGGTTAGGGACTTTTTTTCCCTTGCTGCTTTCGTGATTCTCTCCTTGCCTAAGTATGTTGTGAATTTGACTATGATATGCCTTGTTGATGGTCAGTTTTTGTTGAATCTAATGGGGGTCCTCTGTGCTTCCTGGATTTTGATGTCTGTGTCTTTCCCCAGGTTAGGAAAGTTTTCTGCTATGATTTGCTCACAAAACCCTTCTACCCCTATTTCTCTCTCTTCCTCCTCTGGGACCCCTATGATTCTGATATTGTTTCTTTTTAATGAGTAACTGATTTCTCTCATTCTTAAATCGTGCTCTTTTGCCTTAATCTCCCTCTTTTTTTTCTGCTTTATTATTCTCTATAAGTTTGTTCTCTATATCACTGATTCTCTGTTCTGCCTCATCCATCCTTGCCGCCACTGCATCCATCCGTGATTGCAGCTCAGTTATGGCATTTTTAATTTCATTCTGGCTATTTTTTACTTCTTTTATCTCTGCAGAAAAGGATTCTAGTCTATTTTTGACTCCAGTTAGTATTCTTCTTATTGTGATTCTAAATTCTGGTTCAGACATCTTGCTTGTATGTGTTGGTTAAATCCCTGGCTGTCATTTCTTCATGCTCATTCTTTTGGGGTGAATTCCTTCCTTTTGTCATTTTGAAGGGAGAAAAGGAATTAATGAGGTAGAAAAATTAAAATTAAAAAACTAAAATTAAAAAATATTAAAATTAAAAAATTAAAAATACACACACATACAAAAAGTGAATAAATGATGCTCGATCCTAGTTGTGTTTTGGTCTGAGTGTTGAAAGTGGTTTGCCAGATTAGAGAAAAAAAGAGGGAGGGGGAAGAATTTGAAAAAATGAATACACTGAAGTAGACTAAAATGAGATGATGGGAGTAACATAGAATTTGAAAAAATTTACACAAAAGTAAAGAATATAGTAGAAAAAAATTAAAGAAAAATATTTTTAATAAAAATTAAAAATAAAAATGAATTTTTTCTCTTTCTGTTTTCAAGAATAAGAAAAGAAACAAAAAAGAGAAAAAAGAGAAGAAAAAAAGGAAATTTTTTGAAAATTTGAGAAAGTGAATACACTGTAGTAGACTGGAATAAAATGATGGAAGTAAAATAGAATTTGAAAAAATTTACATAAATGTAAAAAAATAGTAAAAAAATTAAAAATATTTTAATAGAAATTTAAAGTAAAAATGAAGTTTTTCTCTTTTTGCATTCAAGAAAAAGAAAAGAAATGAAAAAGTTAAAAAAATATTTTTAAAAAGAAATCATTTGAAAATTTGAAAAAGTGATTACACTGAAGTAGACTAAAATAAAATGATGGAAGTAAAATAGAATTTGAAAAAAATTACACAAAAGTAAAAAATATAGTAAGAAATATAAAGAAAAATATTTTTAATAAAAATTGAAAATAAAAATGAGTTTTTTCTCTTTCTGTATTCAAGAAAAAGAAAAGAAGTGAAAAAGAGAAAGAAAAGAAAGAAAATTGAATAGATGGACCTGCTAACAGATTGAAATAGGACTGAAATTACTTCATTTTTTCTTAGAAGTCATACTATGAAGTGCTTTATAGTCCATCAACTAAGCAGGTAGTGAGACTTGTGTTCTTGAAGAGCAAGGTTGGTCCAGTTGGACGGGGCTCAGTGTAATGGTTCCGTTCTCCCCTAGATGGCGCTGCTAGCCTACTGGGGTGGAGTATCGTGGCACTCTAGGTGTGTATGCGCATGCGCATGCGCAGGAGCAGTGAAAATGGCGTCGCCCAGCTACCCAGTCTCTAGTATCAGAACTCTGTTCTCCCTGATCAGCAATCACGCACCCATCCTCTGTCTTCAGCTCTTATCCACTCCCTGCTTTTTCACTGTCTGTGACCAGGCCCCAGGCAGTACCTCTCTCCCGAGTTTTGTCTCAAATACAGCTGTTTTCCCTGTCTCCTTACTTCCGAAGGACTGCAGCTTTGACCCACTCCGCCCTTCTGCGGGAGGGTCTCACCGAGCAATGGCCAAATGAGCAATGGCCAAATGAGCAACGGCCGAATGTTGGCTGCACCCAGGAATGCTTTCTGCTGGACCCTGCTGCTGCCGGTGTCCCGAGACTGCAGCCAGGTGCCAGCCCACCCCAGAAAAATTTCGTGAAATAGTGTAGTAGCAGCTTTTCAGGGATTATGAAAAATCACAACACACATCTGGCACCAGGCTTCACCCTTAATGACCTTGCCCCAGCACCAGCAAATGTGGCCATTCTCTGGGGTCTGCTGGGACCAGGTGGCTTCAACGGTCTCTACCAAATGTCCTTCCAGCAGTGGAACCACTTTTCCCTGTGTGGCCCAAGAACCTCCCGGACCCCACTCTGCTCCTGGGGATTCGCCCTTCCCACCAGAGCACCACCAGGTATGGAGCTGTGGAGTTGCAGACTTAGCGCTCCCCTTGTTTACAGTCTTAATGGAATTTAAACCCTCTCCTTTCTCCTTTCTCCCTTTTTAGTTTAGTCCCTGTAGCTGTTTCCAATTTTCCACTTTCTCTCCGGCTCCTTTTGGGGAGGGGTGCTTTTCCCGTATTCTCCCTCCTTCCCCCGTCTCCATCCTCTCTCCACCTGCAAAAGCACCTCCCTGCCTGCTGCAGCTTCTCGCTCCCCATGTCAGCTCTTTGTGCCGTGTACCTGCTGAATTCTGTGATTCAGGTTGTGCAGATTGTTGTGTTAATCCCCCAATCAGTTTTCTAGGTGTGTAGGAGGGTTTAGTGTTGGTCTGGCTCTATATCATGGACGCGAGACACACAAAAAACTTCCATGCTGTTCTGCCATCTTGGCTCCTCCCAATTTGTGTTTCTTTTTAATTCAATAGTTGTTTATTATTTCTAATTGTAAAACACACATAAGCTAAAATTTACCATGTTAACCATTTTTAAGAATACAGTTCAGTGGCATTAAGTACACCCACATTTTTGTGCAACCATCAGCACCATCTATCTCCAGAATCCTTTTCCTCTTACAAAACTGAAACCCTGTCCCAATTAAACAAGAACACCCCATTGTCCCCAGGGTCCCCAGCCTCTCGCAACCACCTGTCTACTTTCTGTCTCTGTGAATCTGACTACTCCAAGTACCTTATATAAGTGAAATCATACCATAGTTTTCCAGTGACTGGCATTTCACTTAATGTAACATCCTCAAGGTTCATCGATGTTGTAGGATGTATCAGAATTTCCTCCCTTTCTAAAACTGAATAATACTACATTGTATGCTTAAAGCACATTGTGTTTATTCGTCAATATTGACTTGGGTTTTTTACACTTTGGGACCATTGTGAGTAATGCTGCCATGAACACTAGTATATAAATATCTCTTCTAGATCCTGCTTAACCCCAGCAGTGGAATTGCTGGATCACATTGTAATTCCATTTCTAATTTTTTGAGGAACCACGATACTGTTTTCCACAGTGGCTGCACCATCTTACATTCCCAGCAACAGTGCACAAGGGCTCTGATTTCTCCACATCCTCACCAACACTTGTTATTTTCCCTTTTCTTTCCCCATGCTTTTGTTTTTCTGTTTTGTGTTTGTTTTTGTTTTGTAGCCATTCTAATGGGTGTGAGATGGTATCTTATTGTAGCTTTGAGTTCAGTTCCTTAATGATTGGTAATGCTGAGCATCTTTTTATGTGCTTATTGATCATTTG
The DNA here is from genome assembly GCF_018350215.1 of Panthera leo. Classification (NCBI taxonomy): domain Eukaryota; kingdom Metazoa; phylum Chordata; class Mammalia; order Carnivora; family Felidae; genus Panthera; species Panthera leo. The sequence continues at coordinate 43,601,286 of NC_056695.1, forward strand.
CATATGTCTTTGAAGAAATATCTGTTTAAGTCTTTTGCCCAATTTTTAATCAAAGTGTTTGGGTTTGTTGTTGTTGTTGTTGTTGTTGTTGTTGTTGTAATTGAGTTGTAAGAGTTCTTTATATATTCTGTGTATAACCTTATCAGAGAGATGATTTGCAAATATTTTCTCTCATTCTGGGGGTTACCTTTTCACTCTGATGATTGTTATCAGTTGATGCAGAGAATTTTTAAATTTTGATATAGTCCAGTTTATTATTTTCTTTTGTTGCCTGTTCCTTTGATGTCTTATCCAAGAAACCATTGCCACATGTGTTGTCATAAAGCTTTTTGCCTATGGTTTTTTTCAAAAAAAGTTTTATAGTGTTAGCTTTCACATTTAGGTCTTTGATCCATTTTGGGTCAATTTTATATATGGTATAATATAAGGGTTCAACTTTATTCTTTTATATATAGCATAATGTAAGGGTCCAACTTTATTCTTTTGAGTATGAATATCCAGTTTTCCCAACAACAATTGTTGAATAGACTATCTTTTCTTCATTGAATGGTCTGGGCACCCTGGTCAAAAATCATTCAACCATCTCTAACAGAAGGTTGTTTCTGGATTCTTTATTCTATTCCAGTGTTCTAAGTGTTTGCCTTTATGCCAGTACCACACTGTTTTATTTACTGTAACTTTATACATTTTGAAAACAGTAAGTGTAAGACCTCAAACTTTGTTCTTTTTCAAAATTGTTTTGACTATTTGGGGCCCCTTGTGATTCTATATGAATTTTAAGATGGGTTTTTTATTTCCATAAAAAAAACACTATTGAAATTTTGATGGGAATTGCACTGACTCTATAGATCACTTTGGGTAACATCGATATCCTAACAGCATTAAGTCTTCTAATCCACAAGTAAGGGATGTTGTTTTAGCTCAGGCTACTCTAACAAAATACCATAGACTGATATCTTACACAACAGACATTTATTTCTCACAGTTCTGGATGCTGGGAAGTCCAAGATCAAGGTGCTCACAGATTAAGTTCTTAGTGAAGACCCTCTTCCTGACTTGTATACAATCACCTTCACTGTGTGCATGCACATGATTTTTTGTTAGTGTGTGTTCATTGGAGAGCTCATGTCTCTTCCACTTTTTAAAGAGCAATAATCCCATAATTTACATTACAAATCTGATTATGCACTTCTGCTTGGAGCCCTTCAGTAGCTTCTCTTTGCACTTGGGATAAAGTTCATAATACAAAGTCCTGAATGTTCTAACCTTGTCTTCCTTTCTGGCCTCAGTTTACATGCCACTCTTCCTGTCTTCACTCTGCCCACATTGACTTTTTTTCTAGTTCTAACATCACTTCCTGCCCCCAAGACCTGTGCACATGTGGTTTCTTCCTAGAATGTTCTCCCCTTACCCTTTTTCTTTGTCTGTTCAACTCCTGCCTATCCCCTGGGCTCATCTCTAAGGTCTCTTCCTCTGCCATGCCTCCTTTAAATCTTGGGACTAGAGAGATCCCAATAATAACACAAACTATAATTATTTTTATGGTCATGTATAAAGATTAACATTTGTTTTTACCTATCCAGTAGGCAACGAGATAAGCATTTCACATGTATTCACTCATGTCATTCTCCCAAAAGCCCTCCTCTCCATTTTTACAAATGAAGAAGTCAAGATTTAGACAGCTTAAGTCACTGCCCCTGGTCACATTACTAATAAGAGGTGGAGTCAAGATTTCAATCAAGGTTATCTAATCCCAGAGCTTATGTATTTAGTCCTAATACCTCATTGATTTTCTCTGTTAAGGGCCCTCATTCATGATTTGTTCATTTATTCCACATGTTTATCAAGTTTCTACCATGTGGCAGGCACTGTAAGGTACTGGGGTATGGAGGTGAGCAGCAAGACAAAAAAGGTCCCTACATTTAAAGAACTTTGTCGTAGTGGAGGAGCAAGAACATAAAATGTAGAAGTAAGCAAATAAACAAAGATCACTTCTATGGAACTGAGCTGATTATGTGGTGAATAATAAGTATGGAAGGCCTGCTATTGACAGGATGGGCTCTGATGGTCTCTAAAAAGGGGACATTTGAGCTGAGTCCTGAAGGATGATGGGGCAGAACTAGCTAATTGTCCCTAAGAATGCATTCTACTTTTTTTATGGTAACAGACCCCCTAAATTTTAGCTAGGTTGTAGTCTCTACCTTACTTTATAATTAGGTGTAACCATGAGACTAAGTTCTGGCTAATGGGTTATAACTGGAAGTGGCCCAAGAAACTTCCAGTAAGTCTCCTTAAAGGGAGCAAGGGAGATGGGCATGCTCTTCTCCTCCCATCCTCTTTCCTTTCGGAAGGTTGAAGCATCAACAGCCAACTTGGACCATGAAGTGAACTTGAGAATGCAAGTCACACACAGCAGAGAAGCAAACAGGAAGGAGTATGGGTCCCTGATGATGGGGAGTACCATATCGCCCTGGACTGACTCCCTCAGATAAACTTTATTGAAGTAGTTCTTCCTGCAAAGCGTAACTGCACTTCTTTATGATTTTGAAGACTTAATACTGCTGCTTGTGAAGTGTAGACTACAAGCTTCATGCACCAGCTGTCAGCCACGGTAGTGACCAACTAAACATCCTCAGGAAGTCATCATAGGCCCTTTGGTTGACTCTAACTCCCAATCACAGGAAATGACCGGTTTTCTTTTCTCTCTGGTATGCCTTTGGAAGGAGTTTGGAAGGCATTTGGTGTGCCGGAAGGGCCACTCACTTGATCAGATGGCACCTGCCAAACTGACACAGATAAAGAGTGCCACAATGCAGATCTCTGAAAAATGCCTCCATGACATATTAGCAATTTCACAAACACATTCAAAAGTTCAGATAACACTTTTGATGTCCTTGATCTTTGCACTTCCAAATCGTGGCTGAACAAACAGAAATCAGTCTTCTTTGAAACCTTCAAAGCAGTGAAATTGCTTAAATCAGTTTGTTGACTATTCTCTGACTTCCAAAGGTCAGGGAAGGTTTTCTGTGTGTGTTCGTCCCTTCTGATTCACTTTCACATTCTCTTGTAAGTACTTTGGTTCTAAAAAAAAATTAATCATTTATTTGTTTTTTATGCAACTTTGAATTTCCAATAAAGACTTGGCCAACTTTTCTGAGGACCAAAAATGGCTATTTTTGAAATAGTTGCATAAACATCCTATTAGGAAATGGTAAATAGAACTTACCAGCATGGAGGTAAATGAGTAAGTGCAGAACTGATTCTTTTACCAACATATTTAAACCTCATGAAATCAGAAATGTGTTATTACACCAGAAGATTCCACATAAAATCCAGTGTGCTCCAGTTTGTTGCGTTATCATTTGTGTGAACTGGGGCTTGATCATGGCAGTAGAAGAGATACATGATTTTGTACTTGTTTCTCAACAATTTCCAACTCAGTAATCAGCACCTGAGGGTGACTCTCCCTGTGAGGAAGACAGCATGGAAGTTGCCATGTATGGAGATGAGCTAAGGGGCTGAGCAGTGGCGTCTTCACTATCATTATGACCTCAATTAGGATTCTAAAGGGAAGTCACAAGAATACATGTAAACTAACTGCAGAAAAAATGAGAGAGAGATAGAATGGAAAAATACTGAAGTATCCTGTGAACTCCACTTGGGTATTTCCAGGCTTTAGAAATTAAACCAGAGACTGATTCCTGATTACCAGTCCTTCCCAAACCCTTTCACCTCACAAATATTACATAAAATGATGATATTTTCATGGCCCATGGGGATAAAATAATGAGGCTTCTTCGTGAAATCAAAAGCGACTTACTCCTTGGCATACTGATCAGCCACCCAGATAAAGACCTTTCTTTAGTCTCCCACTTCCCAAGTTCTTAGGAAACAATCATGGCCAACATTTCTTGAGCCCCTGTTGTATGGCAGACACTGCTCTAAGCGTTACACATGCATTTTATTCACTCATTAAATCTTCACACAAGTTAGGTATTATATTTTCCTCTTTTACATATAAGAAAACCCAGGTATTTAGAGTCTAAGCTATATACTCAAGGTCACATGGCTCATGGTGCAGGCAGGGTTTAAATCTACTTTGGCCCTTAATCTAGTTTGGCATTAACCCTCAGTTATACTGTCTCTATCAGACACTAAAGCTTTCTTAAAAGGAAGTGAACTGATTGACCAGGTTTGAGTCAGGTACCCATCTGAGGACCAATCGATGATGAGAAGGGGGTGGGATCACACTAGAGAAAGCAACTTGGTCCTCATGCTACACCCTGTGGAAGGAGGGGGGGGGGCAAATCCTGGCAAAGAAATGTTTGACCAACACTAATAAGGATCCTCTTCCTCCCCACCCTCCTCTTCTCTCAGGGACCCAGGGTTAACTGATATATTCTTCTCCTTTCATAGTACACTACAATCATGATGCTTCTCTTTATTTAATCTTATTCCTCTCCACACTAGAATTCCATCTCAATCCCAAAAGGCCACCATTCTACTTTGTTTGATAGGAATCATTTTACCTATATATGTTCTTATATACGTATACTGTTGTTTCGTGTGTATGCATTTTTAAGTAACATATATGACATGGTGCTACAAGCCCCATTCTTGTCTCCCTTTTGCCACTCAGTCTTACGTTCATAAGATATATCCACGTTGCCATGTTGCCAGCCCATTGCTTCTGACCACAGCATATACTCTAGGGTATGCCTGCACCACTCAACCCATGTCTTGTACCAGTCATGTACTACTGGGTTGTATAGACCACCCCACTCAACTTGGGATCCCCTCATCTGGGAAGACCCCCCTCTGCCTGGGGGAGTGTTCCTCCTCTGTGCTTGCACTTTCCTCTGAGCTTGCTTCCATCAGGACAGAGGCCATAGAGCACCTTGGTTTAAAGTACAGGATTGGGGCCACACTGCCTGGACTCAGAATCCCATCTCTTCCATTTATAGCTAAGTCATATAGCCTGTAGGTACCTCCTCTTCCTCATATGCAAAATGTTAGCCACAGCTACCCATGAGATTATTGTGAAGATTAAATGAGAAAAATCTATGAAATGTGCTAAGAACAGTGCCTGATACAAATGAAGTGCTATTATAACTACTGTAATATTTGTTGCATGTATCAGAATGGTCTATTTACTTGTCTATTCCACCACCAGATTATGAAACCCTTGGCTTTTCCATCTCTGTGTCTCAGAACCTCACACGTTGCAAGAACCCAATGCAGGTTCATTGGATGTTGCTCTCTCTTACTCACTCTGTGGTTTGACATGGCTGCAGTATTGGTATCTAGAAATGAACTGGGTTGAGAAGAGGCTCAGATAGAGTAGCCTGGAGATGTGGCTTTAGAAGGGAGAACTTTCCTGGAGCTATAATGCTGGGCAATAGAAAATATAGTGTCAGCTGCTACATACAGCCAGGAAGGCCAGCAGGTCACCCAAGAGCAGCTCCCAGAGGACATCCTTACATAGGCAGCTTTATGAACTTGGCCAGAGCGTGGCTAAGAGCCAGCTCATGGCCATGTGCCAACACTTTCTGGCCTCCTGTGTGTTCGCCTCAGTGACCTCGTCTGTACAATAGGACTAATACCATCTACCCTATACGATTGTCCCAAGGATTACGTGAGAGAACAATTATCAAGTGCTTAGAACAGTGTCTGGAATGACCTCAATCAGTCATAAATGTTAGCTTTCCTTAGAATGACCACCACGCAACTGATTACTCTTACTTACAAATAGAGTCGGAAGATGCCACTCGTTTTCTTTCCTGTTTCAGGATCTTGGAGTTTTTGTTTCTTCATCTGTATATTTGTTTTTTGGCTTTATTTATTTACTTGGTATTCTGGTGGGAACTATTTGTTAGCAGGTTATCTGATAGAAGGTTCTAGTCTTTTTAACCTCAACAAATGTGCCCTTGAACTCACAGGTGTGCAGTACAGCTTGTCTATCTTTGAAGGCTTCCTAAGGACAATATCATTCTCAGGTTAGAAGTTCTCTGAAGTGCCAGCTAGCAGCAACCCATAGTCAGATATTCCCAGGAATACCAGGGGGCACCATTTATAATCACAGAACATGCCTAAATGGGAATGAATTTGATCTTCTTTGTTGAAAAAAAAAAAAAGTGAAGGGGAAGAAGAACAAGGAAATCAAACACAGGTCCGGTGGGGCTACCCTCAGAATGATGAAGGCCTTTCCTATTAGCTTTCTAAGCAACTTTTAGACGGCTGCTGTGCATAGAAAGACTCTTTTTTAAAATGCTTTGGTTTCATACAGGGAAATAAACCCTCAGGGTGAATTACTGGCTGCTCTACATTAGAGGCCTCGCTGTAAGAACCATTAGCTATAAAAAGAGAGGTTAATTATGAGGAGAACTGTGTGGCCGAAGCTGAGGGAGTTATAGTGACTTGCAGGGAGGGGGCTGATCAGGAGGCCACGTTTGATGGCAACGCCCTCTCCTGGACAAAGGCTGAATCTGGAGGCTGATACCAGGCGCAATGCTTGGGCCAGTTTGTGTTGGGTTCATTAGCTGTGGGGGTTATTGCCTATGGGATCTCCTGCCTATGGGAGGAGAAGGGGGAAGGAGCAAGAGGAGTGGGGAGACTTAGCAAAATTTCTCATTCTATAAAATTAGGATCTTGTGAAACTTCAAAAAGACTTTGTCAGGTTTAGTAATCCTACTCCTTACTCTCATCCATTCTAGAAGATTGGGCTTCCCACTATGCCTTAAGACATGCTCATGTAAAGAAGCACTTGGTTTCCAAGAAACCGCATGAATTTTTTTTTTCCTTTTAGAAGGACTCAAAGATAAAATGTTGTGTTTTGTCATGAAAATTTTATTTCAAGTGAGAAATCCAATTCCCAGTCTGGCCCCTGCCAACATTCTGAGGACAAATAGAAATCCAGGCTGGGCAAAATTTCGGAGCTCATCTCTGAAAGGGATATTTTGACAAAATGTATACATGCTTCAGACCTTGCTGTCGTTAACTGAGTACCTACTGTATGCCAGGCACCAACAGTACATTTTTCTTGCCTTGTTTCACTATACCACAGAATATGTGACTCCCCAGCACAGGTGTGTGGTCACTAGTTCTGCAAATGCACACACCAAGAATTAGGCTCACAGGTCCACCAAGGGCCACACAAAGAGAGCAGAGCAAGCATCAGTATTCAAATCCTTTGACAGACTGCTGTCATTTTCCACTCTTTAGCCCTGCCTCCACAAAATAACCCAAACAGTTACTGTTTGTAACCCTTGTCATAACCACTCAAAAGTATGTAGCTTAAAGGAAGAAATGTTAAAATGTCTACTCCTGAGTGTGACACCCTCTGATCTCACCCACCCTGTGTATGCTTCTGGACCCCCTTTTTTGTTAGCCTTCCCAACTCTGGAGTATGCAAGTAGGCAGGTGAACTTTGTGACAAATACCCGGTAGATCTGAAGTGGGTGTGGATGTTGATTTTCCATTTTTATGATACATTTTCAATATGTATATAGGTAAGTAATTTCTTTGCCCATAACACTTCCAAGTCGAATTCTCTCTTATGAATATCTACTTCCCTGTGCCAGCCCTGGGTGAAATTTTACCACATTGAACTTCTGTTCTTCGCGGCCATCTTTCGAAGAAGGAAGTTCTAAGAGCTCCTTCTGAAAGACGGTCTTGTCACAGGTTAATATAAATTAATGTGCCTCCACCTTCACTCACTCTAATTTCTTATGAACATTCAGCCTAAGCATTTTCAAATATTTTACATTCGGCAATGTTTACAAGGCCTGAACTTGAGCTCAGCCGGGGCATTGTTCTGGAAGTGAGCGGAATGCGGTGTCTGGGAGCATAGTTTCTGGAGCCAGCTCTCCTGTGACTCCTGGCTCCACCATCACTTCTGCCATTGATTTTGAGCAAATCTCTTCACTCGCCTGTGTCTTATGTTCTCTTCTGTGAAAATGAGATTAGAATGTCCTCTACCTCATAGGGTTCCTATGAAGCATTACTTTATATAAAGTACTTAGAAAAATGCCTGGAACATAGTAGTAGCTCTGAATATGTGAGTTCCGCTGTCATCACTATTATCATTATTCCATAAGAAATACTTGAAGGACTAAAGATTCAGTGATATGCTTGTGACTCTCCTCCCCTAACTCACTTAGCAGGTTGTGTCCTGTGATGTGCATGGTTTTGAGAATACTCAATTCTAGTAAGTGAGTAAGCTTGTGGTTTACAAACATAGGCAAACTATCTGAAGGTGTGCAAGTCTAAATGAGTAGCTAGTAAGCAAAAAGTGTGGTTATCATAGGCAGAACCTATGGGATGTGCTAAGTATAAATATAAGATAAGTAGTTGGCAAGTGGAACATGTGCATGTTAATCGCATGGAGAGAAGGATGAAAGGACCAAGAAATACCTGATATTTATGATGCATCTGAGCACCAAATATTCAGAGTGTACTAAATATATGTAAGGCTAAATATCAAGAAGCATTAAATATATGTGAGCATTTGATATTCGTGATCTCCTAATTGGGCAACCAGTTGGTTATATCCTTCAGGGCCCACGTGTGCTGTGCCCAAGAAACTCAAATAGAACTCATAGGTGCTCAGCTAGCTAATCAGCAAGCTATAGCATACTTGTTCCTACATCTCTGTAGTAGCACATGTATGTGACATTGGCCTAGGGCACCTTCCATCTGGGGGTCCTGTGTCAGGGATACCCAAGATCACCCTCAGTTTCAATGATTTGCTAAGAATCACAGAACTCAGAAAAGCAGTTAAATTCATGGTTACAATTTATTACAGCGAAAGGATACAGATAGAAATCAGCAAAAGAAAAAGGTGCATATCACAGAGTTTAGGAGAGACTAGGTACAGGCTCTTAGTTGTCCTCTCCCAGTAGAATTATATGGATGACACTTAATTCTCCCAGCAATGATGCATGACACCACTTGCAAAGCATTGCCAAGCAGGAAGTTCAAACAAGCCTTAGTGTCCAGAATTTTTATTGGAATGCCTATGTGACTGACCTTAACTACTCAGACCCAGTTCCCTAGAGATCCAACTGATAACATGTGGCCCAAGTCTCTTACCATAAATCACATTGTTAGCATAAACTATCTGGCAGGGCCCAAGGCCCCTGGTAAACAAAGATACTCTTATCAGACCATCTATTTCAAGGGCTCAAGGATTATCTCCCAAGAGGTAGTCAAGGACCATCCTTTCTTTGGAATGTACAGAGTTTGAGCACCCTAAGCCTGCTAAGCTAATTCTTTCCTATATAGTCCTCTTGCACAAACCTCAACTCTGGTCCTAGTAACCACACTATGAGCAGGGAGAGCTGAAGTGGCAGAGAGAAATGGGGCATATGGACATTGTGTACCCCAGGATTCACGTAGTGGAGTCCTCCAATTGCTCCCTATCCCAAGTGCATGAACTGACCCCATCTTTCCCCCCCTTGCTTACTGTTGTGTGTTTTAAATATATTTAATAAGCCTTGTGATTTAAGTATTTTAATTTGTTCTGTGAGTCTTTCTGGAACAACTTGTTCAATAGTGTATTTAGAGGCAACTGTTTTACTTGGAGACAATTTCCCACATGGCATGTCCTCGCTTCATCATTTGTTGGGGTGGGTGGACAGGTGATGGGTCAGCCAGCTGCTGCAGATATACTACAGGAGCAAACAACACCAGTGCTTACAACAACCATGGTGTTATGAATTAGGAACAATAATGCAATCTATACAGGTGGGATAGAGAGGAGGAACAAGGTAACAAAGGAGATTCGTGAGAATATTGGTATGGCTGTTACCTTGTTGATTGGTTCTAGCCACAATTTGCCTCTAGCTCGTACTTATCGAATGCTCACTACAGATCAGACACCATACTAAACACTCTAGATGAATTAGCTTATCTTCACAATAGCCTGTGAGATAGGTACTCTGTTTACCTTCACCATTTTCTAGATGAGTAAACAGAGGCACAAAGGAACTTGTGTGAAGTCACGTACTTTGTCAGTAGCGAAGCCAGAATTCATACGCAGATGACAGAGTTCACACCCTTAAGCACTCCACTAGGCTGCTTGGGTTCTGAAATGGGTTTGTCTTGGTCTCAGGACCTGGCACAGAATAGATAGAACTCTTCATTTGCAAGTGACAGAAACCCAACTCAAAATGACCTAAGCAAAATGGATACTTATTCACGCACAAGACTGAAAACTTCAGGGAACAGAACTGCAGCAGTCGGATCGAGGGGCTTCACTGGGCTATCAGGACGTGGCTGCTCATTCACTCACCATCTCTGTTTCTGTTTCTTCTCTGCTGGCCTCACTCTTCCTTCCCTCATAGCTATTGGGAACTCCACATTGACATTCCTATGGCTTGGCAATCTAGCTGAACAAGAGATTGTCTTTCCCAAGAGTTCCAGTCACAGACCAAGGAGTCAGACTGACTCTGACTTGCCCAATTAATCCAGTCGCTGAGGCAGGGCAGTGGCCAAAAATGAAGTGGATTAAAAATGAATGAAGGCAGCGCACCTGGGTGGCTTAGTCAGTTAAGCATCTGACTCTTGGTTTTGGCTCAGGTCATGATCTTATGGTTCGTGACTTCGAGCCCCGGGTGAGTGACATGCTGACAGCACAGAACCTGCCTGGGATTCTCTCTCTCCCTCTCTCTCTGCCCCTCTTCCACTCTCTTTGTCCCTCAAAATAAATAAGCTTAAAAAAATTTTAAAAACCAAAAAAGGAAAATGAATGAAGGCATTTTCCCAAAGGAAAATAGAGTTGTTGCCAAGAGGAAGAGAGAACAGTTCTGGGCAGGCCAAAACAAACAACATTCTCACAAGGTTCAGTAAATGCATGACTATGGGGTGGGTGGATGGATGGATAGATGGATGGATACAAAAATCAATGCCCAAGGCAGGAAGCGCTATGAGAAACTTACAAGAAAAATACATTCTTATATATCCATCCTAACAGTGAAAGAAAGTCAAAGTTAGCAATTCTTTTCGTTCTCTCTCACAAAAGAGACACTGGGAGATTTGAGGGAAGCGGTTGGAGGAAGACTACTGAAAAATAGGTACATGAAACAAAGAATGAGAACATGGGGAGGAATTTCTGTAATGGAGACAATTACAGTTTTAATAGGACATCTGCCTCAAACAGTGTGGGTTTCTGGTTGGCGCTTTTGTTGGTGTAGCTCTTTTTCTTGGTGCAGTGAGAAGACTGCAATCATCACAGACAGTTACAGCCCAGCGCACAAAGTTGCACGTCCCATCTGGAGACACTGGTCACCTCAAATGGCACAAGACAGCAGGATCCTTAGGAAATATAAGTTCGCTCCACAGGGCTTCTCGATCCTCTTTAACTTCTGATTTCAAGCCATTCCTTTTGGCTGCTCCCTAGTTAGCCCCATTTGTGTTCCCTTAAAGCTGCCATTTCAAGAGTTGATTTTCAGAATGGGATTTGGCAGGGCAAATGGAGCCCCAGTTGGGAGAGTGTGTCTACTCTGCAGAGAAGGTTATGAAAGAGGACAGGACGATAGATTCCAGCAGTGGGTTCAGGAAAGAAAAAAGAGAACCATGTACACACTCCCATACATAAGCACCTTGAACTGCTTTTTTTGCACAGCTGGGGTTCAGTGAGTGCTCAGCATATTTCAGCCCAAAACCCTTACTTTTTCACCATGTGCTCCATTTCAGAAAAAAATGTCATCTGCATATTTCTGATTCACCTGCACCAAAATTTGGCCCTCTAGCTCATATGGCTGCTCTTATGTGACAACTCTAATCTTCTAAGGTTAAGTAGACATTTACGTCTTTTGTGTTTAAACCAGGATTTTGTGGAAAGTTTTTTGCCTCTAAGAGATTGAAGTTTCTTTTTCAACCCAGAAGTTTCTAAGTGTCCAGGGCATGAGGGCTGCCAGGCTAGAGAGCTCAAGTCCAATGTGTTTTCTCAGTTATGATGCTTCATCCATTCAGCTCTAATAGGGGACAGTTTCCTTGACACGTGGGACCTAACATCCTGACCCTTTCCTCCTGCACTAGGCCTTATGATGCCATCTCAAACCAATTAGGGCAGAATGTAAGAAAATGTTTTGGTTATAAAATATGATTCACCAACATAAAGGTGTATCAAAACTGAAATCTGAGAGAAAAGTGAAGTCTCTTTTACAAATTGGGTTAAATGAGGCACAAAATGAGAGGGCTAGTTTTGTAACTATACCCAGAGGCAAAGGAACAGAAGTGCCACAGGAGTCACAGTGTCACCTCCAGGAGACTGGGAGGAAATGGAGACTCAGCCCACCCTCCTAATTTAATCTAAGAGGAACCCGAGCCCAGCCAGGTTGAGGCATTTGGCCAGTGGACGTAATGAACCCAGAAGTCAGGCCTCCTCCATCCAGCATGCTTTTCAGGTCTAAGGGCTCCAGGCTGAACCAAACACAATGAAGAAAAAGCAACAGCTTCCCTGAAGTGTTTATGCTTTCTCAAATGCAGTTAAGTTGCCACAAGTTTTCACTATGGCCATCCATCAGAATGGGGAAAGATAAAAAACAAAGCAAACCCCCCCAAAAATGAATCTGGGCCACCCAGACCAATGGCCCAACCTGAGTGTGTTGTGAGCCCAAGTGAACCAAGAAAACAGGTAGATAGTGGGGGGTGGGGCATGGCTCTCAGTGCTATGAAGCTGACTCTGATGAGCCTGCCAAGTAGGAGGAAGAGGAGAGGACACAGGGACAGGTGTATCTGACAGACAACCTCTATCTCCTGTCCTGTGGTGGGCTGAATTCTCTCACAGATAGTTCTGAACCTGCTTGTCCCAACAGTATCGGCTGACGAGGTATTTGGCATGATTTTCTGCTTCATCCTATTTTATTACCAACCTTTCTCCACACGTTCCAGTTTTGAACACAGATAATTAATGGCAACAAGGATTTTCCAGCCCACAAAAATTATACAGAAATGGCTGAAATGATGTCTTGATGACAGAGGAAGAAAAATCTCCTTATAATTTGCAGTGCAAACAGACTGCTGCCCCCATACCTGTGCCTTTTCACGTCCAAATCTGGGGGGTGACTTGATATGTGATCTTAATTGGGCATCTTTTAGAAAGGATGTCACATCTGAACTTGACTTCAGGAAATTCTGCCCCCATTCATCTTAGTATATAAGGTTAAACTAACGTTTTTAAAGTGAATGCATGATTGTATTTCTTCCCCCCCTGACACACAAACACACGCCATGTCATTTAGATTCAATTCTCAAAGTCCAGGCATTAATACTGACAATTCATCTGACTGTTTAAAATAAATTTTTTAAAAGGAGATAATTTCACACATACCGAAACAGATAGCTCACTTTCCCAGACTTGACACATAACTTAGTCTTAGAAATAATAAAGCCAGGAGCTCAGACTTGTGACAAAGTGAAAGGATGGGCAGAGAAGCCTGGTAAAGGACTAAATCTTTGCTAAGAAGTTTGGATAGGAGGGTTGGAGGCAGGAAGTGACATGTGATTTGAATGTGTTCTCATCTTTTTATTTTATTATTATTATTTTTTAAATTAAGATTCAAATTCTACTCAATCTGCTCTTTAAAAAGAGAGGAAATTGCCAGACCCAGAAGAACCAGATATCATCAGTCAGGAGGCTTTTCAGTTGCAGAGGAAAATCAGGAGCTGCCATTAGATTTCCAGCTATTCTTCTCTACAAATGGAGCTGTCCACACTTTACCAAGCATCTCACTACGAAGAGAAGAATTTGTGAGAAAAGTCAAAATTTGACTCATCATTCCTTTATCCAAAAATGACTAAATGATAGCAGCTTTTTCTTCATTATATAACTTGATAGACTTTTTAAGAATTGTGCTCCTGGGTGAATCTCAGCCACCCAGTGAGTGGCCTCCCTGGCTTCTGCCTATGACTTGCAATGCTTTGTTATTGAAAGATCCTGGCTGACCATGGTCACGTCACCCACCTTTGCTGGCCTCACTTCCCTCTTCTATACAATGAACCCAGATAGGGTAAGTTCTGGCATTTCCACTCTGCCTTCTTATAGTTCTAAGCCTGCAGTTGTAATCCATGTTTCTATTGAAGTGATGATCTGTGAACAGTCAAGAAGGAGGGTTCTAAAGGAATGGTTCTAACCTTCTCCCACCTTGTTATCCAGAAGTGGTATTCTAACAGATGCCTCTTCTACATATGATACTTAATGCATCCATCAAGGATTCGCCTACTTGCCTATTCCTTCTGTTGGGTACCACTCCCTGCCTTCCTTTTGTTTCATTATAATTGCCTTCCCCTTCCCACACCTTACTGTGACAATCATTCATCTGCTTGATAAACTTCCACTGAGCACTTCCACAAACACAGAAAGGGAAGGACCTGATTTCTGACCTTCAGGAAGCAGTAAGATAGTGACCAAAGGCTGGAATGCAAGATAATTTCAGAGGAAAAGGAAGTCACATGGCATAAGGATTTTTTTCCCCAGGAAGCAAACAGGAGGAATAAGGAAAGGAGTAGGAGATGCTCCCAGAAATAACCTGAGGATGGCTTGCCATGAAAAAGTTCTGGAAGTGCTATCTGGCATTGCTCTGCCTCAGCTTTGGTTTCTCACCTCTGGTAAAACTGGTAAAACAGCTTATAAAACCAGATTTCAAAGCATCTCTCCCTATTTGCCTCCAAGAAACAAGTCTCTAGACCTCCACACATAGAACCATTTTTGGCAAGAATTTACTTTCTGGGGAAAGGGAAGGAAACGAGATAGAACAGGCTATTCTGAAGGAAAGCAGAGAGGGAGGAAGGAGGGACAGCTAGTGGAATGATAATCAACCAAAATAAAAATACTGGACTCTAAACAGATAGACCTACATCTCGAGCACAAGATTATTAGTTCCCACAGAGACTGAATCTTTACAGATATTTAAGCTGGGAAGAAAGGAAGCAAACAACTCTTAATTTTTATATTTGTGAGAAGTATCTGAATCTTGGCTTGGAAAGTAATGAGAGGGCCTTCAAGGGTCAGAAATGATGCCTTGAACAATTATAGCACCATTCTTGCTCTACAAGCAAGCAGACTGCTTTCCTGCCCATCCTGAAGCTATTATCATTGATATCTCGTTGTCTACTCTATTCACTTCTAAGAACTTCCCTGACCTAAGGAAGGGGGACTTACAGCTAAACACTGCTCCCCTGCCTTTGGAGCATATTCTTTATTCTGTGTTTCAACCATCCAATAAAATGTGGAACACAGACCACTGACATCAGACTCACTAGGGACCTTGCTACATACTGAGTCCTGGCTTCCCACCCAGAATGTCTGACTTTGAATCTGTGTCTAAAATTATCTTTTTATGTATGCATTTTCTTAGTTTGTTGTTGTTGTTGTTCTTCTTCACTGCTCTATCTTCAGCCCCCAGGAAAGTCCTACGAATTTAGATGCTAAATAAATATGTGTCAAATAAATGAATGAATCAGTATATCACACGCCCTTGCTGATGGGTGCCTGGTTTAGGAAACATGACCAACATGACACTAGCCATTCAGTGTGAGACCTGATTCAAGTTCTGGGGCTTTCGTTGGGAATGAGAAGTTCCTTTTCTTGATGGGAGTAGGGTGATTTTGCTTGAAAATAAAACTAACAAAGAGGAAAAGTGGAACCAAGAGATGGAGTGAGGGCAACCGAGTCTTGCGGTCTTGTCCACGACCAGAGACAATAAATTCCTGTGTGTTGAAGCCATGCCGATGTGGATCTCTGCCCCTCATGGCTGGAGGAGACCTGCCTGAGCAGTCCCTTGCCTCCAGGCTTCACTGGTGTTTCTGGGCTTCAGCTTTTAAGAGCAGGGATTATGTCCTCTATTCTTTCTCTACCTCTCCTGATAGATCCTACTGTCTGCTCTTGGGACTTTAATGCAGGGCAGGGCTTTCCTTCCATCATTATACTTTTATGATTATTGTAAGAATTTTCTCTTGAAAGTGACTTCAGAATTTACAAGTCCTTCTGTATCTATTATCTCCTATGATCCTCTCAACAACCCATAAATCAGCAGTGGAAGTAAATCCTCCTCCACTTCATGGATGGGAAACTGGCCCTTGAAAAGATTAAGATATAGCCCTGGAGTCAGCCAACACCACGGCAGGGCCCAACCAGGATTCCAACCCAGGCGCTCCGATCACAGTCTTCATGCCTTCTTTTTGTGGAAAAATAATAGGCCCACAGTTCAGTGAGTTTTTCCTGATAGAGCCTTGAACTCCAGCCATAAAGGACACTTCAGATTCCCTAGGCCTTGTCAGAATGTTGCCACACCCCACTCGTGGATTTTGTACGTGGAGCCCATCTCCAGGAAGATGGTCCAGCCTGGGGTGCTTGCTGGAGCTTTAAGATGCCCGATGACGGGCCATCAGTTGAATTCATGTCAACAGCATCTTCCCAGATGATTCCTGGAACACATGGTGTGGATCCAGACTACAGGATCAGGATGGAGCCCATGCTGTCACTGTGGAGTTTAGCAGAGGAATGACATATTTTGGGACTTGTGACCAGACAACATCCGGAGACACAAGAGAGAATTCTGCATCAAGACAACATTCCCCTTCACAAACACCTAATGGTCACTCTTCAGACGCTGGTGCTGACTTCAGCCTAGACACACACATGCATACACATGTGCGCGTGCACACACACACACACACACACACACACACACACACACTTGTAATTTATTTATTAGGTTTTTAAAAACCATGCCCTTTAGGAAATGACTATGGATGCAAGCCCAGGAATAAGGTATCAGTAAAAAGCAAATATAAAATGATACTAATTAAAACTGTAGCAGGATATAAAGATCAACCTAAAACACCACCTTGTGGAGAATAGTCAGTTTAAAGACACAAGTCAGAATATAAAGGTTGGCAAAACCAGGTTATATTTGGGGGGGGGGGTGAGAATTTAACAGAATCCTTTGTGGATTTAAAACTTGCCATCGGAATTGGAGCCATTTTCCTAGAATATTACTTGAAAGTAGTTAGTACTAGTAGTTATAAAGATGATGATAAGTATGTTAGCTGAAATAAACAATGAATAATGCTTGCTAGTTAGCAAACAACTCACTTGCCACGTGTCATCTTACTTGAATAGAGCAGTCCTGATAGAAACATGAAGTCCACCACAGGTAGTTCAGAGGCAATCTCGTGGGTTATCAGCTGATGTTCTGAATCACAGGCCTTCAGAACAACAAGGAATCATTGAGTCCAACCAGATCATTGTACAGATGATAAAAATAGTCAACATTTATTGAGCCAGACCCAGTGCTACACACTTTGTGTTCATCACTTCATTTTATCCACGCACTCCTCATCTCCAGTTCACTGATGAAGGAACTGAGGCTTAGCAAGATTAAGCCATTTACTAGTTACTTTTTATTCAAATAGCAAGTGAGAGAGCCAGACCATACAGCTCAAAGATGACCTCTCTGGTTCAAGATATGCAGCTGGCACAATCCTAAGCAACCCTGCATTTTTACTTGAAGAGAGTCAAGGTGATGACAAATATTTTTGCCTTGGAAGCAGAGGGTCCAAAGAAGACAAATGGGAGGCAGAGGACCTGTGTTAACTAGCTGTTTGACCTTTTGAAAATCAGACTCCTATGCCTCATTTTCACCCTCGGTAAAACAAGACACTTAGACTAAATGCTCTCTAAAGAATCATCCAGCTCTAACATTCGATGATACCACAAAATACATCATGTGTGGTGACAGGCACGTGTGACAGGAAGGGAAATTTTGCTATTAACAAAAAGAAGAAAGAGAGGAATGGCCTTAGATATTTCAGCACTCAAGAAAAGCCGCAGAATTCCTCCCAAGGAAGCTTAGAAATGCAATTATGGAGACTTTGGGTTTTAACATATTTCTTATAGAAGGGTCTCATAAGTCGTCTGGTGCCCATAACTTAGCGATCACAGCACTTCAGAATCCTTCTCAACACATGCCCCAGGTGGCCACCAATAAATGATCAGAGTGGACATGCAAGATAGAATGCATTTTTTATCCCTCCCCGTGAAGAATTCTTGGGTCTTAAAAAAAAAATGTACACACACACACACACACACACCCCTATACATATAAATACCTTATATATTTATAGGTATAAGGCATTTAAATGTATACACCGTATATATTTAAACATATGTATACCTTACAGGCATCTCGAGGATGTACTGTAGTGGTCAAATGGTGGACGGGCGGAAGCCTCTCGGACTCGTGCCAGGCCTGCTAAATGCATTTACCTAGGACAAGGTTAAAATGCATCTGAGGTAGCCAAGCTGTGGTCATCGGTCAGGTCTGACTGTCACATTCATAAACTCTCGGTATTAGAGCTTGAACACCTCTAAGGATAGAAGTCAGCATCCTGGCTTTCAGCCAGGGGAGAGAAAGAGCAACTTCTCAGGGGGAGTCCACGCCCAGACCATGGGGACACCTCGCGGGGAGAATATAGCTGCTCTCAGAATGCTGACTCCCACAGGGCTTAGGGGCAAACACACAGATTCTCCTACAGATGAAAGCACCCTATCAATCTATCTCCCTTCTTTTTCCTTAGGGAGTAGAGATGAGCGTGTGGGATCACGGCAGCCAGCTGTAAATGATGGCTGAGGGAGGAGGGGGTGAGGAGACAGTAGCCGGGCGGGCTTATGGACCTCCGGATCCGCCAGCTCCGGTAACCACCAAATCTCCGCTCAGAGGCGCCTCTCCGGGAGGGAGGGCGTACCCGCCCCTACTCTACCTGGACTGCCCTTTGCCTCCTTGTTCTTGCCGCCTTTTCTCTGTGAGAAGTTGAACGATAGGGCCACGGCTGAATGAAAACTGCCTCAAATACAGCTTTCTTCTACAGCACTCCCATGAGGCCCTTTGATTCTCCCTGAATGTTCTCGATGAGAATAAAAAAGGGTATCTCTTGAGGTCCCAGTAGGTGTTCAGTTAACACACGAGCACCGGTGGCCACTGAGCCCCAGACACAGAGGAGATACGAGAGAAAACAAGGAGGGCGTGGTCCTTAGTTCATGGAACTAGCAGCCTGGCTGGGAAGCTGGCTCAGATAGATAAAATTGTAAATGGAGGGGCACCTGGGTGGCTCAGTCGGTTGGGTGTCCGACTTCGGCTCAGGGCACGATCTCACGGTTGATCAGCTGTGCTGACAGCTCAGAGCCTGGAGCCTGCTTCAGATTCTGTGTCTCCCTCTCTCTCTGCCCCACCCCCTGCTTATACTCTGTCTCTCTGTCTCTCTCAAAAATAAATAAACATTAAAAAAATGTTTAATGATAAATGGAATAGTTGTTATGTACCAAATGCTGTGAGGGAAGACAGTGGGCTATGGCAGCATGAAATGGGGGCCCAACCTAACCTGGGTAACAAGTAGTGAAAGATCACACGTTCCCACCAATCTACACATATCCGCAGAGCTTTGTAACCATAGCTACACCCTTAGCTTCACTCCTCCGCATCAACTTCAGGCATCTGCCTAAAAAAGCAATCCCCAAATCCAGGATAAGCCATGTGTCCTAGCTTCTAGAAGCTGCAAGAGTTCACCCAGGGAACTCTCTGGAAGAGCCATTTTCCCTTGTGCCTCCCCCTCCCCCGGCCAGTCTGAGGAATGGGAGCAGCTCCCTGTCACTACGAATCCTTGGTTTCCCTTATCCTTCCCTTTTTGCTATTCAGGTT
Organism: Panthera leo; assembly: GCF_018350215.1. Lineage (NCBI taxonomy): Eukaryota > Metazoa > Chordata > Mammalia > Carnivora > Felidae > Panthera > Panthera leo. The sequence continues at coordinate 43,620,986 of NC_056695.1, forward strand.
TTCCAATCAGTTCCCCAAATGGAATTCTCTCCGCTTCAAATCTCCGGTATATTTCAGTTTTCCTGATTGGACACTGACAGACACAGGGTTCAAAGATGGCTAAGAGTTGGCCCCATCTTCAAGGTCAGTTGAGGACTAGCCCTTGCCCTTCAAGAGCAAGGACACTCAGGTCTCCTCTCCTCGCTGCCCTGTGAGTGAGAGGTCCAGGAAGAGAAACCCCCTCACTAGCCCCAACTACATGTGTCCAACAGGAAGCTGACTTGTTGCTGGAGACTGAGAGCTTTCTCATGGTAGATATATGGTACCTGAAATCTGCATGAAATGTTAGAAGTAACTTAAAAAAAATCAAACACAAATCGCAAAAGCATGTGCTGAAGGAAACTTAGCTAGGGAACAGAGAAGAGTGAATGAGGGCCGAAGGAGAGAGTCAGAAGGTCAAAGGTGAGTAGTAAGGAAGAGAAAGAACTTGAACTGATTAAGGTCACCTTGGCTTGTTGCCTAGACTGGGCATGATCTACCCAGTCAAGGAACTGGGTGTGGCTGCATGGCCGATTTCAGCCTAATGCCAGCTGAAACATCTAAACCTGGCAGTGAAACCTTGACTTTTGAGTCAAGCCATGCCCTAGGTGCATGACTTTGAGTGGGTTGTTCTACTTCCCTAAGCCTCAGTTTCCTCTTCTGTTAAAAGACTTGGAGCTGGGAGAGGGAGTGATGTTTAATTTTTTGTGTCAATTTGGCTAGGCCACGGTACCCAGATATTTGGTCAAACACATCTGGATGTTGCTGTAAAGGTTTGTTTATTTGAGATTAATATTTAAATCGGTAGACTTTGTGTATTAGTAGACTTTGAGTAAAGCAGATTATCCTTCATAATGTAGGTGGGCCTCATCCAATCAGTTGAAGGCCTTAAGAATAAAAAGACTGACCTCCTCTAAGGAAGAAGGAATTCTGTTAGCAAACTGCTTCCAGACTTGAGCTGCAACATCAACGATTCCTGGGGTCTGCAGCCTGCAGGCCTACCCGATAGATGTTAGATTTACCAAGGCTCCACCATCATGTGAGGCAATTTCTTGAATTAAATCCTTCTCTTCTCCCTCTCCCTCCTCGTCTCTCTCGCTTCCTCCCTCTCTCTCTCTCTCTTCCTCTCTCCCACTCACCTTCTCTCTATATACACACACACACACTCACACCACACACCTCCTTTTGGTTCTGTTTCACTGGGGAACCCTAAGTATGACAGGGAATAAGGATTTCTACTTTACAAAGATATTGTGAGGTCCTCAGGAGAGTACCAGGTACACTAGAAGTGTTCAGTGTCACCCCTAAGAGAACCTTGGTTTCCCCAATGAACAGGATCCGACATCATCAGCCTCCTCACAGCCCGGTGGCAGATGAAAGTGTTCCTGTCCTTGTGCAATGTGTGGTGCATTCAGGAGACCTCGGTACAAATCCCAGTGCTACCCAAGCCAGTCACCTCATTGCATGCTGAGGACCTGGCAAAGCTGGAACTGGACCCCAGACCCAGATCCACACCACTCACGTTCTTTCATTGAGTCACCCCACCCTTGGATAGCATCCTGGCCACTTGGAATACAAAAAGCAAGGATCTCAGTCTCCCCAAGGTCTCCGGAAGCAAGTTTACAACCCTCGGGAGGCTACCGCTGGAAACAAACATCTGCCTCCCTTTTTCTCTCCCTGCCTTCACCTAAACCCAGAAGAAGGGGCTGTTCAGGTTATTACCGAACTCAATCCACAGGTCATCTGTAACCAGATCCGCTTGTGACCAGAAATTTTATGGACTCGTGTAATGAGTTTCCTGTGGCTGTTACAGAAAATTACCACAAACTTGGTTTAAAACAACACAAATTTATAAAATTAAGAAAGAAAGAAAGAAAGAAAGAAAGAAAGAAAGAAAGAAAGAAAGAAAAAAGGCCCCCCGCTCTGCCCTTAAAATGAAACACACACACACACACACACACACAAATTTGTTCTCACAGTTCTGGAGGTCAGAAGTCCAGAATCCAAGTGTTAGCAGGGCACTCCAGGTGCTCCCTCCAGAGGATCTAGGGGACAATCCATTTCCTGCCTCCAGGTTCTGGTGACTCCCAGCGTTCCTGGGCCAGTGGCCACACCCCACCACTCCAATCTCTGCTCCACCTTTGCATCCCCTTCTCCTCTGTGTATGTGAAATCCTCCTCTGCCTTTCTCCTCTAAGGACACCTGTGATGGCATTTAAAGTCTGCATAACCCAGGATAATCTCCTCATCTCCAGATCCTTAATTGGCAGCTGCAAAAGCTCTTTTTTTCCAAATCATGTAACATTCACACATTTTAGGAATCAGGCCCTGATGTATTGTGGGGGGGCACTCTTCAGCTTCCCACAGCTCAGTTCCCCTGATGCCCTGAGTTCAAAGGAGTTCCATCATCCTCTGGGTAACAGCAAAAACCAAAGCCCCACTGATCAGGGGAGAGGTTGTCCCATGGACACCTGAGGGAGCCCACTCCGAGACCGGGGTGGGGTGGGTGGTGAATGGGCATGTTTGCTGTAATGGAGACACCCTAGCCCTGCACAAGACTGACTGCTTGAACACCTTCCAAAAGCTGAGCTTGTATGGAAAGAGCCTTGGCTGGGCTCATGCTTTAGGGGGAATGGGTGGAGAGAGAAATGTCAGAGTCGGCCCCAGCAGAAGTTTATACTGGCCCAGGAAATCATCTGGGAAAAACAGTCTCACTACCAGACCACTTAAAAGGAAGACTCAGAGGATCTTTTTTCCCTCATCTGTGGAGTTTTCCATGCCAATGAAAGCGGCTTAAGTTTTCTGCCACGGCAAACTTGTTCTCCCATGTCCAGCCCCTCTCTCAAGAAGGAGAAGACCACCCATCTTCACATCCGCCAGCATGATACTCAGCATGAGAACATGGAGTCCTTGAATTATTGAGCCTGATATCCAGTTTTCCTTTCTCGCGGGAATGGGCGGCAGGCAAGAACACTCCAGACTTGCACTCTCTTTGCTCTGGTCCTCACACAGACACCTTTGGTCCCTCGTGGACTTGCTTCCTTCTCTATTGCTGTCTCTCTCTCTCTCTCTCTCTCTCTTTCTCTCTCTCCTCTCTCTCTCTTCTCTCTCTCTTCTCCCACCCACCCCTTTTGTGTAGCAGGAGGCGTGTACACATGTAAAAACCATAACCCTCAGAGCCTCACTTCCAAGATGGCTCTTTGGAGGGTGCCCGCTGCAGATGCGGCCAGCATCCCGGCCATAGCCTCTTGGCAGTCGCCATTGCCATAAACGCCAGCCCAACTCCAACTGCCAGCGAGCCCTGGCACACTTGGCCCAAGGGCTGTCTCTGACTGCCAAAGCCCCCTGGAGCCCACCAGGAGTCAATGGTCACACACTGTGGGGGGAAAGGCCCTTGACCAGCTGCTGGGGCCTCAGCTCCTCTCTCCTCGGGCAGGGTAACTCCAAGGTCCATGTTCTACACTAGGCCCCAGCGATCCTGGTGGGATTCCACTCTGTTTGTCCACAGTGGTACTTACTTGATAATGAACCTTTATCTGGCTGCCTTCCCATCTCTGTCTCACTTCCCCACGCCCTGATTGCTTCCTGTAATCACCTCCCAAAGATACTATTTGCACTCAAATACTTGTCTCAGAGTCTGCTTCTGGGAGAAACCCAATCCAGGATATCCTCCTGTCATCTATTTGGGCCGCCTGTGTTCCCCACACGCCCGCAGGCGTGATGCCTTGGAGGAGTAACTTTCCTCTCCACTATTACAGGTTCACACCCTGAAATCTGGTCTCTTTGGTCACTGGGTGAGAAAACGGATGTCACCCACATGTCCTTACTGTTCTCATCAGACACAGCCATTCCCTCCTGCTTGCTTATTATCTCACTTTTGCACCCTAGTTTAGCTTCTCCCACAACAAACACATACATGCTTCCTTTCAGAAGCTAGTCCAGGGCTGGCTTATAGTAAACCTCAAGTTTTTCTTGCTATTTTGGTTGTTTCTCTCTCTCTCTTTTTTTTTTTTTTTTTTTTTTTTACCTCTCTCTCTCTCTCTCTCTCTCTCTCTCTCTGTCTCTCCTTAGAAAAGACTAGCTAATTGCCTCTGGACAATTTTGCTTGTTTCTCGTTTTTTACCCATTTCTCTCTCTGCCCCCTCTGTCCTTCTGTTTCTCTCCCTCCCTCCCCCATTCTCTCCCCAACCCTTTCTCCTTTTCTTCTAAGACTGGTTAATGGCCCCTAGAACAATTCAAGTTGATCACTTGACCTCCTTGCTCTACACTCAAGTCAAATACAGCCAAATGGCTCTCCCAGAGAACCATTTATCATCACTCACCACCACAACACCACTGTCAAATCAAACTGGGCTTCCTGAATCAGCCCTTTCCAAAGCTGTTATTATTTACTTGTTTGGTCTCTGAATTCCTTCCACTTCATTGACATCATTTTAATGCAGACAACCTTTTGAACTGTATCCGGGGTGGCTCGGCCTCATTGACTTGCATGCCATTGCTTCCATCAGTGACAAGACCCCTGTGTCAACTTCACCCCAAAGTTATCTATGACCTCAGTAATTATTGTTCCACTGCTGGGTGTCTCTCCCCATGTGTGGCCATTGACTCCTGGCTAATAGTAATGCTTGCTCATGTGATTAAAAAACAAAACCAAATATAAAAAAGGTATTTCAGCTGTTGGGCATTTAATCCAACTTCCTCAGTGTTACCCGATAGAACCCAAATTCCCAGAAAAAAAACCCTTGACCTGGGTTCTAAAAAGTGAGGTCAGTGTTTAACACAGTCCCTGGTCTTCTGTTCTGTCACGAATTTCTAAATGATTACAAGGTTGGTGGGTGAGGGAAGCCACGAAAGGCAGTGCTCAGTGCCTGGGCTTTAAAATCACACAATCCTGGTTTATATCTTGGTCCTATCTTTTCTGCAGCCTGTGATCCTACGCAAGTAGCTACTCTGAACCTCGGTTTCCTTAAGTATAAAGTAGAAATGATAAAATCTACTTTGCAGTGTGGAGTAAAGATTAAAAGAGGTAATGCATATTTTATTTATGGGTCGTCTGTGGAGAAGAGTATTGAAACTTTGACTATCATGGTGGATTTGATGATTCCTTCTTGAAGTTCTGATAACGCACGTAGAGAACCTAACACAGTATAGGCATGGAGTCAAGAGTTTATAACCACACACACTTAATAGGAAGGAAGCTAAAGCATGCCAGTAGACATCCAAATTTCATCTCTAACAAAATATTCTAAAGCAGGGGTCTATGGGCCAAATGTAGCCTGATACCCATTTTTATATGGCCCGTTTTTTACATTAAAAAAAAGTGTTACTTAAAAAATGGAAAAAAGAATATTTTTGACACATTAAAATTGCATGAAATTCAAATTTCAATGTCCATAAGCAAAGTTTTATTAGAACTCAGCCATCCGCATTCACTTACATGTTTGTCTGTGTTTGACTGCTTTCACACTGCAAAGGGTCACCTCAGCAGAGACCATATGGGCCACAAAGTCTAAAATGTTTTCTATTTGATCCTCTATAGAAAAAGTTTTCTAACCCCCGATCTAGATCAACATTTTATTTCAAGAACATCTTCAAGTTATCTCAGCGTTAATGAGAGTCTATTAGCTGGGCCAATCATAAAGCAAGATGCTGGCATAACTCAACCTTCTACCCTGCGCTGGTGCCCAATCCCCAGTTCCACATGCTGTGGCCAATCCCGCCATTGACTTAAGGACAGCAATGTGAAGAGGCACCAAGTAAGAAAAGAGATCTCAAGACCTAAATTAGACTAGAAAATGTGTCTTTGATATTCCAGATCTTTCAAAAGTCTGGTCCATTTTCATTTCTTTACCTCTGCATTGTTTATCGAGTGCTATCCCCCAGCTGCCACTTAAATACATTGGTCTCTTTGGATCTTCTCAATAGCTCTGTGAGTTTCAGTATCATTATCCCTATCTTACGGGTGAGTAACTGAGACCGAGAGAGGTAAACAATATGCCCAGGGTCACCAGCTAAGAAGTATAGAGGGAAGGCTTTAAGTTAGAGGTTTTTTTCTGGCTTCCAGAGCCCTTGAGGTAGCACTCTGCTACCTCACATATGAATTTCATTCTAAGAAATGGAAGAGAAAAGCGTATATATTTTAAGGTAAAGTCTGAGCTCTCATCCGTTTTTCACTTAACCAAATGTTTGGAGAGGGATGCGATGCCGTGGTTGTGGGGTCTTTAGTACGGTTGGGTAATCACACCTGACGGTAAATTACTTGACTGGATCTCTATTTCACATCTGCCAGTGTGCACCACATGTCCCAGGATGTCCAGGGACTAACTTCTCAACACTTGGGATTTGGAAACTTACACCTAATAGTGAGTGGCTCAATGACCCTCCAAATTGGACTGTGATGTGACTTTTGCCCTAGAGATACCACCACACAGCGAAAAGCATCACCAAGCCCCGACTGCCATGTAGCAACTTCGGGTTGGGTGAGAGGGCCTGTTACAGACAATCACCCTGCCAACAAGCTGTGCTGACCTGGCTGTCCGCTTGGTCAGACCCCTGCGCCGCTGGCCTGAGAACTTAGGAAGCTTGTCTATTATAGGGGATGGGTGGGCCAAGAGGAGGGGACAGAGGGATCTTTCCAACATTCCTACAAAGAATCCAAAATGAGATACTGGGCTTTAAAAAGAAAATTGTTGTTTTTGGATAACAACTTAAAGCAAGAGTCCGAGTCCTTAGGACATCCCGATAAGAATTCTGTCTGGAAACGCTGAAAGTCATCTTTTAGTACAAACACTCCAAAATATACATCTGAAAGCTCTGTGTAAAAATATGAACAGCATATTTTAATGTTATAAAACTCATCAAACATTTAAAAAAATGAAGTCTAGAACTAGATATTAGGGGAGGGTTTAATCTATTTTAAAAAGAATTAGCATAAAATATATTTCAAACACAAATATCAAAAAAGACCCCCAAAACAAACACACAAAAAACCCTACAGAACAAATAATTAACTATAGTGAATAGTTAGAGGTTGCTGGTCTATGCCTTACGGTCAGTGTGAGGTTCTATCACAGACCAGGTTGAGGATAAACAGTTTCCTTTAGTGAGGCTTTTTTATAGCTGAGACCAGGCTGACAGAGGGCAGAGAGACTCAAAGGAGGGAGGATCCAGGGAGTCCAGAACCTGGGAAACCAAGAAGAAAAATAGCACCACAAATGGCAGGTGCATCCAAAAAACAAAGCACGGCCCACACTCCTATAAATGGTTTACGGGCGTTCATTTATTTGTCCCACATGCGCACTCACTCTCTTCCCCCCAACATCACTCCATTATAGGCCTTTTCAAATTCTACATGGACTTGAGTCACTCAAACCATTTGTCTCTAATTAATTAAGTAATTTTTTAAAAAACATGGCGATTATTGCCAACACCCACTTCCTGCTATCTGCTATGCATTGGTATCATGCTGTCCTAGCACAGCTCCAACTATTTGAGCCATAGTTGGGCCATGATGAGGGTACACTTTGGCTCTTCTGGGTGCAACATGACACATAATTTCCACTGGGAAAGCAAGTCAGTGGTGGGAGAAGAAGTTGTAAGCCCAGATGATGCTCCTGAATGTATCTGGCGGCTCTGGACAGAGAAGACTGGGCAGCCAGGACGTGATGAGGAGTCCTAGTGTGGGGTGGAGTGCTGGAATGATGCATCTCCCCCCACACAATTAGATCACAAAGCTCAGGATGATTAAATATGCTGCACCTGAAGGCAATTCTCCAATGCCAGGAATGAGTTATGTAGCCATTCTCAATAACTCATACTACTTACCACCCATTCCTGAGCAGGTATGTTCCAAAGCCATGCTCTGCAGAAGCTGTGCAAAGATAAGGAAGAGTGCCACGTTGTGTTTGCAGGTGCTCAGCAAATGTCTGTTGGATGGATGGATGGATGGATGGATGAATTAATAAACGAATGAATGAAGTCCCGCTTTCAATGTTTTCACACTCCAATAGAGGAGACATAAGCATGGAAAAAGTAGTGCTACAATGAAGGTACAAACTGGGAACCATACTGAACCAAAGGAGTGACTGATTACTTCTACTTGAGTGGGTCAAGGGGCATTGGGTTTGAATCTGAAAAAATGAGTAGAGGTTTTCCAGTCGTAACCCAAGCAGAGAAAATAATATGTGCGAAAGTATAGAGGTGTAAAATGGGATGATGCGCTTGGGGAACTGTAGTTGTTCAATATGGCTGGAGAGGTCGGGACGCCTGGATGGCTCAGTCGGTTGAGCGTCTGACGTTGGCTCAGATCATGATCTCACGGTTTGTGAGTTCGAGCCCCGCGTCGGGCTCTGTGCTGACAGCCCAGAGCCTGGAGCCTGCTTCGGATTCTGTGTCTCCCTCTCTCTCTCTGCCCCTCCCCTGCTCACACTCTGTCTCTCTGTCTCTATCTCTCTCTCTGTCTCTCTCACACAAATAAACAAACATTAAGAAAAAAAATTTTTTTTAAATATGGCTGGAGAGGTGAGTGTGGTCATTGGGATTTGGAGAGTGTCAAGAGTGAGAAGTTAGGGATTAAGTCACGGAAGGCTTTCTGTGCTATCCCAAGTAGTATGAACTACCAGAATGAGAAATGGAATTCAGGCAGAACCTTCCAGTAAGGTTTGAGTAGGCACACATCCAAACACCCCTGTCATTCCAGAACAAAAGAATGTCATGACTGAGCTGCCAGTACCCTCAGGGGGCTCAAAAGTGGGTGCACTCACCTGTCCACTGGCTCCGCCTTTGCCACCGGAAGGTCTGTGTGCAGTGATGGTTGCTGCCACGCTGTTTCTTCATGCTGGCTCCACATTTCCTCTCATATTCAGTCTTGCCTCAAGACACAGGCCAAACGGAAATAAGCTGCCGCGGTTGGCCCCTTTCCCAGAGAAATTATATTTAGCCCCCCAAAGCAGCAGGCTTCAAAACGGTGTGGTCATCTGAGCTAAAAATGGCCATCCAGAAGGAGCTTGATGTAAAAGTTGATCCAGGGCCGAGGAACAGGCCACTTTGAGTAAACGATTATCGTGTGCTTCAAGAGGTCCTATTCTCCGGCACTCATGGGCTGGGCCAAGTTAAAACAGATGGGCACGTGACACTATACCATCAGAAGCAACTATAAAAGGGGCTTTTCTGGATGGCCCCAGGCCCAGAGCCAAGGCTGGCCAGGGCAAATGTTGCCAGGCTCCAAAATTGAGCCTCTGAACACAGATAGCATTTACTGTGTCATAATATCAAAGGCCTTTTAGAACAAATGACATGAACAGGCATTATAGAATGGGAGTAATAAAAATGGCAGGCATGTGTTTTTTAAAGTTCAACCATGGCAAGGAAATGAAATATAAAATGATACCATTTTTCAAAAAATGTTTTTTCAATAATTATAGACAAGGTTAGTGAAGGTTTGGGAAATAGGTACTCTCACACAGTGCTAGAAGGAATATAAATTGGTTCACCTCTTCAGAGTTTTGTCTTCAGGAAAGAGCACTTTGACCGTGGGAGTCAGAATGGATTGGAAGGAGCAAACTCAAAGCAAGGAGACCACTTGAGGACAGGACACCAGGCAGAGGGGAGAGTGACCTGGGTGTGGTAGCAACAGGGTTGTGTAATTAAACCAAGTAACAGTCAGAATTCACAAGTCTCGGGAATTGATTGGACTGAATAACTGGGCAGACCATGGCCTTCACTAGAACAACAGTCATCACCTTTATCACCATCACTAACCTTCATAGATCACTGAGTGTGGGGAAGGCACTGTTCTGAGCACTTTACAAGTCATAATACATTTAATCCTCAGGACAACTCTCTGAGGTAGGTGCTGTTCTTGTCCCCCTATGACAGATAAGGAAACTGAAGCACAGGAGTTGAAAACTGCCCAGGGTTCATACATTGAGATTATTCTCCTCACCTTTGTTTATGATACTGTAAAAAATGGAAATAACTTCAAAATATAGTGCTAGTGGATTGAGTATATAAATGGTGGTAACTGCCATATGGTCAAATGTTATGTTTTAGAAGAATATTTGATAAAGGGAAAAAGACATACAACATAAGTGGGGAAAAGATCAGTTACAGTTTTCTGGGGAGAAATATATATATAAGGTTCCCATTATCTGATGGGAAAAGGCCACTTAAAGTGAATCCATTTAGATCATAAACAAGTGTTATGAAATGAATAGCAAGAAAAGAATCGATTAGAGTTGTATCTGAAAAGTTAAGCCAAAAGGTATAAAATTTTATTTTCTCTTGTATTTAACACTATATAGGTTATAACTAAAATTTTGAGCGAATTCTTGGAACCCAGACTGAAAGGAGGGTTGGATATATTCTTTCTGACAAATTACACGCTGGAGACTTGAGTCCCCCCCCCCCCCCCCCCCCCAGGCAGAGACAGAGTCAAGGACCCCTGTGCTGCTCCCTGTTTCAGGGAAACATGGCTGAGCGACCGCAAAGAGAAAGGCAAGGTAGGGATGCAACATAGGGTGCATTGTCAAAGTCACTCCCGAGGGCAACTGGGACATAATCTCACCCACCTCGGCAACCTTCTGACGATGGCAGAGAAGGCATCTCAGAGTGGCTCCGGGCACCGACCGTGAGGACTACTTCTCTGTCAGCTCCTTGTTCCACTTGGCTTGTGGGTTGTTCCTGGGTTGCTCCCAGCACTCTGGGCTACTGTGTCCATTGGAAGATCAGCACTGGGTCTACGGCATCAGAGAAGCCCAGGAAGGCAGGCAGGGATGGGAGCCATCAATGTGGAAGCTCCATCCTGAAGCCCTGGCTGCGGTCAAGGTGAGGCCAGGAGCACGTGAGTCTGGCGGTCAGAGGTGCCCAACGTGACAGCACAGCACAAAAGCATTCTCCTCTGAATTATAGCACAATCATAATGGAGCTTTTGCAAAGCATTGCATAGACATTTGAGGTCATCGTCATTTTCCCCAAAGGCCTTTTTTATCCTTTAATATTCTACGTTTTAAACCACCTCCCATAACCTCCTCTTGCTAAGTTTCCCTTCTTTCATCGTTAACTGACCTGACCCTACCAAACAACATTTGTCGATAGCTTTGTATGGGATTCCAGCAATTCTCCAACAATGTTTTTATCAGTGTCACAAAACGATGCACCTTTCCCAAAATTTGGGATTTCTATTTGTAGCGAACTTGCAACGTATTTCCAATGAGTAGAGAGCACAGCCACCAAGTGACAATATCCTCAGAGGGCACAGCCTCCTCTTCTGTGTCTGCAAAGAGAGAGGGGGTTACCCCAACACCCTGGAGAGTTGAACCTGACTCAACTGAGCCTCCGTAAGATGAACAAGATCACAGAACTTTATTCACAGGTGCCTGAAATGTAGATAAATGGGCCTTTACATAGGAAGAAAGACACAAATGTCCTGCCACTAAAATCCTGGGTACAGCCAGCACCCCGTGACACACATTGCCCCAAGCTGCAGCTCCTGCCTGTGTTCTTACCCCCGAGGTATGCAGCTGCATGTGCTGTTGTGTGGGGAGAACATACAGGTGGCTGGGAGGTGGGGGAAGGTGTGAGGAAATATTCAAAAATTATAACTGGAGGCAAGAATGCAATGACACAGGGGAGTGACAGGATCCGCGTAAGACAGGAGCTTTTTTCAAGAGTGATGTTGTGAAATCTGAACAGCCTCGGAGCTCGGGTGTCCAGGGCTCAGCGGGTATTCGTTTCATAACCCGAGACCAAAAGCGTTCGGCTGAGCTGGGCTATAATTGAGTGCCACCAGGGGTGCTGCCAGCAGCTCATCAAACAAAAGCACCAAAAGCTTCTGAGCCGGAAAGGCACAGGTGGAATCCGCAGGGCCTTGGGCCCACTGGAAACAGAGCTTCGTCGGGGGGGGGGGGCGGGGGGGGGCGGTGGTAAAGGGCTGTGATTACCAGCTGATCCAACCCAGGCGGGGTTGTTCCAGGGCAAAGGGAAGCCACTGCCAAGGGAACTGATGCCAGAGTGCTACACAAGTGGGTGGGCACTGCCTGCTTTTGTTGACGTGGCCCTTCTGGCTGCCAGCTCCCTTCCCACCACTGCGGCTGGGAAGCAACTCACCGACACACGCATGTCCAAGGCCTGGCAGGCCAGCCCCGCTTCCCAGCAGAAGATAGCAGCATTCAGACACAGCTGGAGGGTCACCTCTTCACTACCAAATGATGGGGAACCATCAGCCTTGTTCAAAGCAGCAGCCAAGCCCATGTTCGCCTGGGGAAGATTGTAGCACACAGCTCAGAGAGGTTAAGGAATGAGCACAAAGCAGCCTAGCAAGTAAGTATCACAGTGGGGATTTCGATGCAGGTTGTCAGTCACTAGGGCAGACTGTGCCCTTTCTGCCCTATCTGCTGTCCCTTCAAGGAATGGAGCAGCATTTCTCAATGGGGACGTTGTTGCGACTCAGGCACAACAATTTGCTCTTAATCGTACTGCCCACCCATTAGCATTCTGACCCACATCCCAAGTAGGTAGCATTCTCCAGCTCAAACCACTCCACATATTGCCAACACTCCCACATGGCCCTCTTGAAAACTACCTGACAGAGACCCAGAGAGTCAGAATGCTTCATCTGGGAGCCCAGCTCTGAGTCTCCCCTCCTGCCACATGACCCACACATCCATAGATGGGGCCTCCAGGTGGTGGTGGGAGCCGAATCAGGAAAATTCTCATTCATTAGAGGCCTCTTTGTGTCTGTCCTGAAATCTAACAAGGGACTGAATATATGTATAACCCAGAGGACTCTCATCCCTACTTCTCTCTGGGCATCCCCGAGAGCCTGATCAGTCATTGACAAAATTGAGAAGGCAGTGAGATTTATTTTGGGTTCCCTCCTGCTTCCCATTTGTTGCTTCTCTCCTAGATCCCACAGGGCACCTTTCTCTGCCCAGTGCCCCCTGCCATCTTACCCACCTCTACCTCCCCATAATCTTCCTGTCCACCTACACCATCCAGTCCACATGCTCTCAGTGTCCTCAGCACAGCCTCCTTCTGAGGCAAACACTAATGAATTCTGTCAGTTGAACCAGTGAAATTGATGAAGTCTGTTGCCTCTCCCAGAAGCATTTGTGATTCAAAAACTTATTAACTTCATGACCTTATTGAAAAATGGGCCCCTTGATGAATAGACATTTTTCCAAAGAAGGTATGCAAATCGTCAACGAGCATACGAAAACCTGCTCAGCACCACTAATCATTGGGGAAATGCAAATCAAAACCACAGTGAGTTACCACCTCACACTCATTAGGATAGCTACCATCAAAAAAGCATAAAATAACAAATGTTGGTGACTATGTGGAAAAATTAGACCTTTGTGCATTGCCAGCGAGAATGCAAAATGGCACAGCCCCTGTGAAAAACAATATGGTGTTTCTGAAAAGAATTAAAAATAGAATATCATATGATCCACAATTCCACTTCTAGGTATCTATGTAAAAAAAAAAATGAAGCAGGGTCTCAAAAAGATAATTGTGCATCCATGTTTATAGGAACCTTATTCACAGTGACCAAAAGATGGAAACAACCCAAGTGTCCATTAACATCCACGAATGAATGGATAAACAAAATGTGGTATGTCCATACAATGGAATATTATTCAGCCTTGAAGGAAATTCTGAAACATCCTACATCACTGAATCATAAGGACATTATGCTAAGTGAAATAATCCAGTCACAGGACAAATACTGTCTGGTTTCACTTAGAGAAGGCACCCAGAGTAGGCAAATACATAGAGAAAGAAGTCAGAACGGTGGCTGCCAGGAAATTCAGGGAAGGAGGCATGGGGAGCTGTCTAATGGGTACAGAGTTTCAATTTTGCAAGATTTCTACAGAGTTTGTGAGATTGGTAGCAGAACATGTGAATGTACTTAACACTCCTGAACTGAACACTTAAAAAGGGTTAAGATGGCACATTTTATGTTATGTGTATTTTACCACAATATTTTATTTTTTTTCCAAGGCAAAATGCTATTTATTTATTTACTTATTTTTAATATGAAATTTATTGTCAAATTGGTTTCCATACAACACCCAGTGCTCATCCCAATGGGTGCCCTCCTCCGTGCGCATCACCCCCTTTCCCCTCCCTCCCACCCCCCCATCAACCCTCAGTTTATTCTCAGTTTTTAAGAGTCTCTTATGGTTTGGTTCCCTCCCTCTCTAACTTTTTTTTCCCTTCCCCTCCCCCATGGTCTTCTATTATAAGTTTCTTCAGGATCCACATAAGAGTGAAGACATATGGTATCTGTCTTTCTCTGTATGACTTATTTCACTTAGCATAACACTCTCCAGTTCCATCCACGTTGCTACAAAAGGCCATATTTCATTCTTTCTCATTGCCAAGTAGTATTCCATTGTGTATATGCAAAAAAATAATAAAAGCTTAAATCCATTTACTTACAAAGCAAATTTTATATCAATACTGTAAAGATAGAACCATTATGGGGCGCCTGGGTGGCTCAGTCGGTTAAGCGGCTGACTTCGGCTCAGGTCATGATCTCACGGTCTGTGAGTTCGAGCCCCGCGTCGGGCTCTGTGCTGACAGCTCCGAGCCTGGAGCCTGTTTCAGATTCTGTGTCTCCCTCTCTCTCTGACCCTCACCCGTTCATGCTCTGTCTCCCTCTGTCTCAAAAATAAATAAGCGTCAAAAAATTTTTTAAATAAAAAGATAGAACCATTAGCCATAAAAATTACCTCCATAAAAAGAAATATTTATTAAATTCTACTTTAAGAAAAAATGTATTAACTGAAAATAACTAATTGTGGTCGCTATCAAGTATGGCCAGTGTGGTCTAGGAAAGGAGGCTGAAAATAACCGAGACCAAAGGGGTGTGTGGGGCCCCAGCCCCTTCCCCACCCTCAGAACTCTGAGTAACTCCGGCTAAATCCAGGGGGTAGGACAGCAGGCCTGGGAGTTATAAGCATTGAAAGGGCTCTGGGGCTGCCCACATAGCCCTGCCTATGGCCTAGCATAGAAGGTGATCTGACACAGTGGGTCATTCAGCACCAGGTGCCCGAGTCCAACTGCTTGAGTTCTTACTTGCTTGGCCATTTACTAGATCTTTCAGCCAGCAGATTCCTTAGCCTCTCTGAGCTTTGAAGGCTTCCCTACCTGTGGATAGAATCCAGCACAACATGAGTTTATGGTTTTGTTGAATGAATGGGAATAATATAACCTTTGTCATAGGATTGTTGTGAGATAGGTCTATAGCTCAGAGTGTGCCTAGCCCCTGGTCTGGACTCAATGCAGAGCTATTATGCTGTTCAAAGGTATGGTGACCTGCCCCTGGCCCTGACTCAAGAAAACAAAATGGCATGAATTCAGGTGGTGGGTGACACTCAGAAGGGGCACTCTATGGTACTGGACCATCGGTCCACTCCTCTCCTGTGCAGGACAAGACCTAGTAGCCACCACCTCCCACCTCAGAGAGGAGATGGAACAGTTTAGTGAGTCGGGCCCCATCTTCGATCTTGGGGACAGGATTCAGCCCTAAAGGGGAAAAGGTGGACCAGTAGGCCCAGCCCATTGGTAACGACATACCTCTGGTCATCACTCCTAAACACCAGGCCTTCAGCTCTAAGACTAAGTCCAGAGCCATGGCCGGTGGGCTGAGGCTCAACCATCTTGACCAGGTCAGATCATGTTGGTTCCAGAAGTAAACTTGACCCAGACGGTTGGGGAGCATGAGGCTTCTGTGGCACTGGCATGACCCTCTTGTGAAAGCATGTCTTCAAATTCAGATCCACGGGGCCTGGAACTTGGGAGCATCCTGTTGTCCATTGGCACCCATCAACAGGAACGGAAGTGAGGACAAGAGGCCGCATTAACCCAGAATTGCCCTGTCTTGCCGGTGTGGCCCTGGGGGAAACGGAGAGATTGATGCAGTGGTCCCTGACCAGCCAAACCCTGGTGAGCAACTCAAGGGATCCCACATTGGAACCCCCCGTCTGCTGTGTGGCCAGCCCCAGACATCCATCCATTTCCTTCTGAGACCACGAGGTCCTCCCGGGGAACCTTTTACCCCTTCAGGCAGTTTGGCCGTGCCACAGCTCCTGGCACACCTGTGGCTGCGCACGAGCCATAGACGAAGCAAGTGCCCAAATAATGCAAATCGGCTGTGCCTTTGGCCTGTACCCGCAGGGCACCCCTGACCGGGCTCTCAGCTCTCTGCCAGTGGTCCTCCAATACCACGATGCTTTATGCTGAGTTCACCACCTGAGCACGGGCACGGCTGGCCTGGCCATTGGAGGCAATCGTCTGGGCACAGCAGGCAGAAACAGATTTGTTTTACAGTCACCGCCTTGAATGCGACGCGCATCCCTTTTCCAAAGCGTGCACCACTGGCAACTTCTATCTGAACTTCTCGGAAACGTGTTTGGCAAATCACATGCTGACAGGTTTATCTTGTTAGCTGTCAGGATGAGTAAGGAGGCACGTTGAATGCCATCATTCAGCCTGAACGGAGCAACGCTACAACTCGAGAAATCTGACAAAATAAGTACATTTCCCAACCAGATTTGTCAGATTTCTATTAATCCTTTGTTCAGAACTTGTCGTAATTGACCTTAAATAGACCTCCGATGACCCAGGGAGGTGGAGACCTCACGCAGTCGTGTGCCCGACGTATTAAAGCCACGAGCCGTGGCACAGCCCTGCAGAGACATGTAATGGAGCAGCTACCCAGCCTGCACCTGTATGTTTTAGTTGTCTTTCAGTATCTAGTTACCCTGAAGGAGCCACTGAAAACCATACATCCAGGCCTTACCGCCAATGCAAGCTGAAAGCCAAGGGGCAGGTGAGGTAATTGCCACATTCTTAACGGTCCCGTCCACCTTTCCAGACATCCTGAGCAAAGCCCTGAAGTGAGTTCAAACGCAGAGGAAATGATTAGAGCAAGGGTTCTGGGGATACAAAGATTTCATGGTATTGCAGGACTTCAGAGTAGAGAAATGAATAAACCCGCCCCACTCTCTCTATCTTCTCTGTTAGATCAGCTCTGCTCTGGCTTCAGGCGGCAGATCAGTTGCTGACTCATCTGTGACACTTCAGGGGTCCCCAAGAGAGAGGGCAAACCCACCCCTTGCCCTAGCCCAAGGGGACAGCCTTCCTGGGTGCAATCCCTCTGAGTGAGGTCAGGTCCGGAACTATGCTTGTTAAAGCTCTGCGGAGGGGGGCCTTCTATGTAGACCCGATGTACCCCCATGCCAGGAGAGGGTGCTCTTCCGGCCCCAGGCCTGGGGCTCTGGAGCCAGGGTCAGAAAGGGCAAAACAAACATTGAAAGCACAATTTTATTTTCTCCAAAGGTTCTATTTTATCTAAAAATTCATAAAATATTTATATCATGTGCTTGCTCTGTTGACATAATCAAAATTCAAAACTTCTCCCTAACTCTCTGAGAAAAACTGATTTTCCAGGAAAAAAAAAAAAAAAAAATTATATATATATATATATATATATATATATATATATATATATATATATACCTGGTTCATCCTGTGGCCTTATCTCCTAATAACAGGTAGAATTTCTGGAGCATTTACTAAGTACTGAGGAACATCCTAGAGCTTTATCTGCCCTAATTCCCTTAAATCTCACACCTGCACTAGGAGGGAACTGTCTTTATCCACGTTTCACAGACGAGGAAGCTGAGGTTGAGGGGATTACATGAAATCTCACGCAGGGGAAAGATGTAAACTGGGGCTTGTATCTAGTTGTTTGCCCCCCAAGACTCGTGCCCTTGACCGTTACGATTTACAGCCTTCCGGCATGAGAAGCATGACCCCACACTAGAGGCTGTTTGCTTGCTGAGCAGAGATGGGCTCTCAGTGACATCGCCCCCAACAATGACAACAACGTGCATGCAAAGCCAGGCAGTGAGCAAGCCGAGGGCCTAGAATGCTGCTGTCCGTCCTCCAGGTCAGACCCAGCCCAGCAATTCCCCAAAGAGGAGTTCGAAGAGGCTCAGAAGTGAGAGCCATGTGACAGCCAGGGCCTCCACCTCCCAGCCTTCCTTCCCACAGAGCACGGTCGGAGAGCACTGTCAGGGGAGTCCACCACAGAGGGGCACACGCACGGTTGCATCAGCTGGGAGCACAACTTCCAGAGGGTCGGCCCCCGGAAGCCACGCGGCGGGTGCCGTGGCTTTGCTTTGGCATTTGAACCTGTGTATGCTCTCTAAGCGCACGCCTCAAAGACAGTTTCAGCGTCTGCCTTCACCAAACATTCTCCCTCCAGTTACGCCTCCTTGCAGGTTCCCTGAAGCAAGGACATCTAGGGAAATTCCTCTGGCCCGTCCCAAGATACAGACTTGAGTGTGCAGCTCAGCAGACATGACAGATGTAAGTTACCCAGGACAGAGTCCAGTAAACAGGGACTTGATTTAGCCTGTAGCGTGGCCACTCATTCATTCCTTCATTCATGGCATATTTATCCAGCATCTACTAAGTGCCACGAACGGTGGTGGGTTTTGTGTGGTAGACACAGATTTACAGGACATAGTTCCTGCTTTCATGACTTCAACATCAAATAGAGGACAGTGGCATAAATATCTACCTACACTTAGAGCGTGGAAAAATGCAGGAACAGGTAACAATAAATAATAAGAACTGGTACTTATTGAGCACTTACTATGTGCCAGTGGCTGTCTGTACTAAACCATTGTCACATACTAATGTGTTTAAGATTTACCAAACCCTTTGGGATAGGTCCGGTTAGCATCCCATTTCACAGATGAAGGTACTAAGGCTTAGCAATATTCAGTTACTTGCCCAGGCAAGTTACAGCTGGGCATTTCAGACTAGGTTTCTCGGGATCCAGTTCAGAGCTGCTTGACTGCAGAGCCTCCACCTAAAGGGGTGTGGTTTCCATCCCAGTGTGGCCACATGGCAGCTGCAGTGGCTGACTCCCAGAGCCTGTGTGAGGATGAAAGGCGTACGGCAGGTAAGGTGTGCACCCACTTAGGTCATCGGCCATGACTATGAAGGTCTCAGTGCTCTGTGTGGTGAGGTCTGGGTGAAGCGCCTCTTGGTCTATCAGTGGCTTCAGTGGCAAGTAGTCAGGCAAGGCTTCAGAGAGCTGATCTTTAATAGGATTAGCTTGCCAGACAGTGTGGGGGGTGGGGGAGAGAGGAGGACGCAGGAAAAGATGTTCTGGGCGGTGGGAACAGCATGAATTAAGGGAGAAGTGGTCATGTATGGCAGGAGGCTGGGGTGGGGAGAATAAAAAGAGCCCCGAGAAGTGGGCAGGGACCGGCCCTGGTGACCACAGGTGCCATGCTATCGAACTGCACTTGACCCTGAAGCGACAGACAGTGCAATGGCAAGGTGCCTCTGCAACAATCCAGAAGGCGACCTAGAAAGGGAGCCCTGGGTGGTGGCAGGAAGCCCAGGGAGAAAACTGACAGCACGTCGCACTGACAGAGTCATTCACTCATTTGTTCGTTCATTCACTCATTCAGTCGGTCAGACAGTCAATCAGCAAATATTCGCAGTAGTGTTCAGAGTGGGACCTAAGGTCCCCAGGACCCTTTCAGGGGTACGCAAGTTGTCAGAACTATTTTCCGCATACTACCAAGACCTCATTTATCTCCTTCACATTCATTCTCCCGCGAATAACCTGTGGAGGTTTCAGAGTCTACATATGGCAGACTGAAGGCCTGAGCAGATATGGGAACCCCTCCACTTTTCATTAAGTCAGATGGGAAGAGATTTGCAAAATGGTAAAACAAGGACATCCTCCCCACTAAAGTTTAGTTTTTGGTTTGGGAAAATACAAGTCATGTTTTCATAATAATAACTTCTCTATGTTAATATGCAATGGGTTCTTTTTTTTTAATTTTTTTTAAATTCATTTTTGAGAGAGACAGAGACAGCGTTAGCAGGGCAGGGCCAGAGAGAGGGAGAGAGAGTCCCAAGCAGGCTCTCCACTGTCAATGCAGAGTCCGATGTGGGGCTCGAACTCACAAAGCCATGAGATCACGACCCGAGCCGAAACCAAGAGTCAGATCACGACCTGAGCCGAAACCAAGAGTCAGGTGCTTAACTGACAGAGCCACCCAGGTACCCCGGGTTCATTATATTTTTTAAAGAACTAATACATTTTTTAAAGGCAGTATTAAAAATGTTGTACTTTAATTTTCAAGATGGTAAGTATTGACAAGACATAGCCCATAAAAAGCAATGTTTAAGAATGTGGAAGAGTCCTGAGAATAAACAGGTTGAGAACCATTGGGTCAGTCTGCACCAGGCGGTGCCCAGGGCGCCAGGAACAGAGCGATGGACAAGACCCTTCCCGTGGGAGGGCAGGCGAGTTGATGGACAGTGGTTTCAGGAAGCCGCACAGAGTGTGGAGTGTGGAAGAGGGTGATGGATGGAGGGGCAGGTGGCCGCTACATTCGTGCGTGGGCAGCAAACCGCCTCCCCCTGCTCTCCCTGAAGGTCGTGTCCCCAGGGCACGACACCCTCGGAGGGCTCTCGATTCGGGCCATGTGTCCCTCCTGCACCCCTAGGAGTACAACCAGACCTGGAGTGGGGGGCAGGGATGCAGGCTCCACTTGCCCTCCTCCAGGGCTCCTCCTCCCTCCTTCTCTGGCCTTGATACTTTGTCAGAACCTTCCCGAGGCCAGGGCAGGGTCACTTCCCTGGACACTCATACCGTTCATCTCACGGATGAACCTTCCACACACCTCCTCAAACACCTCTTTCTATCCTCACTCACGGCTTCCCCATCCTCTGAGAACAGGGACCCGATCCAGAAAGCAGGGTCACATCTTGTCCTCCGTGCATGTCCCCACCACATGGGGTGCAGACCTCCTGCCCCTCCCTGCGCCCAGCCCAGTGAGCCTTCCTGTGGCTGCCCTCCACACTGCCCCTCCTGAGCGCCTCTTCTCGTCCATCAAGGCCACTCCTTCTAGCAGCTGATCCCTCTCTCCTGCATCATCCATTTTTAACTCTTCCCTAGAACTTTCCCACTAGCACACAGATAGAATTTCTCCCATAAAAAAACTCCCTTTACCCCACATCCTTGTCTACTGCCCCATTGCTCTACTCTGTCTTTTACAGCAAGGTAGTTCAAAGCTTCCTGAGGTCTTCAACTCCCCCCTTCTCATTTATTCCTGAATGCACTCAGTCATAACCGCTGTCCCACCATCCCACAGAAACTGTCTCCAGATGACACGTAAGTCTCTAACTCAGCCCCTACTCAGCCCTCACCTGGCCTGACCCTATAGTATCTATAGTATCTCTATAGTATCTCCCCCCTACCCCCTATCATCATGCCCCCTCTTCCACACTTTCTTTACCTGACTTCCGGAACACCACACTCCCCGGCTTTCTTTCCCTCACGAGCTACTCCTTCTTTGCCTTGTTTGCTGCTTCCTCACCGTCTCCCTGAATTCTGTTTGTGTCCCAGGCTTCAGTCACCAGACCTTTTCTCCTCTCTCAACTACAGTCTCTCCCTGGATGATTTCAATCAATCTCCATGTTTTAAATATTGTCCATATGCTGCTGACTTCCAAATTTCTATCTCCTGCCTGGACCTCTCTTCCTTTAACCGCAAATTCATAAATCCATGCTCTTCAGTGGCCATGTCAAACCTCACAGATCCAGAGCTGGACTCAGACTTTCTCCCCCAAAGACCTATTCCTTCCAGAGTCTTTCTCTCATCTCCAAAACTGGCAACTCCATTCTTCCAGCGCTCAGACCAAAAGCCTCGGGTTAGCCTTGAATCCTGTCCTGGCAGGCTGAGCTATTTGGTGCAGGCACAGAGGAGGAGGAGAGTGAGAAATGACCAAGGCCAAGGTTTCACCAGGCAGTACCACAGAGGGAGAAGGAGGAAGGGGAACCGGCTGTCCCCACAGACTCCAAGCTGGATAGGAAAGCTTCTGAGAACACCAAGATGTTGGTGTCACTGAAAAATTGGCCGGGTCCGTGAGTTGAGTCCTCATGGAGTCAAGGGTTGTTGGGGTTACCAGAGTAAACAAAGCAGTGGTCCGAGTGAGATACGTGAAACGATTTCGGCTACTGTGCAGTGGTTTTTATGGTGCCCTCCACAGCAGCGTGGCCACAGAGCATCTGTTAAGGTGGGACGGAGGGAGCATTGCTGCAGTGAAGCTGTCAGCATTCTGAGTGGCCAAGGATCGCCACCCTGGATGATGGCGATGAAAACAGCCACACTTCTCTGTGCATCCTCTATTACCCTGTTTTTGCTCACGTATCTGTGTCCCACACTAGCAAGCACACCCAGCAAGCATGGGAACCACGTCCTGTCTAACAACTATCACCGAACGTGGCACGGCAGAGGCGTTACAGAAATGCACTCGGCTCTTTTAAAATCAAAGGGCCAGAGAGGAGATGGCTGGAGGAAGCCTTCACCTTAAGACAGAATTGATGGTTAACATCCTCTGAAACCAAGCTGAGCTTGAGGCCCGTGGACTGCATCTCCTGTGGCATGGGCTGCACTCTCTCAGCTCGGCACGGTCGTGGTCTCAATCCACCACCGCTTGTTTAGCCATTTAAGGACCTGGCCCCGTGAGCTCCCACAAGCTGCACCCTGGACAAGCGAGCTACTCTCTCCCTTGGGACCCTAGATTCAATCCCATTGTACCCCATTATCATCGAGCAACTGTGTGTCAGACTCGGAAGTGCCAGGTGCACAACAGCTCACCTTCCCCCTTTACTTGGCAAAGCCCGGGAAATAGGCTCTCGCAGAACGGCAGTGCTTCTCTTCCAAGAGTAACTGCTTGGGAATAATGGCTTCTTCTGGGATCGAGAGAACATCCCTCTAAAACTCTACGTAAGCACAGAGCTTTGCTGAATTTCAGTGAATAGGGCCAGCACTGCCTTTTCAGTTAGGATTTTGCCTGACGAAGCTGGGTTCCTGCTGGTTCTTTTTTATTGTCGCAGCAGAACTGGCTCACGTGGAACACGTTCTTCCGTGTAACGTTCATCTCTTGAAAAGACCAAATCTAATGCCCACCTGCTTGTCATAGGAACACAGCAAACAGAGAGCTGTGCATTCTGTTGTCGCTGGTCACCATCGAATCCAGGCTGCCCAGGGCCCCCTGGGAACCAGAGACAACCCCTGTCCATACCCTGCACCCCCAGTCAAACTTGCATTAAAGGTGTCAGACCACTTTTGCCACCTTCTCTCACAAACCCAAGTGTATTACAACCCACATCTCAAAGAAAATGCTCCAAAGCCTGGGTTTATCACCACCTTTATTCAGCATCTTAATGATTTTAGCTACACCTACCCTCCAAGCCTCCGCTTAACCCCTACAGTTTGAAATAGGAAGGCTGTTCACTTTATCAACTTCACTCGTTCATGATTCGTTCGGTCATTCATCACTGGTGCGCCTGGCACAGTCCCCAGGGTCAAGCAGGCAGACACGCAGAGCAACGATCACAACGCTGACAGTTGCCAAAATGGAGGCAACACGAGGTTGAGCAGAGCCTCCTTTTGATGCCAGGGTTTTTGTACACGTCTTTCTCTCCGTTTGAAATAATAAGAGCTAAGATCTGCAGAGCCCTCGGTAATATGTCCAGAACCATGCACAATTTAATTTTCCTCAGAACTGAAGACGAGATCTACTTAACATCTTTTTGCCTCAGTTTCCCCATCAAAAAGACTGTTGAAGAGGCTTAACTCGCCAGGCGTAAACATGACACAGTTTTGTTTCTTTAGTGACTGTGAGCAACCACGCTCTGTCACTTTTAGCCATTACATTATTTGTTTCCTGTGGTTGGACTTGATGCTCTTTTACGGGTGCCAGTTCCTCTCCTGCCAGCCCCCCAGTGCTGACTGACTGGATCTATAGGTACTGCGGTTTGGGGCCAGGGCAGGGGTGTGTCAGGACAGCTTCCACGCCTCCCTCCCTCTGACACTCACCTTCCAGCATCGGGAGGAGGGAGGGGCAAGTCACCTCCTTCTCCGAACGCCCGTGGTGAAGTCGTTGTCCTATGTCAAGAGTTGTCACCCCAATCCAGCCACGTTCTAAACTTGGCAATGATGGGACGCCTGCCACACTAACGCCACTGCCGAGCCTTTCATCCCTCATAACACCTTAGGTACCAACTAGTCACTTTCATGATTCTTCTGACAGAACTCTTGCTGCGTCCTTCTTTGTCCCATTCTGGGGCAGCCTCCATTGATCCGCGGCCCCCATCCCATTTATCCTCTGCAGGCCCAACTGTTGACCATTGTCTTCTCTCCACCTGACTGTGTCTTTTGACATCCCAATGCTCTGATGAGTTGGACAGGAACCCAAGCTGGACTGGACAGGGACCGAATCATGAAGGGCTGGCATGTTCCACAATGGAGTAGAGTGTTTATGCTTTAGGCAAGATGAAGCCACAAAGAATTTTGGACAAGGACACGGCATGATTAGATTTGTATTTTATTGCCATTGTTCTCAGAGCACAGAACAGAATAGGTAGAAGAGTGTAAGACCTGTTAACAGGAGACCAGTCAGGAGCTGAATGTCATGTTTCCAGTTTTCACGTCGTTTGTGAACACAGCCAATTATGATCCATCTTTTTTGGCTTATGACACGGTCTACAAGGTGATTCAACAAGCCTTGGGCAGGTTGATTGTCTCGATCTACGGTAAGGCTGTATTGGGTTGAATCGCGTCACCTAAAGAGATACGTTGAAGTTCTAACTGGCAGAACTGTGAATGGGACCTTTGGTCTTTGGAAATAGGGTCTTTGCAGATGTAATCTAGGTAAGGTCATCAGGATTAGGGTTGGCCATAAATTCAATGAGTGCAGTCCTTCTAAGGACAGAGAGATTTGAAGACCCATGGATACACACACAGAGAACAAAGCCACTTGAAGAGGTTGGGGTGATGCAGCTATAAGCCAAGGAACTCCAAGGACTGCCTGCAACCACCAGGTGCCAGGAAACGCGAGAAAGGATTCTACCCAGAGGCTCAGAGGCAGCATGGCCTGTGGCCCCTTGATTTCCGGAACCATGAGACAATAAACTTCTGTTGTCTTAAGTCACCAAGTTTGTGGTAATTTGTTAATGGCAATCCTAGGAAATGAATACAAGGGCTAAATAATTACAGAACATTAAAGCCAACTGTACCTATCAGATGAGGAGGCTGGGACGCAGACTCGTGACTTGGCTTCCCAAAGTCCGCAGAGAGCCCATGATAAGCTCCACAGGTAAGGATAGCACAGTGCACGAACAGCCACGGTTCCCCCAGGCGATGGCTCCTGACACTTCTGTGGCTGCCTGCTTTTGACTTTGGATCCTCTGCTCATGCCCACGCATGTAGTTTGGGCTATTTAAAAATACCATAGACTAGGTGGCTTAAACAACAGAAATTTCTTTTATCAAAACTCTGGAGGCTGCAAAGGCCAAGATCAAGGTTCCAACAGAGCTCAGTTTGTTGGTGGGATCTTTCTTCCTGATTTGCCGGTGCCTGCCTTGTCCCTGTGTCCTCATCTGGCCTTTCCTCGGCCTGTGCAGAGAGAACAATCCCTCTTTTCCTTCTTTTGTGAGGCAACGGTTCTTATCAAAATAGGGCCCGGCCTTCATTTCGTCTCAGTTACCTGCTTATAGGTTCTATCTCCAAATCTCCAAAAGCAGTCACATTGGGGTCAGGGCTTCAACATATGAGTTTGGGGTGTCTTTGTCAGTCGGGGCTGCTATAACGAAGTGCCCAGACTGGGCAGCTTATAAACAACAGACGTTTGTCTTCTCATGGCTCATGAGGCTGGGAGTATAAGACCACGATGTCATCGGTGGGGGGGATTTCTGGGAGGGCCCTCTTCCGGGTTGTGTCCCCACCCTGCAGAGAGTGGAAAGAAGCCAGGGACTCTTACAAGGGCACTAATCTCATTCACTAGGGCTCCATCCTCACGACCCCATCTAATTCTACTCACCTCCCAAAGGCCCCGCCTCCTAATACCGTCACATTGGCAGGTGGGGTTTCAACGTATGAATTTGAGGGGGAAGGACACAAACAGGGGACACAATTCCATGCATAGCAATACTGAAGGCAAGGTGATGTCATTCTTCACATGTCCCCTTCCGACCAGACTACCAGCTCCTTGAGGAAAGAAACCATGTATTTTTTACAAATTTATCTCATACTCAACACAATGTCTGATCCACGGTTAGTGCTCAAAGGGTATTCATCAACCTTACTGAATGTGTCATTCCTTTACAAGCTGTCTGCATGTCCCAAATATATGGAGAGGCTGGAGAGGCCCTGGGGTCAGTGCGCATGGGAAGTTCCCTGTACAAAAGCGTATGTGCAGACAGATCATGCAAAGTTGCCAGCAATTGATGAGTAGTCCACGAAAAGAAAATATTTCATGTTCAAAAAAGTTTGGGGAGGGCTATGTTATACAAAGTTAAACCTTTTCCTTTACGTCAGGACCTTGAGGGGTCCTACCATGTGACCCCCGAAAGACGAGTGTTAGCAGGAATCTCTCTGCCTTCCAGCCCACCCGACACCTGACTTGTCCCAAGCATCCCTCCTTTTCTGCTAAAGAATATTTTGTGTTCCTAGTGGATTTCTGTTTTGTTTTTAAGCAAGGTATGAGCCAAAGGCATCATCTTGTGAGCTGTAAGTCTGTGCCAGCTCGGCCTGGAGATGCTGACATGGCCCTAAATGTCACCGCATGTATATTAAAATCCTGGCTTCTCCCTGCTCTGCAGCGCCTGGAATCTCTTACCAGAGCCCTTTACAGGAGAAAACAGGCGCAGGAAAGAGATTACCGTGGGGTTGCAAGGCAGTCACCTAGGAGACCAACCATGCCTCTAGATTCTGAGCACAGCCCCAAATAAATGAGGCTCATACGTGTCCTAGCTAAGCAGTGGGGCTGCTCATTTAGCATGGTGGGCTGTTGAGTACTCAGACGCTTAGAACTCACCCCTCTGCCCCCACTGCCTTGGAAAAGAGGAAACGGGAGCCCAGGGGGATGACGTGGCTTCCCCAACATCACAGAGCTCATGCTTTTCTCATTAAAATGTAAGTCTCAGCTGGGGTTAAAATTGTAACTCAACCTCCAATAGTTATAAGGTGCTGTGTTTTTTCTAATTGCTTCAGAAATGAATCTATGCAGCCCTGGAGTCCTAGCCTAGGGAGGGGAGAGGAGAGGGCACGCAGGAAGCCATCATTTGCCATGAGGATAACAGGGGATCCATAGGGAGGGGCAAAGCAGGCGTTCTGTCTCTCTTCAGGTTCTTGGCCACACTCTCTCAGGCCTTCCGCTTGCTCCTGGAGATTTGTCTGAATAGCAGGGATTGGCAACCGCCAGGGACTAGGGAGAGACTCTTCCCAGTTCCCTGGAGGCCTCTGACCCCAGTTTTCTAAGCTCCTGCAGGAAGGAGTGTTCACAGTCAGCAGCCACCCAGAAGGAGGACCGTGTGGACACCTCTCGCCGCCCCCTGCCCCCTCAGAGAGCCTCTCCCTTCCCAGAATTGAACCTGCAACAATAGGCCAACCCAAGCTTCCTGTCTGAGGCCCCTCAGGTCTGCCCTGTTTGGGGATATTTGCATTAAACAGGGGACTCTACCCTGGGGGATACAAAGAGGAGAAATATATCACCCTGTCCTTTGCCTGGAATGGTTCACAGACCCTTGGGAGAGATTGAAAAAGTACAGTGAACCCTGTTTTCCTCCACCCCTCGCTCAGCACCCTGATTTACTCCTGGCTTTGGTTTAGCAAGATGGTAAATCCATGCACCTGCACCCCAGAATAGAGAAACTAGAAGTTCCTTTCCCCCAGCACCTCCCCCAGTGGTCCAGTGTCACAGGGGCCAGGCAGGACTAAGCTCATAAATAGATGCTTTCCCCCATTGCTGAGTCTCGCCTCCTGTCTGTTTCCTAAACTATTGAAACAGTGTTGTTGATTCTACGTGTGCCTGATCGACCTCCCGATAAAATTCCTCTCCCCAACTAATCAGAGTCACTTTCTGTCACCTGCAGTCACAGAACCCTACAGGACACAGAGTTGTGCACAGATTATCAGCAGCGGGTTGGTACATGCTAAAGGTAGGACCAAATGCCACTGGGAGGGGGGAAATGTGTACTGGGGGAGGTGGGGACAGCAGGGGTGGAGATCTGGGGAGCCTGCAATTGTTTCCAATGCTGCTTCTATATGACAAGCCCAGCCAGCTCTCCCCCTGACCTTCCTCCCCAGAACTGAGATACAACAATGACATGAACCTCATTAGACGCAGCCACACAGAAGCTGCTGCCACCTTTTCCTTCCACCTCTGAATGGGTGCCCTCAGAAAAAGGGGTAGGGTGGTGTTTACAGAAAAGCCACGCCAAGGACGGTGTGTTTGGTAGGTTTTGGCATCCTTACAAACCCAAACTTTCCACTGAACATGCCTTGGGATCATGGCAGCTTTGGGTTCTAGTCCCTGCCACCCCTACCCCCACCCCAACTTGCTGAAAAACTCCCCTTTTCAGGTGTTCCATTTTCCATTTCCCACAGGGCCCTATTTGCCCACATCTAAGTGTTTTTTCAATGTTTTTATTTATTTTTGAGACAGAGAGAGAGACGGCACAAGTGGGGGTGGGGCAGAGAGAGAGGGAGACACAGAATCCGAAGCAGGCTCCAGGCTCTGAGCTGTCAGCACAGAGCCCGATGCAGGGCTTGAACTCACAAGCTGCGAGACCGTGACCTGAGCCAAAGTCGGATACTCAACTGACTGAGCCACCCAGACGTGCCCCCTTCTGCTTTTTTTTCTTTTAAGTTTTATGCCTTCATGGGACTATGCTTGTAATATTCTGGATTAGTAATTTCCATAGAGATTCCAGCAAAATAACAAATCCAAGTGAATTAATTCTGACAAAACTCTAGCCAGAAAAAAGCGAAGAGGGCCAACTGCATGCTATAATCCTCGATCCCCAAACTCATGACTTATCTGGTGTGCCCCAGGGTCAAGGACAAGGGCAGGATAAACATGATTTCCTCCTCATGCCTGCTCCTTTTTTTTTTTTTTTTTTTTTTTTATTTTTAATATATGAAATTTACTGTCAAATTGGTTTCCATACAACACCCAGTGCTCATCCCAAAAGGTGCCCTCCTCAATACCCATCACCCACCCTGCCCTCCCTCCCACCCTGCCCTCCCTCCCACCCCCCATCAACCCTCAGTTTGTTCTCAGTTTTCAACAGTCTCTTATGCTTTGGCTCTCTCCTACTCTAACCTCTTTTTTTTTTTTTTTTTTTTCCCTTCCCCTCCCCCATGGGTTTCTGTTATGTTTCTCAGGATCCACATAAGAGTGAAACCATATGGTATCTGTCTTTCTCTGTATGACTTATTTCACTTAGCATCACACTCACCAGTTCCATCCATGTTGCTACAAAAGGCCATATTTCATTTTTTCTCATTGCCACGTAGTATTCCATTGTGTATATAAACCACAATTTCTTTATCCATTCATCAGTTGATGGACATTTAGGCTCTTTCCATAATTTGGCTATTGTTGAGAGTGCCGCTATAAACATTGGGGTACAGGTGCCCCTATGCATCAGTACTCCTGTATCCCTTGGATAAATTCCTAGCAGTGCTATTGCTGGGTCATAGGGTAGGTCTATTTTTAATTTTCTGAGGATCATGCCTGCTCCTTAATGAGGGCATTGGAAATTCAGTCTGGGAACGATCTGTTCAAGGTTTGAGCGGTTGGCTCCTAGACAAGGAGGGATCTTGGGGAAAATACTATACTGTAATTGTAACAAGAATCCCTGTTCAATAGGAGATTTGCAGAACATTAAACACTATCCACAGACAGTTTCAGATGGAGTCCCCAGTGGAAGAGAACTGTAGGGTTTTTGAATCTGAGTTTCCTCCCTGCTATACTTGAAACCTCTCCTTCCACTTGGGATGTTGTGCTTAAGGTTTGGCAATGAGGTGGCATTTCCTTAAAAGGGAAAGAAAACACATATTTTTGTGGCTATGGCTCAGGTAGCTCATCTTAACCTCTGGTGATTAATGAGCAAAAAGACATCTTCTGAGACTTGGAGCACACTGGATCCTTTTCAGTAGGCCACACTCGGGTAAATAAAGATGAGAAGAGAGACCCACTGTGACGCCGATGAAATATAGTGCTCTTA
The DNA here is from genome assembly GCF_018350215.1 of Panthera leo. Classification (NCBI taxonomy): domain Eukaryota; kingdom Metazoa; phylum Chordata; class Mammalia; order Carnivora; family Felidae; genus Panthera; species Panthera leo. The sequence goes on from NC_056695.1 coordinate 43,651,126, forward strand.
ACCCAACTCGTCCGAAATTTGGGTGACCTTGGCTGTTCCTAGGGAAAACGTCAGTCTTTCCTGGGTATTTTTCTTTCTTTTTCTGCTTGGTAATCATGACTCGGAAATTTCAGATTACGTCCTAGGGTTTAAAAAAGTAAGTAATTATATAATTTAGCTTGGGCATTGCATAATATGATAGAATGGGGATTAGTCAGGTTCCTTGATTTGACTGGAGAAACAGTGCCAGGAGTCACTGGCTGTTGGACCTTGGGAAAGCCACTTTTTCCCTTCTAAACCTCAGTTACCTCAAGTATGGAGTGGGGTGATCATACCCACCTCGCCTCCTAGGATCAAATTAAAAATGCTTTGAAAATTGCAAAGTCTGTCACAATTGTAAGCATGAGAAGGAAAAGGAGGTCAAGGTGTATTGTGCAAACTGAATCTGGCAGGGCCGTCTACACCTGAGTGCTATCTGCACCTCCGGTCTTGCTGTCCCCACAGCGATTTATCCCCCAGTGGAGACGAAATTGACATAGATCATACCATTCCCAGCTTCAAAACATTCCCCCACTGCAGCCAGAATAATGTTCAGACTCCTCTCCGAGGCCTTTGAGGCCTCGCCTGACCTGGCTCCTCTTTCCTCTCCAGGCTCAGGGCCCACCACACTGCCCTCTCACTCTCTGCTTTAGTCACACTACTTTTCCTTCAATCCTTTGGCCATGCATAGCTCCTTTCAGTCTCAGGGCCTTTGCACATGCCAGTCCTCCTTTCTTCACCTGGAAAGTCCTTTTCATCCTTTTCAGTTTACATGTTACTGCCTCCCTCTCAGGCCCACTGCCATACTGACCAGACGGTTTGTACAATACCCCACCTCAAGGGACGCCATTCACAAAGACCACAGTTGCACAATCGCGCTGTGACCCTGTCCTCAGCTTTCACCACTACTCCCATTACTCCCTTGACTCACACAGTACTTCCTTCACAGCACTGTGCACGTTTATGATCCTTTATTTGTTAAATGTCCATCTTCTCCACTAGACGGTCAGGATAGGGACTGCGACTCTCCTGTTCACCTGAGAATCTGCAGCACCTACAAAAGTGCCTGCACGTAGAAGGCACTCAGTAAATGTGCATGGACTGAGTTGCTATGAAGCACAGATGAGTACACGTCATGCTGTCTCAATCCAGCATCACTGAATAAACTTAGGCATTGAGGTTTGACAGGTATCTCCGCAGCCACCCAATGCTCACCTCCATCCCCGCGACCTGCGTTGACCTGGAAGCTAAGAAGTCCAAATATGATACAGGCCAGAGGAAGAAGGACAACGGAGCTGCTGGGAACTGAGCTCTGCCTTCTGCTGCTAAGAGACAGACACATCCCTGCCCACTAGAAGTATTTAGCTGTTCTCTCCAGAAATGGATTATCCCCAGGCAAGGTATGTGAGAGCAGAGTCAGAAGTCCTAAAGATCCGAATTTTAATCCTGTCTGATCACAGGTTGACTGGTAATTATCGACAAGGGATTGTAAAGTGTGCTATCCTTCTTCATCCTTGCTAGGATACTTTTAAATTAAACAAAGCACTTTATAAGCTCTACAGAACGGCTCCAACAACATGACGTAGCATTATTTTTACAGTCGAGCATAAACCCCCCGAGAATGCAACCGCCATGGCTTCCTCTCACTGGCTCTTACGCTGCAGCTACTTTAGTCCTAACTTGTTGGTTAACCAATCACAAAAGACTCAGAAACAGGAGATAATGTCCACTCTGTGTTTTGCATGACATTAAAATAAATAACCCTAGCAAACTCAGCGCTGTTGTTTGGTGAACCATTATTCATTCATTGCTACTTTGAGCAAACATTTACCAAATGCCTTCTGTGCACCAGGACTATACCATGTGATGGGAAAGACGTGTCTCCTGTCTTTGAAGACCTCACCAGCTTGTGCAAGGGATAGGGGGACGGGAGGACCCAGCATGCAAGCGGAGGGGAAGTCTGTTCTAATGAAAGCATAAACAGCATTTCTTGGCAGCATGGCGTGGAGGCTGGTGAACTCTGCCTGACTAAAGAGATGATTCTCAGAGAGGCCTTCTCGTCAGGCCACTGTGAGTCAGACAGGGTGCAGGAAGGGGGCTGCGGACTGTGAGCTTGAGCTGAAAGCACAGTCCTGCTGTTGCCATCACAACGGGTTAGAGTTGGGGGCTGACTTTTTGTTGACCTCCCGATGCTCTGTGTAGCTTTGGAGAGGCTGGACGTGTCAGGAAAATATTTTAATAAGATCTCTGGAGAAAAGATGAGAGCTAAAGAAATCAACAAGATGGCTAAATGTTCCACATTAGAAAGGCACAGAAACTGGGGGCAAAGGAAAAAGACAGGAGGGACGACGAGAGCAGAAGAGGTGAGGACCAACCAATATGGCGGTGGCCAAAAACCTTCAGAAGCGGGATTGTATGACGCTGTGTCGTGAGTCATTTCTGAAGCGCCCATGTAATTCCTTTCATTTCACAAACCTCCAGTGAAGTCCCCTGCACTCAGAACTGCCTCCATGAGAAGTTTGTTTGGCAAGAGAAATGACTGAGTTGCACATTTGGGTTGAACACATTTGTGTTGAGACAGTGTCCAAGCTGACTAATTTGGTGGCAGCAAGAGGTCACAGTCTGAGGTGACCACAAGGCTGTAAGTTGGCTTGAGAAAGTAGTCAGTCCAGATCTGTAGGCTGAGGGTTGGAACAATCTCATCTAGCCCTTAAGACTCCAGCTAACACCCAGGCTTTACGCTTTTATGATCTCCTTTGATTGTGTAATAAATAGATACAATTATCCTCATCTTCCACAGGAAAAAGCCCAAGAGGGTACGCTATTTCCCTAAGTCCCAAACCTCATATTAAGAAACAAATCCAGAATTTGAACCCAAGCTGTTAGCTGCAACTTTGTTCAACTGTTTGTTTTGAAATTATTGTGGATACACAGGAAGTTGCAAAAATAGTACAGGAGAGCCCTTCACCCAGTTTCCCCAAATTGAGTCGCAATTTGACATTCTCCCCACCACTCACTGAAACTAGGGATAAAGAACTGAACTGCAGAGGCAAGAGTTGAGTGGGGCACCTGGGTGGCTCAGTCGGTTAAGCGCCCGACTTCTGCTCAGGCTCCTGGGTTCCAGCCCCACGTCAGGCTCTGTGCTGACAGCATGGAGCCGGTTTGGGATTCTCTCTCTCCCTCTTTCTGCCCCTCCCCTGCTCACTCTCTCTCTCTCTCAAAAATAAGTAAACATTAAAAAAATAATAAAGCAAGCCTTTCAGGCTTACAGATCATCAGGCACGATGCCTCTTACAGGGAACCAGAAAGCCAGCATAAAGAATTCGGCCTAAGGAAGCCCAAGCCCTGGGACAGTGGTTGGAAACCCTGGCCATGCATTCCAATCACCTGGTGCCCTTGTAAAAAATACCAGGATGAGCACTGGGTGTTGTATGTAAGCGATGAATCATGGGAATCTCCTCCGGAAGCCCAGAGCACACTGCACGTTAGCTAACTTGACAATAAGTTATATTTTAAGAAATCAAAAAATAAATACAAATAATTAAAGATATTTTAAAAATTAAAAAAATATTTCAAAATAAAAATAAAATAAAAAATACCGGGCCTCCTTCAGCTTCAAGGTTTCTAATGTAATCAAAAAGACCCAGGACTTAGAGCCTCAGTCCGTCTCCAAGCCCCTAAAACACAGCCAAGTTTGTCATATGCAACCAGGGTCCACAAGGGCTGCAAAACTAGGTTGTAGGTATCAAGCGCCATAGCGAGCCCGCCCTGTCCCCAGACCCGCGTGTCCGGCTCCGCTCCCTCGCGGATCCCATCACCGAGGCCTGAAATACCTGTAAGAAGAGCCCGTGAATGGAGAGGTTCCCGGGGTCACCTGGCAGGGGAAATTTCTCTGTTGTGTGTACTGCAAAACCTTGTGGTCCTGCCGCCCAGAACTGTGCTTCCCTTTCCGAAATGGTAAATCAGCTCTGGGCACATCAAAGGAGATTAGCATTCCTCTGGCACTGGCTTTGTTTTCTGATACATCTAAAGGAAGCAGGTCCGGGGCTCTCCAGAACGCTTTCCCAGAAAGCTCAGTCGCCTGCTGTGTGAGGTCACCCACCGGCCGGCAATTTGCATCCATCACACCTTGTAGGGAGGTGGGGGAGGAATTGGCAGGCTTTGTTTTCCAGCACTGGAGAAACAGATTTCTTCTTAAGCTTCACACAATAAATTGTATTAAATCCTTTCAGCAGGGTTTCCATGGCTATGTGAAAGCAAAATCATACAGTAATTGTTTTAAATAATACAGCAAGGCAGGCCGGAGAGTACGTCTTAATTTTTCTCATCTGTGCAGTGTTTCTGTTTTGTATGGAGATGTTCCCGCGGCGGGGAAAGATTTCTGCATTCACTGGGAGTTGCTTGGTGAGTGTGGTGCAAGGTCAAATACAGACTGAAATAAACAGACCTACCAAATCCCTCAGCCCCTGGCTTTGGTCATGTGAGCCCTGGGGCTGTTTTGCTTATTTTAAGTGGGAATTTGGATAGCATTTATCTCTTTGCTGCTTGGTCACCCAAACCCAAACTCCCACTGAGTAAAGCCTGGCTTGTGCTTCCCATGCCTTGATGGGGAGAGAGTTGGGGGTATAGCCCAGATAAAAGGGACTCCTGACAGGATCCTCCAGTCCTGCATCAGTTTGTCCCATGGAAGCTGGGATGCTCTGCAGTAGGAGGGATACTGCTTTCCAGTAGTCTTAGCTCAGGTAGCAAAACAAGAAAGATGTCATGCATAAGAGTCAAAGTCCAAAATTGATCGTCCTAGGTCCAAGCCCCATCAAGCAAGCTGTCGCAAGATTCCTCAAGGCTGAGATTCCATTTATTCGTCTGTAGAATGAGGGCGATGATATTTACACCAGAGGTTCTGAGTTCCAATGAGGTAATGCCTGTAAACTGCTTGTCCTGACAAAGCATTAGGGCTCAATAAATGGTATTAGTCTCTTTTATTACCACTATCATCTTTATTCTTTAGCTGTAGAAGAATCCCCCTCATCCCAAGGTAAACCTGAGGGCTGTTGTCTGCCTGGGTAATACCCAGGGTGAATTCTCCAAACACTACTGAGCCCCTTCCAGATGCCAGAGAGCTGGCTAGGTGCTGGAAAATGGGGAAAGAGGGTCTGGTTCCTGCCCTCCAGGAGCTCTCACCAACAGGTGCTGATGAACCTGACACCCAGATTGTACTTGGCCGTGGCTGATGGCCCACACTGTGTTATTACTCCAGGGAAAAGTCAGTTCCTGACTCAGGCTAGACAACCAGGTGGGTAAGGAAGGAGAGAGTTCTATACCATCACTGACAAAAATGTCATCTTGAGTCCTTCCAAATAGGGATGAAATTAAGTCCCTCAGCCAAGCCCCAAAGGGTGTCCAGGGTAGACTTCAGCCCAGGTCTTAGCCTTTGACCACAGCTGAAGTTGATGACAACCTCAATGGGTGGGAACTGGGGGAGGTGGAAGAAGGAAAAGACGGGGGTGGGGGCAGCATAGCTTCACCAAGTATGTATGAAATCACTTTGCAGACAAGCCAACATTGGAAGGAAAAGGACATTGGCTCTGATCACAGTCTGCCATTTTGAACTCTGGAAATTTATTTTAGCTTCTTATTTTTTAATGTTTTAGAGCATGGACTATATATATATATATATATATATATATATATAATAAAATAAAATGCATGAAGAAAAAGATTTGGCCACACAGAAGTCATCTTTGGAGCCAAAACCAAGGCATAGTTGAGATGTTTTACTTTACATCCATGCCCGTGAGAGATGCTCCCTCTCTGTAGGTCCCACGGGAGGCTTGGAATAGACCCACCAGATTCCAGGAGCTGAGCTTAGAGCCAGTCGATGGCCTCCAGGAGGTCAGTGGGGGGCTTGTCCTCCAGTTCTCTGGTCTGTTTGTGGCCTCTGCCTGCAGCTCACATTTTGTCAGTCCTGAGCCTGTCCTTTTTTCCAGAACACAGCTCACACAGCTCACGCATGAACTTTGTCATGAGGTGGAGCAGATTTGATGCCAGGATTGGGGCCCTTCCTCTGCACTCCCACATCACCTCTACTGTGGGATGCATCCTCGGGTTATACTTCCTGTTTCTGGTCTGTCTCCTCCACTAGATTATGAGCCCCCAGGGAAGAGACTCTCTCTTAAGCATCATGGGTCTCCAGAGCATAGCAAAGAGTCTAGGACACAGGATTATGCAATAAATAGTTGTTGAATGAGCGAATGCCAATATGAATAGATGAATAATAAAACTCTGCTGAACACATCCATATGATGATGCTTTGAACATCAGTGTGAGGTTCCTTTAGATCTTTCTGTCTCAGAGACAGGCTGCTTTCTGCCTTGGGCTGAGAGTCCGGTGTATGGAACAGTACCCCCAAATTTCTTCAAAATTCTTCTGTCCAGTTGAGTGGGCCTATGAGCCATAGTCTTAAAACTTTCTAAAGTTAAACAAGTATCTTATGGCCATACCTTTGAGATGATCAATACCTTCACACCGCGTCTTACTTTTCTCAACTAGAGAGGCTGGGGATGAGAAACAGCTTGACTCCTAAACTCAGCAAGTCTGCTTCTGTGCCTTTCAACTAGGGCTCATCTCTCTATACCCATACCTTATCATACCAGCCTGAAAGAAACCAGGAGGCATTTTGAACATTCTTCTTGGATGTCTCCCTAGCCAAATTTGCTATTTCATGGGTGTATTCCTGTTTTTCACATCACCACAAGCAACAGTGTACCAAATTATCCATCATAACAAAACAAGGGATGCCTTCTTCCAGCCTCCAGTAACAACTTCCTGCTCGGTCCCAAAGCCAGTGTCCCATGATTTCAGTTTTTAGCATGGCATTACCTCTTCCAGGGACCAAATTCTGCTCTAATTATCTATGGCTGCATAGAAAGTCACCCAAAATTTAGTGGCTTCAAACCACAATTTATTAATACCCATGGCTTTATGGGTTGACTGAGCTCAGCTGGGTGGTTCTCAGTCGGGGTTTCTCATACAATTTCAGCCAGATGTCAGCTGGGATGTAATTTTCTGATGACTTGACTGTGTGGATGTTCAAGATGGCTCACCCAACAGCTGGCAGCTGATCTGTCTGTGGCCTGCAAGCTTGATTCGAGCACCTATATATAGTCTGGGTTTCTGGCAGCACGGAACCTGCTTCCAAGAGGGAACATCCTGAGAGGGAGCGTTCCAAGACCCCTAGGCAGAAACTACAACACTTATTATGACCTAACCTCAGAAATCTCAAAGCATCGGGGCACCTGGGTCGCTTGATCTGTTAAGCCTCTGACTCTTGATCTTAGCTCGAGGTCTTGATCTCAGGGTTGTGAGTTCAAGCCCTGCATTGGGCTGCACACTGGGCATTAAGCCTACTCAAAAAAAAAAAAAAAAAAATCTCAGAACATCACTTTCATTGGATTTTATCAGTTAAGCAAGACACTATGGCCAGCTCAGATTCAAAGAGAGAGAAATTGGATCTCATCTCTCAATGGAAAGAGAGTCAAAGGATTTGTGGCCATATTTAATTTGCCACAAAGTTTCTAATCACTGAGATCTGTGTCCTCTCATTACAAGTACCAGTCTATGAAAATGATGGGTCATCTCGGCATACCTGTAACTCATAACTTCTAACTGAGTAGTTATCCCTGAGATGACTCCCAAGGCTGTCTTGTTGCCCCTTATCTTAACAAAATAGATGGACCCAATTTGCCATTCTTCTGAGCTTGATATCTGCAAAACATCTGTTAACTCTGACATATCAATGCCAATATTGAAACAATGGCTCTGTCAGTCATCTATGAGGAACCCAGATCAGGAACATTGTTTCTCCAGGAATAATTGGGGTGAGCTGCTGAAGCAAAGAGGAAAATACACAGATCAAACACGTTGATAACACGCATTTAATCGCCACTCCTAAATAGCACACCGAGGTATAAGTCCGTGTCCAATTGTGCACCTTGTGGACCATCGGTTTTGATTGTTTAATAGCCATCGGCCCTGTCTCGCTCTCTTCATCCTTCAGAACGCCTATGTCATGTGGGTGACAGTGAGCAATCATTTCCCATTTCTGCTTCCTCTGCCCCTGTGTACAAGCTCAACAGGAGGGATGAGACTGTCGAGGAAGGTAAGGGGGTAAAATGCAGCAAGGGTCTCTGCAATTCTGCAAGTATATTGGGGGACAAAAGAATATATCCTATGTTGTCACACAGCCATTTAGCAGTATTGTTTCACACTGTCGAGGGGCAGTACAGCTTGGTGAGAGAGGACACAAGCCCTGCAGTCCAATGGCCTGGATTTAGTCCCTGCTCCCCTCATATCCTCAGCTCTCAATAGTTATCTTTCTTCTCCTTGTAGTAGTATGCAACTGCTTGCCCACTCCCTCCTTCTGGGAAAACCCAAAGAATAAATGAGGAGTCAACAGAGCCATCCTGAGATAGGCAATCAGGGGAGGTACATCTGAGGAGGTGGCATTTAAGCTGAGCCTTGAATGACAGGAAGAACCAGTAGATTTGTAATCATCATGGCAGGTGCCTTCGTTTCCAGTGGCTACTGTACCAAATGACCCTAAATGTGGGGGCTTGAGGCAACAGAAATGTATTCTCTCACAGTTCTGGAAGCCAGAAGTCCAAACTCAAGGTGGTAGGGCCATACTTTATCTAAGGGAAAATCCATCCACTGCCTCTTCCAGCTTCTGGTAGCTCCAGTGCTCCTTGGCTTGTGTGTACCTACTTCCGTCTTTACCTCTGTGGTCACATTGCCTCCTCCCGTTCTCTGTGTGTCTGTCCTGTAAGAATACAAGTGATTGCATTTGGGGCCCACCTGGGTAGTGCAGGAGATGTTTCTCCTGTCAAGATTCTTAATCACATATTTTACCATATAGAGTAATAGTCACAGGTTCCCGGGATGAGCACGTGAGCATACATTTTAGGGGCCACCTTTCAACCCACTACAGTGTGTCCAGAGAATCAAAAGAAAGTCAGGCTGGATAAGGCCTTTTCCGCTTGGCCAGAAACTTAGTCTAGCAGCAAGAAGCCACCGGAAATCTCAGGCAGGGTTTGCACTGAGGTATGATCTAGAATGATCACTCGCTACTCTGTGAAGAATGGATACACAGGTAGAGGGCAAGGAGAGTGGCACAAGAGGACCAGTTGAGAGGCTAGTGCCAACCCAAAAACCTGAGTTTGGAGCAAATCCGCCATTCTCAAAGTGAGGGCACGGGCACATAACCCGTCATCAAAGCCCACAACACAATACTTCTGGCAAGAACGGTCTTTAGACAAAGTAGATTCTAATTCTCAGTGCTGCAAAGCAAAACTATGTCCTATCTCCACTTGATTTTACCTGAAACCCAAATAATTTACTTCCGTTATTAACTGAAATGAGCTCATGCTTTCTCTGCCACAGCATTGGGAGACTTCCTCCATTACGCTGATGACACGGCTTTGTGATCAGGGATTCAAGGTGGCCTTGAGAAGAAGCTGAAATGTTTGGGTGACTACAGTCAGAGAGAGCAATCTCACATCAGCCACGCTGAAGTGAAAACGTGTGCAGTGAAGGGCAGGCAGGCAGGTAAGCCACGGACCGATGCCTCCCCCGCCCCACCCTCCCCCGCAGGCCTCTCCTTCCCTCCTCGCAGCCACCTCAGTCGGTCGGTCCACCAACTTACAGATGTGCTCAGAAATGGACTTTCTGCAGAGATGAGACCAAGAGTTCTCGTGACTAAAAAGAACGATGCTTTGTTAATTTTCAGGCCAGAATTGTCTCCCTCGTGCATAGGGCACAGATCTCTCAGGTCGAAACCAGGTACACATGCTTAAACCAGCCTCAGAAACAAATTTGGCTCTACTCGAAGTCACCCTTGAGACTGTCCTCTGGCCTTGCCTCACAGGGAAAGGAGAGAGAACAGACATTTACTGGAGACCCATCTGTGAAACATACTTTCACACATGCTTGTGGCAGAGACTGCTGGCTGTTCCCAGCTGTCATTCTTCACCCCCACCTCAGTAATGAGACCTTTGATTTTTAACTGGGCTAGAGTGCCAGATGAAATATAGAACTCTGTTAAATTTGAATTCTGGATAAACAATGAAAATTTTCTTATTAAAACCATATGTCTCAGATATTGCCTAAGACACACTCATGCTAAAAAAAAGTAGTCATTATTTATCCCAAATGCAAATTCAATTGGGTGTCCTATATTTTGGAGGTTAAATCTGACACCAGCCTGCCCTAAGTTAATATGGCATTTATCAGGGCACCTGGGTGGCTCAGTCGGTTAAGCGTCCAACTCCGGCTCAGGTCATGATCCCACGGTCCGTGAGTTCGAGCCCCGTGTTGGGCTCTGTGCTGACAGCTCGGAGCCTGCACCTGCTTCAGATTCTGTGTCTCCCTCTCTCTCTGCCCTTCCCCTATTCATGCTCTGTCTCTCTCTGTCTCAAAAAATAAATAGACATTAAAAAAAAAATTCTAAAGATGGTATTTCTCAGTTTCCCTTGACCTTAGGTAAGGCCATGTGATAAAATTCTGGCCAGAGAGATATAAATTAAAATGTTTTTTTTAAAGGAAGTGGTGTGCCCCACTCTCTTTCTTCTTCCTGCCTGCTGGCTGGAATGCAAAAGTGATGCTGGAGCTCCAGCAGCCATTTTGGACTATGAGGTTATCTGAGGAACGGGAGGCACTTGTGGTAGAGCAGCAAGCTCTAAGGAGCCCGGTCCCTGGTCTAGAACACAAGCAAGAAATAAATATCTATCTTATTTAAGCCATTGCTGTTTGTGGGTTTTTGCTACTTGCAGCTGAAACTAATAGAAACTAATGCACTATGTCATCTAATTTTCACTCAATCTTCAAAGTAAGGCATATTATCCACATTTTGGCAAATAGAATCCTGAGGCTGAGGAAAAGTTAAGTAGCTCAGCCAAGGTGGTCACATAGTGGTTTTGAGCCAAGTTTTGAAACCCCAATCTATCTGCACTGTATCCTGGGCTCTTATTTTCGATACCACATTGCCTCTCTGGGTGAGAATTTTTATCAAATTCCTAAGATTTTTGAACATGATATTCAATTTGCTTCCGCATGTCTGGTATCTAAAGGATTTAGCTCCCTCCCTCATCACAGGCACAGAATATGGACATGTCTGGTATCTGTTAGTGTTATATAATGTAGACCTCCATCTTTATATCGAAGACTTGAGAGAATGGCACGAAAGGACACTTTATTTATGGATTTTCTTTAGTGTCTCTAAACAAATTTATTTGGTCTATATTTTAATAGTTCCCTGCAAAAATATCTTAACTGAGTTCTGATTCAATGTGAAGCCTTCAGCTTTTATAGAGAATCATTATTAGAGGGTCTATTTGAAGAACGTTTCTATATCTTTTGAAACATATTGCATTGCTTGTGGTTCTTTGTAAAATACAATTTTCATGCAATAAATGTCATGTAGAATTTAATGCCAGGGAAAAAAGTTAAAAACATCTATTTGGGTGTGAGTCTATGTTTCGTTTTGCTTTGCTTTTCTTTCTTCCTTTCTCTCCTTCTTTCTTTCCTTCTTTCTTTCTTTCTACTTTTTTCCAAACATTGAGAGAATAAGATGTCTAACAATTACTCTAATGCTTTTAGTTTTCAGGGCCCTTGGAGCTACACCTCAGGCTCATTTACAGTCTTTCAATCGTCTAGAGACTAAAATATTTATCTGTTTTCTCTTCCTTCTTAATCTACATTTTTTTCTATTCCCCCAATATTTTTTTCTTTCTTATGTCCAATTATCCATTAGGATATATTTTTATTACTATAGACCCCCTCACATCTGCCTTCATTTACTTAACAAATGTGTGTTCACTGCTTCCCTTGCACACAGCACTTGTCCAGAAGGAGATGAGTTACAGGCTATAAATTCCTAACTGAGCCTTGGCTTGTAAGTCATGAGCACGACTTTCTTTTGAAAGGGGCTCACAAATCTCTACCAAATAATCTATTCTAGAATATAGGTGATGATGATCAGTAAACCCAGGAATTCCCCAAAATTTACATTTTTTCCCCATTTTGAAAACCAAGATACTAGCCCCACCACTGGAATCTTCTGACCGAAGACACGTGGCTGCCACAAATTTCAGGCACCATTAACGGCACCAGCCCTGGGGAAAGCTATGAAGAGACCAACGTGTTCACAGCAGCCATTCTGCTCCCTTCTTGTTCTGGGGGGGGGGGTGGAGGGGGGGCTGAGGTGGAGGGGCCCTGCCCTGGGTTTCCAAGCACTGAGAACTTTGGGGCCCTCTTCTCACACCCTTCCAGCCACCAAAATCCTTCTCGAAAGATGTCACATGCATTTAGATCTCTGCAAAAGTGACCCTTTTCTCCCCCCCCCCCCGCCCCGCCCCCCCGGGACAGGGGAATCTTAGCCATTAGAGCAAATTAGGGAATGAAAGATATTATCCTCATTAAAGGAATTGTGTATGCTAATGAGCAGGGCCCCTCCCGCGAAAATGTGAAGCAAGCAAGGAAGGGAAGAAGTAAGAAATGAAGGCCTTCACGGTGTCTGAAATTGGCCCACGGAGTCAGGCATCCTCCACACCTATGTGGTGCCGCCCGAGAAAGCGCCAGCCGGTTCACGTCTCCATGGTGATGCAGCCTGGTTTGTCAAATATTACTGAGCTTTCGGAGAGTGGAAAAAATCACCACCAAGCAGACGAATTGAGTCTTTTCTTTTAGACCGGGATGTGGGATTGGAATTTTGACTGTTGACTCCCATCCCCAGAGATGGTTGACCCCAGCATCCGGGAGAGCCTGCGCTTTTCTGCCAACTTAAGCTGAAAAGAGACATCCGCGACAGTCTATATCCCTGAAGAGTGGCCCTCAGGGTCATAGAGACGCGCTTGATCTCTCCCTGAGTTCAGCGCCTCACTCCGTGCGTCCCCTCAGCCCACATTCTCTTCATGGTGACACGTCTTGATTCTGTTGCCTGCCAGCCTCTCTGGGTGGCTCAACTGCGGACACACGTCCTGGTTTATAAAGCGCTTTCACGCACTCTGTGGGGAAGCTTGATAAGCTCTGCTTGACTGTTAAGGCAACAACCTCAGGAAAATTTAGTGACTGGCTTAAGGTAAAAAACAGCAGAGTCGGGCCTACGAGGCCATAGCTTTAACTCCCACACAAGAGTTGTTTTCCATCTTCTCTGGCTGATGGTGTCCGCTAAGAGCCAAGCAGGCTGGCCTCAGGAGCCTGGCCCTGGCAGACCCTCGGCTGGCCTCGCCACACCCCTGGTGCTCTGTTCACATTCTCACGGCCTCATGGGCTGTTTCGAGGACTCCATTCCGAGGCCGCGAGTTTGTTGGTGGCAGGGACAGTGTCTGGTTCAACTCTGACTGCCCTGTGCCGAGTGTGGTCAGCGACCAATAACAGATGAGTGAACGTTCTTGGGCCAGGCCCTGGGGGCTGCCTCACCAACATGCTAACAGCACTCTGGTCCTTGTTGCAGCCTGTACAGAAAAAAAAGAAAAGAGGAAAGAAAAGAGGAAAGAAAAGAAAAACGGAAAGAAAAGAAAAGAAAAAAGAAAAAAACGAAAAAAGAAGAAAAGAAATCTCTTTCCTTGCAAAGTCACCTCCACTGCACCACTGCTGTATTCATTGTATAAGTGAGCGGGCTTTGGACGCTGTAGGACGGTTTAGTGGGAGAGATTTAAGGCCCTGAAATAATGCCTGTCTCATCAAGTCCACATCAGAAAATCAAACAAACCAGAATATGATCTTCTCTTCTGTTTTTGTCTTAACAGTTTTGGGATTGCCGTCAATGGAAACGGCATACTTGCAATAAAAATATTCCTGGCTGGCCAAGTGACACATCTGGTCGGTCACAACCAGGGAGAGAACGAACCCTTTCATCCCTCAGCAGCCCAAAAGAGGCATCTGGGCGGGTCTGCCCCTGGGAATGTTTGCGAAGTGTCATTTGAGCGGCTCCGGGAGAGGCGGGATGATGGATTTCATAACCGAAATCAGGAAACTCGTCCAGAACAAAGTTTGGACGGCTTTATGAAATCACGGAGAAGAGATCCTAAGTGAGGATAATTGATCTGTCCCTCCACTGCTCTGCAGGACAACGCTGAAGTTATCCTACAAAATTCGCTTTTTTTGTTCTTAATCTGCAAAATAGGAAAGTCTTAAAACCTCCCTGGACGATCCCTTTAAATACCTCACAACGTTCATGAGACGAAAAGTTTTCCTTGTCTGTAACGTAAATCCCTCTTGCTGAAATTCAGATCCACTCCCTCTTGCTTAGGGATCACCTGAGCATTTCATGCCTTGACCAATATGCGTCAACACATGAAATGAACTTAACCGCTTTTCAAAGCTCTTGTGAAGTATATCTGGTAGCACTCTTTGTTGCAAGTTCCAAATGCCCAACAAAGTAACGAAAACAATAAAGATCCTCTGACAGAGGATGCAGAGTCTAGGAACGGAGTCCCACAAACAACTAAGTAGGAGAGCAGGACGTTAGAAGCATGATCAAAGCACTGGGAGAGTGAAGCAGATGGATCTTTGGCCCCACAAACAGAGAGGGCAGAGATAAGTTGAGCTTTGGCACCTTAATAATGCCAGTAAGGACTTGAGTTCTTCTCTGTTTTCTACTCTGCTTTCCAGGGGATCAGAGCCATCTGAAAGCTATCTCCCTCGTGGTGGCAAAATAGCTACTGTGGTTCCAGGCCTTGCATCCTTAGAGTATGCCATCCCTTCCAAGCAACAATCCTGAAATTCCCCTTGATGAGGCCACCTTGGGTCATGTGCCCACACTTGAACCAGGAAATGGAATGTACTGATTGGTCCCTGGACCTGGGCATGGGGTCAGCTTCCCAGAAGTACTGGGGCTTTGTGGGGAAGAAGAAAATGCTATGAAAATCTCGGCCCTGTTAGAAAGAAGGTGGGCAGTTGGATGCTGGGTAATTGTGGGAAAACACACACACACACACACACAAATAAAAACAAAAACAAAAAAACCCCAAGATGTTTTAACCCATATGTTTTAATATGATATGATTTTCTGGACCTAAAACATCTCCTCAGACCTGTGGTTCGTCCACTTAGAGACGGATTTATAACCCCGACAGATCAGTGTTTTCCACACTTCCCTGATGATGGGAATCACCTGGGGGCGTTGTTAAGGATGCAGCCACTCACATTCCTCCCCGGAGCTTCTAGTTGTGGGTCTGGGAGGGAGCTGGGGAATTTTTAACTCAGTTTGTTCTCCACGTCATGCTTGTGAGACCACCTCACACCCACAGTCCATCCCAGCACATCATCTTCCTGACCCTACAAGCAGGGGACTACACGGGGGCTGCAAAGATCTTTAAGGTGAGGGGGATATGCTCAAGTTCTATGCATTCTTAATGCAGAATAGACTTGAGAAAGTTGCTTTCGGACCTGGGCATTGTGAGGATTGGTCAGAAGTCTCTGGGTGGTGAAGAAAACGGTCGCTAACCTTTGTTGAGCACGAACTCTGCAGAGAATGCCAAGCTGAGCGCTTTGCATGGGTGTTCTCCTGTAAGATATGCATCTCCGTCTGTAGAACATTTTCAGGCAAAGCAGAGGACATCATCTTTCTAAAACATTCTTATTAAGATGTTAAGGAGGGGCGCCTGAGCGGCTCAGTCAGCTAAGCGCCTGACCCTTGATCTCATAGTTTCGTGAGTTCGAGCCCCGTGTTGGGCTCCCTGCTGACCCTGCAGAGCCCACTTAGGATTCTTTCTCTCCCTCTCTCTCTTTCTCTGGCTCTCTCAAAATAAATAAATAAACTTAAAAAATTATTTAAGGAAAAAGAAATTAAGGAAACTTTATAATAGGTAAAAATAAAAATAGGTAAAAATTCCCACATCGGAAGTTTTCTTTAGTATCTATATATTTAGTATCCATAGATTATCTAGCAGTCACTATTTTGTCATAGTTTCTTTGGTTGAAGTCACCTTAATCAGCTTTAATGTCCTGGAAGGATTGCCAGGATAGCCACACCTCTGGGAGGAAAACAGCTGGAGCTGGAGAGTGGCCAGGACCCTACTGTGGCTGCCTGGATTCCTGCTTCTCTCTGTTTGTTCGCACCACCCACCCACCCCACCCCCGCCCCGCCCTGCACCCATGCCCGCTTTCCACACCTAACCCAGGAAGGCGCTGTCGTCCCACAGCAACCAGGTACACATCACCTCCAGCCAGTCACCTGCACCCAAAGGCTATCTATGAATCCCAGTTCCAAGTTCTAAAAGGGGGACTCTGGTCCGGTAAGCATAGTCAAGGCACTGGCATCAAGTCCAGTTAGCCGTGACGGGGAAGAAGAGGGCTCAGGTGATATAAACACGGGCCAGGAGCCAGTTTCTACTGGGAGAAGGAACATAGTTCTCAGAAAAAAAAAAAAGAGTCATTGGAGGCTGAGAAGATGCCCCCAAATGGCTGTTGATGCAACTACTGTAAATCCCATAGCTCTTAAATGAATGTTTATTATATTCATCCTAGAGGCATCTGGAAATATTTAAAAAACTTGTGGTGCATACAGTGCTGGACACACTCACGGCTGTCCAAACTGATGCAGTAACCCCTCTGTCCTCCCGGGTCCCAGGCCAGGACGTGGGAGCCAGTGCTTTAGAGGAAGAGAAACAGGGGCACCTGGGTGGCTCAGTCGGTGAAGCATCCAACTTCAGCCCAGGTCGTGATCTCACGGTTCATGGGTTCGAGCCCTGTGCCAGGCTCTCTGTTGACAGCTCAGGGCTGGAGCCTGCTTCGGATTCTGTGTCTCCCTCTTTTTCTGCCCCTCCCCTGCTGGTGCTCTGTCTCTCTCTGTCTCTCAAAAATAAATAAATGCTAAAAAAAAATTTTTTTAAAGAAATATTTAGAGGAAGAGAAATAAACTGGATGATTCTTGGGAGTCCTTGACCTCTCCGGTTCGCATCCTTGGAATGAAATGGGAGGGAGTGTGTTTTGCCTGCTAGAAGCGATTAGAGAAAAAGAGACGGGACACTCCCGAGGGCCACCCTGCCCCTCCCTGGCATGCCTCAGAGCCCACCTGGCCACCGTGCCTGCGTGGCTAATTGTAACATTTCAGCCTTCGCTGCCAGCAGACTGCCCACGTCCTGGCATCTCCAAACGGCAGGAGACTAATAAAACGAGCCCTAATGAATGGATGGCCCTGCAGTAATATTGAACTCTCGGATTTATTCTTGTTGATAATTTGAGTGGAGTAGACCAAAGGGACTCTTAGTGGTATAACTAGGAGATAAAATTCTGATGAATGAAGCATTACCTTGTTGCTTAAGGAATCGTGCATAATTAAGAGGGTTGTTGACCCTAATTGAGATGATGTTGCCAAGGTGAGCCGAATGGCAGTTCTGGACCAGAGAGAGAGTTTCATGCCCAGGGCGACTCTTCTGCAAGCAGAGGAGCTCACTTTGGTTTTGGCGAAGCTTAGAAATGAGCTTCGCTAATGGGGCTTTTTAACCTTGATACGGAGCTAGGTCTGGGAGTAGCGTGCATCAGATTCTGCCTCCCACAGGCCTCCTGGCTAAGCAGAATGCACCAAGACAGAATTAGGGGGCCCATTCAGGGGTCTGTGTATTCTAGGCCTCCATTCAGGGTCTACGGTTGTTCCGCTCGGTGCTTAGATGAAGAACTTCCAGAAAAAAGCACCAAAAAATACAGCCCTGGGGTCCAGCCCTGACTCTGCCTCTCAAGTCCCCATGGGACCTTGGGCAAGTCACTTAACCTTTATGACTCTCAGAAAGGTCATCCAGAAAATGATGGTTCCTCACCTGGCAGCTATGAAGGTCAAATTAAATGTTAAAGTGCTTCATAAATTTTGAGACACTGTACAGATACAGAGGGAGGGCCCTGTTACTGGAATATTCATATATGACTGCCCAAACTATGGACTGGTACCAGAAAGCAAAGGTTTCATAGCACCAAAATATCCACTGCTCAAGTAGAGTACGTATGATATTGGGCTCCACCCTAGACCTCCTTACAATTAATTAATATGCTTTCCTGCCAAAAACGGAAGCCTGCCCCTTCCTGATGGCCTGACCTCTACAATATCTGACCATATTTGCAAACACAATGCAAATGGATGGCACAATAAAATTGCAAATCCTGCAGAAAGTGAGGGATTTCATGAGGTCAGTGAAAGTGATGTTGGAGAATGCTCGGTTCAGTCAGCAAAGCACTGACCAAGAAGTTAAGACCAATTCCCAAATTAAGAGAGAAGAGCAAAGTCAGTGTTGCTTCAAAGGAAACAACTTAAATGGGAAAGATTTTACAGCGGCCCTTGGAGAAAATGATAAAACACTCAAGTATTTTGTAAAAATTTCTCTTCTGGGGAGCGTGCTACAAAAGTTAGGTGTGAAGAATTTAGTATTAGCCATCAGGTTCATTTTGTTGGGAAATTTTCCCATGGAAAGAGTTTGTTTTATTTATTCTTTAAGAGTTAGCTGATAATTGGTATTATTAGAGTCTAACTTACTTTTATAAAAGCTTTTATAACAAATTTAATTTTCTAGGCAAAATCACAAACCGGGATTTTGTTGTGTGTGTGGTTTTGTTTGTATGTTTGGCCCCCTTTCACCAACCATTCTCGGCTAAGGAGGACTTTTTATAATTATTGAGTTATTATTGCTAATTTAATTATTTCCCAGTCTCCCTCAGTAGAAATGGTGTGGTCAGGCTTTTTCAGCCAAAGGGAGAGAGAGGAATGACTTTGTAAGCCCTTTGGAAATGGGAAGGCTCAGGGTGTCGCTCTTTCAGCGATAAAGCCAAAATGGCTTGGAAACAATACAGTGAGAAGTGAGCCCAATTTTCTGGGCAGAGTTGATGCTAGCATGCCACGCTATTTTCCCTGAGAGAGGATGTGACAAGGACTGGCTGAGAGGCACGAATGCCACGGCCTCTGCACCCCGCAGACGGCCAGGATGGATGCGGCTACTCTGGCTGGCCAGGCGGATGCAAACCGCGTCCTCTCCAGGAGCTCCACTGCTCCCTCCCCTAGCTGAAGAGGGTCAAACCTCAATCAGAAGAGTCGGGGTTTCAGGACACCCTCGATGACCCTTCACCGAGAATTTAACTTAGCTGTTGTCATCAAAATCCTTTGGAAATAACCCCCCACCTTACCAGCAAGTTGGCTGAGGCATTCAACGTGCCCGAATCCTTGGTACTCTGTCCCTGCAGGTTCTGGGTCACCGTGCGGAGAAGATATGCAGCTGGAAGGTAAGATGTCAGGGTGCTGCTGGGAAGACCTGGGTTCAAATCACAATTCTACCACCTTACTGGTTGTGTGACCTCAGGCAAATTCCTTGACCCGTCTAAACATCGATTTTCCCTTCTGTAAAATGGGAAAGGGTTCACTAATAGGTCTGCCTCATGGGGTTTGGGGTGGATCTTCAGTCAGACTCCCCAGAAGCGGAAACTGAGAGGAGGCTTCATGTACAGGTGACTTATTTAGGACACGCTCCCACTTAAGAGAGTAGAAGCAGACAGGGACAGAGGAAAGTCGAAGCCAGAGATGGTTTCCCAGCCTGATCCTCCCAGGCACTTGGGAGGATGTTGTACATCAGTTTGTCCTGCTCACAAGGAAGCTGGGCTTTCACGTACCTGCACTGGTCGCCCAGGGGCTGAGGGTCACGAAGGAAGGTAAATTCTAGGCACTTGGGCACTCTGCACTGTGAGCGAAGTGTCCCCAGGAGCCCTCAGACAACGTCTGATGAGAGTCCCAGGTGCAAACCGCGGGCAGTATCGCTCTGGTAAGAGACCCAAAGATCTCAGCAGAGGACAAAGGGGGGTCTGACACAGTGGGGGTTACACGATATGATTTTTGTAAAATATCTGGCCCAGTGCCTGGAGCAGAGAAGGCTAGGGATGCACGCCCACTCTTACTGTTGCTGTTGCCACCATGGTTCTCATAATAAAAATACGATTGCCACCCTCTTAGGCATTCTGCCAGGGAATCTGCTCTATGGGCCCAAGCCGAGGAGCTGGTGGTCAAAGCCTCTATGCAGGTAAATGTTACATTCAACGTACAAGAAAGAAAAAGGGCACTAACATTTATCGAACTCCTACTGTTCAAATGTCAGGCACGGTGCTGAGCACTTTACATGATCTGTCTCATCCACTTCTTATAACAGACCCATCTGGTAGGATTAGTATCTTCATTTGTACGGCTAAAGAAACAGATCCAGAAAATCAAAATGAATTACTCATTGTCACACAGCTAAAAGGCAATGGAGCCAGCATTCAAATGTGGTTATGCCTAGGTGATAAGGCAATATTCTTTTCACCTAAGCTTCAGAGCCTACCTGTTGCCTGTCCAATATATTCTAAGCAGCAATGTGCCCAGCTAACATAATAGATCGATCAATTCCCCTCGCAACTAAGGATGGCCAATAGAAGTAAATGAAGTCATTGTGTGGGGCTCCTTTAAATAAAATGGATCCCATCAGGAAGCATTCTTTTTTCCCTTCCCCCTTCCTTCTTCTCCTACTCAGAACACAGACATGATGGCTGGTGCTCCAGAAGCCATCTTGGGCCATGGAGCTGGAGGCCTATAGTTGAGCTCTGAACTTATTCTAGGTATCCGGACTTATTTTATATGAGAGAAAATAAACTTCTATGTTACTGAAGTCACTTTCATTTCTGTTGTCTGTTTCTAGCAGCTGGCCCTAATCCTAACAGATACAGATTATATGATAGTTATGAGATCTTTTAAGAAAAAATTTACTATCCTGAATTAATGTGAACTATCCACTTGCCCCAGGCCCTCTTTCCTGGAAAAATGTTGACACATTTTTGTGCCATGCATTTTGTGTCAGATTTTTTGACATGCTATGAACCTGAACCCATTAAGTCCCAACCAACATGTGGTTTTCTAAACACAACAGATAAAGTCAGATAAATTGCAAGCAGCCTGAGATTTCAGAATTTCCAGGGCAGGTATGATTTCCTACATTTTGAAACTGGGGAAACCGGGTCACGTGCTGGGAGATAAAGCCCTGATCTGACAGGGTTCTCTGAAACCCTGGAATCACACCCACTACCTCCTGGATTTCTACACCTCCCCACATATCACCCTTTCTTGGTCTCCCATAGAAGCAGCAACTGGCTTCTTCCTAGGGAAGCAACAGTAATTGGCCCTGTATCTCCCAGCCCCTAGACTTCTCACTTTTCAATGCTTTGTTTCTCTGATCTCAGTCCCAGGAAATGGTGTGTGACTGATGACCTGACAATGGCTTCAATCTATATTCTGCCATTTGCAGGAAGAGTTTACCAGAAGCTTCAGTCAATAGTGGAAGCTCCTCGGTCTGGAGCCCAGTGGAAGGCTTACAAAATCAGGGATGGTTTGTCAAAGCAAATTTCACATGCAACTGATTCCAGCACCTTGGGACAGGCTGCTGGAATAAATAATCACCATACACATTTTGTTAGCTATGCCTCGTTAGAGATGGATTTTTGGAAATGGCATCCTGAAGGCTGCTTATCTGTCAGTGCTCCTTATTAAGCATGGTGAGTGTTCCAGATTGGCTTTTCTAAAAACTTAGACTGTTG
The DNA here is from genome assembly GCF_018350215.1 of Panthera leo. Classification (NCBI taxonomy): domain Eukaryota; kingdom Metazoa; phylum Chordata; class Mammalia; order Carnivora; family Felidae; genus Panthera; species Panthera leo. Next base: position 43,672,735 of record NC_056695.1, read on the forward strand.
CCATGGCCAGGTGCGATTCATCATGGTTACTGGCATTGTGGGAGCCCGAGGGAGGGGTGTGAGGGCCCGAGCTCACCTTCAGAACTTGCAGCTTCAAGTGCTGGAGGAAAGCTGGGGAGAAGTTTCTCTGCAAAGTGAAAGTTTGATCAGAACTCCTCAAGGAAGGATGTTGATGTCAGTGTGACAAAATTCCAGCTTCAAGTCACTGTGACTCCCCACCCCTCTCTTCTCTGTGTCTCTTTCCTCCCCACTCTTCCAGGTATGTTTGACTAACTCTGCTGGGACCGCCTCAACGCAACAAAAATACATTGGTGGAAAATGGTTCTGCCCTCAATGGACCAAACTGAGTCAGAAGGTGGAGAGTTCCTCTTTATGGGCTCCAGGCAGGGCTCTAACAGGGGCCCTCCCTGAGGGGCCCTTGCTCCCCCATCCCCACCACGTGAGGGCAAGGACTGGCCACTGAGTTCTCCATTCCCTGAGCACAGTATAGCCCTGGTATACAGTAGGTGCTCGCTACACAAATTGAGTTGAATTGGATTGTCACATCCTCTGTTTGGGCTTCTTTTAACTTGAGTAGTTTCTCTAACATGAGAATTACTAGCCAGGCCCTCTCACACACTCTAATCCAGCCTTACTGCTTCACAATAGGAGCATTCCAGTCAGCCTCAGCACAAGGCTGTGGGCAGAATGGAAACTGCTGGCAATATTGGGACTCGGCAATATGACCAATATCTCCCTGAGACCCTAGCAAGTTAAAAGTTGTCCTGTCAGGGGTGCTGAGGAACATCAGTATTATGTTACTGGTGGAAAAACAAAGACACAGAGAGGTTACTTGATTCAGATCTCCGACAATATTAATGCAGGGATTCTTATGCACTGTGAAAATCTAGATGTATCATAAAGGCAAGTTAAGAAACACTAACTTAAAAAAAAAAAAAGGAAAGAGACACTAACTTACTTTACAAAGGGATCCCTTTATATTTCCTTAAACCTGCCAGCTGTCTTTGTGCTCATAAAATGTAGTTGTTAACCCCAAAATTGTTATATACAAATTTCAGCATCATGTTTGGTCCACAAAGCAAGGCGTATGTGTCTGCTGGAGCTTGGTCCTAGTCAGTCTGTATCCATGAGGATAGTATAGAGCTCATTCCCGCATTTCCACATAGGAGTCTGGGGTTCATTGGGGTGTGTCATCAAAGGGTCTTCGTCCAGTTCCATTAGGCGAAAAATAAGGGACACAAATCCTAAGCCCTTTTGGGAATGGCCCTGCCTTCAAGGGACCCCGCTTTGCTACAGCTTGATGCTAAGCTGAACAACTATTGGCGATTTTGTTCATCCTTCTGGGCCTTATTCTCCCAGGGGAAAAATAAATAAGGGGTAAGATAAGTCAATTTTATGTTCTTATCAGACCTGATATTATAGGTTTCTAAATCAGGAGGAACAGAGGCAGAAGGGTGGGAAAGGTTAGATTGGGCAGGAATGGTCACCTCGTCCAAAAATAAAGATGATGAAGACCTTTTATTCAAATTCCCATCAATGTTCTATGAATGGCTGCAAGATTACTTGTAAGAACATACTGGCCAAATGCACTGCATCCAAGCTTCCCTTCAACCTGGGATAGGCAGTGTTTGTGAAGGATCCATTTCCCAACATCCACCAGAAAGTGTTTCCATTATCCATTTGATTTCTAAAGCATCAAAAGGAGAGATTCCTGTGTCAAGGAATCGGCACTAAGGCTGGGAATCAGGAGAGCTTTCAAGTTCTCTCCAAAAGTAAGGTTGCACTCATTAATTGTTTTCTCCACGGAGGCCACCCTGCCGGCATTTGGCAGGATGAACGGTGATGATGTGTGGTGCTCACAGAGCAAGGATCTACTGCAATAGCCCTTGACTTATGCTGTCTCCCCTTAAAAAACAAAGGCATTAAGGTTATGGATGTGTTCGTGAATGAGAGGTCCCCTGTAAAGAAAGATTCTAGGACATAAGTAATGGCCAGTGACAGTAGGGACTTCAGGGATTCCTAACAAATTAGTGATCCCTGCACTTCAATCTGTCTGCTTAGCCTATGGCCAGCTGCCCAGACCTGTTCAGCTTCTCTAGGAAGAGAGAGAGAGAGAGAGAGAGAGAGCGAGCTATGTCATCCCCAAGGCTCTAGACCCCAGTCCTGCAAGGAAGGAATTACAGGTGGTGGGTTATTTAGGACTCAGCCTGGGGCTTTCCTCGCTCCAAAGAACATCTTTCTCTTTTTCCTTGTGATGACTACTCATCCATTATCTCTTGACTAGGATCCCATTGAATGGAATGCAGGATGAACAATCTCTATGGTTCAAACCTGCTCTCCATGTTTCTATGAATCCAAGGGATGTGTCAGGGCTGCCATATTGTATAACTCTAAAGGGTTCCATTCACATCACGGCCCCAGGCAGTGCTTTGGGGGTTTTATTTTTAACCCCACTTGGCACCTAGTAAATCACTGACCCACAACCTGCATTTTTAGTCTTAAAACCTAGATCTATTTGTTACCTGTGTACTCAGTATTTTTTCTGCTCAGATTCTAATAATACTGTATACAATTCTTGTTTCCTAGGCCACAGCAGCGTCAAGAAAAATCGAGCTCTTGGCCTAATTTACAAGGTCACTGGCTCCAAACCGCACTCAACTTTGTTAACAGGCTAACAACCCTTACCTCACCTTCAAGTCATGCCCCACCCCTCTCATGTGTATGAAGACCTTTGTAAGCCCTAGGCTACCCCTACATCACATGAAATATATTAAAACATACCCACAGCTTTCAAGGACAGATAGATAAAGAGAGAGGGGGAGAAAGTGAGTCACATATATTGTCTACATATATAATATTGTTATTTATAATATATCATTTTGCTATACATTTTTGAAAGGGTGTTTAATTTTCATAAATTTGAATGTGTGAAGAATAAATTATGTTTATGATCCAAACATCCTACTTATTATAACTATATGAGAACTATACTATGCGTAACCCATTATTAGATGACCTAATGTTATATTTTGCATACATTTCTTCATTTAATAATTTTAACTTTCAGGAGGATGAAGACTTTTTACTCAAATTCCCACCAATGCCCTCTGAATGGCTGCAAGATTACTTGTAATCTACAGCTGATAAAAATTTTCACAAAACCTGAAAAGCTTGTAGGCCTAGATATAGGAACTCCTATACGTCTTCCCCACATCCCCACATTACCCCAGCCAGCCCCAAATCTCTTTCTAGTGAACCCAAGTAACTCCTGCTCCTAGATTGTGGCTACTAGGTGGGAATTGCTGTTGGATCCATATTTCTGCGGTGCTAGGTTCCATGATTACCTGAGATGACCACACCACAGAGAGTTGCGGCTTTTTCTTTTCTTTCTGGGGGCCTGAATAAATCCCAATGCACTTATTTTCCAAAGGGCCCTAGAAATCTGTCTTGGCATTCCAGAGTGACCTATGTTCACACCTTGACAGCATTTTACACTCTTCAAAGAACCACTAAGAAAGGTAAAAAATGTTTTAACATTGTGTGCCAACTATACTCAAAAATAGAATGATAAGAAGATGTTTTGACTCAGAAAACTGTTCTGTCCAGAGGATATTTCGACTCCTAAGAGCACTACCATTTAAGCCACAGTTATATCATTATGGATACATTTTTGTACTGAAAGTACTTTTTTAAACAAATTCCATTAATTCCTTTAATTTCTTGATCAATCTTTTTAAACAGCCCAGTTAAATCCTTTACAATTCTTTCCACTTTTATTGGTATTGTATTTCATGGAAGTTATTTTCACTGGGTTTAATTCTTTCCCATGCAAATTGTACAATACAACTTTGACTATTGACCAGTGTGCTTTGTTTATATCAAATACGAAGATTGTAACTTCTGCCCCGGAACATTGACTGTATAGACATTTTTCTACAAAGTTCAATTGTTCCTAAATCAGGCTCCACAGATTAGAATTTTACATTGTACAGATTTTAAACACTATCTGCTTTATTTTTTTTAATTTTTTTTAACGTTTATTCATTTTTGAGACAGAGAGAGACAGAGCATGAATGGGGGAAGGTCAGAGAGAGAGGGAGACACAGAATCTGAAACAGGCTCCAGGCTCTGAGCCGTCAGCACAGAGCCCGACGCAGGGCTCGAACTCACAGACCACGAGATCATGACCTGAGCCGAAGTCGGACGCTTAACCGACTGAGCCACCCAGGCGCTGCAACACTATCTGCTTTAATTTCTGTCGATCATTTCTCCCAGTGATATTCCTTAGGAACTGTATAGAAAACAGAGAGTGGTACTACTCTCCTAGCAAAGCCACAGTCTGTTGGGGGCTCATGCCCCTCCCTCTAGCAGAGGAGGCCTATGGTTTAGGGCTGGATTGTGTACAATGAGTGGATAAAACATGAGCTCCGGAATCAAATCATCTGGGTTAAACTGGGCAAATCATTTCAACTCTCAGTTTTCCCAGGGGGTTAGTTTCCCATTGGTGGTTTCCCATTTGTGAAATGGGGTCGATAGTAGTACCTGAGCCAAGGGTCCCCGTGAAAATCAGGGCATAATGCATGCAAATTGCTTCACGTAATGCAAGGCACTAGAGCCTAGTAAGAACTGATGGCTCTTGTCATTACCCCAATCACCTTAAAAATTCTATCAGTTATCTATTACTATCCCCAAACCTAAAGGCTTAAAATAACGGTAACTCTGGCTGAATTCTATTCTGTTGTATGTATACACCGCACTTTATTTATCCATTCATTTGCTGATAGACATTTGGGCTGTTTTCACCTTTGGTCTATTGCGAATAGTGCTGCTGTGAACATTCACTTACAACAGTTTGAGTACAAAATGAAATGAAGAACTGATACCTGCCACACCACAGATGAATGCATTATGGTAATGAAAGAAGCCAGCCACAAAAGGTCTGTCTCCATAGAGACATAAAGCAGATTGGTGGTTGCCAGGAGCTAGAGGCACAGCGGGGGTGAGGGTGGGGGGCGACGACCTGCTTAATGGTACAGGGTTTGCTTTTGGGGGTGATGAAAATCGGAACTAGAAAGGGGTGGCGGTTGCACAACATTGTGAATACACTAAATGCCACGGAATTGTTCGCTTTAAAATGGTTAATTTTATGTTCAGTGCCTTTAACGTCAATTCGAAAAATGTATAATAATAGCAATTTATGATTTCTCATGATTCTGTGGGACAGCTGGGGGGGCTCCGCTGGCTTCACCTGGGCTCTGCTCAGCAGGAGGGCTGCCTGGGAGGGCGGGGCCTCTCCTTCCAACCGGGCTTTCTTCCTCAAGGAGTACAGTCCAAACCTCAGCAACTCCTGGGGCTCAAGCAGTTACCCAGCCTCTTGCCCGCTTTACATCTGCTGATGTCCCATTTGCCAAAACAAGCCCCAGGGCTGGGTCCAGAGCCAATGTGGGAGGGGACTATGTGAGCAAGCCAGCACCGGGAGGCATGGTTCCTTGAGGGTCACACCGAGACCATCCTCCACAGGCTTCCTTCTAATCTTGGACCCCAACTCTGGTAGACTCGGGCCTGAAATGTCTCTTAGACCCTGACTGACTCAGACTCAGACTCAGAAAAGTTGGGCCTTTTTATGCATGGCTTTAGAACGGGGGAGGAGCAAGCCTTAAATATATTCAGAGATCACCACGTGGAATGAAACTCCACTTTCTTCATCTCTGAACCCAAACTGCCACTTAATGTGGAACAGCTGAGTGCAGGAGCAGCGGACCCTCAATGAAAGGATGGGCTTCACAGCGTTCAACTTGGAGGGCTCTGGATTTCCCAGTCCTGAACTGCCCAGGGAGTCCATCCTAAAGGGCCAGGTCAACCTGACGACTTACCCTCATGCCCATAGAGATAGCCTCTGTCAGTTTACAAAGGATCTGCACGCACGTTATCTAACTTAACCCCTGCGAGGTTGGTACTCATCATCTCCATCTCGGAGAATGCGGTGGAGCAGGAGATGACTGCCCAGACCCTGCTCTGGGATGGACTTGTTGCCTCCAGCTGCCAGCCCCTTCCGGGTGTGCCTTGCTGTAGAGGGTTGCTTCACCCAAGGGCATGCTCTTTCCTTTCCGGGCAGCCCACATGCAGCTGATAGTGGCAGGGACACAAAGGTCCAGGCCCTTCAACCCATGATAGGACAGCTCTGACCGGCTGCGTATACTGCATTTCCTCCAAACTCCCCAGGGAAGGGGTGCAGATCACCTTCTCCCCTGGCCAATTCTATTCCCTCCCCTTCCATGTCACACGTGTTGATCCCCAATAAACATTTTGGAGCCCAAACTCCATCTCCATGTCTGCTTCCAGAAACTCCACCTGCTGCAAAGAACCTGAGGCTTCTCGGCCCCCAACATCCAGAACCTGAAAACTCAGGACCGCCAAAGCGGGTGCCAAAGCCCAGGCTCCCTGCACCGAGTCCTACTGCCTTGTAATCTCTACCCCTCTGGGCAGGAGGCCCATGTCACTGCAGGGTGTGTGATTCACTCTCTGTGTGGTAAGTGGTGTAGACACAGCAGGAAAGTTGTCCTGGAATACCTCTGTATCCCACAGAAGCGTGACATCTCTTTCATAGGGTTCACAGGCTGTGGTTCTGACCACTGTGGGAATGACAGGCATGGAGACCCTTTCCTGAGAGCAGGTTTTGATAGAAGCAAGGAGACAGGGAGCTGCGTGGGGGGGGGGGGGGGGGGGGGTGCCAGACCAGCACCACAGTGTGCGGAGGCGGGGGAAAGAGGGCCAGAAGAGATGGCGGACAGGGGGCACTCAAGACAAACCTCACACTCTGGCCCAGGAGCCAGCGCTTCCTGGAGATGACAGGCTGTCTGCTTCCTCATAAACTTCCTCACAAACTCTGGAAGCCAGGCAAAGGGCAGAGCACAGCACAGTCAGAATGCTTCCCAGAATGCTTGGAGTCCTTGCTTCAGCATCCTCTCACCAGTGCACACTGCCCCCCACCCCTCCCACCATCTTCCCAGGAAACCCATGGCCCAGTGCTGTGCCTGGAGCCGGGAAATCTACTGCCTCAGACAGGAGAGGGTTCAGCTGTGAGAAACAGGGACCCAAAGTACTGGTGGCTTAAACAGCGTCTTTTCACACATAAAAATGCTGAGGGAACCAGTCCAGGACCGGTAGTATGGGGACTCCACAGGCTCTTGGGGAGCCCAGGCTCCTTCCAGCTCACAGCTCCATCATCCCTGGGACACAGGCCACATCCATGTGACAGATGGCAGGATGGAGGAAGGGGTAAGGACAAAGGGGGTAAAGAGGAGGCACTGACTGACTTTAAGGAAGGTTTCTGGGTCCCGAGGAACAACTTGCGTCACACGATCACATCTATCTGCAAGGGATGTAGGGAAGTGGTGCTTTTCTTCTGGGACCACATTCTATAGCTAACGACTGAAGGGGCAATTTTGGCAAACAAGGAAAAGAGATATTGGGGCAACACCAGCAGTCCCAACCCCTGTGGGGTTTCAGTTCTACAAGGGTCACTTCCCAGTTAGTGAATCTGGGGAAGTCACTCTGTCTTTCTGTGTAAAGGGTGTGGTAAAGGCTGTCCTGCCTCCCCACAGAGTTCCTTGAGTGTCAATGAGACATAGAAATACCTGTGAAAACAGGGACACCTGGGTGGCTCAGTCAGTTGCACATCTGACTCTTGGGTTCAACCCCCACATCAGGCTCTGCACTAGCAGTGTGGAGCCTGCTTGGGATTCTCTCTCTCTCCCTCTGTCTTTGTGCTGTCCCCGTCTCACTCAAAATAAATAAATAAACATTAAAAAGAAGAAGAAGAAAGAAGAAGAAGGAGAAGGAGGAGAAGGAGAAGACGGAGAAGGAGATGAAGAAGGGGAAATCTCTGTGAAAACAAAGCAGGATATGTGGACCTCAACATTTGCTCTTTTTTCACCAATGTGTGAGGATCCTTTCTTGGATTCTCAGATACGCTCACCCCCAACTTTCTCCCAAAAAGGTACAGATAAAGATAACTAAGTGCTAGTCACTGTGGTAGTAGTTTTACCTCACCTTATTTAGAACTCATGAAAATGCTATGAAATAGGCAGTCTCTCAGGGTAGATTTGTTATTTGCTACTCCACTGCTTTCAAAGACATTGAGATCTGGCGAAATCTGTTGAATAATCTTAAAGTTTGGGTTTGCAATATGGGGAGCAGGGAGTGGGCACAGACAAGTCTGAAAATAGAGGGAGAAGAATTTCGAACTCTGGGCAATCTTGGAGGACAAGAGTGGAGACGTGAAGAGAAAGAACTAGAAAGAAGACCAGAAGCTGCCTGTTCAGTGTCCCCAGATCAACTATAAAGTATACCAGACTTGCAGAGTGCTTGCTAAGAGTGGATTTTTGTGGGAAGTGCTGAAAGCCCCTGCGTTTTAAGTGTGGGCTGATACAGAGGCAAAGAGGCTGTGGTCCTGGCCCGAAGCTGGGGCAGAGGAGTCCACAGATCATAATAAGCCGGCTTCTGGAGGAGGACTTAGATTTTCACAAACCATGGCCTATGGTCTGGGTCTAAGGCATCATTTCAAAATCACTGTGTGTGATTTTGGGGGGGGGGGGGTCCTGAGACTTTATCTACCATAAACATTATTATCGCTGTATTAAACATCAAGAAACTGGACCTCAGAGAAGTCAGGCTGCTGTCACACAGCCAGTAAGTCTTGGCACCAAGGTTCAAATCCACTTCTGTCTAGTTGCAAAGCCAGTGCTCCCAGGCAGTACCCCTACTGTCCCTGTCCCCGTCCCCACTCCCCACTACCACCCTGCCTCGTCCCACACACGCTCTGCCACTCTCACACAGCCAAGCATGGCTTTCCCTCCAGATCCACGCACAACTGAGGGGCTGAGCCAGACGCCAGCCTGCAGAAGACCACGGCTGGCGTAGGAGGCGTGGGGTCCAGCAGACAGGTCCCATGGTGCGTCCTCTGGCTTCACCTTTCATTGCAACCTCCAGTGGGCCCCTGGCCCTTCCTGCCCACAGCTGCGCGCCTTCCTGATGCAGGCAGAAAGAAAGTCCCCCTAAAGGAGGCAGGTGGAAAGCGGCAGCACCTTCTTTCAAAGGCAAAGGGAGGTCATGGCAGATGCCCAGGACTGATCGATCTGCAGTGAGAGCCCTCTAGCAGTGGCGCTGAGAGTGAGGGCTCCATGGGACGCAGGGGCTCACACACAGGAGACAGGGACGGCCCTGCAACTGCCAGGACCACACTCTCCAAGAGGGGCCGCTCTGGCTGCGTCCTCTCTTCAAATAAACACCGTCCCAAGACTGTCCAGGGCCAGGCTGCAGAGCTCGGAGCTGCCAACATTTCCGTTAGAAAGTCCTCATTTTTCGGGCTGAAAATGTAGCTTTCAGAGTTTATCCTGGGCTAAGACTTTTCAGTGTCATCTTGGGAGCCAGTTTTTAATTTTCATTGATTTAGATTCTGCAGGGATGAAGAAAGAATTCCTCCTTCCCACCTTCCCCCCCAGTACATACCCTTCCAAAAATAACCAAAACAAAACCCCTAATTGTTGAAAATAGGTTTACATTTTATTTTGGACTTTTTTTCTTCTGTGCTATGGAGATCAGAATACAGCTCAAGAGAACAAATAGTTCCTTTAGGCTGGGCTGGAACCTGGCGCGCCTCAAGATTTAGAACCGTGTGTATGGGCAGAGGCGGAGGGTGGGGGGTGACCTCACATTGGCCCTCATGCAGGGCAGGAAAACAGGACACAAACCCTTCCCTAGCCTCAGGCAGGCTGAGCATCTCCCCCCCCCCCCCACCCCACCCCTCCCCAGAGGGCTACAGGGACCTCCAGGGCTCCTCCTGTGATAGGGTTAATTGTTCTCCAATCCACACCTAGCAACCACCTCCCCAGCATAAGGAGGAAGAGCTTGCTCTGCTGAAGGCCAATCCTGAGGCCCGGGCTTCCCTCGCTGGCCCCACATCCTCTCTATCACTTCATCGCCCTGTCTTCCCACGCCTGTCCTCATACAGCTGGCTCAAGTACAGAGTGAAGTTCAAGCACAGATGAAAGAAACAGGCGTTGGAAGGTCCGAGATATCCATGCAGCCTCCTGAGTCCCCTGCCTTGGGACAGGAAAGCCTCCCCTTTCTGGGTGGTCTCTGCTCCCTCTACCCTAAACCCTCATCCTCAGAACAAAGCTTGCCTGCTTCCTGCTTCTCACTCTGGCCCAAGGCTGAGCATCTCCTCCACTCTCCTCCTGATTGCTAAAGGAGGAAGTGTCTCCCTCACTTGGCTCCCGGGCCTAACTCCGCCAACTCCTGGGCAAAATAATCTAGACATTCACCTACCACCACCTAATTAGCCTCTACCCCTTCTATGTCCTGCCTCCTTTTCTCTTAGTTTCACATTTTGAGCAATTCATCTAAAAATTGGGTGTCTGTGCCTAACACAGTCTGTTAGGCATCTGACTTCAGCTCAGGTCATGATCTTGTGGTTCCTGAGTTTGAACCCCATATCTGGCTCTCCGCTATGAGTGCAGAGTCTGATTTGGATCCTCTGTTCCCCCACAACCACCCCTCCCCTGCTCGAATGCGCACGCGTGTTCTCTCTCTCAAAAATAAGTAAACATTAAAAAATAAATAAAATAAAATTCTCTTCATCCTCTCACCACAGCCCGGCCCAAAGGGAAGTACGCGGAATCCATTAGTGCCACTGAGTAGAGCTCATCTCTTTCTCTGACTGACGTTCTCGTAGTAAGTTTGTGCACAACATTTCTCGTGAACACTCTTTTCCATGTTGTTATAAGTTCATTCTAACTCTGTTATGCTCTTTGTCCCAGAGTAAATCCTGCCATCTGTGTGAGCCTCAGGAGCTTTGCCTGTGTGACCAGTCTTACATGCATCCCTTAACTGGCACCGTCTGGTGTTGGAAGACACCCACCCGCCTGTGTGTCCCTCTGCCACCCACATTAACAAGGGGTCACCTGTGTGGCTCATCCCCAATAGAACAGACCACTATGTAGAGAAGAGGGAGTTACAGAAATGTAAGCCCTGGAATAGGAGCCAAGAGGAGGAATTAAGGGCAGACCCCTAGCCTAGGAAGGAGGAGTAAAAACTCCCAAACCACTCTGAGGTATATGGAAAGTCAAGGGGTTCCCCGGAAATCCCATAATCCATCCCTCAATTCTCTGACATACTAGCCAGTGTCACCTGGCTTCCAACGGCCTCAGGTGAAGGTCCCCTACTTCTGCTCCCTGAAGGAGCCCTCTTTGTATGTCAGTCGTAGCTGCTGGCCTCACTTCTTTAGACTTCCAAGCCTCACATGCCCACGGTCAGCAATCACTGTCTGGATTATCCGTAGCCAAGAGACACATCAGAAAATACAGAGGAGAACTACCAAAACCCTGAGAGAATAGTAACAAGGCTTACTGCCTTGAGAGCTTAAAGCAATGTGGGTCATAAGTCACAATCAAGCTGTGACCAAATTTCTATAGTATAAAGACTATGACACTGTGAAGAAAGGCAAGGTGGGGAGTGGTTGGCACTTGATCCTCATAAATAAGGTCTTTTATTTCTGCCCTTCCCACTTCCTTATTAACAAGGATGACCTGGGAATGGACTGCCATTCAGCGGGGATCTACTGGTTTTGCCTGCCCAGCATCCATCCCCCTTTCTCTGGTTCTGGCACTACAATTTATTTGCATCTGGAAAAAAAAGTCATCTGTTCCTTATTGTCAGCCCTTGTAGTTTGGGTGGGACTGACCCCATTCCAGGCTCCAGGGCTGGGCAGTAGCCCAGTTCGTAGGAAGTGGTTCAAGTGTACATGATGACCTAAATGAACCAGAAGAGGCAATCTCAGGCCTTTTTTTTTGTTTTGTTTTGTTTTGTTTTGTTTTGTTTTGTGAGGAAAAGGAGGAGGAGGAGGAGGGGAGAACTGAAAGGGAAGAAATACCTTTTCTCTTCATTAGGGTTGCTGCTGAAAGGGTGATATTTGTGGATCTAGAGAATCAAGCAGCCAGCTTGCCACTCAGAGGGAAAAACCTGCCTGAGAATGAAGTTAGTACAGAGGAAAGAAAAGCTGAGAGGTGAAGAAAGACATTGTTTGAGTCCCTGGATCAAGCCCTACCTGAAGCCCAGACTGCCCCTGGACTTTTCAGTTGTACATGCTAAAACATTTTTAAAATTCTGTTAATTTTAATTCTGTTAATTCTGTTAACATTTTTTAAATTCTTATTTATTATGACCGCCACCTAACTCAGAACGTTTGTCTCTATTTTATAGATTAAAAAAAGAAAAGCTGGAGCTTAAAGGAGCTAAACACCCTGCCAAGTTGGCACACCCTAACTACCGACTGTCAGAGTTTGGGTATGAGCCCACATACGCCTGAATCCAAGTCTTAACTACTCTACCCTCCAACCTCCCATTGCATATCTTTCTCCCAACTCTCCAGGTCCCACACCTAACTTTGGTCAACATTTACCAGTTAACCGTTCTGAAACATTTGACATCGTCACCAAGAACCCAAAGCCAGTGACTCACTCCAGCCTTGGTTAGACCATAGCCCATACCTACTCTTCTTTCTTGATTCCACTAGAGCTCCAGTTTTGGTTTTGAAGGCCATGGCTTCAAATGTAGACCTGAAGGCAGCTATGAGGTAAGCATGTTCTGCAATCTGCATCTTGTCTTTTGTTTGTTTTGTTTTTTAGCCACGACATTTTCTGTGATTGCTCATTGGCCCAGAAGCTCCTGGAGTGCTCAGAGGCAGAGAAGTACCCATAGATGACTGTTTGGCAAAACCGTCTCTTTTTAGATTGGCGTGGATCACCATGGCTTCAGCTCAACTAGGGCAGAGGAGCATTTAAAATACCCAACTGGGTGGGGTGAGGTAGCAACACACTTATAGCCCATACTCATTAGGACAGTCCCAGAAAAGGGAGCCTGCAAAATGCCATGCTGGGCATGATCCTCCCTTCTCTCTCCCAAACCCCAACCAAGGAGAGGCTAGAAAAATCAAGGTAAGCTTCTCAAGGTAGATCATAAAACAAAAGTCCAAAAATAAAAAAGGCAGGGGGGGTGGTGTCTCCCAAATGGTGACCTTAGCAAAGTGCCTGGGCCATGAAGAAAGTTGTCCAGCTGAGGCTCTGGAGGAATGAGAACTCATATTCTGAGTTACCATTTGGGGATCTGGGGTTTCAAATGATAACAACTACTCCTAACCAATTTATTATAAAATCAACACACAATTATCAGCAAAGTATGTGTTTGTGTTTAATCTGTTCAAAGGATTACTCTAGGAACTGAGGCCAGATTGAGAAGATTGCCTTTAATCAGAGGCCAAATTAAAGTTTTGGCTGCTGTGCCATTTTGCTAAGCATTATTCAAATGCCTCTAATGTAACAGTTGAAATGAATGTTCATGCTTAATTTGAATACTGCTTAGCTCCACAGGGAACCCTCCCGCCCCACCGCAAAAGAAAAAAAAATCATAAAATGTCACCCATACGTCGTAAAGCTACCAGTACTCATACATAAGTTTATGGATGGTTCGGATCTCTTGCCGAAGCACCAAATATTTTCTCTGAGTGGTCAGCAATATTGTATTTAACACCTAAAAATAATTTCCTTGGCCCAGAATATCCTCAAATCATTGAAAATTTTATGCATTTTCTTTGGAAGGAAATAACAAAAACCAGCAGAGGATACAAAAACAATTCCCTCTGGTTGAAAAGAGTTGAAATGCTTCCATCCAATCATGAGTATAACAAAGAAACTCACAAAATACTTTCAAGAAGAATCTGCTCAATTGCCCTTTGACCCAGAGACCATTCGATCATATGCTGGCTTTGTGAAATTTTTGTTTCATGCTTCCATTTAACTGTTCCCCTTATTTAACTCCTCCCCCATAAAGTACATGCAAGCCTATATCCTATAGTTCTTTCAACCCACTGTGGTGCCTAACAAATGCCTGAGATCAGAAAGGGAACAAAACAAGCAGTCTAAATCCATGAACAAATAGTGAATGTCTTCAGTTCTCCCAAGTACTCTGCTCTGCCTCTGGCAGTTAGACAGCCTGAGGAGCCGTGACTTTACTATCACGTGGCAAGGGCATATCCCACGGCCATGCTCCCTTCTTCCTTTCAGGTAACGTGGCCCAGACTTGGGGAACTAGTCCTGGTTAATGTGAGCAACTCATGGCAGTAATGTCTTGGCATACACATATATATGACTCATGTCTGGTCAATAAGATGTAAAGGAAATATTTTGTCCCCTGGTAAAAGAGAGTGTTGTGCAGGAGAAGCCCCTCTTTGCCCACTTTGTTACTTTCCTATGTTGGACACTGTCTCTGAGAATGTGATGCCTGGCACTGAAGCAGCCATCTTGGCACCAAGAGACAGATTTGAAGACCCAAAGTCCTTGCTAAGTGTATGCCATGGATGTTAAAAGGGCTAGAGAGATGGAAAGAGTTTGGAGACTTAATAACCGGACAGCCAAACCAACCATGGGACCACTTGCTTCCAAATTCCTTATTATGGCAATAATAACTGCCCTTATTCTCAGTCCCCATTAGATAGGGTTTCTGTTATAGCTGAAAGCATTCTAATTAATCCATATCACTCTCATTAAAATGTGGAGTAGCTGTGTCTCCCTTCTTCTTCTAGGAGGGAAAACTATGGTAAAATGGAAAGTTTTGGAGCCAAAGGCACTCCATCAGTCAGAATTCTGGCTGAGAAACCCTGAGCAAGTTTCTTAACTTGCAGAGTAGAGTGTCAGTATTATTAACTGGAAAACGTAGATAACAATGGAGGCTTCATAAGCTCATTATTAAGAAAACAAACCTAAACAAAAGATGGTGAAAATTTCACATGTCACAGTCTAGCATGGAGGAGGTGCTCAACAAATGTCAACTGCTTTGCTTTCTTTCCCTCCACATGCTCCCTGTGTGGAGCAGAATGTTCAGTGAGTTTGGGGGAATAGGGAAATGTCCCTATGTAATGTCAAGAAAGAATGATTTTTCACCATCTTTCTTATTTGGAGACAAGAGCAGAGATAGGGACAGCTGTCTGTGTGGGAGGCTGAAGCTCAAAGAATAGCTTCTGACCCACAGGCCTATCTAAGTTGCCTCTACACAAACAAATCCCCTCATTTAGTAGTTGTGATGGCCTTTTGTTGAGCCTGGTGCCTTCTGTGATTCAGCCTCTCTGTCACACCATCTGCTCAGGGCCTCAACAGAGGCCTACTCCTTCTGAGCTGCTTCAGGCCATGGGAGTCTGTTGCCCACAAGCTACCCACAGCTGGGAGTCTTTAAAATGTGGACTCAACTGCTCAGTGGGCAGTGATCCGAGTGGGCACACGTGCCCTGGCAGCCTCCAGGCACTGTGGGCCTGTGGACAAGCAGCATGCAGTCTACAGGTCTGTAGGCTGTATTCCAAAGCTGGCTTGTTGGCCATTCTCATTCCCTCTCTGGGCACATATCAAGATGTGCCCCCGCCCCCATACGCACATACACATGCACACACACAAACATGCACACGTATTCCCACTTCCTGGTGAGTGAGCACAGTGATAGCTATCCTCTGAAGAGCTAGAAGCCTATCTTCAGCCACACTCCCTCCTCCCTCCCTTCTGAAGGCAGGGGACGATGTTAGTCTAACTCAACAATTCAAACTGCATACCCTAGACTGAGAGGCAGGGCAGAATAGTGATTAAGACTTTCCACTCCCAGCTCCAGGAATTACAATTTATGAAACATTGAATGAGTTACCTAAACTCTCTTGGGCTCTTTTATCTCATCTGGAAAATAAGGATAATAATAGAATTGTTACAATGACGTGTTTAAATGTGCTTAGCACTGTGCCCAGCATGTGGCATGTGCTCAACAAAATGGATTCTCCAAATCTCAAAGCACGCTTAGGAAGAGAAAGCTTCTCCTGCCATGGAACAACTCCAAGATATGGCCCATTCAGTCTGCCATTTCAATAGGTCATGGCTCATAAGACTAACACTTCCACCAGAACAAAATATTTGTCAGTGTGCATGCACTTGGGATTTAAGGGATTCAACAATGAATGAAGATACTTAAGAGCCAATAGTACAGAGGAAGAAACAAACTCAAAGACAAAACCATAGTCACAAATTGTGATAAATCCTATGAAGGAGAGGGAACTGAGAATGAATACAGAGTGAGCAGTGGGCATGGGAATGCCATTTTATCAGGGAATCAGATAAGACCTCTTGCTGAGAGAATGACGTGTAAACATGTAAGAGCTCAGTGTCCCTCACATCAATGCTAGTTGCGTGAATAAATGCTCTCCCAGCCAGAGTGGCACTGACAGAAAGATGGATCCTCCGGGCAGGAGATGAAGCGCTCTCTTGATGGCACATCAAGGTCCTACAACCTCAGTTCCTGGGGAACAGTCTGTTTCACGATCACAACGTCCAGAATGTTCCTGGGTTTCAAAGGTCTTGTCTTGTACCTTTCTCCCCCTAAGTGTTCTGAATTTTCTTATAAAGTGTCTGGTCCCACAGCACCAGGCAGAGCAGCAGTGGGCTTCGATGACCACTTTTTCCCAACAATCCTGGAATTCAGGCTATTTCCTATTGAGGCTTAAGCTAACCTTCTGCTAGATACCTCACTGGGCTCCATTCTGCAGGCTTAACTTGTCTAGCTTGGTGATTTTTGGTGATACCACTCTTTTAGAGATTTTTCTAAATCTTGTTCTAAGCCAATTTTTTGAAGTCCTTTAAATTCAAGGGACCTCTTAGGAGAGAGCTCACACTATGTATACGTATCCATATATAAAGAGAGAAAAAAGTCATTGGGAGAATCATATCAGCTTTTTCTTGTTTTTGATTATATATTCGCGTGGAGTATTACTACAGCACACCATGCAGGGTACATTTCCAACATTATTCTTTTGCTTTCCAGGTCACTTCCGTTTCCCTACTTGATTTCCAATATGCTGCAAGAGTGATTTGGTACTACTAAGTTTTTTGCCTGAGGTTGTACCAATGATAGCTTCCTTCCCCCATTATCCTTTAACCCATTTGTATTCACTTCATGCTTCTCCTTCACTTGAAACTATTCCCAACCTCTGTTTCTGGGCACTTCTAGCCTCTCTGTAGTTTGTCACTGATGCCTTAAGGAATCTTTAGGGATCATTCATTTGTTCAGTTGCTTAATGAGAACCTACTATGTGTAAGCCCCTGAGCTATGAGAATAAAAAAATGATTAAGACATATTGTTTGTTATTATTATTCTGTGGCCTCAAGAATCTCACGGTCTCTGGTAAACAGACAAGAACATGTCACTATGTTAGTTAGGTTCTATAAATTGAAGTGTGGACAAAATATTGTGGAAATAAAGAGAAGGGAGGGAAAAATTCAGATCAAAAAGTATGGCCCCCGTACAACAGTATCTGGGCCATATTTGAGAAGGGCTGCAAGGGCTTTCTTCCTATGCTAACAGCTCATGCAAATGTTCAGGGTGTGAAAGAGCACAGTGGGCATCCAGAGAACCAGTGGGCATCCAGAGAAGTGAGTCACACTGGCTGCAGCACAGCACATGGGGGCAATGGGAGAAAATCAGGGTCAAGGAGGAGTCTGGTAAGAAGTTAGGAGTGGGGCACCTGGGTGGCTCAGTTGGTTAAGTGTCTGACTTCAGCTCAGGTCATGATCTCACAGTTCGTGAGTTCAAGCCCCACATAAGGCTCTATGCGGACAGCTTGGCGCCTGGAGCCTGCTTTGGATTCGGTGTCTCCTCTCTCTCTGCCCCTCCCCTGCTTGCACTCTGTCTCTGTCTCTCTCTCTCTCAATTAGAAAAAAAAAATTTTTTTTAAGTTAGGAGCAAAATGAAATGAAGATCAACTGAGTAGCCAAAAGAAAAATGGCTGCAATTGATCATAAAACATGAAATAAATAAAAACCCACAAGTCCACAGTGATAGTAAAGAGAAAAGAATAACACACCCTTATTTGAGGCCATTAGAAGCAATTATTTACACTTACTTCTGATTCCAAAAATAGGTAATGCGAGGAACAAATTAGACATTTATACTGCCTTTCACAAGGAAGTATAGTTCACCACTAGATGATAAGGGCTGGGTGTTCCTTAGGAAAATACCAGATAGCATATGTAAAGGAAATGCCAAGTTCAGAAAGCCACTGTTTTGTATCCCACAGTGAAATAACGGATTTGGCCAAATGTCATCAATGGCTGATAAAACCTTGGGATGAAACAATATCCTCACAGTAATCTCAGAAATTACCTACTAATTGTGATCACCATCTTAACTGATAGATCAAACCAACAGCACAACAGTGGGACACCTGTCACTGTGCCTTTGGAAGTGATGTATTATGAGGTACACCACTTTGTCTACGTAGTATTCTTGCCAAAGGCATTTCATCTGCATCCCTCACTTTACAAGAAATACAGGAGACAGAGGGAAAAGTTAAATTACACCAGGAAGAAGCCATCAGACAAATCCAGAATTTGGGACATCCTAGAAGACAACTGGCCTAACATCTTCAGACAGTCAATATCATGGGGGGGGGAGGGGCGGGGAAGTGAGGCAATTATTTTTGTTTTAAAAAGACTGAAGAGATAGCTAGATGAATGAGCATTATTTAATCTTGATTTTAAAACTAATACTGTAAAATAATCTTGGGAACAATGGAGAAGTCCAAATATGGACTAAAATGGACTCAATACTAGATGGTATTTGGGAACTGTATTCTGTAGCCTGATAATGGTCTTATGTTTATGCAGCAGAAAATCCTTTTTTTTTTTTAATGTTTATTCACTTTTGTGAAAGAAACAGAGCACAAGTGGGGAGGGGTAGAGAGAGAAGGAGACGCAGAAGACAAAACAGGCTCCAGGCTCTGAGCTGTCAGTACAGAGCCCGACACGGGGCTTGAACTCATGAGCTGTGAGATCATGACCTGAGCTGATGTTGGACGCTTAAACCGACTGAGCCACCCAAGCACCCCAGAAAATCCTTTTTTATGCGATGCAAGCTGAGTATTTAGGATTCAGTGGTCAAGCAACTTTTGTCCAAACTGTTCAGCAAAACATATAGAGACAAAATAAATATGGCACAAAGTTAAAAATCATATATGGGTAACCATTGTGCTTTGTCAACTTTTATGTATATTAAAACTTTTCATAATAAAAGTGTTTGAAGTAAAATATATGTAGGGTCAGGGGCACCCAGATGGCTCAGTCAGTTGACTGACCAACTCTAATTTTCGACTCAGGTCATGATCCCAGGATCATGGGATTGAGCCCCGCATCAATCCATGCTTAGCATGGAGCCTGCATAAGATTGTCTCCCTCTGCCCCTCTTCCCCACTTGTGCTCTCCCTTTCTAAAATAAAAAAATAAAAAAAAAATTTAATGTAGTCATATAACAAAGGGCCTGGTACGAGCTTCTTAGGATTGGACCTTACTCCTGAAAGTTCTGATTGGTGATTGACTTGTTCAAAAGTTTCATTTTAGAAATATTACTGATTTATCACAGCCACCCAAGTAGCATTTACTGAACATATACATCAAATGTTGAGTGAGCCCTGAGTGAGGTGTTGTGGGAGAGAGGAAAACCGAAAAGGCGCTGCCTGGCTGGAAGAGCACTAGCCATGTAACAGAGGAGATGAAACACAGAACACCAAGCACTGGTAGAGCTTTCTTGGCAAAAGAGGTGCCCAGGAGAGCTGAGAGGCGGGAAGTGCAGACGCACAGTGCTTCTGCCTAGTATGTGGTGTCCGTGTCAGCAGCACAGCCACATCACTCCAGAAAGGATGAGCCCACAGGCGACTAAAATCTCCTGTCCATTCTCACCTCTTGAGCTCTCCTTATTCTTTGATGGCAGACCCCTACACCCACGAGAGATGCTGAGAAGTGCTGCTTCCCTAAAATAGAGTGTGGGAGTGTGACCCATTTCTGGCCCAAGGAACCTGACTCAGTTCTCCTGAGATCCAGAAGGGACTGCTGGCAAAGATTTCCTTCCTTGATAAAGACAGAGACATATGAGAAGACATCCTTTCCCTCCTTCCTGCCTGCCCTTACGTGCAGCTGGGGCACCATGAGAAAAAAAAAGCCAAGAGAAGAGGAAGCAGTGGTGTGGACCAGAGTCCTACTATCATGGAGCCATGGAAGCAAGCCTGCAACTTCCTATCACCAGACTCCGTGTTATAGAAGAGTTACCTCCTTTTCCCCGAATCATTCAGATTCAGGTATTAAAACTTTGAGCCGATCCTGACCTTAGAACAAAGCAGTTAAAAGAAGCCTCAGCCACCGTTCTGAGCCACCCAACCCTAGCTAGTCCAGCTCCTAACTGAGCTCCGACAGCAGGCTGTAGTTTGGGATCACCAAGAAGGTTCCCACTCATGCCAACTCTGATTGGTTGTGACTGACTAATGTGCCATGCTGAGGGGTCTGATGCACTCCGTGAAGGCATCAATCCAGGTTCTGTGGAAAGAAGTGCCTAGATTCACAGTACCAGATATCTGCTTGAGCCTCGTGTTTACCATCACAAGTATGGATGGAGTTTGGAACCGGCAGACCTGAGTTGAGTTCTGGATCTACCGCGTACCACTTGTGTAGTTTGGGTCAAGTCATTCAACCTCTTTGAGCCATCTCAGGGGACAGTTGTTATAACTGAGATAATGTAAGTGAATGTGGTTTGGGAAGCATGAAATGTCACGTGGATGGTGGCTATTTTGTCTTATATTTGTCAAACCTCAGCTGAGAACCAGGTTGACAGGAGGCAGGGAGAGGAGGAAGGAACTCAAGATTTGAGCCTTGGAGAGTAGGTAACCAGAGAATGCTGATTTGGGGTACCGAAGCACAAAGTCAGAGTTCCAGATAAAAACGAACCAACACAAGTGAGTTATGATCTGGAATGGTGAAATACAGTTGAAGAAGATGCCAAAAGCGGAAGTGAAGATGCTAAGGACAAAGACAGATAAAAACCATAGGCTGAATAGCCTGGGTTCTCTTGTTTTGTTTTGTTCTGTTTGTTTGCTGCCCCAACAGCTGAGGGATATGTAACATCAGTAACAGTGGCTCACCAAGGCCTAGGATCTCAAGGGCTGAGAAGGCATAAGGGCTTTCCAAAATCTTGAAAGGGGCAACTGAGGGCAAAGTCTCCTCCCTCTGGGAGGCCACCCCAGAGCAGTATGCCTCTCTGCCTTGTTGCAAACCAGTGGAGCAGACCAGAGGCAGAAAGCCCCAAGTGTAAGGAGAGACAGAAGCTGATAAAACTTCCAGTAAGCTATGCGTAGCAAGTCTGTTTTGTTCTCCTCCCTCACCCATGGCATAGTCAAACCCAGCACACTTCCAAAAAAGCCCAGCCAGTAATGAGTTTAGAAATCAAAAGTCCTTTTATAATAAAATTCGCAGTTGAAAAAAGGGCCAGGGACTCCCCGCCTAATGAGAATTACTCCAAGAAGCCCTCACTTTTCAGGTTATTAAAAGCCTAATTGCTCTGTGAACTCTGATCTAGGAGGTCAGAGGGTGAAAAAGAGACTTTCTTTTAGTTCCCATATTGATCTAAAACATTCAGAAGCCCTATGCAGGAAAAGGAAAAAAAGAAATAGACTGACAGATAATCCCAGGCAAAATCTGAGAAGAGGTTGAAACCTAGGAGGGGGGCAGAATTCAAAGTTCTATTTGTTCACAGCTATATTTCTAATGTCTACACCAAGACTGGCACATTCAATAAATGAATGAGCCCATGGGAAGGTAGTGAATCCCAGATCAGATGGAACCCAAGTGGAGGGCTGTGAAAGGGAGGCCTGGTAAGTGGAGGCTTCACACCCATGAAAAAGCAAGTGTGTGAGCTGAACTGGGCAGAAAGCCTCCCCAAATTCCTAACTCCAGAGGAGTCGGCATGAATCCCAAGAAGAGGCTTGAGCCTGAAAAAGAGGCTGCTCTCCATACCGATTTGCATTCCCCGTATCACTAGTAGTGAGGCTTTAGGGGTTTAAAAAAATTTTTTTTAGTTGATAGCATTCAAAATTGGGAGATTCTACATAAAAATCCTGATTCTTCCCACTCCCCTTTGAAGATGTAGCAACACGAGGCCCGCAATGCCCCCAGGGAAACAATCTAGGCCTGCAGAACAGCCACACACAACTTCCACAACCGTCCACTACTCCCAGGCTCACACAGAGGGAAGACAGTGTGAAGACAGAAGACGACCATCTACGACCAAGGAGAGAGGTCTGCCGAGATTAACCCTACCAACACCTCAATCTGAGACTTCTAGCCTCCAAAACTGAGGAAGTAAATTTCTGGTGTTTAAGCCACCAGTCCATGATACTGTTATGGAAGCCCCAACAAACTAATACATCCTTATAAACAAATTTCATCTACTTTACTAATTTAATTATCAGACTAGCCCAGAGGCATTTTTCTATAAACTGTTTTAAATTCATTCATTCATTCAATATCTTAATACCTACTATGCTCTGAACACTGCACACTTACTGATTCAAGCCCTTTCTCATGTAAACTAATTTT
Source organism: Panthera leo (assembly GCF_018350215.1). NCBI lineage: Eukaryota > Metazoa > Chordata > Mammalia > Carnivora > Felidae > Panthera > Panthera leo. Next base: position 43,695,234 of record NC_056695.1, read on the forward strand.
ATTATCTTGTCATTTAACAACCCACTTCCAATTTTTTCCAACTATTTTCTGCTGGGCAGCTATGTGGCATTCTGTTGTCTGCTGATGCTTCTCTTGATTACTAGAATTAACCTTTTTATAGATGTGTTAGAACAGCATCAGTAACCCTAGTTCTCAACTCTAGATAGACAAAAGAATCACCTAAGATGTTTCTAAAATACCTGTATCTGGACCAACCCCTTCCCACATTCTGATTTACCTGGCATTTGTACAAAGCTCTGGCAGCATATTTAAGTGTCCCAGATAATTCTAGTGTGCAGCCAAGGCTGAACACTGTTACTCCCGTTTGAATGGGACTTGAACATCACCTCCTTAGGCACTCAAAGTAGTTCACAAACCACCAGCACTGAAATCACCTGGAATTTTGTTAGAAATGCAGCATCTCCAGGGTGCCTGGGTGGCTCAGTCAGTAAAGCGTCCGACTTCGGCTCAGGTCATGATCTCACAGCTTGTGAGTTCGAGCCCTGCATCAGGCTCTGTGCTGACAGCTCAGAACTTGGAGCCTGCTTCCGATTCTGTGTACCTCTCTCACTCTGCCCCTCCCCTGCTCGTGCTCTGTCTCTCTCTAAGAACAAAACACTAAAAAAAATTAAATAAAAAAAAAGAAATGCAGTATCTCTGTTTCCACCCTGAACTACTGAATCAGAATTCATATTTTAATAGTTTCCTCACACAATTCAGATGTACTCTAAAATTTGAGAAGCACTGGATTTACACTACAATCACCTGGAAAACTTGTTAAGAACAAGAACTCCCTGGCTTCCTCCCAGAACCACAGAATGTCATTATCTGCTAAGGGCTTGGGAATCTGAATTTTGTGTATTGTGATATAGCTAGTCACACAAGGGCCTGAGACCTAGGAATCACTCGAGGCCAATGTACACATCCCCTCAACTACCCAGCTTCAGCTTAACCTTCCAATTCTTTTTTAAAAATAAAAAATATAACAGAGATACAGATTTTTATTTTTCCATAATGCATGCAGGCTTACAACTATTTATACTTAGGAACAAAGGAATAATTGCATTATTACCAGGATGTCAAATTAGCAAGTAAGACAACCAGTTACTGATTACTTTTGGGAGATTATTTTTACAGAACACAGCAACAATTACCAAATTATACTTTCAAGACCACAGTTATATCACGAGACCAGGACAAGCTGATGGTATTTCTAACAGTCACACAAGTCTCCATCTTTTACAGGCAAAAAAGACTGATATTCTGGTGAAGGGTCTCAAGTAAGCACCTTATATCAGTCTTTGAAAGATTTACAACACAACAGTCTCTCTCCTGTTGTGATGCAGGGGAAAGAGAGCACATTTTCATCTCTTTTTGAGTACTCCCTGTTAATCTTGAAGACTTTCACTTCTAAGGCCCATTTCTAGAACTTCATCAGTTAACATTCAAAGCAAAAAGCAGACCTGATGTGATCATGATAGTGCACCCCACCACTATCACCACCAAAAGAGAGTCCTGATCTCCCAAAGTAGTCAAGTTTAAATTGGCACAGTGTTGGACTTTCCATCAACAATATAGGTGGGGAGAGGAAGATACCAGGTTGATCATAATTGATGTAGCTAGGTGATGGGTACTCAGGGTCCAGGGACCATCCTCTCCACTTCTGTGCATGTCTGAAAATGTCCACAATAAAGAGAAAAACATTAAAAAAAAAAAAAAAAAAAAGCAGACCTACTCTGCTACATATTCCCATTAGTGGTAAGATTTTACTTATGGCAAAAATAAGCAGCATATAGCATCAATCTTCCACATACGCAAGGCCACACCTAGAAAAGAGAAAGCATCCAAAGTAACATTATTCTGTTTTGGGTTTGTTTCTGTGATTTATAAAATCCACTATTGATGAGTTAATGACTGAACAAAACTTGGGGCAAACCTACATCTAGGCATTGTGATTGTCCCATGATCCCTTTAACTCTCCTCTCCTCACTCTGGAAAAGGTCCTTCCCTGTCCCCCCCATCACTGAGAAATAGGCATACTCTCCCTGAGGTTTCTTCACCCGTTTCTATCTGCCTCTCCAGGCCCATCTCCACATCAGGTTCATTCCTACTCTGTTTTTGCTACCACTGCCTTGCCTGGCACATCCTGTATACAGTTTTGAGTCAAGGCCACCCCAGCCCCTGGGGAACTCAGAACAAGGTCTCCCACAAGGAATGGGAGTTACAGTCTTAATGCGTCACCCTTAGGGATGTGAAGGAGAAAAAGGGCCTAGCTCAGCTTTTACACCCACTGGGAATGAGCCTTGGTGATCCAGAACAGATTCCGCCCACCCTGACCCCATGCCCCAAGACGAAAGCCTACTCCTAAGGGTATCTGAAGGTAGAAGTAAAGACAGCAAAGGACTGTTGAGGGTAGAAAGCTGGGGAACGAGGGCCAGATGGCCAGAGGCTACCACAGAGGAAGAAACAATATGAGACAACTGGGTTTTATGGGGCACACACAAAAAAGTTGGAACAGGAGTAAACACTAAGTCCACAACACTGCTGCCTTGGGACTTATAATTCTAGCATGTTAGCCATGAAAAGAATTTTCAACTTCAGAATTATAGAGTGCATCCAGGAGTCGGGACCAAGGTCCGACTACAGACCTTGGCCTTCTGGTTTCCTCTGCCCTCTGTCAGCCCAATGTGTGAGTGTGCACAGCAAGTCCTAGCTCTCTCACTAGCTGTATGCAGACAACCTTGGCTTTTCAGTTGTTTTCACTTTCTGAGCTGTAGTAATATTGAAACAAAAAAGGAAGGAAGGAAGGGAGTAGAGGAGTAAGAAAGGAGGACAGGAAAGGAAGGGAGGGAAGAAGGAAGAGAAGTGAAGGAAGGGCAAGTAAGGAGGTATTGAGGTGTGAGATAAAGTAGACACAGGCCCATAGATCAAAAATCCCTCTTCCCCACAACCCCACTATAGCACTCTGGTCATATGCTAGCAAGGGATGAGAAGAGTTGACAAAGGTACCTAGATTGTATGTGGGTCCAGTCCTCACTCTCACCTGGAGCCGCAGCACGATGACAGTGAGCACATGTCACATACCCGCCCATCAGTCTGGCAAGCAGTAGGGTTCCTAGAAGGCTGGGGAAGGTAGGTGTGTGTCTCATGCACTGGCAGGGGGCCTTGGTCCACAGGCAGTTCTTGAGGTCCTCATTGACTGGGAAGCCAAGTGGGGCCAATAGCAACCTAGACAAATCTCAGTGGCCTGACAGTGATGGGGTACGGTGTTGACCTTGACGAAGGTTCATCATAAGGACCCAGAGGCAGGAAGAGACGCATAATGGTATAGAACACATGGCATTATGCTTCTCACCCTTAACCTCATCCATGCCCAGCAGTCAAGTGCTATTCCACATATCCAGCAGGGCAGCATAGGCCCCTAGCCAAAGCCAGAGACCCAGTAGGTGGTAGAACCTTGGCTGGTGGCCCCAGGGCCTTGGAACAATCAGTTTTGGCTGATGGCCAATACCATGTGTGCTAGCTTCATTCTGCAGTGGCAACAGAAGACTTTGCCACAGATGGCACGCATGGCCAGCATGAACACAAAGCTCAGCAAGTCACTGGCCCTGGAGCAGCAGAGCTCGAGGATGCACTGGTCCTTGTGGAGGATGACTCATGAGTGTCCATGTTAAAGACAGCTGGGAAAGGCCAGAGCCAAGAACACGGTCCAGGCAATGTAGACAAAGGCAGCACACACTTGAAGCATGTGTGCTTAACGTATAAACAGTAGGGGTGAGATCATTTAACATGTAACACTAATGTGAAAAAAGCAAGGCCACGAGGGGGCCAAAGAACATGATCATAAATACCATATTCTTGTAACTGAAGTCCAAAGGGAATACAGTGCACAGAGGCCAACATGAAGAGAAGGCAGACGGCCAAACACACGTGGTTAGCTAGGCACAGGTCCAACAGGAGGTAGTAGGGAGACTAGTGCAGGATCAGTTGGACTTGTTTGCCCCAGGCTCAGGGGTCTCCACTGGCTGCCTTGCTGGACCTTGCCTGCCCTCCTTTCCTTTCTCTGCACGGGCCCCTTCACTCATAAGGTAGTACTGCAGGGGATTGGGCCACAGTTCCTCGTTGATGATCTCCACAATCTTGTCAGACTCAATGGAGCTGTGGTTTGAAAACCACCCAAAGAAGCTACGGCTGTTGTCTGCGTTGCCCTGGCTTAACGACTGGAGATCATGGCCCGGGAGCCACTGGATTGGAGTAGAACGAGACACCACCTGACCCGAAGGCCCACACCCGTATTCCTTGATGAGCACCTTATTTTGGAAATAGGGGTTGCGCCCGAAGTAGAACTTGATTTTGTAGCCCAATCTCGCGAGGCCAAGCTCTTCCACCTCCAGGCTGTTCAAGTAGCTGAGAACCTCTTTATCTTGGTTGTTCAGAAAGGATGAGAGCTGGGGGTGGTTCTGAAAAGCCTGCCCCCAGAAACCTGGGATACTCTGGATGAGGAGGTTCCTGCGCTCTAAGTGATGCAGTCGCAACTGCCCGAACTTGCGCGAGAGCCGAAGGTAGGCCCTGTCCGCCTGGGCGTTCATGGTCTCCAGCTTCAGCTGGACGGTCTCCAGCGTATCCATGCTGCCATCTGTCGCCAGGGGCCCCGACCCTGCATCCTTCTCCACCTTCGTTTCTTCTCCCACAGGGGCGGAGACGCTCTCCCCAGTGGCCCCTTTCTTCAGCTTCCCACCAGCTAGGGCCTGAGGTACTCTCCCCGCTGCGCTACAGGTTTCTGAGGCCTTCTTCCCAGCAGCACCACGCCGATTTCCAACGCGGGGGCCATTTTTTGGCCTTCCCACGGTTCCCACGGTTCCCACGAAGACCGTGTCTGTCGCTAGGCGCTCCGAGAGGGATGTGGCCTTCCCCAGGCCGGGCCTGGTCGCAGCCTGCCCGCGACCCCCCGCAGCTCGGGCCCGGAGCGCGAGGCCACAATCCAGGGGGAGCCGGCAGGCAGCCTCCTCCCCGGGCCGACGGGGCGGCGCGGGCGCAGCGGTTTCCAGGCCACCCCAACCCGCGCCAGCCTGCACCTGTGCCGCCTGGGTTTCCTCCCCGAGCCTCTGGCACTGTGTTGGGTCCGGGTCGCGGGGGGCGTCGTCAGGAGCAGCGCGAACTCGGGCTTTGCCTCGGCCTTTGCCCCGGTTTTTGGCGCGGGAGGACTTTCTACCCCTACTTCGGCCGCTCATGGTGGTAGCGGAAGCAGCTTCAAAGCCACGCTCCGACCCCGCGGCCCCTGGCGCCAGCTCGCGGTCGCAACTGAGCGGGCCTCTCCATGGCAACCGCCGACGTCACGGCTGTACGACTGTACCCTCGCGCGAGGACGGGCTGCGCGCGGTGATTGGCTCCGCCGCCGCAGCTGCGCACGAGCCGACCCTCACGGACGCCCCCCTCCTCCATCGCCCCCTTCCTCGCTTTGTCTGTTAATGGATGCGTGTGCCGTCCTTCACTTTCTTCCCGTTGGTGTCAGTTGTACCCGCTGGGTCTCATAGAGCATGTCTAATTCCTCTCATACAAGACAGCATGGCGACAACTATTACCACGTGTGTCCCCCCATCATCTACTTTCTAAACTAAACATCTTCAGTGCCTCCTATTACCTCGTGTGACATTTGCCAAGATGAAACTGCTATTGGTCCCTGTGTTTTTCTCTTTGAAAGCCTTTGCTGAGGGATTTGCCATGGTGCCTTAACTCCAGAGAATGTAAAGGTAGGTACCGTAGTGCCAGGCCACAAAGCGATTTGATAGGTGGGATGTTACTAATAATTATAAAAATAATTACTAGTATTTTATGAGCATCATTATGAACCAGGTTACGCACTGCATGCTTTATGTGCATTATCTCAACAAATGAGGGAAGCGTTGTTGTCATTCCCATTTTCCAGATGAGAAAACTGTGGCTCTGGGACACCAAGGGATATTCCTGATATTACACAGTAAGGGGTAGAAGCACAATTCAAACCCAAGCCCATCTGACTCCTACCCTGTGCTTTATATTTGCAAGCGGCCAGTCCTTCCAGGGCTGCTCCGCCTGCAAATTACTGCACTGGCTCTTAAGAAGGCCAGCCTTGCTTGTAAAATAGGCATTGGCAGGGTATTCTCTCTTCTGCTTGGTGGCCTACCCCAAATCCTCTAGCTGCCTCAGGCCTCGTTTACACAGCTGGCCTTTCACTGAAGGTATAGGACCTGTACAGAACTTCTGCAACTGGAGTGAGACAGGAATGTGGTCAGAGAATTTAATTATTCAGGGAGTGCAGCAGCATTTCCCAAGTTGAAGTTAAGAATCAGAGCCTCCATAGTAGCAGTGAGGAGGCCCTAGAAACTTCTTAGACACTGCATGGAAAAAGCCGGACAACTTAGCTCTTGTTCCTGGAGCAAGTTCTAGACCCTGTTGTTACTAGCCAAGTGATAGGACCTTGAAATAGTGTAGCACGTGCCGAGACCATGACCAAAAAGACAACGAACAAAAACCTTCTGAGGTTATCTTTTCAGGCTCACGGGGAACAAGAAGTCCCTTGCACCCAGCTAATGGAGAAGTAAGTTCCAAAGCCCCTGGGAACTCAACCCCTCCCTCCTCTTATTTGTCAATGTGTCCTTGTAGGCTGGCAGCCTGGCATCACCTGGAAACTTGTTAAAAATGGAGAATTTCAGGCCTTGCCCCAGAATGATGAAATCAGAATTTGAATTTTAACAGGATCTCAGTTTATTTGTATCCACATTAAAGTTGAAGTATAGGAGACAGGGGAGAAGAGAAATTCTTTTGATACAAGCAGGCCTTACTTTAAGCCAGCCCAGTGCAAGTGACCGCTGACTTTCTCAAAGGCTCTGCAATCCTGCAAGGCTGTATGTGATCTAGCAAGTTCCCTCCTGCCACTACCCAGCTTACCTCTCTGACCTCATCTTCTTGTCCCCCCCCCCCCCCCAACTCCTTTCCAACTGTACTGGCCTCCTTGCTATTCTTCAGACTCACTAGGTCAGCTCCTGCTGCAACTTTGCACTGGCTCTTCTGCCTTATATACTCTTCCCTCACTTTAAGTGGTCATCTTGGCTGGCTCCCTTCACACTTTGCTTAAGTGTAATCTTCTCCGTAACCATCCTGTTTAAAATTGCCACGCATCCCCATCCCTCATACCCTGCACTGTTTTTTCTTTATTCCTTGGGATTTATTGCCTTCCAACGCACTACACGGTTATTTCTTCGGTATATTGTTTAACTGTCTCTCCTCTCCAGAATGTTTTAACTCCATGGGGTCAGGTGTCTTTCTTTTGTTCACGTGGGCCTACAACAGTGTCTGATACTAATGAAAAGCAATAATTGTTGAGTGAAAGAACCAACCAAAGTAGAGTTTTTAAAAAATGGGTTTCTAAATTGATCTGAAATTCAGAATACCCCTGTTTTCCCCACAGAAGCAGTTTTATAGATAAAGGTTATATACTCCTATCAACATAATGAAAATGTATTAAACTCATAACTTAGACACAAAATTATCTTTTGAAATGAGCACCATTCAGGGACAGTGTGTAGGTGAAAATCCAGAGTGATTAATTTAAAAATTGAGTTAAGGGATGATGTGCCTGGCTGGCTCAGTTGGTAGAACATGTGACTCTTGATCTCAGGGTCGTGAGTACAAGCCCCACATCAGGCTTGGAGCCTACTTAAAATTTTTAAAATAAATAAATAAAGGCATTCCTCTTTATTAAAAAAAATAATAAGGGCAATTAATATTTGATTTAAAAAGGATTAGTCCAAGGATTACCTTAAATTCTTGTTGAAGGCTCTTTCATAACTACTTCTTCCCAAGGCCTTCCATGAACATCCCAGACCATCGTAAGTAGTCCTGTCCTCAATCTCACAGAGAAGTTAACTGTAATATTTGTCAGGCAATTAGACATGCAGTTTTGTGCCAGTCCTTGTACAAAATTACCACTTAAAACTGGATAACCACTGTCTGAAATTGTCTGTAAATCTCAGAAAAACTTAAAAATTAGCTGAAGCAGTCACTGCCCCTCTAAAAATTGCAGAAATTGGTGGGCTGGCCCACTTCTCAGAGCACTCACAGCTCAACCAACCTCTGTTGTCAAGAGCCTTAATCCAGCCTCGGCATCTGCGTCATTTACTGCTCATCCATGGCAAAACCACTGCAAGGTTAATGTAGGCTGGGCCACTGCAAATGATGTTTATTACACAATCTGCCTCCAGCCTGTTTTCATCATGTCAAAGAGATAAGCGTCAGGTGAAGAGAAACAAATGTGAGACTACCACTTTATATAAAGATACTCCAGGTCACCCAGCCTATATGGCTTCTGTATTTAAGAGGATGGTCTATGCAGCTGAACTGAACTGCTGATTTTCTTCTCAGGCATTAATATTTAACTTTATATGAGACTATAGCTTGAGTTTTCAATTAGACTGTAAGCCATGTAAGGGTTAAGACTGTGTCTCTTTTATCTTCCAAGGCAGCTAGCATGGGCCTTGCACTTACTAGTAATGTTACTGAGTAAAGTTCACATTTATTTTGTACTTTATACAATGCCATGTTCTAATTCACTTAATCCCCACAGCCACTTCATGGGTCAGGTGTAGCTATTGCCCTCTTCTTAGAGATGAGGTTACTGCTATACAAAAAGGTCCAGTACCTTGCCCAAGGTCACACAGCAAATTAATGGTTTTAGCCCAGGCAATCAGATCCAGCACCCATGCTCTTAACCACTACTCCATGATGTAAAATTATGGTGTGAGAGATTGAAATAGCAAACTCTCTCTAGTGGGTAAAAATTCTTTTCAATGTTCAAAAATTTTATGAACGTATAAAATTATATATGCACATACATACACATTTTTACACACATGAACAATACATACATCAGTCAGGAATACTTTTTCTTTTTTTTAATTCATTTATTTTGAGAGAGACAGAAACAGTGTGAGTGGGGAGGGGCCGAGAGAGGGAGAGAGAATCCCAAGCAGGCTCCACACTACCAGTGCAGAGCCTGATTTGGGGCTTGAACCCACAGAGCCGTGAGATCATGACCTGAGCCAAACCAAGAGTCAGATGCTTAACTGACTGAGTCACCCAAGAACCCCAGGAATAATTTTTCTATGGTCTATATCCCTGGCATGGTGATACTCAACATAAGTGAGTTTCATTTGAACAATCCATGTTGGGAATAAAACATCTCCATTTGAACTATATTTGTCATGAACATTATGTGAATATTATGAAAGAAATACAAGTTTACTATCATGAACTCAGAAATCTGGGAATTTTTACCTTTTCCCAATAATTAGGGGCTTAAGTCCCTATTTAAGCATTTAATTGATTCTTTTAAATGTGATATTTCATCATTTGCAAATTGTATTAAAAATTCATAAAAACATTTCTCAAAATACTGATGTAACTGGTGCTCACTTTTGTTCTCCAAAAAATTGTGCTTTGTATACTACTTTTAAGGTCTATTTTCCTCAAATCATATAAATTAACAAGCTGGGAAAAAGACATTCCAGTGATCCAACCTAGTCTCCCACCAAGAAAATAACATCCCCCCCCCCCCCCCCCCCCCCCCCAGTTTCTGCAATAGAACTTTAAGATCCCAGACTTGACATTTTTAGCCACAGGGTTTTTGTTTTTCCCCAAGGAGATAGTTTGAGCCTCTTAAATGGCAGTACGTCTTGCTTACTGTGTGGAATTTTGCCAACTAACCCTCCCAGGTTATGGAAGATCATGGAAAAGAAGGGGGTGATACAGGGAATATTTTCAAAGCCAAGGAGGAAGAGAAAAATCTGCCTCTTATGGTAAATTTCACAAACTATTTAAGCTTAATATCTTGAGAAATGTGCCTAGCTTCTTTCCAATTCCTCCCCAAAGAGCAAAATTTTATAGTAGACCACCTAAGTTATTCAGTTCATATCATATAAATGGCTGTAAAATATTTTAAAATATTCACAGATATATTCTTACTTCTTGGCATTTCCTTTTTACCCTACAACATTTTCACCATTAAAATTAGATCTTTAGGCTAACGCTTTTATCCTAAAGAGGAGAAAGTACGGAAGAACCTAGCAAGAGCTGAATTCAGCAAGTCAAATGCTTTGCTTTGAATTTCAAAATAGCCTCTTGAGAGGAGAAGATACAATAGCATTGAAAAAAAAATTTAGCTCTTCAGAGGCAAATCCTGGAGCACTAAGTGCATAGAGTTTATAACATAAAACATAAGGAGGAAAAACGTGATGATGTATAAGCCATTATCTCCACCACACAAAGAGGCAATAAGAACTTTTTCTGAGATGGGTTTGAGGAACTTAGAGAAAATTTAGAGAGTATATAGCTGGTGCAGGATCTTGAGAAAAAGATTCTCACAGTTACCCCTCCAGGGATCAAAACCCTTGGGGAGTTGGTAGAGACCATCCTGGAAAAGACAGCCATCTAAGAGTGGGGAGGACTAGCTCCCAACTTGAACACTGGAACCCTGACAAGAAATCCTCCAAGGGCTTCTTTCATCACAGGACAGCCAGGAGAGTAGAAAGGTATGTACAAGTGTACTTTAAAAATAAGTCAGTTATTTTACAAGCACACACACAAAAAAAAAAAAAGAAAGAAAGAAAGAAAGAAAGAAAGAAAGAAAGAAAGGAAGGAAGGAAGAAAGGAAGAAAGAAAAGAAAAAGTTTATTCAGGAATAGCAGAGAATTGTAATTCAGAACATGAAAGCTATAGCAAAACCATAGGCAAGTTCAGAAAACAGAGAGGAAGGCTCTTTTATAGAAGAAAGGGGAATTGGGAGGGACTGTTAGAAACAAACGCCCATTGGAGTAGACTGGGGGTTTGAAGTATGGTCACTTTTCATTGGCTGAGTTGTGTCTGTTTCTCATTGGCTGCACTGTTGCTGGGCAAGAAGAAAACCTTCCTCCTGCTGGGGTAGTAAAGCAGCTAAAGTAGTATGGGCTTGCAAAGTGTGTCTCTTCCTGTTGTGTCTGCAGTTGTCAACAAGTGGTAGGCACAAGAGCTCCCCTTCCAGCTTCCTGACTTTATTATTTGTTTGTTTATATTTCAGAAAGAGAGAGAGAGAGAGCAAGCAGGGAAAAGGGACAAAGGGAAAGAGAAAATCTTAAGCAGGCTCCACACTCAGCACAAAGCCTAACTCAGGACTTGATTCCACAACCCTGGGATCATGACCTGAGCCAAAATCAAGAGTAAAACGCTCAACTGACTGAGTCACCCAGGTGCCCCGTGACTTTATTTTAAACAAGGTTTCCTTTTACTGATTTTCACAAAGCTGCCAAAGGGATTTCTGAAATGGCCTGTCCTACCCTCCAGCCACCCTACTCTCAATCTCCCACAGCCCCAGAACAGAGTGCAAGAGCAGCCATATATTTTTCCATGTTTAGTAAAGAGAGGTGGAGGTTGGCTAAGAGCATATGGGGAATTTAAATGGGCCTTGTATTGTTGGCAAAGAAGATGCAGAGTAAAGGATTTGATGACTAGAAACCATGGGGAGCACGCTTCATCAGTGGACACAATGGGATTAGAGACAGATTTCAAAGACCAGGCAGGTCCAGCTAAGCCTCAGCAGATACCAGCAAAGACCAAAGATGATATTCACGCCAGACCTCCTCCATCAATGACAAGATGGAAAATCCTTAGCCCTGGAGAAATGAGAAAAGGAACAGGGCATCTTATGTGATTAAGTATCTGCATGAAAGAAACCAGAAGTTTTAAGTGTTAAGTTACCAAGTAACTTGAATTGCCCTGTTTAAGTTACATGAATTTTATAAGTTGCTGCAACTATGAAAATTCATATTCACTACAATAGTATTAAGTAGTCCAGGCCCAATATCTAATGGGTTTAGTCCTGCAGCACCAAAGCTGGAGAAACTTAAGAGATGGGACTTTAAAACTTCTTAGAAGATAAGTGACATTGATAGTTTTAGAAAATAATAGAAGGTATTAAAAGAAGGCCTCTTAAGACATAGTTGTGATTATAAACATCAAGAAATCCATTAAACTCCAATCACCAAATATGAAAATTTTCACTACAATTTAGGGAGAGAACCTAAAGCCAAATTAAGTGCTCTCTAAGAAAGTCTCTCATAAATTGGTTATGGGTTGAATTTAGAACTGTGGGTACACCCCCATTTATTGCAGTTATTACTTTTAATAATGTTATTCAGTAATTTATCATACACTTGAATTTTTCCTAGTTGGGTTACATATGCAAGCCTTTCTCTCCAACCAGAAAAGAAGCTCCCTGAGTTACAAACACCAAATTTTCCTTATATATAAGCTGCACAGTGCCTTCTCCTTGAATTACCCCACAGCCATTCCTGTACCAAACAACCCTCAATTTCTAAACCAAAACAAGCTGTCCTCAGTCAACACCACCACATGTTGTCTAGTTCAGAGAACACTAGGATGCAAGGTTTCTCTCTTCCTACATCTCTTTTTATGCATTCAGGAATGTTTTGTTCATATCATACCCATATATTTTTTTTAATCTCAATTGTTCCCTTTCCTATATATATACGCACAGACACACTCTTAACATCCTTACTCCTTCTTCTTTCCCAACAACACAATAATAGTACAGAAATGCTCTAGAAAAGGAAATGAGGTTGGTAGATTTTCACTTGGGAGCTAAATTGGGAGGAAAATATCCCAACAAGACTTGGATGTGAGTCTTGGCAAATCCCAGAAAAAGCCATTGACAAAGGGCAACATGAAAAACAGAAACTGGAATCACCTTCACTTTATATAATCTAAGATCCTGCATGGTTTACACTAGCTTCTGAGATTGAGGAAGGCCAGGATCTTCATGGAGGATGGCCAGAACCGGCACGGAGTTAAGGTCCCTGGGATGGAGGTGGGGGAAAGAATCCTCTCATATCACCCAGCACATCTCAGACCCCAGCCAGCTAACTATGGTGTGAGAGAAACCAATTAGAAGATCCACACACACACTTTATATCAAACAAGTCATAGATCTTCATGAAGCTAGGAATTTACATCAAAGACCTTGGGAAAATGAACAAAGCCAAAATTAAATTGAATTCTAAATTAATGGGAAAGTATTTTGTGGTTAAAATGTTCAATTACGTGTTGCAATCAACTTAGTATCCATAAGCATGGGGTTCCATTTCCTTTTACTCGAGCTAATTTAACTGCAGATACTCCTTGCTTTCTGGAATGCCCATTTTGGTTATTCATTCTGTATTTGTATAATATCTGATAACAATAGGACATTTTAAAAAGCACTTAAAAAGTTATAGTCAAGAAAAAAGAACAAAGGAAAATTAAGGGCTGGGAAATTAAAAAAAAAAAACCAGAATGAAGTACCCAAATGTGTCCCATTCCACTATGTCTGCTGTACTTACTGGAGGCTGGCCACAGATTCTGGCCTTTAACCCAGCAGTGCAAGGAGAGAAATCTGGCCTTTCACCTACCAGTGCAAGGAGATGTGGTATAACCTTTATAATGTTTGCAATGTTAAAAACACATGCACACATACACACAACAGCAACAAAACGAAAAAACATGTTCTCAGAGAAAACACATGTATTCTCAATACTGAACCCAGAAAGGAATATCAGAATTGAAAGCCCCGGTACCATCCTGATGCTGAATCCAGCACCATGGGCATCTCCTATAGCACCAGCCACAAAGGCTGGCGAGCGGGACAGAGAGCCACTTTATGAAAGCAGTTCTGTGGTGGTTCAGGTCCCAAGCTATAGTGGCTTCATCCAAGGACACAGAGTTTATAGAATTTAGAGGAGAAAGTGAACATATGTCTTGAAGTCAGCCTCTGCAAATGTGGCCATCTCCAGTTGACACTGTGTCTGGAACCTGGGCATTGTCTGCAGGAGATAATATCACATGAGGAACAGACTGGTGGATTTCATTCTGTCCCCTGCTACCAAATGGGCACAAAGCTCTCCTGAGAACCATGCCCTCCTCCCCCATTTCCTCATCGATTTCTCTGTCTCCATCACTTTCCTTTCTTTGCTTCCCCCACACTGTGTGTTTATAGAGAAACCATTCCGGTTGGTTTTAAAAACTTTTCCCCACTTCAGGTCCTCTTCCATTCACACACAAAGCTGAGTCCTTGCGGACTTACGCTGTGTTTGCCTCACAGAGTAACTCTGTACCTCAGTTTCCCAATAGTGTCAGAGGTGGTTATTCAGGCCAGGGTTCAGTTATAGGACCGGGCAGGTGGTATAAGTGAATGAAGCCAGCCCAGTGCACGTCTGTAGGGAATTGAAGATTGGGTTATGCCCTTTCTCAGGCTAGCGATTGCCACTTAACTCCAGCTAATTACAGCCGTGGAGAAATCTGCATTTTTTTAATGTGAAATTTCTTAAAAATCCTGTGAGAACCAAACAGAACAATTCTGCTTGTACACTCCACTTTTAAATCCCTGTTCTACACCCTTATTTTTTTAAAACTAAGTTTATAAGTGAAATCATGAATGAATGTCTGGAAATTATTTGAATTCTTCCAAAGAAGAGAGATTTTTGTGGCTGCCACTCAAGAGAAGCCTTTGAAAATAAAGAGCAGTAATATGATCCAAGGTAGGACTCTACCCTTTGCCATTAAGGCAAGTGAGGAATTGATGGCAACTGGGAGACAGCTGTTACTCAAGATGGGCACAAGTGAGGGGTTATATTCTTGACAAGATTTTTTTTTTTAGAACTTCAAAGATGATGATAATTATTTTTAATTGGCTTTATTTCTTCATACATAGAATCCCATTGCTACCTCCTGTTTCTTCACACATGTAATTTAGACTCCAAAAAATATTTTCATCTCCCTATAATATGAAGGCAAGACCAGCTCAGAGACACGCCATGCTGCTCACTTCTCCCAGCAGCTACGTCTACAAATCTTTACTGGCAACCAACACACTTCTGACATAAATGGTAGACTTGAGTGACTAACTATGCCCCTTTGGATTCCTTTTTTCCCTCCCCTTCTTCATACCCACACAATTGATCAGGTGGGCCATATGGCCCCTGTGATTCACACATTAAGACAATTAGGACACCAGCCAGTTAATTGCTCAAGCTGGCATTTTCATAACTAAGACAAGAAAACCTAATGCTTTGTCTCCCTCAGAAAAAGCCAACTCCATCTGCTCTTTGGTGTGGTTCAGATACCAATTCCTACAATATCTAGCTAAAAATGGGTGTAACCATATTTAGATAAAAATATTGAATGAAAGTAAGTTATGTTGCACTAAGTTTTCCACTGCAGAATCCAGGCTGAAATGTAATAGTAAAAATCTAGCATGAGGATAGTGAGTATACTGTACTTATTAAGATTTTACACTACACTCCGAGAGGGAGATGCTGGTCACTGGAGAGTAGCCAGACCACCCTTCCCTAGGACTGGATATCAGAAAGAAGAGGAGTTTCGAGTTGGGGGGGGGTGGGTGTTGCTCACAGCCCTGACCTCTAAAGTAATGGGGGGACACTTAGAAATAAAAGGTCAACCAGGTGCCTGGGCAGCTCAATCAGTTAAGCATCCGACTCTTGATTTCGGCTCAGATCATGATCTCACGGTTTGTGAGATCAAGCCCAAATTGGGCTCTGCACTGGCAGTACAGAGCCTGCTTGGGATTCGTTCTCTCCCTCTCTCTCTGCCCCTCCCCTCCTCATTCTCTCTCTCTCCCTCCCTCTCTCTCTCTCTCTCTCTCTCTCTCAAAATTAAACTTTTTAAAAAAAGAAAGAAAAGGCCAGGTATAAAGACAGATAAAAGGTTTATTTTCTGGCACCAGGACTGGTAGAGGGTACCCCTCCCATACTGCAACCCTATTTTAATAGGGAAAATAACAAAAACTAACCAGCATTTTATGGTTGAGGAGATTCTGGAAAGTTGTTTACTCTCAGCCTGGGCTCTGTGAGTTGGGAGTCAATGGGAAGCAAAAAAAAAAAAAAAAAAGTAGCCGTCTGAGCACAAAATTACTATCTTAATTTAGAACGCAAAGAGAATATTTACAAGTTTTGTGGCTAACTCTATGAACTATAGTTGGAAGGGTCAGGAAATTTACACCTCCCCATGTGACTCATTCTCTTAACTCCAAGCATGAGCAGTGAAGGAACCAAGAACCCCTGAGGCAGAGATAGTCCTGGAAATGGTAGTACATTGAGCAGGCTTCTTTCCAGGTTTGCCAGCATAAGGGAGACCCCTGAAGCACCTGCACAGCCTACATACTACAGACAGGTGAGCTGAAAAGTTTGAAAAGTGCCTGTGCGAAAGAGATGACAAATACTCCTCTTGTCTCTTGTCTGCCATCACCAAAACCAATAAAAAGGAACACAGGATGGAGATCCCTCAAGAAATTAATAATAGAACCACCCTATGATCGAGTAATCGCACTATTGGGTATTTACTCAAGTAATACAAAAACACCAGTTCAAAAGTATATATGCACCCCTATGTTTATTACAGCATTATTTACAATAGCCAAGATATGGAAGAAGCCCAAGTGTCCATTGATAGATGAATGGATAAAAAAGATGTGATATATATATATATATATATATATATATATATATACACACACACACACACACTGGAATGTTATTCAGCCATAAAAAAGAATGAAATCTTGCCATTTGCAACAACATGGATGGAGCTATAGAATATTATGCTAAGCAAAATAAGTCAAGTAGAGAAAGACAAATACGATATGATTTCACTCATATGTGGAATTTAAGAAACAAATGAACAAACGGAAAAAAACAGAAACCAAGAAACAGACTCTCAACTGTAGAGAACAAACTGGTAGTTACAGAGGGAGGGTGAGTGGGGGGATGGGTGGAATAGGTGATGGGGATTGAAGAATACACTTATCATGATGAGCACAGAGTAATGTATAGAATTGTTGAATTACTAAATTGTATACCTGAAACTAATATAATGCTGTATGTTAACTATCCTGGAATAAAAAAAAAATTTATGAAGTAAAATAAAAGTCCCTAAAAGAAGCAAACAACAACAATCACTTCTCCCTGTTTATAATCAAACAAAATTTCAGCAACCAATGATATTTTTTTTAAATTGCTACCATATGCCTCCTATATTACTCTAGTAAATGAATTCATTTATCATCAAGAGAATTTATGTGACATTCTCTTGATGATGGAAGAATTCATTTGCTAGAAGAGAATTCTGGAAAAAGTCATGATAAGAAACATGCTGGCATAATTCAGGTTTATCTAAGAGCTTGGCCTTCTGGCCTTAATTTTATCATTCAATAGTGACTGGAAAATACATACAGTGAGCAAAGTATAACATGTCATTTTAAAATTAAAATAGAAAATTCCTTTTATGATTTGAAACTATGTATGTGAGATTGATAGGGTGGGATCATGTGGGATGGAGGAGGGAGTTGGCAGGAAAGGGTGGCCACAGGCAGGGTCCCAATTGATGAGTCAGCATGCTTTGGGATCTAAAAAAGGCCTACCCAAACCTTTCTGATTTTGGACTGAGGAAAATGAGACTACCTGTTGACAAGAAGCAAAGCTGAAATGACAGAAAAAGGATTGGGCCTGAATTAGTTTCTTACTGATGCTGTAACAAATTACCACACATTTAGTGGCATATTATATTACATTATTTTATGGTTCTGGAGGTCAAAAGTCCAAATGGTCACACTGGACTAAAATCCAGGTGGTGGCAGGTCTGTGTCCTAATGGAGGCCATAGCAGAGCATCCATGCTAATGGCTCTCCATCTTCTGGAGGCTTCCTGCATTCCTTGACTCTTCCAGCCAGCAACTGGATCGCCCCTAACTCTGCTGCCATCCTCACATTTCCTTCTCTTGCTGACTCTCCAGCCTCCCTCTTTCGCTTATAAAACCCTTTGTATTGCATCAGTCCTACCTGGATTATCCAGGATAAACTGCCATCTCTAAAATCCTTCACTTAATCACATTTGCAAAGTCCCTTTTGCTATATAAGGTGACATACTGACAGGTTCTGGGGATTGAGATTCGGATATCTTTGGGAGCCATTATTCTTACTGCATAGAGTCATAAATACTGACTTATATTTTTTAAATATTTATTTATTTATTTATTTTGAGAGAGGGAAGGAGAGAGAGAGAATCCTAAGCAGGCTCCATGCTGCCAGCACAGAGCCTGACACAGGGCTCAGTCTCACAAACCGTGAGATCACAACCTGAGCCAGTATTGAGAGTCAGACGTTCAACTGGCTAAGCCACCCAAGTGCCCCACTGAGTATTATTTTAAAAAATTAAGTGTTAAAAGAAGATTTATGACCAATTATTCTGCTTCATAATTGTTCATCTCTTTCATATACGCCCATGTTTTTATTCCTGTGCCCTAAATATGTTTTACAATAATAGTAGGTAACATGTATCAAGTGTTTTCTAAGTATCGGGCACTGTGCTGAGCAGTTTACTTGCATTTTTGTATTTAAGTCTCTCAACAACCCAGTGAGATGAGTGCCATTATCGTCCCCATTTCATGGATGAGAAAATGGAAGCTTCAAGAGGTTAAGTGATTTGTCTGAGGTTCTACAGCTGAAATTCCGAGCTAGGTGTGTCTGGCCCCTAATCCATGAGAAACAGTTGAGCTAGAATGAGGCTTACAAAAGCAAAGGTGTATTTCTTGTTCATGCTCCATATTTATCACATGTCTGTCTTGGGTCTGCTGCCTCTTCACATCCTCATCATTCTGAGACCCAGGCTGATGATGCAACCACTATTTGGGATATTGCCCTTTTCATATATTGCCCTTTGTTAAAAGAGAGAAAAGAAAGATGGTATAATTTCACATGAGCTTTGAGAGTGTTATCTTGGAAGTGATATGCATCACTTCTCACATTTCATTGGCCAAAGCAAATCAGTGACTACGCTCAACATTCATGTAGCCAGGAGATCTTAATCCATCACTAAGTACGGCAGCAAATATTTGGAGAACATAATACAATGTATAACAGCTTTAAGTATGGTGCTATACCATTCACTGAGGATCAGAGGGAAAGTAATCATTTGTCCACAGAGCCGAGATGATTTGGGATCTCCTTCGGTGGCACAGCCCTCACCTCTAGGCCACCTGGACTCCTGGGTCTGTGAATAAGAAGTCACCTGTATGGAGTGATATTCTCCAAAACTGAAATGTGCTTAGAGTATCTCACACTCCACCATTGGAGAGAAAGTTGTGTCACCTGAGGATAGCTATATTGTGCTAGGAGTTATGAATTGTTCCTCAAGGGGAATTTCCCTCAACTGGTAAGACTCTGGATTGGTGTAGACTTCCCTCAAAACAGCAGCTAAGAAAGGATGGGGGAATTTCCAAAAGTCCTCTAGTCCAAAAACTTCCTAGGATTCTAATCTAAGTGAAGACTACTCTTCTCTGAATTTTTAGGACCCAAGGGTTGGGAGTGATGATTATATTTTGTGCAGTGGTCCTCAAAGTATGCTTTAAGGAACCCTCAAGTTTCAATAAAGTTATCTCAGAAATGGCTAGACAGAGGGGCACAGACCCATCCTCGCCCCTACCCTTATTCCTGGGGCTTGCTACACAAGCTAGGGCTAGGATAAGCGGGGCTTTCAGTAACAAGACTCAAGGTGGAAAAAGAGAGTGAATAGTTTCTTTTGATACAATACACAGAAACTCTGCCAAGAGAGGCTCCATTTAGTAGTCCAGAAGATCCGTGTGCCAAGCATTTGTTTCACCTGACGTCATAAATGGTTCTGTCCCATGCCTGCTCTACCTGGCCTATTCAGAGAGGATGGAACTGAATGACTAGCCATATCAGCAGGAAACTAAGGATAAGGGGGTAATAGAAAGGAGGAGGGGGTGGAGGAAGTTAGACTGGCCCAGGGAAGGAAAAAGGAAGAGAGAGTGCCAATTGAGGGGCTTGTTCTCTCTGCCATCAAGAAGGGTAGCCATGTGGCCAAGCCCCATGACTCTCAAGGTGAGGATGCTTGAATGTTGGGAAGGCACACTTCTGACACCCCACCTGCCTTTGAATTCTGTGGGATCCAGTGTGCCCTGGAATGGCTGCCAGCAATGCTGTTTAACAAAACATTGTCATTACCACTTCCTTGCACCATAGTATTAAACTCACATAAAAGACTTCCACTTAAGATTTAGGTTGAATTTTTTTTTAAGAAAAAGGTTGAAATCTCACCATTTAACCCAATCTTCTAATTTTGTGGGAAAGGGTATAGAATCCCAGATGAAGAGGCTTTCTTAGGGTCATGAAAAGAAGCAGGAGAGGAGCACCCGGGTGGCTCAGTCGGGGCATCCGGCTTCAGCTCAGGTCATGATCTCGCAATTTGTGAGTTTGAGCCCCACATTGGGCTCGCTGCTGTCAGCCTGTCAGCTCAGAGCCCACTTCAGATCCTCTGTTCCCCTTTTTCTGCTCCTCCCCCACTTGCGCTCTCCCATAAATAAATAAATATTTTTTTAAAAAAAGGGAGGTGGGGCAGGAGAAAATTTGAACCAGAACCAGGACTCTGGCTCCCAGTCCAGCATCCCTCCCCAGTGGACCCCACAATCCCAAGTTCTGGACTGTCTTCCTTGGTGCTCAGAGCCCCATCACTTTGGGATGACAACCCCATTGGGTAACCTTGCTTCCAGGTCAGTTACAGAGGAGAATGAGTTATTTGGGCACTATCCTGCTTTGAAATAAATCAGACCCTCATCTTCCAGTGTTACTAGACTCATCTAAAAGCCACAGCATGGGAGAGTGTGAGCTTCTGGCTTCACCTGGGTTGCCATCACCCCTCACGCCCCTCACTTTGACCTCACCCATACGCCTTTGAAATGCCTCCCTGGTTTGTCAGGATGGTGCAGCCTGCCAGCTAGCTGCCAGTTGAATTTTTTGCAGTTTTCCATGTTGCAGTGACAGGGCTGTGTTGAGGCCCAGATGCTTCAGCATAAATAAATAGCACATCTGGGAGCTGGAAGGAGTTCAACTGAATGTTATAGAAAAATCTGGGGTGGAAGCAGAGCCAAGCGATACACAGCTGGAAACTGTTGAGTTAGGAGTGAGGTGGAGAAGCAGTTGAAGAAGAGAGAAAAAAAGAAATGGAAAGAGAGAGAGAGAAAAGATTAAACCAGGGATTACTGTTGTACCAGAGGCTCTGAATTATAACTGCTGAGAAACAGAGCCATGGTTTATACAACCATTTAACTAAGAGCCTCCTACAAAAATGATAGTTTATAATAATTGACCTCAAAGCAGAGAGGCTGAGCAGGGCTGGGAAGCTTGACTGCTGGGCTGCCTCTGATGTGTCAGTTTGGTCACCTCCTCGCTGTTTGAGTCATGAATGTCCTCGTGGTGAGCAAGGTGAAGAAGTTCAGCCCTGCACTGGTGAGAACTCCAGGCTCCCTGCTTGGGATCACCCGGCATTTGGGAAGCTTAGTGAGTTCCCAGGCTCCTGGGAAGTCTCAGCTGAACACGCCTGTTGCGAACATGCAGAGTATTAAAGGAGAGGCCGGGGTGGAGGAGGAGGAAGAGGACATACAGTGACATCACTCTTTCCTAGCCCAGAAGCCCAGGCAGATGATTCACCAAGATGAATCAGCAGTGGCTACAGAGAGACCTGCTAACACCCACACCCTCAGGCCAGAGACTAAAAGCTACAATGACATCACTGAGCAGAGAAGAAGTTTAAGTAAAGGGGAAATTAGGACAAAAGAGAGAGGAAAAAAATCTGTTCTTCTCCCTCTTAATGGAAATCAAATGCATGGATTAACTTCTTAATGGATGGCTTGGTTTAATCTCCTGGATTAAAAATACCCCAAATTAAGCCATCATTAAGAGATGCCAGAATGCAGGCTTTCTAAGCAAAGAACAGTATCACAGGGCAAAGCTTTTCTCAATCCTTCTCGCCCCTCCCAGCTGGTCCTTGCCTTGTGGCAGGTGATAGAGGTGAATCCTGCTACCTAGAGAGAATCAAAGCTCCTTTCAACCCACTTGGAACTGAACCTTGATGGCTTTAATATACAGCCTTGTTATTTTTAAAGTAAAGCAGATGACTGAACAAAATGGGCCCCATGGCAACTCTTACACTTGGTTTGGTCGAGATTCCAAGTTTTCCGCATCCACAGGGATCTGAAAGGATAAATGACTTTCTCTGAGTCTTAGGGAAAAAATTTAATTGGCAGTAATTGCAGTTCATAGAATCCTTAAAAAGATTGAATCATACACAAGGATTAATAATCTTGGATATTAATTCTTAGTTTGTGTGTTCCCAGCATTCCAGTGGAGGTGGGAGCCATTCAACCTTCACAATTTATAGTGATTCTGAAATCTTTAATACATACTTAGGGAATATGGTTAAAAATAGGTATGATTCAGCGTAGATCTATGCATAATTTTAAAAGCTTTGTCCATTTATTCAAAAAGTATTTATTGAGTACTTTCTAAGAACCATGCATTATGCCAGAAGCTGAGGATCCGTTGTTGAATGAGACAAAACCCCTGCCCTCAGGGAACTTACAGTCTAGCAGCCAGGACTTCTGCAATCCATTGTGACAAGGAAAACATCACTGTTAATTCCATTTAAAATTAATTTCTTGGAGTACCAATCAGTTCTAGGGTAAGAGGAAAGAAGGGCTGCACTGCACCTAAAACATCCCATGCCTCAAAATAAAAATAGAATTGTATTTAGAAAAATCTTAATTTTCTGGCATTTCAAGAACACAGAAGCTGCGTAAAGGTGAGCCAGAATTCTTTCTGTAGCCTGGTAATTAATTTGCAGCTTAAAATCTCCTATAGGAAGACCCCAAACCGACATGATATTTGGGAGAAGGTGAATTGGGGAGGTTGAATTCAATGGAACGCATGTTTCCTCAAAGCTGCTCGTAATTCAAAATCGATACAATTCAAGTGCAATCCTGACCATGGATAGATAGTTTGGGGGAAGTCGGGGTGTGAGTGCTGTTTACCAGCTGAAAGGGCATTGCCATGGAACAATAGCATCGCTTACAATTTGCCCTACTGTTAGTTTGAAATTATATGATTCTTGGCTCGGTTTTTGGTTTAGCTTGGGGATCCTCCGGATCCTTCATCCTGCTCGCCATAGGAACTTGATCTATATATGCAACATCAACAAGTCTCCTTGCCCTCTGGCTTCCAGCCAGATTCTGCCAATGCACAGCACCTGCAAGAAATCAGGGAGACGGAGGACAGAGGTTAGGGTATCAATTTCTAGGAGTCCTACTCTGCTGGGCCACCACAGACCAGCTGTGTCCCTCTACTAAAGACCCAGGTTCCCATCAGGTGGCCCTCCCCATACAGCTGGCCTGCTGAGGGTTCAATAACTGCTCCCTCCCCTGGTCCCTGTGGGTCTGGAGCCAGTGTTTGTACTACTTCTGGCAGTTTCCCTGCACCCTGCCCACACCTTTGTAAATAGTCCTTTCATCCAATTTAAGTGTGCCATCTATTTCCTGCTGGGAACATGACAAATAAGGGGAATTTATATTATCCTAAATGTCATACCTAAAGGGAGGCTTTATTACTATTTTCATATTACACAATTTCAAATTTGCTTGGCTCAAATTTGCATGAAAAAGTAATAAATTCCAAAAGATCCACAGGCCCATCTGCATCAGTAACAGGGTTGAAAATCAAGGTTTACAGCAACCTGCCTTAGATTTCCCTCTCTAGCTTAAACTATTATCCTTTATGACTTTGGGGACCTTCCTGTTCTGCTTTACTTTTAGCTTAAATAGTAGATTTAAGTTGGGTTGTTTAATAACAATTCCTTCCGCCTCAGCTTCATTACCTCCTTGGCAAAAGGATGAACAGGATTAACGGGCAATGCATTAAGGCAATCATCCCTCTGCCTTTCCAGTCATTGGAATTCCATTCCCAGGCAACAAAAATCTCTGAAATACTCAGAAACGGCATGTGACATCTCTTCTTCTTCCACTGCAGCAATGCACAGGGTTTGATTTTTATTTGGCTTGATTTAATAATTTCAGCCCCTCTTGTTGGGTCACTGATTCAGTAGTAGACAGTTTGGCTCCCACTACAGCTCGGCAAAGCCAAAGCAGACAGTTTGGCTGTAGGGCAAATGGGTGTCTGTCACCAAGAGCCATGCACATCCACTGATTTATGTACACAACCTATCATTTCAGCATGCCCCACCTGCATCTGGAGCTTCCTGTTCATCCTTTCATTCTTACCCATCTCCACTTCATCATCTGCAAGGAAACGCATTCTGGAAGCATAACGAGAGAGGGAAGCCAACAATTTCCCGAGATTCACGTCCAAGGAATATGGATTTAAATGAAAGGGCAGGGATGGACAGTGACCCACCTTTTAACAGGCAAATGATACAGTACCCAGGCTGAGAGTGCTGCCTTTAGAATCAGATCTGGATTTTAATCCTAGTTCTATCTCCTATTACTTGTTATAACATGGATTAGTTGCTTAATCTTTCCAATTTTTACTTTGCTTCCCTATAAATTGAATGTTATGAATACACACCTCAATGGCTATTGTGGAAATTGAATGAAATAATGGAAGTAAAACTCTCAGCCTCAAATTTGCCCTTAGTTTGTTGATTGCATAAATTCTGGGCCTCGCTTTACATTTCAGGGTTGCTAAGATTGGAGACACTCCCAAAGGGTGGTAGATTTCACTAATGGATGTATTGAAAGGAATAGAAGCCATTGTTTTATAAGAATAATCCATCTTCCTGAGTTTAGATAAAGAAAACAAATAAAACATACCCCCTCAAAAAAATGCTCAGTGAAATTATTATCGCCCGAAAAGTTAAGAAGGCAAGTTAGGAGGCCTAAACTTGAAACAGTATATCTAAAAGCAGGTTTGCTCAGAAATTCGAGGAGGAAATGGGTTGGTTGTCAAAATATGCTTCTGTCCTACTATCTAAATAGGAGCAGAGAGAGAATGAAAGACAAATGAAAGCAGATGGGCTGCTTAAGTAGGAGGAAAAGAAAGCTTTCCTTAGGAAAACAATTGGGGTTTTAGAGACAAGGTAGATGGATATAAAGGGAATGAAAAGACACACCCAGATCTAGCTGATCCCAAAGAAAAGATTAGGAGGAAGATCCAGCTATAATGACCCCTCCTCTCCCCACACTGGTTAAGGAATGTCAAGTTTGAAAGCATTGACAGCCATCCTTTTACAGCTCTAGGAAGAGTCCCTGATAAGAGTAACTGAAGAAACCACAAGCAGGAGACTGGCCAATCTGCCAGGTAGTTACAGAAATTTTGGACAGATTTGAGAGGGGAAGACCCATCCAAAATACTCAATTACTAGGTAAGTTTCTGGGTGGAACCATTATTGTAAGCAAAGATACAGATAATACCTGTGATTGGAAAAGAACATGCCCAAGAAATCCATGGAAAGGCACAATCAAGAGAAGGCCTTTTAAAAATAAGGAAAGCAGGGGGTGCCTGGGTGGCTCAGTCGGTTAAGCATCGACTTTGGATTGGGTCATGATCTCACAGTTCATGAGTTTGAGCCCCACATAGGGCTCTGTGCTGACAGCTCAGAGCCTGGAACCTGCTTGCGATTCTGTGTCTCCCTCTCTCTCTCTGTCCCTCCCCTGTTTGTGTTCTCTCTCTCTCTCTCTCAAAATAATAATAATAAATTTTTAAAAATTTTTAAAAAAATAAGGAAAGCAGGACAAAAAAAAAAAGATCAGGTGCAGGCCTCAGGTTATTGGTCTTAATGGAACTACACCTCCTAGGTTGGATTATTCCACTCATGGGAGTGAAGATGGAAATTTTCTTTCTGAATAGTGTGTGCTGGAAAGATCCTGAAATCTTTTATTTCTCAGCTCTCAGCATGTGGAATTTCTGAGACAAAATCTAATGGGGTATAATAGAAAAAGAATCCTAAAAATTTTAAGTTTTAATTTGTTTCCTAGGAGAGAAATACAGCTTGAATTAAGTGGGGTGACTGGGGCTGCCACTGTTGTAAATTTCTAAATTTAACAAGAAAGAACATTTCAACATCCAGTCTCTAATGAAGCAAATGGCATTTAGGTGTGGGTTTCCCTCCCACCCACCCATCCCAATTATGGTAAAGTAGTGCCATACATCCATAATGTCTTCATGGAAGATGCCTCCAAACTGAGTTTAAGTTCATGGGTTGTAGATCATGGAAAAGTGCCCTGGATAGACTGGATGGCATGCTGGTAAAAGTGACTGAAAGTTTCTCTGTCTACCCTGTTTCTCACAGTCTCTACTACAATCTCTGTGACATTAAATATAGAGTCATGGAGATATCATCTGGCCAGGGATACCTGTGCTTCAAGATGGTAATTTGAATATGTTCTTCTAGAAGATGGTCATTTTCTCTAGAAGAAATTAGGTGATAATTTTGGTGTTCTAATAATTCCTTGAATTTATTAAATTCAGAGACTTTGAGTTAGATGAGTTAATCAAGGACACCAAAGGAACAGCACTTGAAGGAACCGCACCTATAGCAGCCCTGAAAAATCCTTCCAACCCAGCCTGAGCAAATGTACCTGAGCAGTGCAGCTCCAGCCATTGTACTAAAAGGCCCCATCAGACTTACAAAACATATTCTGTCTCAATGCCTTCCTGCTTTCCAACTCCCCTCCCTGTTCCCAGCCACTTTCTTCTGGCACCTGGCTCCCTAAGCCTCCTCCCTAAGACTCCCTAAGGCTCCCCCCTTGTTCTTTCCCTCTCTGTTTCCCTCCCTGTGTGCCAACTGGCCTTCCAGTTCTGGGCTGTCCAACATGGTAGCCACATGTGGCTCTTGGACACTTGAAACGTGGCTTCTCTGAATTGAGATTTGCTGTAAGATTAAAATACGCACTGGATTTTGAAGACTTAGTATGAAACTAAAATGTAAAATACCTCACTAATAATTTTTATTTTGGTTACATGTTTAAATGATAATTTTTAATATATTAAATTAATTTTACCTGTTTCTTTTACCTTTTTCAATGCAGCTACTAGAAATTTCTTAATTACATATGTGGTCACATTATGTTTCTAATACAGGTCTAGTGCCCTGGGTCCCAGGCATCTCACTGCACCTTCTCCTGCTCCTGGTCTGCTAAAACACCCAAATCAACCTAAGTTTCCTTCTTCTGAATAAGTATAAATTTCAGTGTTCTTAGTTGGACAATTATTTTATAAGTGAACCATCCTAGTATGGTGCTAATGGTTGAAAATGCTCAGTTTTGGCTCTCCACATACACTTACTAAACACCTACCATGAATATAGACATATTTAGGCCAAGTGGACATACTTGGAATCAGAAGATAGGTCTGCCATCCAGCAGTGGACAATCTAGCTGGGTATCACCATCTGATCAGAATAATCTGAATTGTTGCCATATCTTTCCCTAAAGGAATGAATCAAATAGGAACTCTAGGTACAATGGCAGAATAATGGAAACTGTTTGTATTATGGTCATAGAGGAAGTTTCATGGAGCCTTTCAGTTCATACCACATTATGTCCATGTACTTCTTGCCCGCCACATTATCAAGCATTTGAAGAATTGTTTTCTCTTTCCCGACAAGAAATACAGGATATACGTTTCTCTGGTATAGATATCATTGTGAAGAAAGTTAAATGACTTGAGCCAAGTTAGAAAATTTAAAACAAAATGTCAATATACCTTCTACTTTTTTTCTTTGGTTTAAAGAGAGGAGTCTGGGGTATCTGCCTTGACTGGTCCATCCTTCAACCTCTTCTCTATTTCTGCCCACAGGGGGGGAAAAAAAAAAAAAAACAGAGAAAAACCAATTAAACAGGAGCCCCATTCAGAGAGGAAATACATCCTAAGATAAAGGTCCTTCCTTCTATTTCCTCCTTTCATTGATGAAGCCAATCATGACAGTTCAAGAAGCCAAGGATAATTTCATTTATAAATTGTACACTTTGGCCACATGGTTTTTAGTACAAATTAGGGATGGGGTTTAGTTTCAATTATCTTTGTTTTGGATTTATTTTAAAAGAAGAATGTTTTCCTTGAAGCATTTCCTATTTGCAGCCTGAACATTTTCTGTTCACTGCTGTGTACAGGGTTGCCTTTTGGATATAAATGTCCATAATAGATCACAGTTTGGGGCTTAAAATGTCCATGTTTATCCAAAAATGTTTATTTCCTTTATCCTTCTACAAACACTATAGTCAATTTCTTTTCCTACCCTTTTTATCTCGAAGAAAACAAGTTTTATCATTTGAAAGTATCTCGTGCCATAAAACCAGATCAATATGAAAAGAAGGGTGTAATCACATAGATCAGTCTCAGACAAGAGATGCAGGATTTGGAGTGGAGAAAAATGAGATCTTCACAACCACAGTAATCAATTGCAAACAAAGAAAGCAAAGCCCAGGCTTCAGCAGAGATCTTACTCATTGGGATCTGGGCACTGGGACTGGGGTCCCTCCATCCACAAACAGAAAAGACTACTTTGTCTGCCTTCAGCCGTTCTAGCTAAGTCTGAGACCCAGGTTCTGATTATAATAAATCGTTGATTTATTTTCCATGTCTTGATAGACAACCCTAGCCCTGAGCCACACCCCTCTCCACTTTCTCATGTCTCCTTGTTTTCTTTTTCTTGTAAATGTTTATTTATTTATTGAGAGAGGGAAAGAGAACAAGCAGGGGAGAGGCAAAGAGAAAGGGAGAGAGAGAATCCCAAGCAGGCTCCAAGCCATTAACACGGAGCCCAATGTGGGGCTCGATCTCACAAACCATGAGATCATGATCTGAGCTGAAATCAAGAGTCGGACGTTTAACCAACAAAGCCACCTGGTGCCCCTCTCTCCTTGTTTTCATGGTCACACTCTTCTCTCAGCCTAACACACTTCTCCCATGACCACCACCTTCCCTCTTTCACTCTATATCCGTGCCTACCAACCTACATACCCTCCCATGTCCCTACTCAGCCAGAAGCCACTCTGAGGAGCCTTCCCTGACCAACCTTGCAAACCATTCGTACCCTAGCCCCAGGAAGATGGAAGTTCTCCATTGTGTGCCCTCCTCTTGCTCTTTGTACAGACCCCACTGTAGCACTGCTCACTGGTTTATTTGCCTGTAGGTTTTCCTCCTCCCAGGATGGTAAACCCTTGAGGTGAGAAACTGGATCTTGTTTAACATGGTATCAATGGGGCCTACCTCAGTACCTGGAATTAGCAAGACAAGTAGCCAATATTTTTTGAATGAACGAATTCTCTTACGGGCTCAGGACAGTGATAGGTACCAAGGATGATTAAACAAAATCCCTTCCTTATGGAGTCCTAGTTAGTTTCATGATGGAGTGGGTGATGGTTAAGTTCTAGACTGGGAGGTGGAGCAGTGCACGATTTCAAAGCAGCGAACCCGCAGGCCTGAAATAAAAGCCAGGGCACAATGTGAATGTCCATTCATTCACTCAGTAAATAGTTACTGTGGGCTGATGCTGATTTAAAGGCTGTGGATACATCAGAGAATAAACCAGACAAAATTATTTGCCCTCATGAAACCTATTGGTAAGAGACAGATCAGCAACTTCAAACAACCCACTAAAAGGCATATGCTAGCCCCATAAAGGGAACAGAGACACTGAATTTTGTTAATTCACTTCTTTCTGCTTCTTGTAGGATAATATGAGCCAGCCGGTCAGTTCAGCAAACAAAAAGAAAAAAAAGGAAGACCTGTTTGTAAATGCCTCTGTGAGGCATACATTTGAAATTCTCCTTGCTTCTTTCACATTCCCAAACAACTCCTTCCCACTCCACCTCTCCTTTGTTTCTCCAGTAAGGTTGCCCAGGTGACCATCCTGCCCAAGGTCAGTCCACAGGCAGTAATGGGGTTTGGGCCGCACATTGGTCACTGGTCTTAATTTTCAGTTTCTAGGCTCTGTGGTGTTGATGAATCAAATTAGAAGTTGGGTGTCATGTGATGTCCGTGGCAGGCCTCTGGCTTCTCACTTCTTTTGACATATTTCTGAGCATCCTAGTCATCACTGCTGAGCACACCAAGGGAGATAAATAAGCCACTCATTCATTCAACAAATATCTAATGAGCACCTACTAGAGTCCAGGCAATAGATCTGCTGCTGGAGATCCAATGGTGAGCCAAACAGATGAGCTTGCAGTATAGCAGGAAGGATAGGCATACACAAGAAAACAACCAACGGTAAATCCGTCATACAAATGAACTCCGTGGCCCATGAGGAACTCCAACAAGAGAAACCAGCATACAGGTGTCTCCCTCGACTTCTTCTCCCGGACGGTACACACCCCCTTCACATCTTTATAGCATCTTCTTCCTCATGGAAGACCTGCTGCGTTCCCCCAGCAAAAGTTCAGTGCTTTGTGTCTCCATCTCAGCCTCTTCTGTCTCTCTGAGGAGTTACCATCCTCTAGCCTGCCTCTCTGGGCCGTGAGCCCTCCTCCCACTCAGCTGAGTTTCCCACAGTGTAGTTGGGGGCAGGACTTCTCTAATTTGACGCGTAGTAGAATTACCTGGGGGAATTTTGGTGCCCCTCATGGCTAGGGGACTCCCCCAAACCAATTAAATTATGCTCCCTGGGGCTGAGTTCCAGCAAATTCCAATGTGCTGTGAAGTTTAAGAACCCATGATGTATACATCTGTCTCCATTTCCTTACCTTCCTTTGCTTCTCCTACCATAGCACAAACCCATTCCTATCCCCACCATTCCTCTGGTTACGAGTTCCCTTCTGTAAAACACCTGGATTCTCAGAGTCCATCTGACTTGACATTTCTCTGGAATCTGACAATATTGCCCCTTCTCTTTTCTGGAAATAACCTTTCCTTTGCTTCCATTGTACCATTTTCTCCTGTTTCTCTGGTTGATGCTTCTTTGCCTCCTTTGTCCCACTTTTTCTTACCTTTTTCCTCTTTCTTGCTTCTCAAGTGTGGGCATTTCCAGAGAAACTTCTCATCTCAGTCTACGTGTTGTACACCCACTCACAAGGTTTCAACAGCATCTTTGTGCAGAGGATCCTCCGATCTCTCCAGGCAAGACCTCTTCTCAGAGCCCTTGGCTTTAGTCCTACATATAAAGCTGCCCACTAGAAATCCCCACCTGCTTGTCCTTCAGAATTCTCAAATGGATGTGTTCAAGTTGAACTTATTATCCCCATGCCCATTCAACCCATCACACACATACCAACTGTTTCCCCCAGCCTCAGAACCACCTTATTCATTTCCTAGCTCAGTTGCAAAAACTTCTACCTGCCTAGACACCCACCGGAAACTCAGGAATTGGCCTTCCCACCTCACTGTGTCTTCCCCCACATTCAGTCAGGCTTCAAGTCCTGTGGAGCCTGCCTTCCTAACATCTCCCCACTTCACCACCCTTTTCGTTTCTCATCAGGATTAGCCTACCTGCTGTCTGTCTTATCCCAAGCCCCCTATTCCGTCCCCTTTATGGCCACCAGAATCATCTCTATGAAATGCAAATCTAAGAGACATCTTCAGTGCAGTGCCTCTGGGGTTATTTCAGGATACATTTAAGGTTCTTCTCATGGCACACACACATTTCTCTCCAGCCCCACCTTTTGCCATAGCCGTACTGAAGTACTGTGGTTCCCCAGATGTGTCTGTCTGGCTCAGTGCCTTTTGTACCTGCCTCACTCGGTTCTTTGTCTGATTAAGTCTTACACATTCTTCAAGACTCAGCTCAGAACTTCCTTCCGGAAGACTCTTGTATCAATTGAGATGTTTCCAGCTTCAACTAACAAAACATCAAACTGGAAATGTAATACAGCATTATATAGAGGTTTATTACCTCCCTAGAAAGAAGTGCACAGCAGGCAATTCCAGAGCTAGCTAATTGAGCAGACTGATGATATCTGAGCTGCAGGCTGCCTTCTCTTTGTCTTGGCTTTCCCCAGATGGTCTCAAAATGCATGCCTTGACTCCAAACATCAGATCCACACAAAACCACATCTAAAGGCAGAAAGAAATGAAGGCTTCCCCTGGGACATCTTTTTTATCAGAGAAGAAAATATTTCCCAGCAGACTTCCTACTGGTCCCATTACCATTGGGACCAGTAGGTCTAGGTTACCAACTTACCCTAGAGCAATCACTGGCAAAGGGAAAAGGGTTGCTGTGGTTTCCCCGTGACCAGGCGGAAAGCCCTCTTCTTTGAATGCATTCTGCCTTATATAGAGCAAAAGGTTCTATTGGCAAGGATGAATGGGGGAAATGGTAGTTGCATAACCTACCAATGGTTTTGGCCATGCTTTCTCTCCTAGCGTCCCTCGCTCACCACTCCTTCACAAGTGAATTGGGTGCTTTTCAAGTACTCTGTCATTGCACTTTTCAAACTATATCGTAGTGTTGGTTTACTTATCTGTCTCCTTACACTGCACTCCATACAGTTTATTCATCTCTGATTCTCCATCACCTACTAGCAGAGGCCTAGTGCATAGCCTCAATAAAAATTCATTGTTTGAATGACTGATTGAATTAATTAGTGAAATGTTCAAGACACTTTCCACAGTCTAGAACTGTGGTTGCATTAATGCTAATTATTTGACCCATCTATATAGTGATTATTACCCATCTAAAGAGACTGATATATGACCACATTGTTTGTGCTATTTGCTCCATGCAACTTCTGTTTTTATTGCTTTTGTGACTTATCCTATGGTTGGCTTTTTGTCTCTAGCAGCAACCAAATGACCACTTTCTTTATTAAATAGAGCCAATGTCTCTGGTTCCCCCAAAGGACCATGCTGGTGTTGAGCCTTTTTTTTCCCCCCTCTGTCTGCCAAGCCAGCATAGATCAACACCATCTATCAATGTCCCATCTTTGGGTGGAACTTCAAAGGCAGGATTTCCTTTTCTGGGTCAAGTTGACCTGTAACTTCCATCTTCTTCATACTAACTCTCAGTCTGTGGAGCTGCATCATCTCTGCGAGTGGTCAGCAGCTTCTCATCCAGTGCCTTAGCAAATATTTATTGAGGGAATTAGTGAATGAATCATTTAACTGACTTGCATGTAATCTTCAAAAACAGTCATAGCAAACAAGAGTTCTTACTTAAAAGGTATTCTTCCACAGCAGAAACATCTTTAAAAATAACCAAATTAGCAGCTTTTATCAATGTTGACATTCTGTTCTTAAACTAATTACCTGCTTATGTAAGTGACCTTATTAAGAGCTGTTGACACCTTTTAAAGCTATCTTTGGAAATCAGACTCAAACCCAAATACAATTATGAGCTTGCCATGTTCAAAAATGGCATCTTGATATGGCCAGAATTCCCTATTGAATTCAGAAATCTAATTCAAATCCTTATGTTGGAAAAAGAAGGGATATAAATCAAATCCATAGATGAATAATGAATAAAAACAGCCATGGTTAACTTAGGCATGGGAATAAAAACAGAAGTGTCACCTGAAGCACACACTGCTCATTTTCTAATACAGAATGAACAGTAGCTGGTTGATGGAAATTTCGTTTTTGACATTTATATGGACAGTGGTTCCTTAGCAAAAAGAACTACAGAGCAATGTCATGTCAGTATCCCATGTGACAATAAGCATTATCCCTGTAGCAGAAATCATTCCCAACAACCTAGAGGATGCCCTCAGAACAGTCAAAACATCAAACAGAATGTTCTATTAGATGTTAGGGTCCAAGAAAACAAAGTCATGGAATCATGCCCCAAACTGCCAGGCAGGAGTACATGCCCTCACAGGTCTTGTCAGAGGATCAATGAGACCAAGAGAGTAACTCAGCTATTAGATATGGTAACTCCTGCCGAAATAGGAACAGCATCCTCATGAGAACATGCCCAGGCACAGCTTCAAAACTTCAGCAATCAGAATTGGAGTTCATTTGGCCCAAGATGTAAATCAACCTGTGACACAAAGGAAAAGAACTCCCAGAAAACATTGCCTGTCACAGCAAACCAAAGGCCAGTCTTGGCTCACTGGATCATAAACTCCTGGAGAGCAGAAACAACTAGGTAGTGATAATATTATTTATAAATAATATCAAGGCTTGGGCTGACTCTGAAATGCACGTTCATAAAATTATCAAGTGAAGGTGAACTTTAGGACTTATTTAATCCAAATTCCTTATTTCACTAAAGATGAAATCAAGTTTTAAAGAGGGGAAGGTTTTTGCCTAATCTCATATGGCTGTCTCTCTCTTCCTCTCTCTCTCTCTCTCTCTCTCTCCCTCTCTCTTTCTCTTTCTGGACCCTTAACTCCAACCAAGGGCTCTTCCCACTTTATACCATAATTATAGTCCCTACCACGTTGCCCTGCCTGCAGTTGGCTTTCAAAAAAACAATGAACAAGTCATGTCGATCATCATTATGTGTTAACACGGCCAGTTTCTGATTATATAGGGCTTAACACATATAATCTGGGGGGAGGGGAGGAGGGTCTTCTTTAAGAAAAAAAATACAAAAGGAGGAATATAAAATTTGATACAAAAGTGAATATTTCTTTAGACTGAGAAGAACATACAACAAATTTCAAATATAACAAAGTTGACTAATCCTACCAGGATCACAGAACTCATAAATATCACATTCTTATTAAATAATTGCCTGACACATCTCTATAATACATTCTTCCCACAGAGTTTTTGGCTCCATATGCTCTGATTAACTCTTCATGCAATAACAATTGTATAATTTTTCTAAAGAGAAAACAAAATTCAGTCTTTCTTTTATAAAAAAAATTGTTTTGCATTATTCATTAATGGTTAGGAAAGTTACTTTCAGCTTCATAAGTTATTCTATTGCATTGAGTCCCATAATACAATAAATTACTCTTACGCTACACAATGATTCCAAGATGAATACATATAGGACTTTTGTTCAGGGAAACACTTGTTTCATCAGGCTGTCGCTTGCACGCTGCTTTGTCTGCATCCACCAGCCTTCATCGGAACAAGGTATATCAGATTCACAAAAACGTGATCTGTTATGCATGCAGAAAACATACAGCTTTGAATTCAGAATGAGCTTAGTGTTTGTACTACTATTACAGGTGTGTGCCCTATAAACACAAGGATTCAGATGAAATTCTATTTTATGAGACTTCCCCTCATGATATAAGAGAATGTAAGGAGTGTTTATCAGTGTACATGCTACATTACTAAAATATATTTCTGACAGAAGGGAGCTTCCATTCTGACAGAGTTGATGAGCACAAAATTCTCCAATTACGGTTTGACACATCTGGGGGTTCAAAGAATGTTTCACAGATTTGCATCTGGATGCACTTGGAACCTTGTGTCTTTTCACTTCCCCCTAGTTCCAGAGTGGGTGCTGAGGGGCACATGCATAATGGGGCACAGCCTCTGGCCCTGCACCCAGTGTCACTTTACTGAGTCGCCGCAGTGAGTGGGAGGAGAATTTTGGAAAGCCTTCTACAGCAGGAGAGCTAACTTGACTCCACGTGCAGGCGCCTGAAAACCACATAAATATATCCCACTAAGCCAAACTCAGTTATCTCCAAGTTTACAGGAGATAACTGCAAAGGAGATCCCCTTTGCAGGATCCCAAACAGTTCACAGCCATGTTAAAGTCACCTGACCCAAGGGGAGAGGAAAAAGACAGTGCCTTAACAGATTGTGGTTAAAATACTATTTTCAAATCTTACAAAAACTTATACTCATGTGAACACAAAGCTGGAGACCCTCCTATGCCTTTGGAATGGGCCTCATCAATGAGGGGCCCTTGAAGCTTTATGAGTTTCACGGTCCTTATGCCCTCTGCATACTGACCTTGGTATCATCCTTTGCAAAGACAGGGAAACAATCAGCAGTCATCTTGAAATGTGAGGACCGGGAGTGATCATATGGCCTGATGGAAAGTGTATTTGTCCTGCAGGGCTGCCCTAAGAGTATCACAAATGAAGTATCTTAAAATAACAGAAATTTGCCTCACAGTTCTGAGGCTAGAAGTCTGTAATCAAGGTGTTAGCAGGACCACGTTCTCCCCAGTGGCTCTAGAGAAGAATCCTTCTTTGCCTCTTCCAGCTTCTGCTGTTCCCAGGAATCCTTGCTGTGCTTCGCCTGCTGATACATCACTCCAGGCTCTGCCTCCTGTGCAGAGCTGAATGGCCCTGTGCATGTCCGTCTCTGTGTCTTTTCTCCTCTTCTTAAAGGAGACCAATCATACTGGATTAGGGGCCCACCCTCACCCAGGATGACTTCATCTTAACTCATTACCTCTGCAACAGCCTTATTTCCAAATAAAATTACATTCTGAAGTACTGGGAGCTAGGACTTCAACATATCTTCTCTGGGGAACACAGGCCATAACAGAACGGAAACAATACTGAACTCACTATGCATCAACCCGGCACTGTGCAATTCTAAGCAACTCAGACTTATTCAGCAAACAGTGGCACTGAGCGTGTGCTGGGGTTTCCAGAGGAGTCTGATCAGGTAGCCACCAGCCCGGGAGAGAGACAAGTCAACGAATGACACACAGGGTGGCTGTTGCTATATGGAGGCCCATGTACACAGTGAGATAGGCCTGCTGTGGAGACAGCCTGTGAGCATGAGGGTTTGAGAAGTTCTGCACAATGCTGGTCTATTTGAACCTAGTCTTTAAGAATGCCTAGATGTTCACTGAATGGACAATAGAGGGGAAGAAACTCCAGGCAAGAGCGATAGTGCATAAAGAGGCCTGGGTTAATATGAAACCACACTTTCAGGGAGAGTTTTGTGTAATTTTGAATGGTTGGAAGCAAAGCTGTATTTGACAGAATGGCAGATTAGACTTGGAAAGTAGGAGGAGCCAGGCCATGAAGGCTTTATAAACCATGATAAGGAGTCTGGCCTTTACCGTACAGAGGGGGAGAGGCAGGGCACTAAGAGGAAAATGATCAACTGGGTTTGCGTTCCAAGAAAATTGCTTCGGCGGCAGCGTGGAGGGTGGGCTGGACAGAGATGGCAAGTGGGATGGTCTCACTGAGACCCTTCTGGAGATGCACAGGCCCACATCTTCTTTATTCTCCTCAACAGCCCCTCCAGATGCACGTGCAAGCTGTGGGGACTGGGGCACAGAGAGGGAGGAGCTGCCACAGCTCACCAGCCACAGGCCAGTGCGCGTGTGCTTAGTGGACATGACCTTCCCTCTCGAGCAGCAATACACGAGCAGAGTCTGTGTGAAGTAAAGGAACGGCACAGGAAGATATCTGGGAAGGAGCATTCCGGGTTGTTCAGGATGATAGGAAATCATTTGATTAGTATTTCTTCTCAGTTTTAAGGTAAGTTTCAGAGAGGTTATAGGACTTGTCTGACTTGTAATGGTTAAAGTAACAGATAACCCCCCAAATCTCAGGGCTTTAATGTGATAGAACCCATGTTTTGCTCACTGGAAATCCAGAGCAAGTGTTCCTGACTGGCCTGGCCTTTCCTCCAAGCAGTGATTCAGAGGTCAAGCCCTAGCCTCTTAGAGTTTTACCTCTCGTTACCAAGGTCAATTCAGAGGCACGGCATTGTGGGGAATTTTAACGTACCAGTTGGGATCCACTTCCGCTCACGGTACTTTGGCAAGAACACAGTCCTGTGCCACAACGAACCACAAAGGACGAGTGTGCAGCAAGAAGAGAATCAGCATGGATTCAGCCAGCAGTGTCCTCCACAGTTACCTAATGACGAGATCAAGATTTGAACTTAGGGCTCTGGACCTCCAGAGTCAACGCTCGTTATCCTTGCCCTCATCTGTCTCCCGATGTGAGCTGTTCTTTTGCCATCATCTGAAAGCCTGCTTCCTGCCCTGGCAGCTCAGCTTGGCCTCTGCCTGCCGTACCACCTGCCTGTTTCCGGGTGTTCTCTGCTCCCAGACTTCCTTTCCCTGTGTTTGGATCATGCACCAAGTGTGCTGCTTCCCCCATTGTCTGAGCTTAGTCCTCCATGTGCCGAGGGTCTGCCTGCCACACTGGACCTGCGCCCGGGGTCCTTCTGCCCAGCATCTGCTGCACCCCAATGGACAGGCTTCTCCCAATATAGCTTGGCTTTGTGGCAATTAAGGGGCTATTTTCAGTGTTCAATGCAGACACTAGTTGGAAAATCAATGCACAAGCAGTTGACCATAATAGTTAAAAGAAAGTTACTTCAGGTACTTTTCAGAGAATAAAAAAAAAGACAACCCTAACATTTAAATACATTGAAAGTCACCAGAACCTCTATGTGGAGACTCAAGCCTGGAGTATGTGAGTGAATGGAGTCTCAGAGTACAGTCACTGCATGTATCTAGGACCACAAAGAGCCTGGAATTTGGAATGGATGGTTTAGAACACCCATGCCATGCCCAGAAGGCAGCTCAAGTACATCTATCACTGATGGAAGGCTGGGGTCTCATCTTTGCGTATAAAAGAGAAGACACGTTAACACATGACACACTCATAGAGGATTCAGAAGTTCAATGCATCTTGTTCTAAACCCACATTTTATCTCATTTTATATTATGGTTTTATTTTCATAATCCTAACAGAGCACATAGCAGTTTCTTAATACATATTTGCTAAATGAAAAATAACTTATGGATGTATGAATAGATGGAAGGCAGGACAGAAAACAAGGTTTCCCAATTCTTGGTGTGTGTGAGTAGATGAATTTATGAGCAACAAACATGAAGATGGGGGATTTGGGAAGATAATTTATCATCACAATTTAATAAACCTTATAACAGAGTTAATCTGCTTTTGTTATATACATGTGGGACTGTATGATTACTAAGGTGTAAATGTTAAGCAATCCTAGAGGTGGGGTCGGGGACCCAGCCCACCCTCTGAGGTCCTCCCACCTTATGGGCTTTGGGGAGCCTGACCCTTCACACTCACACTAGTGTCTGGGAAGATACTCCCTTCACACAAGGTCTTTTAGACAATGCCCCGCAAAGGAATAGACCTGAGAAAAGAAAGAAAAAGAGCAGAAAACCAAAGAAAGGTAAGAAAATATAAAGAAAAGGAAAACGGGCACCTGGGTGGCTCAGTCGGTTCAGCGTCTGACTTTGGCTCAGGTCATGATCTCACGGCTTGTGGGTTCGAGCCCCGCGTTGGGCTCTGTGATGACAGCTCAGAGCCTGCAGCCTGCTTCGGATTCTGTGTCTCGTTCTCTCTCTCTCTGCCCCTCCCCTGCTCATGCTCTGTCTCTCTCTGTCTCAAAAATAAACATTAAAAAAAAATTTTTTTAAAGAAAAACGAAGAAAAAAAAGAATCTTGATTCTTTTAATTATGGGTCACATGCGTGCACACATGTGCGTATTCTTGCCAATGTCCTATAGAGTGGAAGTGGATCTCAACTGGTACATTAGAATTCCCCACACCCGGTCCCCCATTCTGCCATGCCTTTGAATTGACCTTGGTAACGAGAGGTAAAACTCTAAGAGGCTAGGGCTTGACCTCTGAATCACTGCTTGGAGGAAAGGCCAGGCCAGTCAGGAACACTTGCTCTGGATTTCCAGTGAGCAAAACATGTGTTTCTATCACATTAAAGCCCTGAGATTTGGGGGGTTATCTGTTACTTTAACCATTACAAGTCAGACAAGTCCTATAACCTCTCTGAAACTTACCTTAAAACTGAGAAGAAATACTAATCAAATGATTTCCTATCATCCTGAACAACCCGGAATGCTCCTTCCCAGATATCTTCCTGTGCCGTTCCTTTACTTCACACAGACTCTGCTCGTGTACTGCTGCTCGAGAGGGGAGTGCCATGGCCATTCTGTCTGAAATATCACTCCTTTTCATGTCACCCACCATTGTTTTTCTTCTAAATTTACCTCCCACCTCAAGTTTATTGAGCTATAATTGAAATAGAGTAAACTGCACATATCCAAACTGTGAATTTAATCGTTTTGACATATGTATATCCTCTTGTCCTGCTCTAATTTTCTTCTTGGCATTTATTACTATCCATTTCATTTGTTTGTTTATAATCTGTCTCCACCACTAGAATAAAAGTTCCATTATAATATAAATACTGTTTCTTTGGAGCTTAGAATAGTATCTGATCTGTAGGAGGCACTCACTCAGTATTTGTTGGATGGATGGATAGATGGATGGATGGATGGATGGATGCAGCAAGGCCCAGTTAGAAGAAAAGGAACACAAAGTCAAGGACAGACTAAAGCAGCCTGGGTGACTCCATGTGGAGCCAGTCCTAGGCTGGCTGTCTTTAGGGTCTTCTCCATCTAATTGGTCCAAGAGTAGAGAAGCCAAATGCATTCCTGCCTGCATTTCAGACTGTTGGGGATAGCTGCAGGAATCCTGAGTTGAAAAGGATTCTAAGGCGGCAGCTATCTGGGCTTCACAGAAATGAAGGTAGTGATCCATTAATGATGTCTGTCTTGGGAAGGGAAGTAAGTGATGGTAGGCATATTTGCAATCCTTTTCCTAGAAACTACTGTGGGGCTGAACCTGCTGGTGGGGGGTAAATCATCTCAACGGTGGACAGAAGCAAGCCACAGAGGATGGGGGAAGGCAGGACTTGACAGTAACATTTTGAAATGTCATTTACCACCTGTACTGACTGTGACTACACTAAGGCTGACAGTCCTGTGATTAAACACACTGAGATGATTAGTCTGAATGGGCTTTGGGCTCCTGGCTTCTTTCCCATTGATTTTCAATGGGCAATAATAACACGCTGATAAATTCTACACAGGAAAGGGATGCAAGGACACAGAGGACTTTCACGCGCACCTTAACCAGACTTATGTTTGCCCATGACAATGGTCACATTTCACTAAATTAGTACTTGTGCCAGCCCCCTTTTTGTTTCTGCAGTATGATTTCTTTTCAATGGATGGCTTGAAGTAAAGCAATTGAAGTTTGATGAAGCCTCATCTGACAGTAATTAAAGGTAAAGACTAAGCCTTCAAGTTTTGAATCTTGCTGTGAGTAATTCAGCCTTGTTATAGCACACCATAAAGCTGAGGGTCTGTTATTACCATAAAGCGTCCCTTGCAAAATCATTTTGTATTTGTCCAAGACTAGGCATTTCTTTCTCTATTAGAAAGAAGAAAGCCACTTTCCTCCAGCCAAATTTAAAGCCTAGATGCTGCCTAATATTCCGTAAGGTCTTTGAACAGTTCAGAGCCTGAAACAACACAGTATAAATGAGGTGTTTAACTTCTTGAGGCTTCCCCCCAAAGGTCACTGAGTCCAAGTCTCTCCCTGGAAGAACGTCAAGAGCTTGCCGGTCCTTCCAGCCAGTCTTCAGCATTATTTGCAAACTTGTAACATTTGCAATGGCCATGCTTGAGTATCCTGCCGCCCCTCCCACTGCCAGGATGAACCAGACCCAAGTTGGTGTATGTGTGTGTGCATATTCATATCCACAGCCACATCCGTTTTTAGGGCCTCTAAGTATCTTTGAGTACATTTTTATTATATTTTCCACAAAAGTTTTGTCTATGGTGGGAAGGGGTTATTACTAAGTACCTCTTATTTTGGGATACTCTTAGATTTTCTAAATTTCATTTTTTAAATGTATTTCCCGATAGATATACATTCAATTGTTTTTGTTGTCCTTCTTCTTGTTTTTGTCAGTTTTTCATCCAGCCACTTGGCTAAACTTTTGTATTGAGTCTAATAATTTATCTGCCGATGCCTTTGGGTTTTCTCTGCAGACTATTTTAAATTCTGTTACGACTTTTAGGACTCTTTCACTCTGATCTTCTTCCTTCCCCTTACTGACCTAGTCAGGACACTACTACAACATGAAACAGCAGTGAAGGAAGAATGGTAAGCCCTCTAGTCTTATTCCTGATATTAAAGAGAATATTTTCAATACTTCTCCATTACTTATGATGTTTGTTTGCTGTTGGAGTGCTTTTACAGATTTTCTGAAGTTAATGAAGTTACTTCCTTTTGAAAATTCTTCCTAGTTGCTAAGAGTTTATATCATGAACACATGTTGAATTTTAACAGTACATTTTTCTGTAACTGTTGAGATAATTGTATCATTTTCTTCCCTTTAATTTATTAATGTATTGAATCATAGTAATTGACTTTCTAATGTTAAAACTAAGTTTACATTTTGGGGATAATTCCAGCTCACTCATGATGTATTATTACATTGCTATGTTGCTGAATTCAGTTTGCTAATATTTTTGTGTAGAATGTGCCTATGTTCATAAACACAGGCATATGACATTGGATTTAGTTTGCATTTCTTGTGCCATCATTGCCAAGTTTGCTGTTAAGATTGGGCTACACTCATACATTCTGGAATAATTTTTATAAAAATGACATTATTTGTTCCTTGAATGTTTGATATCATTTAGCAAAACTGCCTGGAGCTGGATAACTTTTTGTGGGGATATTTCATACTATTGCTTGAGTATTTTTATTTATTATAGAGCTATTCATATTTTCTATTTCCTTTTGAATCACTTTTGGTGATTTTTCTAAGGTTTGTCAATTTTATCTAAATTTTTCAGTGTGTTGGCATTAAGTTGTTCAAAAGACTATTTTCTTTTTATTATATGTAATCATGTTTTTTACATTTAATATATGCAGCAGGGCTCCTGGGTGGCTCAGTTGGTTAAGCGTCTGACTTCGGCTCAGGTCATGATCTCGCGGTCCGTGGGTTCGAGTCCTGTGTCGGGCTCTGTGCTGACAGCTCAGAGCCTGGAGCCTGTTTTGGATTCTGTGTCTCCCTCTCCTTCTGACCCTCTCCCATTCATGCTCTGTCTCTCTCTGTCTCAAAAATAAATAAACGTTAAAAAAATTTTAATATACGCAGCTATTTTTTACATTTTTACATTACACAATCTTCACATTTACATCAGAAAGTCAATTACTATTGTTAACTTGTGCCTCCTCTTTCTCTCTCTTTCATTAATTTTGCAGAGAGTGTTAATTTTTTTAGCCTTTTGAAAAATCTTTGGTTTTGTGGATATTCTTTATTATGTGTTCATTATCTGCTTTAATCTTTGTTGTTTCCTTCCTTCTACTTTTTTTTCAAGTTCATTTATTTATTTTTAGAGACTGAGAACAAGCAGGGGAGTGGCAGAGAGAGAGGGAGAGAGAGAATCCCAAGCAGGCTCCACACCGTCAGCACAGAGAACCGACTGAGCCACCCAGACTCCCCGCTTTCTTCTACTTTCTTTGAGTTTACTTCACTGCCCTTTTCTAATATCCTAAGAAGAATATTTAGTTCATTAATATTCTGCCATAATTCTTATCTGACTGTTCTTTAGATTCTAAGGGCATAAGAATTAGACGTAAAGGTATTTTTGACAATATATTCATATACATATAAAATATAAAAGAATGTACCTATAAATTATTAAAGTAACTAAGTGGATTTAGCCAGATTGCTAGATAAATATGCCAAGATCAGTCTAAGAAAAGAAATTATCTTTCCAAATGCTGGCAACAAATATTGGGAAACAAATTATTTTAAGAAAGATAATCCTTAAAGTAGTGTCAAAACCATCCAGTACCTATAAATTTAACAAAATATGTACAAAGCATTACTGACAGAAATTGTTAAAGACCTAAGCAAATCATAGGATTCCTACCCACTGATCAGGGATACCTGCTTTATATTTATACTGCTGTGGGCAATAAACCTTTATTGTGCTAAGGCAATGAAATGTAGAGATTTATTTGTTACAGTAGCTATTGTTACTGTAGTGTAAGTATTTGGGCTGAAAATGCGTGCCAATATGATGCAATTTTCTCAATGATCAGTTAACTTAAGTGTATAACCCCTAAAAATGATGTTTTTATTAGGTTCCATTTCAAAGAGTTTTAATTAAAAATCATCCTCTCTTTTTTCAGCCCTCACTCTGCCCATTTAAGAAGCCGAGAGGCTTTCCTATTTGTTAGGCCTCAGGGATGGGTTGAGCCAAATTGGTCCTAAGATCACTCTCAGGTCTGAGGCAGGAAATCCTGGGAAGAACACATCTTTCATCTTCTCTCTGTCTCTGAGTCTCTAAAACAGTCTTATTAAGGGCAGAGTATCAGAAATAAATCTGCCACCCTGCCCATTGGCGCTTCATAGAACATCTACTCTAACCTTAGCTTCTGGTGAGTGAGCAGCTGAAGGTGTGATCCTTCCCCTCCCCCAGCTACTTGGGCATGGTGCTGAAATCTAGTCAATTCATTGGTTTGTCAGGGACCAATGAGATTCTGGTGCTGGAAGATCATTCAGATCCATTTCTAGCCATCTTCAGGCTGATAAGTATACAGGGAAAGCAATCTCTAATGAAGCCAGAGAGTGGTGCTCATTTCTAGAGAAACTCAGACACCAGAGAGCATTTGGGGTGAGAGAACGTAAGGGACTGACAGTGTTCCGGTCCCCTGGAGGCCTGGCTGTCTTTCCTGTAACTGAGTCCTGTGACTCTGATAGGCTTCCAGTGAATTCCTTCTTATCTGTGCTAATTCGGATTGGCTTTTGTTGTTTGTAATAAATAGACCCTGATGGAGACAGCGTGATGACAGTATTCAGCCAGGAGTCTGAAGAAGACATGAGCCCTGTCTTCTCTCAGTTATCCTTCTGTCAGAGTAT
Organism: Panthera leo; assembly: GCF_018350215.1. Classification (NCBI taxonomy): domain Eukaryota; kingdom Metazoa; phylum Chordata; class Mammalia; order Carnivora; family Felidae; genus Panthera; species Panthera leo. The sequence continues at coordinate 43,739,722 of NC_056695.1, forward strand.
AATTCCCAAAATATTAAAAACCTAATTTTCATATAGATAAGAAAGCGCAAGTCAAGGTTTTATTTAGTCCATGACTGAGGGAGCCGGGAGGATGACGATGCTGGATCAGAAGAGAGTATGAGACAACAGGAGTGCAGAGTAAGATTACACATCCAGATACAAAACTGGTTCACACCCAAGTGTCCTGTCCACTTGGGCAGAAAATAAAATCAGCACCATCTAACTAGCACTGCACCAGGTCTGAGCCCAAATCAGTGGTATAATCTATGTTGCATTCCCAGAGAGAGTGAGAGGACCCTCAGGCCAGCTTCTCTGGATCAGTGCTTCCCAGACTATATACAAATACAGACTTCTGGGCCCTGCCCTCAGAAATTCTGGTTCAGTAGGTCTTGGGCTTGGCCTGAAATTTCACATTTTAGCAAGTTCCCAGGTGACAGTGCTAGTCAGCAAACCACATTTTAAGTAGCACAGCCTTAGACGACATTAAAAGGTCGTGTAATAACCCTTTTGCTTATTGCTAAGTTTTGAATTTTTCTTAACCCTCCACCCAAGGTCCCCAAGGGAGAGCTAAGCCTCCAGATGAAGAAAAGCAAAGCAAGGCAAATAGTACTTTGCTCTTGGCTGAAGATTTGCATTCAAAACCGAGTGAAGGACTTAGATGAACACAGCTAGGTCATATGGAGGAGTCTTTTTTCCTATGCTAGGTAGGTCTCAGTAGCATCAAACCAGGAAAGCAAGCACTTGGCCATTTTTCCCCAAGCTCCTATCTGAATCTTTGGTCTTATCACAATGCAAGGAAAAGCTTATTCAGGCCACACCAGCCGGTGACAGAGAAGAAGAAACTAAAGAGAGAGGCAGAAAGCAAATTCCTTCCAAAATCGAGAACCACACTGGTCTAGGCTGCCTTCCCAGGAAGCCTGAGTTTGGTGCCGCAGTAAGAAGGGAGTTTCCAAATGCGAGAGGAGAGAGGACAATTGGGCCTTCTCCCAAGGCAACAGTCCTGACCCTTCTTACTATTCTGGCTCCAGGAGCTAAGGTTGCCAGATAAATTACAGGACATTTGACTAAATTTATATTTCAAATAAATAACAACTTTTAATGTAAGTATGTCTCAGATACTGCATAGGACATATACACACTACAAAAAAAAACTATTCATTTTTGTATCTGATTCACCTGGGCATCCTGTATTTTTATTTGGTATTCTAACAATACCAACTTTATGGCTATTGTGAGGATTAAATGTGATGATAAATATAAAGTTTTTAAAACACAGAAAGCAGGGTGCCCTAGTGGCTCACTCAGCTAAGCATCTGACTTCAGCTCAGGTCATGATCTCATCGCTCATGAGTTCAAGCCCCACGTTGGGCTCGCAGCTCTCAGCGCAGAGCCCGCTTCGGTTCCTGTCTCCCTCTCTCCCTGCCCCTCCCCAGCTCGTACTTTCTCTCTGTCTCAAAAAAAAAAAAAAAAAAAATCAAAACATCAAAAAAAAAATGTTTTTAAAACACACAGAAAGCATTTCATACATGTTAGTTACTAACAGCTTTCCAGTTGTACAGAAGGTAAGTCTTAGAAAGTAACCTGCCAATACTGGACAGCAGGTGTTATGTGCTGAATTGTGCCCCCCAACAGTTTATATGCTGGAGCCCTAACTCCCAGTACCTCATAATGTGACTGAATTTGGAGAGAGGGCCTTTTAAAGAGATAATTAAGTTAAAACAAGGCTGTAAAGATGGGCCCTAATGCAATCTGACTGGTGTCTGTATAAGAAGAGGAAATTTAGACACAAAAAGAGGTCAAAGTTGTGAGAAAATTAATTTCTGTTGTTTAAGCCCCCCGGTCTGTGGCATTTTATTATGGCAGCCCCAGCAAACTAAGAGAGCAAATAAGGGGCCAAGGTGGGGTTCAAACTCAGGTGGCTGGGCACCAATGGTTAAGTACTGCTGGACCAGTAAACGTGACCACTAAAGTGTGAAGTCAGCACGGACCCATCCCAACATGTAAAACAAACTGTCAACAGTGACAATGAGTCCGTCTGTTTCCCCATCCGCACCCTCCACTCGCCACCATCTCCTCCGAGACTCAAGTTCACTGTTCTGATGGAATCTCTGCTCTAGACCATTCTGCACTTCACCTCCCACCTCCCTGTATGTTCCTGGCCACTGAAAATCCCTTACTGATAGTGACCGGAGTTATCTTCTGATGGTTCCGGGTACACAGAGTAGCACTCGATTAACAGTCGTCATGCTGTCGCTACAGCTTGATACAGCGGTGTTGAGTGAATGCATGAGTAACAGAATGAATGGCATCCGCCTGCCTCTCAGTCCCACGCTCTCTGGTACCTGCTTATCCTCATGCCTAGACTGCCATGCTGTTCCTACCTGTCCCCATCAAAGTGAAAGTTTTGTGATTGGCCCTTATTTCTTGTTTGTCTTTATTTCTCTCTGAGCTCTGTGACTGAGTGTGTGTGTGTGTGTGTGTGTGTGTGTGTCAGAGAGAGAGAGAGAGAGACAGAGAGAGAGACAGAGAGACAGAGACAGAGATTAGGAGAGACCGGAAGAGAAAGAAAATTGGAGGGAGTCCCCCTATTCTCATCTGGTTGCTCGGTTTTTTTTAAGATCAGATGCTGTTACAGGTAAAAACACAGACTGGTTTTTCCCCTAACCTTACCAATATAAATATGCCTAAAGGCTATGCATGAAACATTTCCAATTAAAGTTGTAAATAAATGTCTCACTAGAATGTTGAATGCCTGAATTTCAAACCAGAGTAAACACTAAAACTGGAATAGAACACAACAAACTACTTAGCTCTACTGGAGGGAAACGTGTTCTCCAAGAGAACAGCCATTTGGCAGCTAACTGACCTGTCACTTGTCCAAAGTTCCTGTTACGGGTTGAATTGTGTCCCCCCACCCCCATCCCAAAATATGTAGAAGTCCTGACCCCTAGTGCCTGAAAATGCGGCCTTATTTGGAAATAGAGTCCTCATAGATATAATCAGTTTAAGTGAGATAAAGCCGAGCTGGTTTAGGGTGGGCCTTAATCCAATACAATCTATCTTTTCATGAAGAAGAGAGGCACACGTAGGGTGAATGCCATGTGACAACAGAAAAGATAGGGGAGTGAGGCTGCTTCAAGCCAAGGGACCCCAAGGATTGGTGGCCACCACCAAGAGCCAGAAGAGGCAAGGAAGGATTCTCCCCAGAGTCTCAGAGGGAGCAAGGCCCTACTGACACCTTGATGTAGACTTCTGGCCTCCAGAACTATGTGACAATGAGTTCTTTTTTAAACCACCCAGTTTGTGGTATCATGACAACCCTAGGAAATCAAGACACCACCTCTTTGCTTTCCTGGGCTTGCCTGGATGAAAATATCTTCAGTGGCTTTGTAAATTTTGCAGGTGGTTATGTTGCAGTTATCTGTTGCTGCAAAAATTTAATGCCTTAAGACAACTTAGTATTTTATCTCAAGACTCTACTGATCAGAATTCAGAAAAGACACAGGAGGACAGCTCATTTCTGCCTCACAGTGTCCATGGTCTCATCTGGGGAGACTTGAATGGCTGGGGCAGGAATGTGTGAGAGATGACCTTTCTCCATGTTGCCAACCTGGACTTCTGCACAGCACAGTGACTTCAGGGTCATTGAAACACCCTTACGTAGCTCAGGACCCTGGGACAGAGTGCTCTAAGGGACCAATGCAGGGGCTGCCAGTTCCCATAAAAGCTAATCTCAGAACCATAAAAGCTAGTCTCATCATAGTCTACTGGTCCAAGCAGTCACAGGCCACCCCCAGATTCAAGAGGAGGAGAAATCAACTTCCCCAAAGAGAAGAACCGTCAAAGAATGTGCAACCATCTTGAATCCGCACATGCTCTGTTTTACATAATCCTAAAACGTGTGGACACAGGGCGGTTTCTTCTTATGACGGCAGAGTGTAACCCAGTGTGTCTGACTTCAAAAACCCAGGGGGAATGTCTGATGTGAACAAGCGTTGGGTCTGAGGGGGGCACAATTCTCTCCAACGGAGCTCGCAACTTCATGAAGCACCAGAAAGGGTCAAAACAATCTAGAACATCAAAATGCAAACCCAGAAAGGATACAAGAAGTTTTTCCTTCAAACTTGTAAATTATACGGTGTGAGCAAGCTCAATAAACACCGTGCAGAACCTGGAGTGGGATGGATGGAGGGACTGATATTCGCTTCTTGTTTGGCGAGTCTCTTCTACCCAAGAGGTGGAAAATCTTCCAAAACAGGATCTGTTGTTTGATGTTCACTCAATGCTTTCTTTGTAAACGGACAGGGAAGGAACCAGAGGGGGGAGCCCAGAAGGAGGAGACCTTTCCTAATCCACCTTCTTGCACTCAGACCATGGGGACAGGTGTGCTTGGGTTTGAATCCCCTTCCCAGCTGTGTCACCCTGGCAGGTCACTTCACATCTCACGCTTCTTGTCTTTACCTGCAAAATAAGGATACAATTGCTGGCCCAGTGGGGTTGTTATGAGCAATAGATTAGCTCATGTTGGAAAACGCATGTAAAGCAATTAGCCTAGGGTTTGACGTGGAGAAATGATACACATTTGTCGTGATGGTCATCGTTCTCATCTTCATCATTGCCATCACTAGGGCCCTGTGATGAAAGATGAAACTCTAAAAGGGACTGCCAGTGGGAATAGTGGATCACTTTGGGGCTTGGAATTATAGTTGCTTTTTCTTTTTTAACTCCATGTAAAATGACCATGCATTTGTTTTTCTAAACAGAAAATAATAGAGAAGTTATTTCTTAAAGCTTATCAGTGTCCTTTGGGGGTTACCTTTAGGTCACATTGGTGAAAGCTCTCTTCCTATTTCCCACCCTTCCTGTCCAGAGGAGGAACAGCTTCATAGGCTGCAGCACCCATAGCAGTGGGGCCCGGACAGCCCCTGGGAATCTGGCAGCTGCAGAGAACAAAGCACCCCCCTCCCATCCTGATGCATTCCAGATTTGGCCACAGCTTCTCCAGACACCAGACGGAAACGTGGGCTCTAGACTGCCAAATACAGAGCAAAATACTTGAGGCCAACCACAGCCAGTACTAGGGTGGGAGAAGCGAGGTGCAAAGTACAAGGGGGTGCCGACCACGCACTCTCCCAATGGCACTGAGAGTACCTCCTTACGTTTGCACCCTAGGGACCTCCCTCGTGCTGTCCTAGTGCCAGTTGTGATCCCAACATCACCATGCCCAGGAAGCCAGGAGTCCAAGAAGCTCCTACCTACCATTCCCAGTGCCTGGAAGAGGAAAAGATTTTGTGAGACGATTCCTTGTGATACGGTGGGGTGCTGCCTAGACACCTGTCAGGAAAGCTACAGTCCAGAAACCTAGGGATGTCTGCACCGGAGGGAGTAAGTTGGCCTCTGGCTCTCAACAGTGGAAACAGTGTGGTCGTATCCTGTCCAGCTCCTGGGGTTATGGTGCCCTCTGGTATGGTCAGCCTGACCCCTGGACAGCACAGTGCATGCCTTTTCTCTACCCGTGAGGTTCTGCAGGGGGACTCTCAGGTCCAAACCAAACAGATCTCCTCACCAGGAGCTGAGCCCATCACAGTGACTTTCTTCACCAAGGGTGCTGGGCCTCATTCAGTACTGACCTTCCCTTTCTGTTTATCGGCAGGAACCTCCCCTCTCTTAACTATACAGAGATCTGTGATAGTATTATCTCCTCCAGAGCATCGGACCCAGCCCTGCTCCCCGTTGCCACTCTCCTCTGCCTGCCAGGACGGCAGCCGCCGCTACCTCAGGCCCCAGAGCGGTCCCTCTGGCTTCTTCTATGGTCTTTTTGGTTTGCGTAGGTCAGAATAATTTTTAGTGTTGAAAGCAGTGGATGATTAATTTCTGCTAACGATTTTCTACCTCGCCTCCTAGACTCCTTTCAGTAACTCCAACCACCATTTCAGCATTAAATGATTCATGCTTCACTTGTTTGCCAAAGGAATTCCCTGCCCATTTATCTATGTAGCTCACTGAGACCTCTCTTTGCCCTTACCACGTTTCCCGCTCTTCTTCTCTGACCTTTAGTATTTTCGAGCCCTCCTTCCTGGCCTCCAGCACTGTCCATGTTCCTGCTCCACGTGCTACTCCCACCTCTTGGAGCCCAAAAAGACCAGTGATAATAAAAAGAAAGTCTTATTCTGTCTTTGGCATGCTTCGTGAGTCCCTGTCAATAACTAGCAATTTAACAGGTGTCACTTTTACTAAAGATCATCTTCACCAATTCTGCTTCCCCCAGCTGGGTTCCCTGAATGGTTCTTGCTAAGTACCTGCGATTCCTCTTGTCATGTCTGCTCAGCTTGTTTGCCTCACTCAGCGATGAGTGAGGCATCAAATTCGTGTCATGGCCAAACTGTGACAGATTTCCCCACTATTTCCACTTACCACCGGGGTTGGCACTACACAATCAGACCTCAGCTCGAGTTGACTGAAGTTTGCCTCGCTAACCATGAAACAATCCAACGCAGTCTGGCCTCCTCTTCCTCTGGCAGTGGCCATGTTTCCGGGAGCCAGCGTTATTGTCTGAAAGGCCATCTCTTTCTCCCACACTCAGGCCCCCAGATGCACATGGCTGAGCTAACAGGGAGGGAGAGAATCCGCACTGACAAACGTTACAGAGAATTAGCACCTGGCACCCACACGCTTTATTCTGAGTCCTGAGCCACCTCTGAGTCAAAGTCTGTCTTTCCACTTGTTTGTGTTTGTAAAATGACGTGAAACCTGACAAGTAATGGAGAACATGAGAGTATATTCAAAGCCTCCAAGGAGTGCTTGCTACCCACAGCATGAGAAAAGGTGGCTGGTGACACAGATGTTAAAAGCGTTTCCAAAATTGGCATCTGGCCAAAGACTCTCAGTGTTCTTGTGAGATGATCATCCTGTTGGTAACTTAAGATTGGCAGTGTGTTTGGTTCCATTCACTCCAAATCAAGATGAGCAGTTTCTAAATTACTTTCCCCTCATAAACAAACATTGTGTCTCTAGGAAAAAAATTAAAGAGGATTTGTGTGGATGAAGAAATGTCCCCAGGCAGGAAAATACAGGAAGACCATGCTTATACGACACTGAATAAATGGCTTGAAAAGGGCCAAACCATTGGGAACAATGACTTAACAGAATCTACTGATGTCAGACTCTGCCTGAAGGAGCCAACAGAAGTGGAATTTTTTACCCCCTCACTGTCTGATTTTGGTCCGTTAAAAACATGACCCTTTTGGGGAGGAGCCAACATGGCGGAAGAACATGGAAGATTTTGTGTGTCTCACGTCCATGAAATACAGCCAGATCAGCATTAAACCATCCTACACACCTAGAAAACTGATCGCAGGATTAAGACAACAATCTGCACAACCTGAATCACAGAATTCAGCAGGTACGCGGCGTGGAGAGCTGAACTTGGGGAGCGAGAAGCTGCAAAAGGTAGGGAACCACTTTTGCAGGCGGAGAGAGGATGGAGACTGGGGAGCCGGGGGAGAATACGGGAAAAGCACCCCTCCCCAAAAGCAGCTGGAGAGAAAGGGGAATATTGGAAACAGCCACAGGGACTAAACTAAAAAGGGAGAAAGGAGAAAGGAGAGGGTTTAAATTCCATTAAGACTGTAAACAAGGGGAGCACAAAGCCTGCAACTCCGCAGCTCCATACCTAGCGGTGCTCTGGTAGGAAGGGCGAATCCCCAGGAACAAACTGGGGTCCAGGAGGTTCTCGGGCCACACGGGGAAAAGCGGTTCCACTGCTGGAAGGACATTTGGTAGAAACTGTTGAATCCACCTGGTCCCAGCAGACCCCAGAAGGCGGCCACATTTGCTGGTGCTGAGGCAAGGTTGTTAAGGGTGAAGCCTGGTGCCAGATGTGTGTTGTGATTTTCCATAATCCCTGAAAAGCTGCTGCTACACTGTCTTGCGAACATTTTCTGGGATGGGCAGACACCTGGCTGTAGTCTCAGGGCACCGGCAACAACAGGGTCCAGCGGGCATTCCTGGGTGCAGCCAATATTCGGCCATTGCTCATTCGGACATTGCTTGGTGAGACCCTCCTGCAGAGGGGCAGAATGGGTCAAAGCCACAGTCCTTCAGAAGTAAGGGGCTGGGGAAAATAGCCGCATCCGACACAAAACTCGGGTGAGAGGTACTGCCTGGGGCCTCGTCACGGAGAGTGAAAAAGCGGGGAGTGGACGAGAGCTAAAGACAGGAGAGGTGCACAATTGCTGATCTGGGAGAAGAGTGGGTAACTGGGTGGCGCCATTTTCACTGCTCATGCAAATGCGCATACTCACCTACCAGCGCCGCAACAATCCACCCCAGTAGGCTAGCAGCGCCATCTAGTGGAGAGCAGAGCTATTACACTGAGCCCCGCCCAACTGAGCCAACTTCACTTCTTCAAGAAAACAAGTCTCACCGCCAGCTTAGTTTATGGACCATAAAGAGCTACATAGACTGAATTCTAGGGGAAAACTAAGCAATTTCAGTCCGACTTCAATCTGTTAGCCGGTTCATCTATTCAATTTTCTTTTTTTTTTCTTTTGTCTTTTTTTCTTTTACAATTCTTTTCTTTTTCTTGAATACAGAAAGAGAAAAAAATTCATTTTTATTTTCAATTTTTATTAAAAATGTCTTTCTTGAATTTTTATTACTATATTTTTTTACTTTTGTGTCAATTTTCTCAAATTCTACTTTAGTTCCATCATTTTATTTTAGTCTACTTCAGTGTATTCACCTTTTCAAATTTTCAAACAATTTCCTTTTTTTTATTTCTTTTTCTTTTTTTCTCTTTTTTGTTTCTTTTATTTTTCTTGAACGCAGAAAGGGAAAAACTTCATCTTTACTTTCAATTTCTATTAAAAATATTTTCATTTAATTTTTATTACTATATATTTTGCTTTTTGTAAACTTTTTCAAATTCTATTTTACTTCCATCATTTTATTTTAGTCTACTACAGTGTATTCACTTTTTCAAATTTTCAAACGATTTCTTTTTTTATCTTTTTCTTTTTCATTTCTTTTCTTTTTTCTTAAATACAGAAAACAAAAAACTTCATGTTTATTTTCAATTTTTATTAAAAATATTTTTCTTTAATTTTTTCTACTATATTCTTTACTTTTGTGTATATTTTTTCAAATTCTACTTTACCCCCATCATATCATTTTAGTCTACTTCAGTGTATTCATTTTTTCAAATTCTCAAATGATTTCCTTCCCGCCCACTTCTTTTTTTCTCTAATCTGTCAAATCACTTTCAACACCCAGAGCAAAACACACCTAGGATCTAGCATCATCTATTCGATTTTTATGTGTGTGTATTTTTAATTTTAATGTTTTTTAATTTTAATTTTTTTTAATTTCAATTTTTCTACCTCATTAATTCCTTTTCTCCCTTCAAAGTGACAAAATAAAGGAATTCATCCCAAAAGAATGAGCATGAAGAAACGACAGCCAGGGATTTAACCAACACAGATACAAGCAAGATGTCTGAACCAGAATTTAGAATCACAATTAGAAGAATATTAGCTGGGGTCAAAAATAGATTAGAATCCCTTTCTGCAGAGATAAAAGAAGTAAAAAGTAGCCAGAAGGAAATTAAAAATGCCATAACAGAGCTGCAATCCCGAATGGATGCAGTGGCGGCAAGGATGGACGAGGCAGAACAGAGAATCAGCGATATAGAGAACAAACTTACAGAGAATAACGTAGCAGAAAAAAAAGAGGGAGAGTAAGGCAAAAGAGCACAATTTAAGAATGAGAGAAATCAGTTACTCATTAAAAAGAAACAATATCAGAATCATAGGGGTCCCAGAGGAGGAAGAGACAGAAATAGGGGTAGAAGGGTTATGTGAGCAAATCATAGCAGAAAACTTTCCTAACCTGGGGAAAGACACAGACATCAAAATCCAGGAAGCACAGAGGACCCCCATTAGATTCAACAAAAACTGACCATCAACAAGGCATATCATAGTCAAATTCACAACATACTTAGGCAAGGAGAGAATCACGAAAGCAGCAAGGGAAAAAAAGTCCCTAACCTACAAGGGAAAACAGATCAGGTTTGTAGCAGACCTATCCACAGAAACTTGGCAGGCCAGAAAGGAGTGGAGGGATATATTCAGTGTGCTGAATCAGAAAACTATGCAGCCAAGAATTCTTTATCCAGCAAGGCTGTCATTCAAAATAGAAGGAGAGATTAAAAGGTTCCCAGACAAACAAAAATTAAAGGAGTTTGTGACCACTAAACCAGCCCTGAAAATTTTAAGGGGGACTTTCTGAGGGGAGAAAAGATGGGAAAAAAAATATATATATATATATATATAATATATATATATATATATATTATATATATATATATATAATATATATATATAGCAAAAGCAACAAAGGATTAAAAAGGACCAGAGAACACCACCAGAAATTCCAACTCTACAAGAAACATAATGACAATAAATTCATATCTTTCAGTACTCACTCTAATTGTCAATGGACTCAATGCTCCAACCAAAAGACATAGGGTAACAGAATGGATAAGAAAAAAGATCCATCTATATGGTGTTTACAAGAGACCCACTTTAGACCTAAGTACACCTTCAGATTGACAGTAAGGGGGTGGAGAACCATCTCTCATGCTAATGGTCAACAAAAGAAAGCTGGAGTAGCCCTACTTATATCAGACAATCTAGACTTTAAGGTAGACTGTATCAAGAGATGCAGAAGGGCGTTATAGCATAATCAAGGGGTCTATCCACCAAGAAGACCTAACAATTGTACACATTTATGCACCAAATGTGAGAGCACCAAAATATAAAAGTCAATTAATCACAAACATAAAGAAACTCATCGACAGTAATACCATAATAGTAGGAGACTTCAACATCCCACTCACAGCAATGGACAGATCATCTAATCAAAAAATCAACTACGAAACAATGGCTTTGAATGACACACTGGACCAGATGGACTTAACAGATATATTCAGAACATTTCATCCTAAAGCAGCAGAATATACATTCTTCTCCAGTGCACATGGAATGATCTCCAGTATAGACCATATACTGGGACACAAATCAGCCCTAAGTAAATACAAAAAGATCGAGATCATACTGTGCATATTTTCAGACCACAATGCTATGAAACTTGAAATCAACCACAAGAAAAAATTTGGAAAGGTAACAAATACTTGGAGACTGAAGAACGTCCTACTAAAAAATGAACGGGCTAACCAAGAAGTTAAAGAGGAAATTAAAAAGTTCATGGAAACCAATGGAAATGATAACACCATAACCCAAAACCTCTGGGATGCAGCAAAGGCGGTCATAAGAGGAAAGTATATAGCAATCCAAGCCTTTCTAAAGAAGGAAGAAAGATCTCAGATACACAACCTAACCTTACGCCTTAAGGAGCTGGAAAAAGAACAGCAAATAAAACCCCAAACCAGCAGAAGACAGGAAATAATAAAGATTAGAGCAGAAGTTAATGTTATTGAAACCAAAAAAACCAGTAGAACAGAACAATGAAACCAGAAGCTGGTTCTTTGAAAGAATTAACAAAATTGATAAACCACTAGCCAGTTTGATCAAAAAGAAAAAGGAAAAGACCCAAATAAAGAAAATCAAGAATGAAAGAGGAGAGATCACAACCAACACAGCAGAAATAAAAACACTAATAAGACAATATTAAGAGCAATTATATGCCAATAAAATGGGCAATCTGGAAGAAATGGACAAATTCCTAGAAACATATACACTACCAATACTGAAACAGGAGGAAATAGAAAATTTGAACAGACCCATAACCAGTAAGGAAATCAAATTAGTAATCAAAAATCTCCCAAAAAACAAGAGTCCAAGGCCAGATGGATTTCCAGGGGAATTCTACCAAGCATTTAAGGAAGAGTTAACCTATTTATTCTCTTGAAGGTGTTCCAAAAAATAGAAATGGAAGGAAAACTTCCAAACTCTTTCTATGAAGCCAGCATTACCTTGATTCCAAAACCAGACAGAGACCACACTAAAAAGGAGAACTATAGACCAATTTCCCTGAGGAACATGGATGCAAAAATCCTCAACAAGATATTAGCCAACTGGATCCAAAAATACATTAAAAAAATTATTCACCATGACCAAATGGGATTTATAACTGGGATGCAGGGCTGGTTCAATATCTGCAAAACAATTAACATGATTCATCACATCAATAAAAGAAAGGACAAGAACCATATGATCCTCTCAATAGATGCAGAGAAAGCATTTGACAAAATACAGCATCCTTTCTTGATAAAGACCCTCAAGAAAGTAGGGATAGAAGGAGCATACCACTAGATCATAAAAGCCATATATGAACGACCCAATGCTAATATCATCCTCAATGGGGAAAAGCTGAGAGCTTTCCCCCTAAGGTCAGGAACAAAACAGGGATTTCCACTCTCGCCACTGTTATTCAACATAGTATTGGAAGTCTTAGCCTCAGCAATCAGACAACACAAAGAAATAAAAGGCATCCAAACTGGGCAGGAGGAGGTCAAACTTTCATTCTTTGCAGATGACATGATACTCTATATGGAAAACCAAAAAAATTCCACCAAAAAACTGCTATAATTGATTCATGAATTCAGCAAAGTGTCAGGATATAAAATCAATGCACAGAAATAGGTTGCATTCCTATACACCAACAATGAAGTGACAGAAAGAGAACTTCAAGGGTAGGGTCACAGTAGTTTTTGCAACGTGTTGTTGATAAGTTTTGGCTCCAAATATTTGTTTTGTGTCCATGGACATGTGGGTCAGCACTCTTACCAGACTTCAAGCTATACTACAAAGCTGTAATCATCAAGACAGTATGGTACTGGCACAAGCACAGGCACTCAGATCAATGGAACCGAATAGAGAAATATAGCCAGAAATATAGCCAACTAATCTTTGACAAAGCAGGAAAGAATATCCAATGGAATAAAGACAGTCTCTTCAGCAAGTGGTGCTGGGAAAACTGGACAGCGACATGAAGAATGAGCCTGGACCACTTTCTTACACCATTCACAAAAGAAACTCAAAATGGATGAAAGACCTAAATGTAAGACAGGAAGCCACCAAAATCCTCGAGGAGAAAGCAGGCAAAAATCTCTTTGATCTTGCCCGCAGCAACTTCTTACTCAACACGTCTCCGGAGGCCAGGGAAACAAAAGCAAAAATAAGCTACTGGGACCTCATCAAAATAAAAAGCTTCTGCACAGGAAGGAAACAATCAGCAAAACTAAAAGGCAACCTACAGAATGGGAGAAGATATTTGCAAATGACATATCAGATAAAGGACTAGTATCCAAAATCTATAAAGAACTTACCAAACTCAACACCCAAAAAGCAAATAATCCAGTGAAGAAATGGGCAAAAGACATGAATAGACACTTCTCCAAAGAAGACATCCAGATGGCCAACTGACACATGAAAAAATGCTCAACATCACTCTCATCATCAGGGAAATACAAATCAAAAGCACAATGAGATACCACCTCACACCTGTCAGAATGGCTAACATTAACAACTCAGGCAACAACAGATGTTGGTGAGGATGCAGAGAAAGAGGATCTCTTTTGCATTGTTGGTGGCAATGCAAGATGGTGCAGCCACTCTGGAAAATAGTATGGAGGTTCCTCAAAAAACTAAAAATAGAACTACGCTACGACCCAGCAATTGCACGACTAGGCATTTACCCACGGGATACAGGTGTGCTGTTTCGAAGGGACACATGCACCCCCATGTTTATAGCAGCACTATCAACAATAGCCAAAGGATGGAAAGAGCCCAAATGTCCATTGATGGATGAATGGATAAAGACAATGTCGTGTATACACACACACACACACACACACACACACACACACACACACACACAATGGAGTATTACTCGGCAATCAAAAAGAATGAAATCTTGTCAGTTGCAACTACGTGGATGGAACTGGAGGGTATTATGCGAAGTGAAGTTAGTCAGTCAGAGAAAGACAAAAATCATCTGATTTCACTCATATGAGGACTTTAAGAGTCAAAACACATGAACGTAAGGAAAGGGAAACAAAAATAATATAAATACCAGGAAGTGGACAAAAGAGAAGAGACTCAAAAATATGGAGAACAAACTGAGGGTTGCTGGAACGGTTGTGGGAGGGGGATGGGGTAAATGGGTAAGGGGCATTAAGGAATCTACTACTGAAAGCATTGTTGTACTATATGCTAACTAATTTGGATGTAAAGTTTAAAAAATAAAAAATAAAATTAAAATAATTAATTAATTAATTAATTAATTAATTAAAACATGACCCTTTTTGCCTGTCAGTGCCCTCTTCCTCTAAGGTCTGCTTATTTGGCCCACTCTAGGTGATTCAATATTCATTATTCTATCGGCATGTTCCAAAGACATTTATTGAGCACCTATGCCATTTATAGCACTGGGTTGGGCCCAGCAGAAATGCAAGGTGAAAAAACAAAGGAATGCAGAGTGAAAAAACACAGAAATGCAGAGTGAAAAATCTAGTCTGTACTCACAGAGATATTAGAGTAACCAGGGAGACAGGCAAATGGAAAAATAACTAAAAGGCAAGGAAGAAGGTTATCCTTGTTAGTAAAGAGATATAAGAAAGAACAAAGAAAGCAATTAAGTCTGACTTGATGATTTTTATTTTCACCTAAGTCATGTTAAAGTTAGTTGCCTAACGCGGGGGGGTGGGGGGCAGTGAAAAGGGGGGCATTGCTCCCCAAGAGGGAGGTATAGTATGCTATGTTTCCCTAACTCATGTTCATGTCACATGGTGCCTTCACTCATGGTAAACTGGTAAATCCCTCCCTTACCACAATTTGTAAAATGCTGGGGAAAGGCATTTATTTTGCAGAGGAAGATGTGTTTGGAATGAGAGGTCAGGTGTGATGGAAAGGGGCCTGGATATTACTTGTTCAAGGAAACTGAGTCTTCTTGGCTACATTTGGGTTTCTCTGAAGCAGAAATAGCTGTCTGGTTAGGGCCTGCTGGTGTGTTTCACATGAGGCAGAGCTGGTTGCTCGGGATGTAACCCAGCCTGAATACAAATGAAGGACATCTCACAAAAGCCTTTGTTTTCCTTAGCTGGTAAGAGTGCTGACCCACATGTCCATGGACACAAAACAAATATTTGGAGCCAAAACTTATCAACGACACGTTGCAAAAACTACTGTGACCCTACTGCTAAAGGATTCATCTGTAAAAGACACATTTCCCATTTACCAAGCCAAACATGCCAATCACAAAGGTGAATGAAAATAGTTCAAAGGAAGGGCACCTGGATGGCTCAGTCGGTTATAGGCCCGACTCTTGGTTTGGCTCAGGTCATTATCTCACAGTCGTGGCTGTGCACTGACCCTGTGGAGACTGCCTGGGATTCTTTTTCTCTGCGTCTCTCTCTGCCTCTCCCCCACTCATACATGCTCTCCTTCTCTCTCTCAAAATAAATAAATAAAACAAAAAAAAAAAAAGAAAATACTTCAAAGGAAATAAGACATTTTACTCCTTTGAAAACAAGAATACGTTCCAGATAATAAAAAAGTAAAACTTTGTCAGAATATTGCTCTTCATATTAAATTAGTCCATTAATTTTGTCCACAATCCAAACATATTTTCCAAATCTGAGTTGTGTCCAAACATGCCTGACTGAGTAATAGGCCACCTGAGAAGAATGACCACGTGGGGCGGGTTTCCGCCAGCATTTCTAGCAGCTAATATTTGTGCCCTGTTTGCCGTTTGCAAAATGCTTTTCTACTGGTGGCCTCGCTTAATCCTCAAAGCGATCCTATTAGGAGGTTAGGACGATGATGACTCCCTTTTGGTGCATGAGGAAACTGAGCCTTGCAGACGTAGCGATGTGCTGCCCGAGTTCAGCAAGCGCTGCGGGGGGAGTATCTGCTAAGGAGCGTGAGAATTGGCCCTGACACTTCAGCTCCGACGTCCTTCCCACCGCCCCCCCCCTCCAACACACACACTATCTCCTGGGACAAGCGCCAGCTGCTTGAAGTCCCAGACGTCCCAAAGGGGCAAGCAATCTCTCAGCCCTCTCATTAATTCAATTATTTATTCACTCATTTAACAAACCTTCACTGAATGTTACTAGAAACAAGGAATAGGGTGGGGACACAAAATACATACCTTCATCCTCATCCAGTTCAAAGTCAACTGCAGAAGACACACAACTGAACAAACATTAACAGTAGAGTGTGGTTTTCTATCACAGGGTAGACATGAAGGTGCTACCCTAAACTCAGTGCCCCGTAGTATGTACCGTTCAACTGTCCTGGGGCTCTGCTGCCTTTTCGATAACGTTAACAACCATTTACTGTCTACTAGGTGCCAGGCACTGTATTTGGCTTAGATCCATTGTCTCATTGAATTCTTGCTATAACTTCTGCATGTAGGCTTAGGATACCATTTCATAGAGGAAGACCCTGGAACTCAGAGAGATTGAGTAACTTGATAGTCGTTACATATCGCCATGTAAAAAAAAAATCTCCCAAAACTTAGTGGCTTAAAACAACATTTACTATCTCACAGTTTCTGTGAGTCAAGAATCACAGCATGGCTTAGCTAGGTCCTCTGGCTTAGGGTCTCTCGCGAAGCTACAGTCGAGGTATTAGCAGGAGCCACATTCATGTCAAGGCTCCACTGGGGAAGAATCTGATTTCAAGCTCACTCACATGGTTACTGGAGGATTCAGTTCCTCATGGACTACTGGGCCGAGGGCTCCAGTTCCACACCACCTGGCTGGAGGTTGCCTTCAGTCACATGAGCCTCTTCATGGCAGTTTGCTTCATCAGAGGCAGAGAAAGAGAGAGAACCAAACAGATATCACAGTCTTTTACAACCTAATCTCCAAGGTGACATCCCACGAATTTCACCATATTCTACTCAGTCAACGCTAGTTCCAACACACACACACACACACACACACACACACACACACACACACACACGGTGGGGGTTACACAAGGGAGTAGATATCAGGAGGTGGTGATTACTGGACGCCATTTGGGGAGCAACCTACTCTACTTGCCAAGAGCTGGCTTGTGACATATCCAGAACCTAAATGTCTGACTTGTCAAATCCATGCTCAATACATCACCTGGCAACCCTCACAGGTTTCCAACACATACATAGTTAACCATATTACCGGTTTCAAAGCATGAGTACACATGTGATTTATTTCATTCAAGATATGTATAGGCAGACATTTAAATTCTCATTTTATAAAGAAGAAAACTAAAATTCATAGAGTATAAGCGACTCCTGGATTTGTGTAAGTCATTAGAGTTTTTAGTGTTGACGTTTAATGACATTTTAGTTGGAGCTTAAATGATTTTCCCCAGCTTACCCCAAATGGAGCCTGGATGCAGGTTTTCTGCTTCCAAATCCCAAGAAGCCCAATGCCATGATTATCTGATTCATTGATTTCCACCTGTTTTCTATTTTGTTTTAAGTCACTATTATGGTTCTGATGCTATGCTGGCCATAGAGGACATAGAAGACAAGGAAAATAGAAGACAGGGTCTTCATAGGCACGTCCTGACCCACATTCATCTGCACAAGGCAGTGTCCAAAGATCTTAAAGCCTCCTAACTCCCATCAGAGGGGTCCTCAGGCTCCCACAGCTTCCCTGATTGCAGCTGCCATGCCACCATGATAGTGACATTGGAAATGAGGCAAAGAGGAGCTCCCACAACTTTGGGACGGCCTCTCACATTGTCGGATGCACATCTCACAGTCCTGCCCATGTGTCACAAGGTGGCTTTGGAAAGAGTTAGAAGTGGGAAAATGTCCATCCAGTACTCAAAGGCAACATCAATCTTACTTTTTTCATTCCTTTGAAGATAGCTTTGGCTCTTCCTCTTCAGTCCCCAGTCACATCCAATCACTTAGGACACCCAACGATCTTTCAGGTACACCCTCTGTTGCCTGGTCAACATCCCAGCCTCCTTATTCAGTGGTTTCCCTGTCTCTAGTCTCCACCCTGAAATCCACTCTCCATGGCATCCAGAGTGAGCTTTCTAAACTCAGATCTGATCGGGAAACTCTCCTGCTTCAAACTTTCAATCGATGTCCATTGCTTTCAGCGTAAAGTGATATTCCTTATCCTAGAAGGCAAGGCTCTGCCGAGCAGGCCCCTCTCCTTTCTTCACCAGTCTGAGCCGTGAGCAGTCTCTTGTATTCTTTCTACCCCAGCCGCACTGACTCAGCATGGCCAGGGGCTCTTGTGTATCATGTGCTCTCTCATTTTCTAGCTATCCTGCCCCCACCCCCTTTACCTGATCAAGACATCCAACTCAACCCTTGTATGCCCACTCTTCATAAACTTTCCGTGTGTGTGTCCAGGGGTGGATTTACTATCCTTCTTTGTCATGCCATAGAATGCCTTGTGCCTGTCACATGTCTTTGTTATTGTGTGCTCAGTGCCAGGAGGACAGAGCCTTGTCTTCTATTTTCCTTGTCTTCTATGTCCTCTATGGCCAGCATAGCATCAGGACCATAATAGTGACTTAAAACAAAAATTTGTTGAATGAGTGAATGAATGAATGAATGAATGCAACCCCTTCTCCCATGTTCCCAGCATTAAAGACTTCCAGTAGAAGGGGCACCTGTGTAGCTCAGTCGATTAAGCGTCCGACTTCAGCTCAGGTCATGATCTCACAATTCATGAGTTCGAGTCCCGCATCAGGCTCTGCTGACAGCTCAGAGCCTGGAGCCTGCTTCAGATTCTGTGTCTCTGTCTGCTTCTCCCCTGCTCACACTATCTCTCTCTCTCTCTCTCTCTCTCTCTCTCTCTCTCAAAATTAAACATTTAAAAAATTGTTTAAAGACTTCCAGGTGCTTGTTCATCAACCCACAGGTCACCAAGCTTTTTTCGGTCCTGATGCCTCTGGAGAGATCGTCCAGTTCTTGGTGGGCTTCTCACGATGTGGAGCAACCTACTCATTCATTTACTCTGTCAAGAAACATTTGTGCCAGGCATGTGCTGGATGCTGGAATAGAATCAAAGATGAGTTAAGCACATAAAAGTCCAGACTAAAATGAGTTCTTTGTCTGGTGTGTGGAGCTTATGCTATTTGAAAGAGCTCCTTGGGGGAATAATAGGTTCATGTTTATAAAGCACCTTAATAAAGACACCACCTTGGTATTACTATTCTTTCTCGAATACATCACTTTAGCCACTGTAACAATACCAGCCTATTCTAGAATATTATAATCATCTACTGTTCCATTTCATTTTACTGTTTAAGTTTCAGGGTATGTGGCTAGTAGCTAGCAATACCCCCTCTGAGTTGATGACAGCATATACAGAGAAGCCACAACATTATTGTTTGGAATTGTTTTTCAGATGGTAATAATTTTTGGAGTTACTGTTAAAACGTAATACAGGTCAATAATGCAGTCAGTAATATACTTTAACATGTTATGACCCTTTCTCCATACCCTTCTAGTTAAAACATAAAAAATAAAAATCTTTCTCAGAGGCCTAGGTGAACTTCTACAGGATTTTAAGCCATCATCATTGGAGTTTGTACAATTAATTCGCCAGGCTGCCCCAACCCACAGGAATCGAGGAAATGCCCTGGCAGGATGAGACTGGCCCTTTTCTCCTCCAGTCGATAAAAAGTAGATAAATTAATTTATTCACATTTTAATTTTCCTCTCACTAGTTTTAATATTAACAATAGTATTAATTATGTAACACTGATTTATCACTGACCATATGCCAGGCACTGTATTAAATGCTTTCTATTTACCACCTACAGCAGCCTTAAAAAAAACTGGTGCTCTTGCCATCCCAGTGTACAGTTGAGGATCCGGAGCTCGATCAAAGTCAGATACGTTATCCAAGGGCACACATGTCCTAAGTGGCAGGGCAGGAATCCAACCTCGGATCATCCTACCATAAGAACTCACATTTTAAACCTCTGCGCCCTCCTCAATTCTCTTCATTTCAGAAATATCTGAGGTGACTTAGGAAACACATTCTGTACACACGATAGCAAATCAGTGAAGTAAAGAGATAGAGAGAAAATTTAAGGTAGAAACAAATAAGATGAAGCTGGAATTAGCATACAAAATATATACCCACAGGGTCCTGAGTACTTTAGAGAAGAAAGCAGCAAATGTAGCTCTGCGTTTCTCCATCAAAGAGGGAAATGTGTTCATTTACATGCTTTACAGTATTCATAAAATGAAAAACAAACTCAGGGAAAAAAAAAAACCTCTATCCTAGTACTGAGACTTACAGAAAATGTCTCACTTGAGTCTCTTAAAAAGGGCTGTGTGATGTAATGATCGACAGACCGTCGCCCTCAACAGCATCCCTGCAGCAAATGTGACCATGGTTCTGGGAGGCCGTGTTGTGGATCCATTTACGACACATCTCAGCACAGTGAAATGGCTTCGCACCAAACCTCAGGTGATAAGATCCAAATCCAGATGTTACAGTTTTCCAGTGGCCCGGCTGAATCCCAGGAGGCAAAGCTTCATAAACACAGTCCTAACACTAAGGGTTCAGGCATTCCATGGCACCAGCCAAAGGCAGGCCTATGTCCTTCGACTGGGTGTCTGCATATTATCACACTTCCATGAAGATCCAGAAGGTACATGCGCCCCACCTCACCTCTCTGCAGAGCCAGACACAAGAGAACCCTCATAGCAGGGCTCGGATTCCCTCAGAAAATGATTCTGGGCGTTTCAGGGTAATGTGGGCGACCAAGCACCTAAAACCTTACTCCACACAGCCTGGCTATGATCATTTCAGCCCAGAAAAAAATTAATCAGCTGTTTCCAAACTCTAGGCACAGTCATTAAAAAAAAACAAAAAACAATAAAACAATAAATACACCAATTATAACGGATCCTGAATACCTAACTTTAAGCAATGTCACTTCCTGACAAACTCTCCAACATAAAGCAGTAACTGAATACACCAATTTGTTGAGAGGGTTGTTAGGACAAGTTAGTTAGATGTTGGAAGATATTTAGGATATGGTCAATGAGATTCAACCATAGCTTCTGGAACAACTGTTTTCCCACCTGTTTTGAAAGAAGCTTCCAGAATCCAAGCTTGGTATCCTAGGGTCTTAGAGCCAACTTTGCCACTTGACAGGACACCATTCCTGGACCCAACCAGGGGTCTACCTATGTGCTCAGTGAGACTGTTGGGCAGGCTATGCTACTGTGCTTTAAAGTACTATGTGGTCTTTGAACTATTTTGGTCCTACATCCAATCAGTAAACTATTTTAAATATATATAAATATTTTACATACATATAAATATAGCATATTATGAGTGTCATTTACCGTACTAGATTGTTATCAACTCCTGTGGATTATATGTATCAATTACTGTACTAATGTCTTACAAAAGCAGTACAAAACATTCATTACAACAGACATTGAGAGGGATGTGATATAAAAAAAATATGACCGAAGTTCTCTGGAAGTTCTACTATTTTCTCCTCATCCCCTATTATATCCTCTTGGAGACCTCCATCCTCCTCTTTGGAGGCTACCATCATACAGTAAGGAGCTAGGTAGGCCTTCTCTGGACCATTTCCTGGCACTTCATGTTGGGGTTCCGTGGCCCAGCCCCAGCCCATCTCCCCAGCCTTGTCCCTGCTGAGGCTCTCCACCCACACCCAATTCTCCTTCACATTGGCATGCACCCCACCAGCACCACCAGCCAGAAGAGGCATGGGGTAAATTCTCCCCTAGAGTGTCTGGAGGAAACACTTCGCTGCACATACCTTGACTTTAGCCCAGGGTTACTGAGTTCAGACTCCTGGCCTTCAGAAGTGTGAGAGAATAAATTTCAGCTGGTTTAAGCCACCACATTTGTGGTAATATGTTATAACAGCCACAGGAAATTAAGACACTTATTAAGAGCTTTGGGGAAAGGAGACAGGAGCTAATGATAGAAATAAAGTTGGGGGGCGTGGGCTCGGCACCCAATTCCTCTCCAGTCTTAAGCATGCCCAAGACTTTCACTTCCACTTTCCAGGGAAATCAGTATCTCCTCACCCCTAGAAACCCCCTCACCACCACAAACTGGCACTTCTTTGAAAGCTCCATCACCCCAGACGGATGATGGACATTTCTAAGATGACCACATCCCCACCACTCACTGAGGTCCAGCAAAAATAATTCTTTGTGAGGCTCCTCAGCTAGCTGACCCTGCCATGACTTCTTGCTTGCTATTATCACTAAATATAAGTTCTTATGGACACCATCTTCACATTCATTCTCATCCCCATGCCTCCTTGGGTTTTAGTTCCCTGGACCCAAACTCCTCTCTTTTGGTCTTTCTTTTCTCTCTGCAGTTGGAAGAATTCTAAAGATGTCCTCTCCAAAATCCCCATGACCCCATGATTCAATCAAACACTAATGTAAGTACTACTGTGAAGAGACCTCAGGTAGAATTAAGGTAAGTGATCAGTTGACTTTAAGATTGGGAGAGTAGCCTGGATTATCCAGGTGGAACCTGTGTAATCACTTCTGCCCCTCAAAGCAGAGGAGTCAGAGAGATGGGGCAGGAGAGGTGGGGCTGAAGGGAAAGTCAGAGAGATTCGAAGAGTGAGAAAGATATAGGCTACCATTGCTAGCTTCATAGGGGTCCGTGAACCAAGGAATGTGAGTAGCCTCCAGAATCTGAGAATGACGCCCAGCCAGCAAGGAATCTGCCAACAACCCAAATGAGCCTAGAAATAGATTCTTCCCTAGAGCTTCCAGCAAGGAAACTGGAGCTCACACTTGTGAGACTCTAAGCAAAGAAGCAGCTGAGCCATGCTGAGCCCAGACTACTGACCTACAGAAACTGTGAGATAATAGATGGGTGTTCTTTTAAGATGATAAATTTGTGGCAATTTGTACAGCAGTGGTAGAAAACTAATACACTCTCAAACTGCTCCTTCTCTGTGTGGACCTCTCTTCTTCGACATGTCTCTTAAACAATGATTCCTATTCTCACTCTCCCTGAGTAATATTATTGGTTCAAGGCTTCAATGTCCATCCATATCCTACTAAATCCTTAAGCCATAACTCTATGTCAGATGTCTTTGCTGTGTTCCAAACCCATAGATTCAGCTATCTGCTAGATATCTCCATTCCTATGTCTTGGATGCTTCTGAAACAAACATGTCCAAATAGAGGCTCATTTTATGCCCCTATACCTGCTTCTACTTCTGAGGCCCCCTATAAGGAATAGTGTCACGATCATCCAGCTACCAAAGTCTAAACCTTTTCTTCATCCTTGTCTCCTTCCTCTTTTTCAATGCTAAATCCTAGCCCCAAGTCCTATCTATTCCAACTGCTAGTTTTCCCTAATCCATCTACTTGCTTCCATTTCCCAGGACAAGTCCCCACTGTCTCTCATCCATGCTACCTCAAGAGCCCCTTACTCACCTCCTTGTCTGCAGTGGTGCTCCCCAGTCCATTCTCTTAGCTGTACTCAAAGATCACTTCTGACAAATTCTCCGTCTGTGAACAGAATATGGATAGGACTGGAGACCAGCTTATCATTCTGAAAGATGGGGGTCAAGGAAATCATCCATAACTAGGGTAAAAGCTAAACAAGTAGAAAAATGCAAGGAAAAATATAAGAGACATGAAGGACCATTTCATAAGGTCAATATCACCTATGACTTTTGAGAAGAAGGGAATAGGTATGGATAAAGAAAACGTGGTATGTACTTACAATGGAATGCTATTCAGCCTTGTAAAGAAAGAAGTCCTACTACTTGCTACAACATCGATGAACCTAGAGGACATTATGCTAAAAACAAATACTGCAGGATTCTACTTATATGAGGAATCTAAAATAGTCAAACTCATAGAAGCAGAGAGTAGAACAGTGATTACTAGGGGCTGGGGGGTGGGGGGAATGGAGAATTGTTGCTTAATGGGTATAAATTTCAGTTATAAAAGATGATTAAGTTCTATAGATCTGCTGTACAATATAGTATCTATAGTTTACAATACACTTTAAATTGTTTTAATGTTTATTTTTTGAGAGAGAGAGAGAGCGAGCATGAGCAGGGGAGGGGCAGAGAGAGAGAGGGAGACACAGAATCCGAAGCAGGCTTCAGGCTCTGAGTTGTCAGCACAGAGCCCAACATGGGGCTCTAACCCACGAGCCATGATATCATGACCTGAGCCCAAGTCAGATGATTAACCAACTGAGCCACCCAGGCACCCCAACAATACACTTTAAAATACATTATGAGGACAGATCCCATATTGAGTATTCTTATCACCAAAAATCCAAAGCAAAAAACAAAAAAAGTGGAAGAACACAAGGAAATTTTGGAGGTGATGGATGTGGTTATGATGTCATGAGTATATGCATATATTCAAACTTATCAAAGTATATGCATTAAATATATGAATTTCTTGAATATCAATTACACTTCAATAAATTTTTTAAAAATAAAAATTAAGGGGCACTTGGGTGGCTCAGTTGGTTAAGCATCTGACTCTTAATCTAGGCTCAGGTCATGATCTCACATTTTGTGAGTTCAAGCCTCATGTCAGGCTCTGACAGTGTGGAGCCTGCCTGGGATTCTCTCTCTCTCTCTCTCTCTCTCTCTCTCTCTCTCTCTCTTTCTCAAAAAAAATAAATACACTTTAAAAATTTTTTAAATTAAAATTAAAAGGTAAGAGTGAGAAGGAATTTTTTTTAATAAGACAAAATATCCCAAAGTTCCATAAAAGAACTTCCAAGTACCCAAGACTATTGATGAAAAAGACCCATGCCCCATGCAACTCTTGATCTCAGGGTGGTGAGTTCAAGCCCCACGTAGAGTGTAGGGCTTACTTTAAAAAAGAAAAAGAAAACAACCCATGCCCAAGCACATCCTAATAAAATTTCTCATTGCTAACACTGGATGCCTAAAGACAGAGAAGAAACATATTAACTTTTTAATAGGAAATTATTTTAAATTTAGAATCATATGCTTAGTCACACTAACTTAATGTGAGAAGGTAAAATGATATTTTTCAGGTATACATGCATAAAGATTTCCACTTCTCTAAATGAATTGTCTGTGATGAAGTCTGAGCCAATATTTCGATTGGCCTCCCACAACTCTAGAAAGTCAAGTTGCTTCTGACAGGTCTGATCTAAACAAAGCCAAGTAGTTCATTCTACCACAACTAGTAAGCAAAGAAACCAAGAGAACTTGTAGTTAAACATAAATGAGTTGGTACACACCTTATGGTTGACCAAATTTCCAAATTTTGCTCTCTCTGGGATAAATTATACTTTGATTCTTTGAATCAAGAGATAAATTTCAGAACACCAACTGATAGGCTGGTCGAAGGGTTTCACAGCCATTTATTCACTATCATATGTAATGCTTAGATGATATTTAAATACTGCCCACATTGATTTCAGCCCTCTGATCAAACAATGGAAACACTAATTTTGCAAACAGTGCCAGAACCCAGATCTGGGATTGCTTGAACAGTGCTTAAGGGTGGCGTGTGCAAGGAAGAGCTTAATGCCAAGCCCTGTAGGGAGTCTCCAGGTTATAATTCCAGCCAGCCAATTATAGAGCTAAGGTGAAATTTACTTAAAACTGCCACCCGTGGGAACATCCATGATGCACTCTGGCCATGGCAAGATCCCTTACGACTTTCTTCTGATACAAAGGCATATGACAAAAGAGTAAGCAATCAGGAGTCCCAAAAGAAGGCTTCAAGCTGGGCCTTGCAAATATTTTCTCATCCTTTTCAAAGACATTGCAAGATAAGGCAGAAAGCCTGTGGCCCATCCTGCTGAAAACCAATGGTCACAATTTGCATCCTCTGTCTAGTCTTTTTTTATATATATATTATTTATATATATTTACATTTATATATATTTATATATATATATATTATACGTTTATATATTTTTATCCTCTAGTTTTATTATTGACTGCAGGCAGTTATACCAAAGCTACCTAAGCTACCTTCGTGACACAGTAGGAGCTTTCTTAAAGTGGTAAACTCATGCTGATGTTTCAATTTAACTCTTATTGTCTTTTCTTGTGACAATTTCAAAACCTTATGATTTTATATAAGCATTTCCGGATTATATTTTTTTCTAAGATGACAGCTTTTCTCATGTCTTCCCCATAAAATATATTCCTACCAGTTTTAATACATTCTTACTATATAGTGTCACCAGGTATTTAAATTAAAATATTCTTCAAAACTTAAAAAAAATCTTAATTTTCCATGAAACAACAGATTCACTAAAACTGAAATAAAGCCTATTAGAAATTCACAATTAGAGAAAAGCATCTCTGAGATAGGATGAATAATAGTGCCTTAAATTAGCTACAACTTAATCCCCAGGATCTGTAAATGTGTTACTTTATGTGGTTCAAAGGACTTTGCAAACGTGATGAAGTGAATAATCCTGACATGGAGAGATTCCCTAGATCATCCAGGTAGGCCCAGTGATGTGATCACAGGCATCCTTCTAAGAAGGAAACAGGCAAAATCAGTTGCATTCTTATACACTAACAATGAAGCAACAGAAAGACAAATAAAGAAACTGATACCATTCACAATTGCACCAAGAAGCATAAAATACCTAGGAATAAATCTAACCAAAGATGTAAAAGATCTGTATGCTGAAAACTATAGAAAGCTTATGAAGGAAATTGAAGAAGATATAAAGAAATGGAAAGACATTCCCTGCTCATGGATTGGAAGAATAAATATTGTCAAAATGTCAATACTACCCAAAGCTATCTACACATTCAATGCAATCCCAATCAAAATTGCACCAGCATTCTTCTTGAAACTAGAACAAGCAATCCTAAAATTCATATGGAACCACAAAAGGCCCCGAATAGCCAAAGTAATTTTGAAGAAGAAGACTAAAGCAGGAGGCATCACAATCCCAGACTTTAGCCTCTACTACAAAGCTGTAATCATCAAGACAGCATGGTATTGGCACAAAAACAGACACATAGACCAATGGAATAGAATAGAAACCCCAGAACTAGACCCACAAACGTATGGCCAACTCATCTTTGACAAAGCAGGAAAGAACATCCAATGGAGAAAAGACAGTCTCTTTAACAAATGGTGCTGGGAGAACTGGACAGCAACATGCAGAAGGTTGAAACTAGACCACTTTCTCACACCATTCACAAAAATAAACTCAAAATGGATAAAGGACCTGAATGTGAGACGGGAAACCATCAAAACCCTAGAAGAGAAAGCAGGAAAAGACCTCTCTGACCTCAGCCGTAGCAATCTCTTACTCAACACATCCCCAAAGGCAAGGGAATTAAAAGCAAAAGTGAATTACTGGGACCTTATGAAGATAAAAAGCTTCTGCACAGCAAAGGAAACAACCAACAAAATGAAAAGGCAACCAACGGAATGGGAAAAGATATTTGCAAATGACCTATCGGACAAAGGGCTAGTATCCAAAATCTATAAAGAGCTCACCAAACTCCACACCCGAAAAACAAATAACCCAGTGAAGAAATGGGCAGAAAACATGAATAGACACTTCTCTAAAGAAGACATCCGGATGGCCAACAGGCACATGAAAAGATGTTCAACGTCGCTCCTTATCAGGGAAATACAAATCAAAACCACACTCAGATATCACCTCACACCAGTCAGAGTGGCCAAAATGAACAAATCAGGAGACTATAGATGCTGGAGAGGATGTGGAGAAACGGGAACCCTCTTGCACTGTTGGTGGGAATGCAAATTGGTGCAGCCGCTCTGGAAAGCAGTGTGTAGGTTCCTCAGAAAATTAAAAATAGACCTACCCTATGACCCAGCAATAGCACTGCTAGGAATTTACCCAAGGGATACAGGAGTACTGATGCATAGGGGCACTTGTACCCCAATGTTTCTAGCAGCACTCTCAACAATAGCCAAATTATGGAAAGAGTCTAAATGTCCATCAACTGATGAATGGATAAAGAAATTGTGGTTTATATACACAATGGAATACTACGTGGCAATGAGAAAGAATGAAATATGGCCTTTTGTAGCAACGTGGATGGAACTGGAGAGTGTTCTGCTAAGTGAAATAAGCCATACAGAGAAAGACAGATACCATATGTTTTCACTCTTATGTGGATCTTGAGAAACTTAACAGAAACCCATGGGGGAGGGGAAGAAAAAAAAAAAAAGAGGTTAGAGTGGGAGAGAACCAAAGCATAAGAGACTGTTAAAAACTGAGAACAAACTGAGGGTTGATGGGGGGTAGGAGGGAGGGGAGGGTGGGTGATGGGTATTGAGGAGGGCACCTTTTGGGATGAGCACTGGGTGTTGTATGGAAACCAATTTGACAATAAATTTCATATATTAAAAAAAAATAATAAGAAGAAGGAAACAGGCAAATGCTACTACGAAAGAGAAGGTAATCTGATGACAAAAGCAGACTAGAGTGATGTGCTTTGAAGATAAAGGAATATAAACCAAAGAATATAAGCTGCACTAGAGGGTAGATGAAAGAAGAAGGAAAGAAAGAAAGATGGAAAGAAAGAAAGAAAGAAAGAAAGAAAGAAAGAAAGAAAAGCAGGGAGGGAGGGAAGGAGAGAAGGAAGGAAGGAAGGAAGGAAGGAAGGAAGGAAGGAAGGAAGGAAGAAAAAGATTCTCCCCTCAGAGCCTCCAGAAGGAAACAGCCATGTCAACACTTTGACTTCAGCCCAGGGAAATAGATTCCATACTTCTGACCTCCAGAAATGTAGGAGAAAAAAAATGTGTTGTTTTAAGTCACTAAGTTTGTGATAATTCATTACAGCATCAATAGGAAACTAAAGTCACCTCTCTATCTCTCTCTATCTCTACACACACACACACACACACACACACACACACAAATTTACTTGGAAATTTAAATGTATTCAAAATAAGTATTTAATTAAAAGAATAATTACAAACTAGAAAGGAATGAGTATATTATATATTGGAGGCTAAGAGATTTGACCACAGAAGTAAAAAGAAAAATGAATAACCTCATAGGTATTCATTAGAAAAAAATTAAAAGCAAATTTAGTGTTCAATTCTAAAATCCAGATAAAAAACAGAAGAATAAACCTAAATAAAGAGAAATAACTAATAACCAAAAGATAAACATTAATGCATTAGGATACAAAATAAAAAATAACAGACTTAAACTCTAAAGCTAAAAGTCTGTTCTTTGGAAAGATTAATAAAATAAACTTTGGCAAATCTGAACAAGACAAATATCACATGATGTCACTATGTGTGGAATTTAAAAAACAAAACAAATGAACATAGGGGAAGGGAAGTAAGAATAAGATGAAAACAGAGAAGGAGGCAAACCATAACAGACTCTTAACTACAAAGAACAAACGGAGGGTTGCTGGAGGGGAGGGGGGGGGGAATGGGCTAAATGGGGGATGGGCATTAAGGAGGGGACTTGTTGGGATGAGAACTGGGACTTGTTGGGATGACAACTGGCATTAAGGAGGGGACTTGTTGGGATGAGAACATCATATGTAAGTGATGAATCACTGGGTTCTGCTCCTGAAACCAATACTACACTGTATGTTAACTAACTTGAATTTGAGGGAGACACAGAATCCAAAGCAGGCTCCAGGCTCTGAGCTGTCAGCACAGAGCCCGACATGGGCTCGAACCCACGAACCATGAGATCATGACCTGAGCCAAAGGTGGACACTTAACTGACTGAGCCACCCAGGCGCCCCAATAATTTTTTTCATTGTCAAAGTTTTATCCTGAAAATAACAATAGGCTCGGATGAATTTAATGCCAAGTGCTACCCAGCACACAAATCAATCCTTTTCCAGAATTAATCAATTCAAAAATTTCCCAAGGAGGGGATTTCATTCACTATAGCAGCAAATAAAATATTGAGGGGGGAAAAGTGACAGGAAATGCTCAGAAAAAAAATATGAATAAAGCTTAAAAAAAAAAGGAAAAGATATATACATTGAAGGATTTTATAAAAGACCAGACTAATGGAAACCCTGTCCAGGTGCAGCCTGACCACCCAGGAACAAGAGAGGCAGTGCCAGGAACCAGCAGCCATGAAGAAACCTGGTTTCTGGAACAGGCTGGAAAAGAGACGTCACCAGAGAGCAAAGTGAAACCTCAGGGAAGTTACAAAGTGGTCCTGGAGCCCAGCAGCACAACAACCCAAGTGATCTACTTTTCATTTTTAATTACCCAGAGGACCTCTGGTGCTGTGTCCTGGGAATAAGGCTTCCCATCCATCCCGAAGGCCTTGGTTGGGCTGGCAGACTCCTGCTCTCTGGGCAGAGCACCTGGACCGGCCCTGAAGCAGCAGAATAAACCTGAGGCACGGTTGGGGACTTGCGGGCTCACCACCCGTCCCTCCAGAGCCACATCAGAGCAAACCGGAGGGCTGAGGGAAGTTCTCCCTGGAGGTACCCAGCCACACGCCATCCGGCCACACTGGGATACACTGGCACCAGACAGACACGAACAACCTGGTCTGATTCGTTCTGGTTTTTCTTTAACTTCATTGTTGTTAAGTCTGGACAAAATGAACCTCATTTAGGTATCTCCAGGATCTCCAGAATGTGTATGCCAAGAGCCTCTGCTCCGTGTCTTCAAAGCCTCCCCAGAAGAAGCTTCTTTGATCCTACAAAGGACTTTAATTACATAAAGATCTGAATCATTTGATTAATTTTCAATATGCATAAAAGCTATTCATTTCCGTGAAGCAAAAATGCTTTTCAGAAGCCCACGTGGCCCCTACCTTTGTAATTTACCACCATCGTTTTGTTACCACACTCTCTGGGGACCCTGACTCCAAGCTTTAAGGCAGGAGCTTTTAAAAACAAGTGCCTTTTTCACATTTCTTTGGCTGCCATACCAAGATCCAACCTCCCTAATTCCCCAAAGCCTGGGCCTCTAACCCTCCCTCTGTTGAGCACCCAACCCACATGAGCTGGGCGGTGGCCAGACCACAGCTGGGGAAGGTCGGCCCCAGACACCCAACCTTGGCAGTGAGGATGGTGCGTGCTGTTCAGGAGGCCTGAGTTATAATAGCCTCAGTGTTGGAGAAGATGCCAGCAGAGGGCCGAACAAAAGGTGGCTTATATTAGTAGAATTGCATGTTTGCTGCTGTTACTGTTAGCTCGTTCCCCTGGCCATCAGATCCTCGGGCTCCCACGTGGGAGGCAAGAAGGGGATAACCTTCTCTTTCCTCCCAGGGACGGCTTTGGTGTTACCCCAGACACGAGTGCCTCTTCCAGAACCACAGAGAACTGCCACGGCGATGTAAATAGAGCACCTTGCATCACTGAGTACCTACTACATGTGTGCCCAGCATGGATTGCTCCCGGAGTCCTCACCACAACCCTAGGAGGTAGGTCCCATAGTATTCACATGCTAGAGATGAGGAAACCGAGGCTTAGCACATTCCATTAGCGGGTGGAACATTGTGTCACCAGCAAGTAGGGGCTGGAGCCCAGGGGTGCCGATTCTAGTCCTGAAGCTTGTAGCCGCCGCTCTATCCTTCTGAGTTCAATGAGTTCCATGTTTATTCACATCCCTACTCCATTCCTTAACCCTCAAGAGAGGTAGAGGGAAAACAAAAGCTAACCTCCTATTGGTATTGAGGTTCCTTACATTTTGACCAAGGCAGAAATTTGGGAGAGACATAGAATAGACTGACTTACTGAGCCAGAGAGCAAAATTAGCAGGATAGGGTTAGAAGATGGGCAGAATCTAACACGATGGGATTTCCCAAGAACAGAGCCCTCCATAGGAGTACGAAACACTACGCGGGTGAATCCAGGCAACCAGAAGAACATCATGTGAGAAACACCAATGTCAACACTGGCACTTGAAACAATACAAATAATTATGGTACTTAGCTAACTTTAAAAATATATGTATGTACTAGATTGGGGTGCCTGGGTGGCTCAGTCAGTTAAGTGTCCAACTTCAGCTCAGGTCATGATCTCACGGTTCATGAAGTTGAGTCCACGTCGGGCTCTGTGCTGACAGCTCAGAACCTGGAGCCTGCTTCGGTTTCTGTGTCCCCCCTCTCTCTCCGACCCATCTCTGCATATGCTGTGTCTCTCTCTTTCTAAAATGAATAGACATTAAAAAAAATTTTTAAAATATATACCAAATACCAGCACTGTGCTTTCTTATATTAGCTAATTTAACCCCCATATAAAACAAACATATAAATTTTATCAGGGTAGGGCCATTAGTATTCCCAATTTACAGGAGAAACTGAGGCTCCAAAAGTTCTTGCAGTGATTTCCCACAATCCCCTCACCAGTAAGTGGTGGAGCTAGGATCAGAACCCATGCTACCTGATTTTAAATTCTGCTCTAGCATCCTCTAAACTTTACAGGAGATCATGAAATAACCTGGTACAACTGTAGACTATGTCCACTGTAGTTTCTAGAATGAGGGAAGTGCATCCCACACCAGGCCACACACAGAGTATTAATGAATCCAGTCTAGGAGACCATGGTTTAATAAAAGTAAAGATGATCTAGGGGGCACCCAGGTGGCTCAGTCGGTTCAGCTCAGGTCATAATCTTGCAGTAGGTGAGTTTGAGCCACGTCGGGCTCTGTGCTGACAGCTCGGAGCCTGGAGCCTGCTTTGAATTCTGTGTCTCCCTCTCTCTCTCTGCCCCTCCCTCTCTCTCTCTCTCTCTCTCTCTCTCAAAAATAAATAAATAAATAAATAAATAAATAAATAAATTTTTAAGTAAAGACGATCAAGTCAGGAGCTCATTCAGAGGCAAGTAGTCAGAATGGCAAAGGAGCCTGAAACACCCCATGAGGAAAAGTTAAAGGAGTTGGCCACAGTTTCCTGAAGAAGATACTTTTTCAAATAGCAGAAGGTCTTGTTAGTGGAAAGGGAACTCGGATTTATTTCCCACGACTCAGGGGTCGGATTTAACACTAGAAGGTGGACGTTACAGGGAGACAGCCTCCAGCTCAGTAGTCTGTCAGCTCTGATAAAAGTTGGAGGGACGGGGACTCCCCATCGTTGGAGGGGTTCTCACAGGCTGGGTCACCACATGGCAGAGTGTGGTCATGGATGCCCCAAGCACCAGAAGTGCAGCCGAACAAGGTACAGTAGACGTGCCCTGCACACACTGATTCCCTCACCTTTTTTTTTAAGTGTATTTACTTTGGGGGGGGGGGAGACAGAGAGACAGAGAGACAGAAACAGAGAACGACCTGGGGAGGGGCAGAGAGAGAGGGCGACAGAGGATCCGAAGCGAGCTCTGCACTGATGCAGGGCTTGAACTCGTGAACCGTGAGATCATGACTTGAGCCAGAGTCGGACACTTAACCAACTGAGCCACCCAGGCGCCCCAATTCCCTCACCTTTTGAGAATGGTCTGCCCCTACCTCTCTACTCTCAGAGACAGCACTCACACTACTATTCAGGAGCAGACCTCACAGGTCTGTGTGGGACAGGCTCTCTGTCACAGGCTCTGTTTGTGAAAGGACCTGCCGGCCAGCTGCTATCTTAATCCAGACTCTTCTGGTAACAAGTGTCAAAGCTTCCTGGGAAATACCTTGTAAAAGGGTACCAGGGTGTCTGTCTGTATTCAGGGGCAAGGGAGGAGCTGCCTCAGCCGGTGCTCTGTGTGTCCATCTGTAACCATTCTCTATGGTCTGAGCCCTCTCATGGCCCTTGCTACCCCTTCCTACCCCTACACCAGATGACCATAAAAGGAACAAATGCCTGATCTGAGCAAAGACATCAGATGCCCCATCCTGGGATTCTGAGCTTGAGGAAGGACAGTTGCAGGCAGCATCCAAATGGCCAACCCATATCACATAAGCTTGAGAGGCTTGGGTGGCCATATTCTACCAAGTGGTCAGAGGAAATAAAAATCAGACTACATAAACAAAGAAGGACACACAATAAGAAGAATCTTCCAGTTGTGTGGACCAGGCACTATCTGAGCAGCTACTCCCCTGCCTCTGAGTACAGACAGATACTTGGGTATCCATTTACAAAATATTTTCCAAGAAGCTTTTGACAGTCGCCTCCGGAAGAATCCTGATTAAGATAGCAGCTTGCTAGGCAGGTCCCTTCACATGCAGTGCCCATGACAGAGAGCCTATCTGGGAGCAGCCCTTTGAGGTCTGTTCCTGAGCAATAGTGCGTGTGCTGAGATAAGATCCTGCAATATTAATCTTTGGGCTTTTTCTTTCTTCCTTCACTTGCTGACCTTGAAGGGAACAGAAGGCCCGGGGAGAAACAGAACTTCAAATCTGTACTGTAACAAAGATTAGAGAGCCCCATCCGCCAGTGCGGCACAGGCATCTAAAGGTCCTTGAGCTACAGGGACACAGAAAAGAAGACAGTTACTATTCAGACTCTTTTACTTACAAGCCAAACTCTTGAAAATCAAAGAAATCCTTGCATGGAAGAGAACATGGACACGAGTTTATGTTATAATAAAGACTAGAAAACAATGCATGGAGGAAGGGGCAAACTTCCCTCCGCAGGAGACAAGGTGAAGGTCATCAGGACTGGGAGAGAGGACTCGCATGGTGGGGCCATGACCCTGGGGGGCTCTGTGGCCAGAGACGAAAGAACTGGTGTGGGGTACAGGAATTACTCCCAGAGAGGGAGGTCTACTGTGTTCAGAGGCATCAGAGCCGATAACGAGACAACCGAGTATCTGTAGACCATCCCAATCCTTCAAGGGAGCAGCCGCCATGTTGAGGCCATGCCTACCCATCACTGTGAGACAGGGTCTTCCTTCGACAGCCCGTCCCCTGGCTCATCTGGCAACCTGAACTACCAGAATTACTGAGTCCCCATCAGAACTGCCCCATATAGTCCCTCCCTTATCCAGTCCCCTAAATGCTCTAATGTCCCTAAAACAGAAGGTGGGCTTAGCCCTGGAGGAGCCACAGTGGTATGTAAGCAAAAGCCCAGCACCTGGGCCGGGTGGTAAAGCCAGTGGGGAGCACCACCTCCAACCACATACTTCAACAGGTTCCAATGCCTAGAATTAAAGATCCTGTGGGGTCCATCTCCAGGAGATCACAAATGAGGGATCTTGAAAGGTGTGGGCCCATTTCCACGTTTATGAGTAATGTACAAAAATCAGTCTCTTTTATCAGTTCGTGGTGTAGGAATGAGGCTGGGTGAAAGGGAAGGAGAGAAGGAAGGAGGGAAGAAGGCTTATTTAAAGCCTACACAGCAGGGGAAGCTGTGGCAGGCCTGCCCCTCCCAGAGCTGCCTTCCTCAGGTCACATCAGCTCACGTCCCCAGTTTCTGTATTCTTGGCACCCCCTAGGTTATGGCCCTTGTCATCACCGGGCACTACATTTCACCATCCCATGTGGCTTTCCACCACGTCCCTCCATCTGCTCTTCCCCTCCTTTAGAACCTGCTTTCTACCCTAACAGTCTGATCCCTTCAGAATGCCCTCAGCCATGCCCACACTCCAAAGGACAGCATTTCTCTATCTGACCTCTCAAATTGGACTGCTCTCCCCTCCCCGACCCAGGACACTCCAGGCCAGGAGGCAGCATCAGTATCCCTATGTTGCCTCTAGATGTCTTTGATTCCACCCCCCTACCCCACTGCAGAAAACTGTCTTCTTGAAGCTCACAGCACTCTCTGTCCCCCCTGCCACTCTTGCCCTTTCAGTGACCCCACGGTTACTTGCTCTGACCTCTGATTTACAGTCTACTCTCTGTCCACAGCCTGTCCTCTTTCTCAGTGGTCTAAGCTACCTGCAATGATACATCCAACTTCCATACATCACATTTCTGAATTACCTCAATATCAACTGCCTCCACCTCTGCTCCATTTTCACACGTCCACTCCGTGAGCACACCCTGCCCCAGACCATAGCTGCCTCTCCTCTTACATCTTAAACTCTGTCATGCTTCTCATGGACAAGTGTCGATTGACATTGTCTTGTTTGACCCATTTCCAGCTACTGGACATGGATGTGAAGTCTCTGAACACAGAGTCCTACAGCAGGGGACAGACTCTTGGGTGAGTCTGATGGGGGATTACAGTGTTTCAAAGTCACCTAATGTCAGGAAAAGCCATTCACCCAGAGAGGCCACCTTCAGATGGAGGTTTACAGCAACGCTGAAAACTCCTTCAATTCCTATAGTTTGCCTGAACACGACTCCCCTTGATAATTAAAAAAAAAAAAAAAAAAGGATGGGGGGGCACCTGGGTGGCTCAGTCGGTTAAGCGTCCCACTCTTGATTTCAGCTCAGGTCATGATTTCATGGTTCATGTGTTCGAGCCGTGCATTGGGCTCACGCTGCTGGTGCAGAGCCTGCTTGGGATTCTCTCTCTCTCTGCCTCTCTTTCTCTGCCTTTCCCCCATGTTCTCACTCTTGTGCACACTCTCTCAAAGTAAATAAATAAACTTTAAAAAAAAAAAGCTAACTTTCAGTGGATTCATATCACATTCCAAACACTGTTCTAAATATTTTTCATGCATGGTATATAGTAACTCATTTAATCTTCATCATAATCCTCTAAATTTAATACTATTACTATCCCCATTTTACAAATGAGAAAACTGAGCCACAGTATAGGTTAAGTAACCTGCATTCAGCTGCTTGCTAAGTAGCAGAACCAGGATTCAGACTCAGCAGCCATGTCCCAAAGCCTGTACACTTGACCACGTCATTCCACTGCTACTGTGGTCAAGCAAATGGCATCGGGGGCCACCTTACGACTGGCTTACACTTCCATCTATACCCCAGGGAAATCCCAATGCCCTTCCCAAGTTCCTGAGACTTCACAAAGGTTCGAAGCTCTCATGGTCACTTCTGGCACTAACTGTATTATTGCTCCACTAAACTTGCCATAATTCCCATTCTTGACTCCACATCTTGTGGACATTCATTTCTCTCCACCTTGACATAGAAGCAATGGGGAAACTCCCTCTCTTTCACTAACTGAGGGTTTTCAAATTGTAGGTCTCTTTCACTGGAGGATCGTCAAATTACTGTGGTAGGTTACAACCTGCATCTTTTTAATTAACTGGAAAATATCAGAGTTTGTAGGAGGAATCATGGCAGTGTAAATGCTGCAGCTAATACCGTGCTCAGCTGCTCCCACCGCTGGAGAGACTTCGTGGTGGGCACATGATGAATGCACATGGTGGCTGGGAATTGGTCATTTGCTCCTTCTCTCGTTGACGTCTCATTCTATTTCTCAGCTTATGATGGTCAATTTGACCATTACCATAATGGGAGGGTTAATTTGGTGTCCTTTTATTTTATATTATGACAATTTGTATTTCCCTTGTCAGCAAAATAGTAGCCATTCAACTGAGTGCTGGTTTGTTGAGAGATTAGCTAAATTACTCGATAATATTGCTGCCTCAGCGGTCATTCTGTGTGGCCAAGTGGCCTGCAGAGGCCTTAAACTGAAACCAGTTCCTCCAATGAGCGCATGCCCTAGATAACAGTCCACAGAGTCACAGGGAAATGGAAGTTCCTCCTCTGATCTCCCCAGCAGCCCTTTTGAGCAACAGTCTGCCCTGCCTCCCAGGACCTTCCCCCTGTGCGCCCCTTAGATAAAATCCTTAAAGAGCCTATCAAAACCCTGCTCTTTTTTATTTGAATTGGCCAATCTAGACCTTAGCCCAGAAACCCTAAGTCATGACACCCATGAACCCTATCGGAAGCTTGCACCCCAGGTCCTTCCATTCTCCCTGCCTGCATCCTGCCTTGACCTCCCAGCAGGGTCATTTCTCTCCACCCTCCTCCAGGACTTGGGAGCAATCAACTGCTCTATTTCAATTTCCTTGTGGTCTTTTGTTAAACTAAACTATGGCTCACCATCAAACACCCTGGGGCTCTGCTTAGTAAGACTTAATTCACAGAGTCCCAACAGGTTACAAATTTAGGAAGTTCTTTTTCAGAAAGGATGCTACCAGATATTTTTTTAGTTTCTCAACAATTATCACCTTTTTGTTGAAATATAATAAATGGTCCTTAAAATGGATGAAGATCAAGGAATGATGAGGTAAAAAAATCTAGAGGCATGTGTGCAAGTTCAAGTCCTGAGTTTGGAAATTAAAGACTAACAATATTGAGCAAAATGCTGACTCTAGTCAATACACTGGGACTTAATTTGAACTTCATTCTAAAAGGTTAAGAGCAACTGTGAGATTTTATAATGAAGATT
Source organism: Panthera leo (assembly GCF_018350215.1). Lineage (NCBI taxonomy): Eukaryota > Metazoa > Chordata > Mammalia > Carnivora > Felidae > Panthera > Panthera leo. Next base: position 43,777,922 of record NC_056695.1, read on the forward strand.
ACTTAAAATTCAGGCTTTATCTAACACGCAGAATCCTTTGAAAATGAGAGAACCCAATGTATTTTTTTTGGTCATTATATATTTTCAATAAATCCCTCACGTCTTTTCAAGTATGGGGAGGGGAAGGATATACATTATTGACACAATTTCCAATTCGAGAGGTAGCTCAATGTATTGATTATGAACCAAATTCTGGAGTGAGTTGCTGGGTTTGAATTCCAGATCCTCCTCTTACTGGTTGTAATACCTTGGGCAAGTTACTTTGCCCCCTCTGTGCCTCATTTCTTCAACTGCAAAATAAAAATTATAACAGTTCTTAGTCTATGGTGCTATTATAAAGATAATCCATGTAAAGGCCCACAGAAAAGAATCTGCCCACAGGGAGTCCTATGTAAGTGTGTGCTTTTGGTATTCTTAGTCATTCTGCAACAGTTAACAAGAAAAACCTAATCTCATATATAATGGCATCTTAAGTGGCAAAAGAGAAATGGAAAATGAAGCTCTTAAAAATATTATTCTTTCAGCACACGTGGATACAGTGTATGTAACGTTTAATAAGAAATCAGCAGATAAAATGAAAGCTCTCTTAATGAAAACACACTATCGTTGTACGGAACACAATTACTAGTAAAGATTCTGAGACCCAACGAGAGGAGGCACTGATATTGTAAGAGAAGCAATCTGCTTCATGTGTGTCAGCAGGTGTAGGGACACAATTCCTGGAGAATTTGTTATATGGTTTCAATTGAATCTCGAAATAGACATTGTTGATCAATGTGAATTAAACAAAAGCATTATCAAGAGCTTAAAAGGCACAGGACAGTAAACAAAGCTAGAAAACACAGTCCAGTTATTAGAAAACGTTATTAGCTACTAAGTTATTAGCTACTAAGAACAGTGCTGTTTGAAATCTGGCTTATGTGTCTTGAGGTCTGGACATCTCACAGATATTATGCCAAATCTCATGGACGAGTTGGAAAATGTAGGCTAAATTGTTAATTTTGTTGAAGGAACCTCACTAAATGGCTGACTTTTGGGTTTTTTGGGGATTAGAGCTAATCACATCCACTTACTGAGTCATCCTAAGTGTTACAGAGGAAAGTGTTAAGCGGGGTATGTGAACTCTGGAATGAGATTCAGTGTTTTAATTGAGAAGCAGTTTCATTTGGCAATTTTATCAAAGATGATGTTTGTTAATAAAATTCGCATATTTCACTGATATTTTCAGTATTCTTCACAAACTAAATTTGAAACCATAGAGGAAAATCAACAAGGTACTCCACATACCTGGGGGTTTCAAAAGATCTTATTTGCCTAGGAAGCAAGACATAAGTAATGGCCCTATCTACTAAATATTCCCACTGTTGTTATGACACAGCAAGGAGAACATTACTCATGAAATCAGCCCAAATGAAATAGAAGTGGAGATATTGTCACCACTCCCTTCTGCCCCAAACTTTTCATTTTCAAATTCCCAAAAGGGAAATTGGAACATTAAAGAAAAATACTTGGATTACAAATCCATTTTCTTTCCCAAGCCCCGATTTGATAATTGAGCTTAACTTGGTGTTGTCCAGAGAATAAATTATTACAACTTACTCATTCACCCTGAAGAATGATAAGCAGACTTAGTGTTTACATTCATCATTTTGGATTCAGATTGAATAAGAATGCCTTAATTATAAAAAGCATATTGCAGATATTATCATTCACAGTAACCCAGCAGGGTGAACTAAATTTTAACCCTTGACCGCATTTCAAAGCAGAACACTTGCAATCAGCAGCCCACAAGATACGATTGGAGTCTTGTCCCCGTGCGTCTTGGGATGAATTTATGACCCTAGGCAAACACAACTATCTTATCATATCATCTTTATTTGAAATTATAAATATGTTCTATTATTTAATACTGTTTCTATGTTGCCTTTAAGAGTTAATAATACCACATGTGACGTTTAACTTTATGCTGTTACTTTATCACACAAAGTAAGGATAAGTCTTATTTCGTGGAATAATGTATGTCACTATGTGTGTGTGTGTGTGTGTGTGTGTGTGCGTGTGCACATGCACGCACATACATGCGTGTGAAGTACTGGGTTGAATGAAAATGCCTACCAGAAAGGTTACTTTAGTCAATCCCCTCAACCCTACCGGAAACCATCCACCAAAACAAGAATGTTGCCAACGTCAAAAAAGGCTGGGGCTCTGCTTAGCATGGGGAAAGGTCACGTGGCCACAACATGCAGCTATCAGCTTGAAATTGCAACTTAATCATGCTTGTTCTTAAGTCATTCTAGCCACCACAGTCTCCTGCTCTGTGCTGTTCCTCTCCTCCCTTTGCCATCCCTTCCCTCACCATCTCCCCCACCGACCTCCCCAAGGGCACCCAGAGACTCCAAATGCATTTCACTCCAGTAAAGGCCCTCTCCAGCTCTCCTCAGCAACTTCCCACCCCCCTAGAGAATCCAAAGCCACTCAGGTTCTCAGCTAAGTAAACATAGGCCCACTTTCCTCTAGCGGATCTCTCTCCTTTACATTCTCAGGCTCCAAACCCACTGGCCCATCCCACCTTCCTTCATCCCTGGGATTCGGAAATGATCTCCTCCAACAAATCTTCCTGAGACCACTTTTCCTTATTTCTCAGGTCTGCTTGGCTCATCTTTCTCGTCCCAGCCTTGCTTCCCTCTCTCCTTCCCCACCAGGCCCTGCTATAATGTCTTTTTGTAATCGTCTATCCCTTATAAACGAATTTGCCTACAGCCGGGACCACTGTGAGAAATCTTCCTTCTTCTGCTGAGATCTGAAACTTTCTCCCTTGGGAGCTGTTCCCTCCTTGACCTCCCCTAAAAATGGCTCCACAAGTCACACTCCTGGCGCACTTAACTCTCACCGGATGCCACGTTCGTTACATAAATTACCCTCACAACAGCCCAGCAAGGTAGATTTCATTAGTTCCTGAGTTTTACTGAAGAGACAAATGAGGTTTACAGAGACAGAGTAACTTTCCCATCCATGCAGCTTTACTGACAACAGCTGGCATCTGAAAATATCACTGCCCTCCCTGACTTCCATGCTCACTCACCCTTCCTCTGCGTTACAGATTGCACCTTGCGCTAAGACCACACCCAAGTGAAATTGGGGCAAAGCCTAAAAAAGAAAGAAAGAAAGAAATCTAATCTGAGAGTTCTTGAGCTCCAGGAAGACAAAGATTTTGTTTATTCACCATTGTATCCCCAGAACCTTGAAACCTGAATGTAGCACATATGAGGGACTCAGAAATAATTGTGCAATAAATGGATAAATGAAATTCGAATTCCTGTCCCTACCAGTTAATTTCTTAGCAATAAAAGCAACAGTAAGAGTCTGTATACAGCTCACATGTACATGCCTTATGTGGTTTAAGACTTGCAACATCCCCAGGAGTTTAGCATTATTATCATTCCCATTTAATGAGCACCCAGTCTTAGTGAGCTCAGGCTGTTATAACAGAATTCCATAGACCGGGCGGCTTAAACAACAGACATTTATTTATCACAATCTGGAGTCTGGGAAATCCAAGGTCAAGGTGCCAACAGATTCAGTTCTTGGTGAACATTCTCTTCCTGGCTTGGAGACTGCCTCCTTCTTGCTGTGGCTCCACATGGTGGAAAGAGAGAGGAAGCAACCTGTCTGGCACGTCTTCTCATAAGGGCACTAATCCCATCACGGGGCCTTATCCTTATGACCTCATCTAAACCTGATTACTTCCTCAAATACCAACAAATACCATCACAATGGAGCTTAGGGCTTCGACGTATGAATTTGGGGGGGAACACGAACATTCAGTCCATAATACTGACTATGTATGGGGTACGAGGACATAAGCTAGTGACATGAGGAAGTATAGCCATGCTACCCACTCATTCATTCCCCTACTCAGCAAGTAGTTTTTATTGAGCACCTGTCCCATGACAGACACTGTTCTAGGTTCTGGGAATTCAACAACGAACAAAACAAAGCCCCTGTCCTCCTGGGTTTCAAAGAGTGGTGGAGATGACAGAAAAACAGGTAAGAAACTGTATTTACAATACAATACAAAAGAGAGATAAGTACTACTAAAAATAGTAAAGCAGGGGTGAGGATTAAAGAGTACACTTTGTCTGATGAGCACTGAGTAATGTATGGAATTGTTGAATCACTATATTGTGTACTGGAAACCCATATAACATTGTATGTTAACTACACTGGAATTAAAACTTCTAAAAACTTCATTTAAAAAATAACTAGTAAAAATATGTAAAAAACAGTCAAGTAGGAGAGAAGTGAGGGCTGTTACTTGATCTAGGGCGGTAATATTTAAGGAATGCCTGGAATGACGTGAGCAGGCAGGGAAGCCTCGACCTGGATGGCAGGATCGAGGCCAGGGGAGAGCAGTGCTCTGGCACAGGCAGGTGTATGCTTGGCTTGCCTAAAGAAGAGTCACGAGGGAGGATGGTTGTTGCTCAGCCCAGTGGAGGGTAAAGCTGTAACAGCCCTGCCCACTAGTCCACAAGATGACTTGGTCCAAACCAAGAAAACACTCCCCTGTCACTTTATTACCAAATGCCAGAAAATTCATTTAATAAATACCCAAATCTGTGATTATTACCCATACCAATGCTACTTCCTGGAGTCCTGCGAAGCCTAATTTGCACAACTGCAAGTGTGCTCCTGGGCAGGAAATAAGATCAGGGAGAGCCCCAGGCAAGAGCTATCAGTGTGAGAGTCATCAGCCTACAGATGGCCTTGAAAGCCAAGGGCCTGGAAGAGATGACCAGGAAGTGAGTGAGTGGCTAAAGAAGAGAAGAAGTTCAAGGCAGAGTCCTGATGTGGTCCAACTCCTGGAGGTCCAGAAGAGAAGGATCCAGCAAGTGAAAGTGGGAAGGGATGAGCAGTGGTGTAGGAGGGAAACCAGGACGTTGCAGTACTTAGAAGTCAAGTGAAGGGTGCCTCGTGAAGGAAGAAGTGGCATGTCAAACGATGCTCCTGAATTGAGGAGTGTGAATTCTCCACTGGATCGGTCGGTGTAGACACAGAGTGTGGTGGAGCAATGAGGAACAAAACCCGACGGGAGTAGATTAAAGAGAGAACAAGTGAAGAAATGGAGACAGCAAATAGACAGCTCTTTGAAGGAGTTTTGCTATAAAGGGGTGCATAAGGGGGGCCTGGTGGCTCAGTCGGTTGAGCGCCCAACTCTTGATTTTAGCTCAGGTCACGACCCCAGGATGGGATCGAGCCCCACGTCGGGCTCTGCACTGAGTGTGGAGCCTACTTAAGCCTTTGCTTAAGGCTTTGCTCCTCTCCCCCACTCGTGTTCTCTCTCTCTTTCTCTCTAAAAAATGAAATGACATGACATGACATGACATGACACGACATGACACGACATGACACGAAATAAATAAAATGAAATAAAATAAAATAAAATAAAATAAAATAAAATAAAATAAAATATAAAAAGGGGGAGCACAAAATGAAGCTGCAGCCCGAACAGGATGCGGGTTAGGCTATGAGGTACTGCATTATGTTTAAATGCTCAACAGAACGATGGACGACGCAGAAGGGACCAGGCAATGGCAGGACCAGTGTCCTGCCAGTGCAGGGATGGGGTCCAGTGTGCAGGTGAGAGCCAGCCTTAGGCAGGAGTGAGGACTCATGCTCGGGTGACAGAGGAAGGGAGAGCCCGTGGCACCGAAGCACTTGGAACCAGAGTTCGGGGGGTCAGAGCCCATCAGAGTCCTCTTTCAATTGCATTCATTTTCTCAGCGAAGAAGCGAGGCCCTGAGTGGCGGGAGGAGAGCCTTGGTGGTCTGAGGCCAGAGAGGAGAGGAGTGAAACACTCCTCTGGGAGGAGGGGGAAGGAGTTGACGAGATACACGAGATACACGAAGCAGCAGCACCGCCAGGCAGGGCGGAGAGGCTTCTCGGGTCCATAGCCCTGAGTTTAAAATACAGCCCGTCGTCACCGGGTTCTACTCCTGAAACCAAGACTACGCTGTATGTTAACTAACTTGAATTTGAAATAAATTAAATTAAGTTAAAAATAAAGTAAAGTAAAGTAAAGTAAAATATAGCCCATCGCAAGGTTCTGTGCTCTTTGCAAGCCATACTCAGCTGCTTGGTGCAGACGCGTGACAGTCAAGAGAGCAGGATTTAACCGGGCTTGGAGGGTCACCGGCAAGTGCGAAGCAGGGGGAGACAAACGAAGGAGTTGAGCGGCGTGCAAGAAAATGTGTGCAAGATGGCCCGTGAGATCTCAGCTGACTGAGGAGGGAAGAGATAGCACAGCAAAGGAATAGGACGGATCAGAGGTCTGAGGGAGGCCGCAGAAGCCCCTGAGTTGGGCTGCTGGGGCAATGGGCTGGAAGGGAAGCAGGTGGTGGTCGGGGAGCATTGAGTGCAGTTGAGGCCTGTGGTGAGGGAACAGGCTGAACGTTTACTGAATTGTCAGTAAATGAGGGGGTGAGAGGAGGAGGAAGGCAGATGACACAAAAGGGGGGCAGGACCACGTAGAGCCCCAGGGGGGTGTCTCAGACGCCCTGGATACTTTAGACAGCGGGAAGAACAGCGGACTGGAAGCAGCAGGGGAGATCTCGCCAGCCTCCATGCCCAGGGTATGAGAAGGCAGGAGAGAAAAAAGAAAGAAAACATCTTCTGACAGGGCTACGGGGATTTCATCTGGGGCTGCAGGAAGTGGCGGCAAATGTCCAGAAAATAATGGGAGGGTCTGGGGATTTTGCTGATGACAGACCATGAGACAGGAAGGCGTAGTGGAAGGATCTGGAGGGCTGGGGAGGGCCCAAGCTAGATTCAGATGAGGGGCTGTAAAGGAGACCAGAGGAAGAGGGAGGCAGAATGCTTAGCTTCTCGTGGCTTCCAAGGTAAAGGGGCCGTGCTGTGGGGAAGGCGCGATAAGCAAGTCCTAACGGACAGTGATCTCTAATTGCTGCCTCTTTAGGAGCTGGCCTCTGAGTGCTGAGCTGGGGAGCATTGAGAGAACGAAGTAAGGATCTCTCCAGAAGCACAGTTGAAACCAAAGTTTTCCATTTCTGACCTGAATTATTCAGGAGGTTTCTTTATTCTCAATTTCTCTTTGCCGACAGGGTCCTGACTTCCTGGCCTAGTAAAGCCACTGTGAGCCTCTGAGCGTTCAGCTTCTCGGATCAACATTCAAACTTGAGTTCATCTCTGCAATGAAACGCACCTCCTCCAATCCCCCTTGAATAAGCAGGCTGTGGAAACAAACATACTGGGGACAGTTGTGGTTGCATTCTGCCTAACCTTGCCCAACACTAAGGGCTTTTCATAGCATGAACAGTAAATAAAATACCTGAGATTCATTTTCAGTGAAAACACCCAGATGCCCCTCGGCAGTACACAAACACATGGGAAAGAAAACATGAAATGGGGAAATATAACCGGAGCCAGAGGCCATCGTATTAATCAGCTTTTTTTTTTTCTGAAGAATTAAAAAAAAAAAAAAATGGATCTCCCATATCACGTCTTTTCATGTCTCTCTGCCTTCACCAAGCTATTTTGCCCCCTGAAATGTGCTTCTTGGCCTTTTCTGCCTGAAAATTCCTATTCAGGCTTCAAAACCCAGTTCAAATGCCACCTCCTCTAAGAAGCCCTCCTAGGTCAGCCTCTCATTCCTTGGCTCAGTCGCTTCCTCCTTCCCACGAGACTTTGTGACTTGGTATAATGGGATAATGGGCCCCTCTGTGTCTCCAACTCATGCTGCACTGGTCCGGCTCTTCCCACCCCCACCACCCCCCCGCCTCATCCTGACCTAATAATCCCTCACCTCCTGCTCCCCACTCCTCACCACCCTGCCCTAGGGCTCACATCTTCTCACCCTTCAGGTTTCTAAATCACTCCCTCAGACAGGCTTCCCTGGCCCCTTATTTACAGTACATCCTCCTCGTTATTCCTTCCTAGTCCCCTGTGTCTCCTCCAAGCTCTGATCACAACTGACCACCAGCGCACGCTGCCTCCTCCCGACGCCCATGCAGCTGAGCTGCAGCTTTCCCCCTGCACGCCACAGCTCCTTCTATCTCACCCATGGACCCAGAGATAGACACCATCTGGATATGAAAAGAAGCATTGTCAATCCATCTTCCGTCACTCAAACAGCATTTCTTTTAACCTGAAAGTGCGTTTTAACTTTTCTTCTTTCAGCCCAAACAACTGGAAAACAACAAAATTGGGTCATCCATCACTACTGTTCAAAGCAAGCCCTGCATTTCTCAGTCTATATCTAGCCTACCATGGAGGTTGTGAGGATGGGTCAGAGAGAGCCACACCTGCCCCCTTCAGCCAGAGCTGAGGCTGGGGGACAAAGAGCTGTTTCTGACTCTCCCCTGCCCCCCACCACTCTGTCGGGACCCAGAGGAAGACGTCCATCCACGCTTAAGAATTTCCCATTCCATTCTCTGTGGAGCAGCCAGAAGGAACTTCTCAAAATGCCAATCTGATCAGGTCCCTCTCCTGCTAATAAACCTCTGCAAAGACCTTGACTGCGTACTGGATGGAATCTAAACCTTTCGACGAAGACCGTGAGGCTCTGTGTGGTTTGAAGCCCGATCGTCTCTGTATTTGCAACCATGCCTCTTGGGGTTTTTGAGGGCCCCATAAATAGAAATCCTTTTTCCCACCTAAGTTCCGGACAACAGAGAGGACAAAGGTGTAAGTTGCTAGGGGCCACGACAGCAACCGCGTTCATGATAAAAGCAGTTTGGAGGCTGTGGCCAGAACCCATGTGTGGGTGTGCTTCCACACCCTGAGCCCCCAAAGTAGGCAGACTTCCCTGCCCTGGAGGAGGCAGTACTGATCGCAGGCCACCCATGGGCAGAGCCTCTCCCTGGAGGACCAGAGGACCCTCAGGCTCACTGCAGGCAGCTCCCTCCCTAGAACAAAGGAAGACTCTTGAGCTGCCCCTGCCCGCTCCAGAGGTCATTCCCACTCCACCCCAAGGAAGGTAACTGAGTGAGGGGTAGAAGCAGGCCCAGAAGGCCACAACGAATGAAGTTCCGTCCACGTGGCAGGAACCATCAGGAGAGGTGAGTAAGAGCCTGCTTCACACAGCCCTCGCTCACTTCCCCACCCCAGCCAGCTTATCTCCTTTCAGGTCCTGACACACACCTCTCTCCCGCCCCCTTCACCACAGGCCCTTTGAACATGGTGTTCTCCTGCTGGAATGTTCTTTGTGGCCCTCGTGGCCCAGTTAACTCCTGTCATTCCTCAATTCTCTGCTGGAGCATCATGTCCTCAGGAAATGCTTTCCTGCCCCCCCCCCACCCCCACCCCAAGATCATGCCTCTCTCCTTCACAGGACCTATCTTAGTTGTCATCTTATAAGGCGTGTGTCATTGAGAATATTGGCAAGACTATTCATATAACTACCTTTCTTCACAGGAGCTAGAAAAGCAACTATTTAGCTTTTTCTGTGGGGGTACAGGCAAGGGGTCTGGAAATGGGTGTAAAATTGGCCAATCGGTCACATCTGCTACAACCAGCTAACTTATCAATCTGTCTTATTGGTCGCTGTTTATTCATGTGTCAGTCTCCCTCTCAAACAAGGCAAAGGCAGAAACCCCTTCTCACTCATTGGAGCATGTCTCCAATGCTCCCAGTATCCAATAAGTCAGAGTTCAAGAAACATATATTTTACAGAATTAAATGTCTCATTTCCCAGCTCCTGTTCCAGAGCTGGCCCTAAGGAAGAAACGATTCCATCTTTTAGGTGGACCTCTTACCCAGTTCACAGCCCCACTGGTGACAGGAAAAATGTGCATCTGGGATTGCCAAACATGTGTAGGCTTCTGGGCTCAGAGAACCCTCCAGAAGTGCTGGAACAGAGAATGAAGAGGGTGTGGTAAATTACAAGGATGCCTTAAAAATTTTGGAATAGCCCAACATCTTTATTTAGCCTTGTTAGTAGAAAGAAAATAGATTTTTGAGTTAAGGGATCTCATTTTGAGTCCAGTATTTTCTAATAATGAAGTATGGTCTTAGAAAAGTTGCTTTGTACACCTCTAGGCCCCAAGATCCTCATCTGTAGAATAATAACCTTTCGGCTATGGGTCCATAGGAAACAGTTTCTTAAAATGGAAGGGACTAATCCTTCTTTCTGCGAGATTAGAAAATTGGATCCTAGGGAGGAAAAGTGATTTACACAAGGTTTTCCAGCTAGAATGAAATGAAGTTGTGTACATGAATATTCATACAAACACAAGAAACACGACGGCAAACCACATGATCATGAACTCCATCACATTCTGCAATTGGATAGCAGCTGCTGATCTGAAAGAGCCTCTAAATGCCTTCAGGCTGAGGCATCACAGGCATCCTCACTGACTCAGTCTCAAGGATGTCATTTTCAGGTACCCAAGAGTCAGAATATTTTGAGCCACATGTGTCCTGAAAAGACCTTCTCATTCTCATGTACATCAACAATAGTCGACAGGCCAGCAACACTGATGTCAGAGTTTGTCTGCAGGTAATCATGGAGCCTGTAATTAGTCCAGGTGAAACTCTGGGCTCTTCATAGCTGCACTGTTTCATGAACCTCTCAGGTCTGGGTCAGTGGTGCCCAACCCTAGTGTGGTGGTAACCGAGAGGGTATTATATACTGAGAAAACATGAAAGGTCCAAAAGCTACCCTAAACTCAGCAATGCTTCTAAATACATTTGGATTTTACTCGATAAAATGAATTATTCATATATTTTTCAAAGCAGTAATTTTAAACTATGACTGCTTATAATCCATTTAGTCTAGAAAGTCTGTGCTTGTTACTCATAAGTTGAGAACCACTGTTCTAAAAGTGAGCAGACAAAATAATCGATGTGCTGTTATTCATGTGTTTCCTTAAAGATTTTCTTAATGTTTATTTATCTTTGAGAGAGAGAGAGTAAGAGAGAGAGTGAGCGAGCATGAGTAGGGAGGGGCAGGGAGGGGCAGAGAGACAGGGAAACACAGAATCCAAAGCAGGTTCCAGGCTCTGAGCTGTCAGCACAGAGCCCGACGCAGGGCTGGAACTCACAAGCTACGAGATCATGACCTGACCCAAAATTGGGTGCTTAACTGACTGAGCCACCCAGGCTCCCCTCTCTAAATATTTTTGATGAAGACAATAGGGTATGGTGAAGAGAAGAGTGGGTAGAATTATAGACCTGGTAAAGAGGTCCTACCTACATCTATATGGCATTGGGCAAGTCACATTATCACTCAAGGCCCTTGTGTCCTGTGTCCACAAGAAAGTGACTCTCAACATGAGAGGCATATGGGAATCACCGCGGTCCTATAGCCGGATGTTCCGATTTAATTGGTCTGGGTATGTCATAGATACTGGGATGTTTTGTAGTCCCCTGAAACGTTTGCAGGATGCAGTGATGTTGAGAACCAGGAGAAAACAACAACCAGGTGTTGTCACAGGAGGAAAGGGTTGGACGAAAGAAGGCACAACAAATACCGACCATCTTCTGCCACTGCCCTCCTCTCGTACACCCTTCACAGACATCATTGCTGACAGCGCTGCTCCTGCTGAGCCCAGATGTTGTCTCAGTCTATCAGTGCAACATCCCACACAACCACGACCAATAGTTCAAAGTTGGCACAAGGGATGAGATCTTTCTGCCATCTGGCATCAGGTAAGTCTTAGGTCCCATCTCTAAAATTCTCTAACTCGGAGACTTCCTCTAGGACTGAGATGTGAAAAATGACCATGGAGTTCACAAGTTAACTTATGAACTATTTGACATGACCTGGAGCTATTTCTTCTCATTTCCTGGCTGATGCCCACACAGGTTGTAGTGATAATACTGATGACTTAACTCACATTAGGGTAACCAGCCTGTGCTTATCCAGACACTTGGACAATAAACTGTGTTCCATCTTCTGGAACTGGGGGCTCGAACATTCACTGTGATCGTCTTAATAAACCAACTCCAGTATAAGCCTCTTGGAGGTGATTAATACAGAAATTGGCTATCGAAATGGCAGAAAATCTAATCTAATCACAATAGAAAACTGATCATTAACAACAGGATTGCATCTAAGTATATTTGAACTTTCTAAGCTTGAAACATCATTTCTTAATTTTTTGCTTTGTTTATTTTGTTTTTGGAGAGGAGGGGTATGGAGTGTAAAGGATTTTGTAGCTAAGCACATGAATAAAGAAAAGGTTTTACCTTCTGTTTCGGCATGATACGTTGTCTTTCATTGTTCCCATGGTATAAATATGAAGAAAGTATGCCCATAACAACAAATTCTAATAAACAATATAATTTCATACATGCAAATTAATTAATAAGTGGTACTTTCTAGGGCAGCTAAGTGGCTCAGTCGGTTAAGCATCCAACCCTTGATTTCAGCTCAGGTCATGATCTCACAGTTCATGAGTTCGAGCCCCATGGTGGGCTCTGTGCTGACAGAGTGGAGCCTACTTGGCATCTTCTCTCTCCCTCTCTCTCTGCTCCTCCTCTGCTTGCACTCTCTCAAAATAAATAAACTTAAAAAAACAAAATTAATGGTACTTTCTGAAGCAATTTCTAAGCCATACCCCATAATGCCCCATAACTTATAACTATGGCTTTCAGTTCTTAATTGAGTGACGAAAAACTGTTGACTTTCTCACTTTAAAAGTCTGAAGCCCTTCTATGGCAGAAGTTGAAAGCAGAAATGCTAACGTCTGAGTTTCAGGGACACCTCAGGTGGTAACGTCAGACCCAGTCTTTTTCAGGTTTGATTTATTTTAAGGCAATAAAAACAGAAACAGTCAATACCGCCCCACTAGGGTACACCAAGAAAGTGTCAAAATCACTCAAATACACTTAAGACAGTGGTTCTCCACTTTGGCTACACTTAAGAATTACCTGAGAAGCTTTACAAAATATTGATGCTTAGGTCCCACACCAGAGGTTCTGATGTAATTGGTCTTGAGGGCAGCCTGGGCAGGAGTTTTAAAGCCTCCACCAGTGAGTGGCTCTAGGTGCACCCAATGTCAAGCACCAGACTCTTGGGAAACATCATCCATCTTGCAGGTTATGAATGAGGACATGCTCTTTATCCCCTTGTCCTTGGCTATCCGTGCCCACTCTTTGGCCAAACTCAGAGTTAGGAACCAGGAGGTAGGGAACACTGGGAGAAAGGCTGATAAACAAAGCCAGCAATAATGAGCTAAAAGCCACAAAAGCCACACTGCAGTTCAGAGGGGCAACCCCCTTCCACTCTTTTTTGGGACATTCTGGAAGGAAGCCAAGGCACTGGGTTATAGCACTTGGGGACTAAGCTCCAGAAAAAAGCAATATTTGGATCCAATAGGGTCAGAAATCCTTAAAGACAGAGAGGATTCTAACCATCCACTCCTTTCCTCTGCTAAAGAGAGTCTCCAAATGGGAGAGAAAGCCGATTCTTGTAGTGAGGACAGGCAGCTGCAATGAAAGCAATAAATGGGAAAAATCTGGAAACTGATGACCAGCATGTTTGTTTATATTTTGCCCCGAGAACAGGGAGACCTTTGAATGTCTTCTCTGCTCAAAGCGTCTGTTTTCCACATGTCCCAACAGTGAGTAAAGGCGAAAAGAAAAAAGAAAATGGAATTTTAAGAAGTACAGGCCATAAAGCCCCGTTGGTCAAACAACCCCTTTGCATGGTGCCAGACATTTACCTTTCAACAGCACATTGGAA